>NC_084883.1:36045000-36687500 GCF_023558435.1 Drosophila sulfurigaster albostrigata
ATCCGTAATGCAGCACAGCACGGTAAATTCTCTTGCATTGGCTCTGCTCAATTTATGACCGTAATAAAAGCCATGACAATAATTCTAATTTCCCGTTCAAGTGATAAAAACACCACCAGTAACAACAACAACAACAAGAGACTAAGCATAAGTAAGTTGAAATCCAGAATTGACTTGCTCAATTTTTAGCATTCCAAATGGCATCATAAATTTCCACAAAATAACATAATTTTTTAGCAAATCAATTGTTCTGCTTGTGTGCGTGTGCGTGTGCTTGTGGGTGCGACACATTTGCTTTTATCTGCTGGATAATAATTTTATATGACAATTTCAACCAAATGTTGCCATAAATTATGAACGATTTAGTCTTAAAATTCCCACAACATTTCTAATGCAATGAAGTATTCATAAATTTGACGCAACGAAATTAAAATGTATTTCAATTAAACAAAAGTTATTAAACCAAATGATTCATTTTGAATTTTATAATATATCTACAGCTATTATTGAGTATATTTTCCAATACATTTGTTTACAGTTAGGTACAACTACTTTATGATGTCAGATTACACTTTGTCGTAAACAAAAACTTTTTTCCTTGGGGAAACTTCTCTATTAATATCATTATATTGTTTGATTTCTCCATCTATCTTCCTCTCTGTCTCTTGTTATTGTTGTGTACTTCATTACTTCACCCACTCACACACACAATTGAATAGTTGCTGTTGCTCAGCTATTTATCATGAAAGAGGGGCAAAGTGTTAATGTTCATGTACAGCAAACACAAACAAAGCGTTCGCAAGTTTGTTTACCAAGTGCAAAGAGACCAATCAAAAGACTAACTACGTAAGTAAGTATTTATTACAAGTCTAATAAATATCCCAACTAATTACCTACATTTTCCACCATGCAGAGAACTAGCTCAATTATAAATAATTCGATTTAAATTGAAAATTATGATCTGAAACTTTTTGGGCACATTTTACAGTGGTTGTGCGCACATTAGCACGTGTGTAGAATACAGTTGGTCAATTCTATCGAATAAATTCTCATTATCTAAGGCAATAAGTTAACATTTTTAATTAAACTATAAAAAGTTCACATGTCCCAATTTGCAGGCCAGCACAGTAACAGCACATAGCTTAGGGTTAGAAAATTCCGCACGAGCTTGGCAATTTAGAAAGTCATTTTAAAGCCTCGATATCATTAGAAAGTCAATTTAAATGAATATAAAAGCAATTTCTTAAATACCCCCAACACAATGTTTGTTGTTGCTGTCTCTGAACTTACATGTTAATCACATTTAGGGCAAAATTGAAATTGTTATTGCTGCTGCTAGTCAAATTGGTGCATCACTTCAACTCCAGCATTTTCCATATATGTACATATGTAGTTTTTATTTTTGCACTTGATAGCAGCATCGTTGTGTGCTGCATCTGCTCAGCAATCGGCTAATCCCCAAGTGATCCAAAGTGAGCTGGTACTTTCCCATGCCGCAAACTACAAGTGCTGCAGTTACTGGCTCTTGGCAGCTCCGTTTTTTCTCCACTTGTCACACTGCTCCTGTGCCCTTCTCCGGCAAACCGAAAGATGACAGTTTGGATAGCAAAATGTAATGTATCACAAAGGCACATGGACACATTTTGTGTTCAGCTTGTGGGCAGATATACAAAAAAATAAAAGAAAAAAACAATATAAGTACGAATACGAATGCGAAGTGCGAGTATAAGGAAGTGACTGCCAGTATGTCGAGAGATAAAAAGCGCAGTGTTGGACTAGTGGGAAGTGGAGTAGTTGTGAATGTGAATTTGTCAAGCGTTGGCCATCGTTTTCCTGACATTCACAGCGACACATATGTATACAAAATTGCACACTTTGTAGTGTGCGAAATGGTCAGGATCATAAATATCGATGGCAGACAATCGATAAAAATCAACCTCCTGCGCAGTGTTGCCAGGTTTTGAGCACCCGTATAAGCTAGATTTTTAAAAAATAAGTTAGAATAAGCCAAAATGTAAAAAAAGAATGCTGAAAAATAAGATACACACAAATGAGAGAAAACATAAAACCTTATTATATTTTTATGTGTGTGGCAAAAATCATTGGATCTTTAAATTTCCAATGCGACAGTTTTAAAAAGAAAAAACACAAATTCAAAGGTTATGGAATTATAATAGATTTTTCTATGTGTGAATAAAAATCTTAATAACATGTGCTTTTTCGATGCCACGAAAAATTTGTTTTTACATATGTACATATATCACTTTTGGCATTTTAACAAACGCTTTATTCAATTTCACAACTTCAAACGATTAGTGGTAAAACTTCAGCCAACTTATCGATTTTCAATGACACTATCGATTAGAAATAAATTCACGATCATATGAAATTCGTTTACCAACATTGTCCGCATTAAGTGATAATTTGTTTTGACGCAACAATGGAGGATGAAACTGAGCTTGATGCAACTCATATGCTTCAACTGGAGGAGCAAAATACCTGTGTAAATCCCAATGGAAAGGATGATAATGTTGAAAATCGATTGACTCCATTTTCAATTCAATTGTTCGACAGCGATCATTTGTTCAAAACCATGTGTCAGCATGTGACAGCAGGAGACAAAAGCGTCGATTGGCGTTATATTATGCAATATAGCGGCAAGAATCTGACCCACATCTATGACGGCGGCTATTGCATGAGCCGTGAGTGTTGGTCACTAGCTCAAGAGTTCTGTCACGAGTTGAGAACGATCAACATATCGCTGACTTGTGACAATCTGCAAGCTGTGCAAAGTTTTCTGCCTCAATGGCAAAGTCTCGAGGAGATTGCACTCAGTGGTCCGGCATCGATCGAAGAGCTGTTAATGTCGCTCAGCGAATTGCCACGCTTGCAGAAACTAAGTCTACGAAACTTTGACTACACGGACAGGGAATGTAAGTAGAAGTATTAATGATTAAAAATCTATAATTTAAGTATATAACATTTTAGGCACCGCTTTGAATTGCTTGACATCTGTGACGCATCTGGAGATCGGCTGTTTAAATTACGAATTATTGAATAAAATATCAGAACTGCTGATGCATCTAAAGAGCTTGCATATATTTACCATGCCGACTATGGAAACACTTCGCGAATTGCCAGCACATTGTGGAAATTTAGAGAACTTACAACTGTACGATGCCGTTCATGGATTACAGAGAAGCGTGCCCTATTTTCCCAAACTTGAGTCCTTGGAAATTCATGATCAAAAGTCGAGTGCATTTATTTTCATCAATCACTTGGGTCTACGCTATAATGACCAACTAAAAAAGCTGGTAATGCCCGGAAAGCACATATTTGCGAGTGAAGCAAATCGCATATCACACTTAAAGGCTCTAACCACACTTTCCTGTGTACTTCCCGATATGAATTGTTTGAGAAATTTAACTAATATGCAACTGCAACAATTATCGCTTTACGATTGCATTAATATGAACAATGTTTATTTGTTGAAAATATTGCGTGAGTGCCCCTCACTTCGATTCTTAGAAGTTACACTCTGTCCTTTGATTAATTCTCGATGTATTGAAAAGGCATTGGCTATTCTATTCCGAAATGGAGTAACCGCGAAGCAACCATTTGAACTACACCTAACTGGGTCAAGCATATCTGCAGTTGACAGCACTAAGGTAAGCCAATGAAGTAGTTTAAATCAAGATTTAATAATGAAGATATATTTTCATACTTTTAGCTCTACTGCGTGCCACATTTCAACTTGCTCAAGTTGCACTTGAAGTAAAAAGTGACAAGAAATGAAATTATGATATCTAACAATTATATTTAAGGAATAAAAGTTGCTCTCCCACTCGATTACATTGCTCAATTAGCGGAATGTTTGAAGTGCATTTTCAATTCGTGACCAAACATAAGTATGCAAAGCAGTTGCCAGTCTGCAAGATGATTATTGTCTGTGGCAGCATTCTTCATTCTTAGTCAACCACCGATTACATTGAATAACTGAAATGTAAGGCATAATTCAACTGTGAGCAGACTCATCCAGCACCACACACAAATACAGTTTGTAACCACTTACTCAACCTCCAGCCGCTGGTCACGCTTCATCATTGCGGATGCAATGCTGTGTGTACTATTTCTCATGATTAAAATTGCATGTGTGGCAAGTGGCGGTGGCGATGGGGGCCAGGGCGATAACTGCTTGGGATGGGGCATGGCTCAGTTGAAATGCGCAACAATTGCGGAGGGCCCTTCAGGCACTCTCGACCCAACCGCATGCCCATATAATATACGAACTAAGCGGTTTGTGATTTGCCATTGCCTGCTTTTAGGCATTCAAGCAAATTGTAATACAATTAGCGTCATTTACATGGTATGTTTCATGCTTGCATGCGTATGCAACTGTGCCTGTGTGTGTGTGTGTGGGAGTGTGTGTATAAAAGCTGCTTAGCCCGCACACCTTGCGGCAGTAGGGAAGGGTTAGCTTCCGCTTAGCCACTCTTCAGTCCGCTTCAGCAGTGAGTTATTCCTCCCGCCCACTGATTTTCAATCAGCTGTCGGCTTATTAAATAATTATGTGCTGAGCACTTAAATTGCACAAGTGCTTCGCTCATATCCGAAATGCCTCACTTAGCTACTTGCCATGGGTGCCTTGCAAGTCTGTGAATTTCAATTTAGCTTTAGGAATTTCTAGAAATTCCATTGAAGTTGCTACTAGACCAGTTATGACATATAATTATGCGTAACCTGTATTTATGGGTATCTAGCATGAGTATTCAATAATTTCCAAACATAATACGAAGAATATTTATAATTAACTAAAATATAAATATAAAATATATAAAAATAAAATATTTTCACAAAAATATAATCAATCAACTTTGAAAGTACGAATGTTGTCAACATTTTATTTAACAAAAAAATCATTGAATGAATGGTTACGAATTCTACTTACAAATTCTTGTATAAAAAACATAAATTTACTAATATATTTTCAAAATAGTTCACATGAATAACTAGCTTAATTCATGGCTTTGATAATATGATGCATACAGCAATCATTCGGCACACAGAAAATTAAATTCATTGATTTAGATTATTTGCAATTAAGCAGCTGAATAAATTCACAAAATCTATGTTTATCCGGCTATATAACTAAAGTATGTTTATTTAAATATTCAGAGTAAAATTAGCATTTGATAAAATAAACAAAAATACTAGTTGCAATTAGCTGTGTGGCAAATTAGCAAAATATAGGCGAACAGGCAAATAAATCTAAGTAATACAATTAGAATGTTTATTTGTCTTAATTAAAGCAATAGCACACTAAAATTTGGTCAGATATAATATTTATAAATCGAGGTTGTGGTGAACGAGATTAAAGAACAGTCTTTGAAAGAGGTCTTTTGGTTAGCGATAACTTTCCATTTATAGCGCGTTGTATTTGAGCTTTTGTATGCGGCATTTTGATAAGCAATTTCTTTAGATGGTCGGATTTCTGCCACTGACTGTCGGGGTCCCTTGGGTTCTGGTAGACTATGAGCTCAACTGGAATGCCACGTTTCTGTTTGCCCTTTGTGTTGGTACTGGGCTTGCTCATGAGCTGAAGTATCTCCGAGTCGCGCAGCAGCAAATAGTTATCATCGTCGACCATAAATTCACTGGGATTCTGGCTGGCACAGAAATCTCGCACTGAACGTATAACACTTCTGGAGATGTGATAGTAACGATCATGAATGGTTAGAGTATAGTACAGTTTGCGAGTTGTCTTGGGTGCCACCAGCCAGATGACATAGATGCCAGCCTTGTGACCTCTCAACAATGACAGTTCCTGCTGCAGCTTTCTGTTTTCGAGGAGAGCAAAAGAATTGGATCGACAAACCATCATCATGATTGGTAGGAAATTGTCATAGCCATGTTGATAGTTGATTAGTGCAGCATTCGGCAGACTCATGAAGTCGCAACCCGGTTGCGTTTCTGGCTGATCTATTGAGCCACCATAAGCCAAGGTAGCTACACAACGATTTTCGCCATACTCAAGTCTCGAGGGATCAAAGTGAAATGCTACTGGTTTGTGGTCATAGATCTTTGAGTTGGTGGTACCATCGGCATAGGAATGTTTGTCCATCATGTGCATCATGACATTAGAGGGAAAGACAGTTGCATCGCATTTGGTCACAGGACATTTTCCAGGTGTTCGCGGCAATAGATCCACGGCTTCTTCATTCTTCACTCGCTTCTCTTTGAACTCCTCCATTATCATTTACAATAAAAATAATTAAAATAAATTTTAAAATATTTAAAATGTTTTTAAATTTCGATGTTGTCAGATATGTTGATTTTCCAGTTCTATTTGACAGGTGAAGCGAGGCCAACAGACAAATTTAATGTGCGTTTTAATGAAGTTTTGAGTTTAGGAAAAATCCATTAAAAAGCATCGCAGTAAAACAGCACATCGTATATCGGTGCAGTTTATAGAGAAAAGTTTTAAAGTGGCTTCGTGCTAGTAGCAAATAAAATTCAACACTCATTTGGCCTTGTGGCATGTTAATCCGCTGCAGTAGCAAGTGGCAAGCAGCAAGCGGCAAGAAGCATATGCATTCGGAGACGCAGCTGTTTTGAGCCAGCTCTAAAGCGACCAAATTGCAGTTTGCTCTCAGCAGTGCCTGTCACAGAAGGCGATGCGATGCGGCATAAAAACTACCGCGTGTGTGTAGTGTGTGTGTGTTTGTGGTGTGTGCCGAGATAAACAAAAACGGAATTAGTCGAGAAGAGGCCAAAAGCAAAGTGCCAAAATATTTGTATTTCTTTTTTGTTTTTGGGTTTTTTGGTTTTCGTTCACTTTTCTGCAGATTGCTCCAAAAGCCGCAAAACTTTAAATGGCCAAGGCTTATGGTCTGGCCAGCTGCTGTTAACTTTTGCTCTTTTATCGAGCAGAAGCCCAGTGCAGGCACAGGGATCATCTCTATCATTTATCGGCGATAGTATCGTGTAATCGAAACACACATGTTAGATCTCTAGCAGCAGCATATTATCGAAACATGCATGGCATAAGATTTATCGAAACTAGTGATCGCTAATTTGCTAATTTTGCAGTTGAATGCAAATGTGAAATGTGAAAAATTAAAGCGCATTTTATTTATTATTATTGTGCCAGGTAGCTACGCCAGAATGCTGCCCACAACAATTTAGTGGCCAATGGCGAAACAGTCGCAGAGTTTGGCATTTGTGTTTATGCAAATCGGCATAAACTAATTTTGGGTTGGATGACAGCCGCAAATTAATTCAAATTGAGTGATCACCGCAAGGCAAACAACTGCAACAATCAGCCATGCCGCCTCGATGGGAGCCAAGGGGAGCAGAGTGTGTAAGCCTCTAATATATGGCACAATATATATGCCATAATATATGCAGCCTTATTACACATTGCTGTGCTGCAGCAGTTTGCAGGCACTCGAATGGAATCGCATGCACATGCTCTGTATATCAGCCAGTGTCCTGGACGCAAGGCTCTTCGCTGTGGGTCACCCAGACTCGAGAGTTCAGCAGGTCAAAGGAGGTCAACAACGAGGTCTTAAATTTCGCTTGCATGTTGCCAACGCAGACACACATACACACAATTAATATGTCCAACTAAAGCAGTGCATCATTATTTAAATTCTAGATAAATTTCAGTATTATATATAACACAGTAAACTGTGTCGTTGTCGCTGTTCTCACACCATTTTCGAGTTCAGTTCATCGTCGTCGTGTCAATAGAAGTCAAGTGTTGATATTGTCGTGTCGCTGGCCAGGACATGTCATCGACAGGACATTGATAGGCGACACAGAACACGAACAGAGACATCTTACAGGTAGCCATTTGTCAATGCAGCAGCAGCTGCTCGACATGCTCAACTTGCTGTGGCCCAACCTACTGTCTGTAACTCGACATGTCTGGACTTGTCCGAACTTGTCTGGTCCACAATTTGTGTCACGCACAGCACGGGATTCAGTTCCGGTTCTGTTTCGTTACTTGGCCATGTGTCATAAGCAGCTGACCGATAATCAGTCAAACTGTTCAGAACGTTGTAGCCAAATGACGTTGAATCTTCGACTCAATGCTCAACGCTTGCTACTTGGTTTGTCACGTAGCCAAAGCTGGCATCTTTTTTTGTTTGATTTATTTACCTTGGCTTGGCTGCTAACTGTTAACTGTCATCTGCGGCGACATCAACCGCCAGTATCCACTCACCCAATGATGTTGCTCTTGCTGGCATTTGGTTAACAGCAGCTGTGGCCGTGCTTCAGTCAGCTTCAGTTAACGCCACGCATGCCAAATTTCTAAACGTCATGGCTAGCTAGTTGACTGGTCAGACCGGCCTGTCTAGTTGAGTGAGTGTTTTCCTATTTTCCAACGCTGTTGTGATGTGTTTTTTTTTTCGGTTTCCACTGTCTTGGTTATCAACTGGCGTCCATGTGCGTCCTTGTGCGGTTAGGTTTGTCCACACGGCGGCTCACTTGGCGTATGCGTAACGTCTATTTGTTATGCTGTTTGGCGCTGTGCGCAAATTCAATTTGTGCTCTAGACCTCACTCGCCACATATGCTAGCTTGTTTAGGGCTTCATCCTTCTGCACACTTCTCAATTTTGGCATTGCTTTAACTTGGCATTCGCTTTAAGCAAAGTTGGAAAAATCCAATTACAAATCAAATAAAGTTGAGCTATATGCATCAACAAATCTCTTTTGTCTTCAAACAAAAAAAAACCATAATCATGTTGTTTAAATGTTGACCAAAATGATTTTCATGTAAATTCTGACGAAAGTTTGCACAATGTTCGTTTGAAATTAATTTTATAGCTTGTCGCCTGCATAATTTGTATGAAAATTAAGTATACGCCATGTGTCGCTTGGTGTGCTGGTCATTTGCATGCCTGCGGAATGGCAATTTTGGCCACTGTTGTCCTTCGCTGATTGCAGCAACAAATTGCAAAGTTATTAAGTTTATTAAAAACAACAGCAGCAGCAGCTACTACAAAGACATCACTGCGAAAAAGTCGCAAGAGTAGAAAGCCAGCGTAAATTCTATTTTGTTGTGCGCTTAACTTTTGCTTTTTGCCATCGCCGCAGCCACTGTTGCTACTGTTGTTGATATTGCTGTTGCTGTTGCTGTTGTTGTTGCTATGGCTGCTGCAATTCTGCATAATTTACTTGAAGCATTTTGCAAACAATGCAAACAGCAAAAACTCAACTTCCTTTTTCTTCATGCCTCTCTCTTCTATAGTTGCCAGTTACAAGTTCTCACTGGCTGCAAGTTGCAAGTTTTTCGCTGATGCTCGTTAATGTTTGGGCCAGTTTTCCACTTTTTGCCCAGCTCAACCCAATACGCTTCCCTCAGTTATTCATTACCAAAACAAGAGCCGAGGCAAAGCATCTCACTCCCAGCTCATTGTCGCTGGCGTCTGTCTGTCTCGTTATGAGTTTTGCCTATTGTTCTTCAGTGTTTCTCTTTTATTGCGAACATTTCAGCATTTGACAAGTTAGCCGCTAGCAGACGGCACAAGTTTTTCGTCCTGTTTGTTTTAAAATGATTTTTAATGACAAATGTTCCTAATTTTCTCTTTCAGATTGGTTTTCTTTTTTCCCCATCCCTTTGTAGGGTTTAATTATATGAAATCGTTCAGTTTGCTCTTTTCATGTTAATGTTTCGCTTGACTTTGCGAGTACAAAATATATTTGCTGCTGCTGCTGCTACTGCTGTAAACGTAGCTAAATCTCATTGAAATTTCACTTTGCGCTTGTTTTGCATTCTGTAAATTTGCATGTCTTGGAAACTTGGTCCAGGATTTCATTTTCAATTTGTGTAGCTTGCATAGTTGCTGAGCCTGTTTTGCCGAGCTGCTTTGCCATGGCTTAGTGTTATGAAAGATGGCCAGAACCCAGGTAAATTTCTGCGCACAATTTCTACATTAGTCAACATTAAAAATTTATTTGCTTTGAGTAGATTACACGCATACAACGCGGTATGCACCTAAGAGAGAAAGAGAGAGGGGGTAAAAGCGAAACAATGAGAATGAGAAGCGAGCAAGAGATGAGTAACTGACGTCTAAAGTTTTACCACGCAAAGTAGGAGAAGAAAAATACTGCCTGAGAGCACAAATGAGCTGCTTGCCTGCAAATGAAGTGCAGCTGCCAGTTTCACTTTGGCCATCGTGGTGTAAAGTGAAGCAAACAACTTTAACTGCGCTTTAAGTTTTGCATTAAAAGTCGCTTCCTCAACCGAGGAAGCTGTTGTTGCTGGTGGACTTAATGACGCCTGGCAGGCAGTCCGCAAGTCCACAGTTAATCACCAGCGGCTACCGCAACAGTTGCATCCAGTTACAACGTTCGCAAGGCCTGCAACATCCTTTCGCATTCGGAGTCCCAATCCCATTCAACGCTCAGCATCTGGTTGCCCAGGTGAGCCCAAGAGTTATTGCCTTCAGGTGACTCCCAGAGCACTCGGGAATGTGTTAAATTCTGTGTGAAAATTGTTGTTCGAAATGTAGATATGGAAAAGGAACACGGCAGATGCTGCACACACACACACACACACACACACACGCACATGATTCAGTGCCCTGTAATATAGTCGTATATTTACGCAGATGAAAAATATTATTTATTCGCTTGCTTTTGTGATTTTTAATTCAATTTCTCCAGTGTAAATAATAATTGCAATGAAAAGTTAAAGCAAACATTTTAATGTTCAGCCATTAAAGACAATTGTGTGCATTTCTTTAACAAATAATTTAAATAAAGTCATTTCTACAGAATTACTTTATTTTATACAGCTTTAATCTGATTGCAATGCAATCGTATTTTATTTTAAAATATTCTAATAAATAATAAACACCAGTTGCATATATCGAAAGTATTTAAATTACAACTAATGGCACTTACTTAACAGCTGCTTCACAATTAAAAGGAAACTAAATGCCTAAAACTATGGCAATTTTGTTGTCAAATCTTATTTACAGCTTTCACCAGTTTCCACCTTAAGAAGCCAAGAAATTGCAAACTGCAATGCATTAGATGCTTAGGGCACTGTAAATGTATCTATTTATTTATTTATTTTGAATTTCAATTAAATCCAACAGCATTTGCATCGCCTTCCAAATCAAATTTGATGGTTTGCTCAATATTTAAAGACATGTGTTTCGATTCGATTTTAAACTGACAGCGGATGCTCTATGGCATTAGAAATAATGAAAACAAATTTTGCACAATTAATGTTCAATATTTGTAAACATATTTTAAGAGTGAATCACCTGACAACAATTGAGTATTTTTCGTCAGCTGCAAATTTAAATTGGCATCTAATAGACAATAGTCGTCAGGTGTTCCGGTTCCATTCAGTGAGTGTGTTGAGCGCGCCTTGGGGCGGATGCGTTATATGCAAATTGCGTATACGCAGTGTATCGATTGTGTGCAGAGCCCAAAAACAACAAGCACGCGTGTGTGTGCGTATGTGTGTAGCATTTTATTTACACATTGAAAACTCAGACACAATACCCGATCAATTATTTAGGCCCATTGCATTAGCGTTCTGCTCACATTGACATAATTTGTCGAGTCTCTACGTCCGTCCGTCTCTATGTCTGTCTGTCTGGCTGCGCATTGTCAGTTCTCAGGCAGTGCCAATTAAATATGCCAACGAATAAATTTGCCAAAGTGGTTGTCGTTGAGTGCCAAAACAAATAGCAAACGAATTGAAATCAAGCAAAATCATTCAGTTTGCTCCCGGTGAGGTGATCCCAAAGCAAACCCAAACCGAAACCCAAAGAACTGGCCAAGCAAATGTATTGCACTTTGTATTGTATTTCGTATTTCGCATTTGTATTTTGCATTTTGTGGTCTGGCCAGTTGCAATTGGCAATCAGACAATGTCAGCACTTTTCTGACACACACAATTCTTAATGTTTATTTACTCTTGTTGCTGTTGTTCTTCTCGGTTTTATCGTATCGGCTTAGTTTTGTAAACATTACATGCCTTCTAAGTGGCATCCGAGTATTGATGTATCTCGATTCGGTTTGCATTTGAATTAAAAATATCGGCATTTGCACTTAAGCACTTAAGCTAAATTACATACTTAATCAGTAAAGTCTCGTAGTTGTGTTCTTGCCATGCACAATTTTAATATTTATTAACTCATATTTCACTTCATATATTTTCATTTGATTTTTTCCGCATGTTTGTCCAATCCGGATAGCCATTTATTCACTCTGCAATAAGTGCACACATTTTCAAACAAGTTAAAGTGCCGTTGCACACACATGTTTATTTTCTGGAATTTTTCAACTGTGAATTTTGTTCGCATCAAGTTTATTAAATTGCATTATGAGTGCTCGAACTCATGCGTATACGTATTGTGATGTATGCCAGAGGCCAAAGACCGTACTAATTATGTATTAAATACCAATATTAAAAATTATTCCCCTTTGTCAAACATAAATATTTATGCAGTTAATTAAAAATGCGTTCCAGAAAATTGATTAACTTTTTCTTAATGCACCACTGCATCGATGCCTGTAGGGAAAACTTTGAAAATTGTTAAGCATATGTTGGATTTATGATTAAACTATTAAAAAAAATTAATAGATGTGCTTTAAACTATGTAAATATTAGATGTTTAATTTACATATGTTATTTTTGTTTTATGTTTTGAAATACTTGTCTGTGACATCGATCTGCTCTTCCTGTTATGTATGCGTAGAAGACATTAAAACCCTTTGGCACACATTCAATTATACAGTCTGATTGGCCGTTAGCCACATGCCAATTATGTTACCTTTCTGGAAAACCAATTAGCCGTTTTATATAGCCAACCGTGAGTGGATGCCACAAGCTGAAACTTCAAACCGGCGACGAAGCCGCGACGAAGCCTCCACTCAAACTGAGATGTTGATGGCGTTGCCTTTTCTCTTACACTTACACTTACAGTTACCATTACATTTACAGTTGCCGTTGCCGTTACCGTTACCTTTGCTGTTACCTTTTGCCGTAAACCAATTAAGTATCAAAAGGAGCGACGCGTCGTCCTTGTACATTAATTGGATTATGTATGTCTAGTTTAACAGGAACAAAACGATTTTGGGTTACAGAATGTTGTAACAAAGCTTGAAAATCACGTTGAAAATATCAGTTTCCCAGCAATTAGTATGAGGCAGCCGGGGCGTATGAGCAATATTTAGATCCACGCCAATTCCAGTTGCTCTCATGACTAAATGCATTTAAACCCTTGTCATATTTGTTTAACAATAACGAATTCTGGGTCGGTAAATTTCTCTATGCCTTATTTACTTAATTCAACTAAAATCCAGCCAGCTGAACGAGTTGTTAATGTATCATCTGACAAGCTCATACGCATTAATTAGAAGCACTTTAAAATGCAAAAAAATGTTAAATAATGTTCAACTGTTAGACTAAATTATGCCCTGCAATTGGTACTAATATGATGCTCTATATATGTTAAACATTTCTCTAATTTATTTGCAAGTTAACAGGACCCTTTTTGCATATTTTGCAGGGCATCGTGAACACAACATACCTATTTATTATACGCTTTTAATTAATTTGCCACAAAATTGTTTTTTTCAAAACTAAGCTGTGAATTATTTTTGTTTTAGAGTACACATAAAATGCGCTTAACAATGTTGCCAATGTTGTCGAGGGAATTGGTCAACCTCTATGACTATACAGACAGACTATTGTTTATGGAAATCGTTGAAATGGTTGCACATTTAATGGATCAATATGAAAATTGCATAACATAATGCAAACTTCAAGAGGCCACTCGAATGGAAATCTATTTAATCTGACAGGCTTTTAAACTGTGCTTGATTTTGTTATTGACTTCAAGTGAAATTCGATCAACAAACTTGCCGAGAGCTGCAAATCCTTTGACGCACTTCAACGACAAAGCGAGAAGGCGAGAGGGGGTAAGGAAGATGTGCTAAACAATGCAGCTTGCAGGACCTCAACAATGACATTAAGTAATACAGTCAATGTCGTGCTGCTGAGCTAAGAAAGCTGTCGTAGCCTGCCAAGCAAATATGTATGTATGTATATAAGTCTCTGTTTGCATCTGTATTTGTGTGTGTATGTGTGTGTGTGAATGAGTACTTGACAAGCGCCTGGCAGAACGACATTGTCCAGTGCCGCACAGTGTTCGATAAATGTCAACAAGTTCTCAAGTTTTAATTGAAACACTTCAACAAGTTTTGCATGAAATGTCAAAGAAATTTCAACAAAATTCACCCAAAAAAAAAAAATATATAAAAAAAAAAATCGAAATATTCTAGTGCCGAAAAGATTTGCATCAGCTGCAGGCTGTCGACGGCCAACTAACTGCCTGCTGTTGCTTGTTGGCTAAGTTCAAGAGTCAACAACAAGGCTTTTGCGGAAACTTTTCACCCTCTTTTATGGCAGCACACACATAAGTTAAGACTATAAACTGTCAAAAGGTCGCACAGTTTCCTCTTTTGTCAAACAATGCAATTATGGCTCAAGAAAATCTCCTTGAAGAACCACAACATGAGCAATTTGTTGACTAGTTTCTGTGTCTACAGCTCCAGTTAATTAAAGCCTGGCCAAATGCCGAATTACGTTACATCTTTATTAAACATCTTCAGCCAGTTGCTTTGGCCAAACTTTTCATAAGCTTGGCCAAAATTGGAGCTCAGCTTATTGGTTGAACTTTTAACATTCTTATCTGTAACTGAAATTAACCAAAAGTTTTCAATTGCAATCGAACTTATGGCAGCGTAATGTTAGACTTTTTTTCGTACTCAGCATTTGGTTTTAAAAATAAGAATACGCAGAAGGAAGCATAAAAACAAGTGAGAAAGCTACAGTTGAGTGTGCTTGACTATGAGATACATGCTACTTTTCAACAAATGCAAATCAAATCATTAATGTACTAATCATATGAAAAAATAGACCCAAGACTTTATTTTGCATATCAATATTTTATTAATGTCAAAATATACCATAGAGTAGAGTAGAATATAAAATATACCAGATTTTCGTCTCCGCTGTTGACACTGACACACTGATCAAGAATCTATATACTTTATATGGCCAGAGACACCTCCTTCTGCCTGTTACATATATTTTATGGAAGCACAAAGTCATAATACCCTTTTACTCTATGGGTAGCGGGTATTAAAACAAGTAAGAAAGCTGTAGTTAAATGTGCTCGACTGTGAGATACGTGCTACCCATTTTCAATAAAACCAAAACTGTGTAGTATTATTCTTAAAATATAACAAATAAATATATTGAAAAAATACTAAAATATAGCGTTCATGCCGATCAAGAATAAATATACTTCATATGATCGACTAATTGATTAATTCCGCAATACATTTTCTGTAGCCACATAGTTATAATACCCTTTTATTCTATGGGTAGCGGGTATAATTAAAGAGCTATCAGTTATATTCACACTCGTGGACAAACTTGCAGCTCCGTGCGTAGTGGCTAACACAATGTACCTTTGAAATTATTATTTCACAACTTTAAAAAACTGAAAATGTTTTGAAATTGGACCCAAGAGTGAAGACAGACAAAAAACTTGGTGCTACACTGCAACAGTTCTAATCGTGGCTAGCAAGTGAATCGATGGGAGAATGTAGAAAACGAGAATGAGAACGAGAACAGAAACAATAATTTCCGTTGTTGTCAACGTTTCAGTTGGACAGACAGACAAGAGACAGACAATGCTTTCGGTTGCCTTGAGGATACTGTCGCCTGGCCGTTTCCTGGCCATCTTTACCTCCTCCATCCGGCTACCGTGCTCATCCACTCATCTCATCTCATCACATCGCTTCGCTTCGCATCGCATCTTGTCTCTTCGTCATTGAACACTCTGAGGGTCTTCCACACTTGATGTATTTCCGACGGGCTCCGACAGTTGCTATTTTGTTGCGTGGACATTTCATTTGTCTGTTTGTTGTGAAAAGCAATCGTATTTTCTGCACTTGAATTGCCTATACCTCGTACTTTTTGCTGCTGGGTATGTCAGTTGCAATGAATTTGATAAACTGTTCTTAAACCTATGAAAATACTTGTAACTTTTATTTTTATCACATTGGGTATTTAAGTATCGTATCTCTGAATAGTTTTGACACATACATTGCGCATTTAACAGGTAAACAATTTGCATTTGTTAATGCTTTTGTTTTTTCCTACGCAATTTTCTAATTATAAATTGTTTTTTGGGCTCTTCAGTGAACATTTTACCAAATTGTTTCTGACAGCTTTAATTAACAGTTCGAAGTTTAGCATAATTGAAAATGTTGTTGCCATTTGCGAAATCTGTTTTGGTTTTTATGATGCCAGCTTTGAAGATTTTTTTGCTCTGCCTTAAGGTGTTTTTTGATGTTCGGAATGAGGTCAACGACGAGTCGGAACATTTCTTTTGGTCTCAAAGCAATTCTTTGCGTACTATCTTTACAGGTGTGTGTTAAAACAGTTTTATTAGCTCTCGTGCATTCATGCGGCTATATATCAAATGCGAACTATCTAAATCTGTTGTTGTTCTCATAATGGTTGACTCACGAACTCCGTAAATAATGAGTTCCAAGGGACGCCTGTCCACGCATTCTTCTAGCACTTTTGACACTTGAATGGCAAAATTTTCGCATATATGTAAATCGAATATTCGCAAGAATCTCAAACGTGTGCACGTTCTGATCAGATCCAAGTATATCTCTGTCATATCAACGATAGTTTCCAGAAATGAAATGCGTAGTTCTTCCAACAAACTGAGTTGTCTCAAGCAGAGCACACAATCGGCATTCGAAAAGCGACAGGCTAGAATCTTCAGCGAACTAATGCTTGCCAATAGTTTAGCCTCATTCAGATCCGATATTATGTGTCTAATATCCAGCGACACTAAGCTCACATGGCTATGAGCTAAGCTCTGAAGTATTTCGGAAGAACGATCTTTTGGTTTCTGGATACAATAGAGCGTCTTTGCTTTGGGCTTAAGGTAGAAGGTGAGTTCCTCCAATTGCGGACTATCCTTAATGACATCCTTTAAACTGGAACTATCCACGCGTGATGTTAAACGGAGTTGACGTAGATGCGGCATCGAATGACACGATCTCCGCAATTCTTTAGAACTCAAGTTTACGTCCAAGGTGAGTGTTTCCAACTGCTTGAAAGGTCTTAGTACTCTGTTCATATTTCCACATTCTGCGAAATAAGCAATCATCATGAGTTATTTCCATTGTAAATATTGCAAAAGGGCTTACTCACTGTATGCAAAAATTTCTAATTGTTTTAGTTGATGCAAACTTCCTGCCATTTTTATTATATTCTGAGCGTACTGTCGTTTTTTGCAATCGAATTGCCATAACTTCAAACTCTGCAGTTGCTGCATGCCAATTATTAGTTTACAGAATTGCCTAAAATAATAGTTTCGTTCATTACCATAGTGTTTGTTCAAAGAATGCATCAGGTCATCGACATCAACACATAATGTTTTTACATTTTTATAAACTACCGACAGCAGTTTGAAGTCATGCACAGATATGTCGGCCATAAGCACAACATGTATATAATTGAAACTACTTGTCCAACGATTGAAGACATCACGAAAATAATGACATGTCTCTGCGAAACTTAGATGATCTTCCTTTTCCAAGTATTTCAAAATAGTTTCCAGACAATAGTCATTGAGCTGCAATATGTGGACCCTACTTTCATTTGCCTTCATTGTGATACAAGAACTCGATTGCAACTAAAGTTTTCGCACTTGAATGGAATGAATTTTCAGTTCTTAATATAATTTTGAAGCCTTTAAAAATTATCTATATAGATAAGACTGTAATCAGTTAATATTTGTGTATACACGTGTATGAACAGAGAGCAGTTTGTGCAGGCAGACGTCTGCAGTTATTTGATCGATGAATCAGTAAGAGAGCTTAAAAGGCAAGAGTTTTGCGAAGAGATTCACTGAAAGAGAAATAGCCTAAGAGAAGAAAGAGTAATTGAAAGAATAAAGCGCGAGAAATAATAACCGCTGGCTGACAATCTCGTATATTTTGTACTCTATTTTATATTTTAAATTTAATCGTAGTCTTAGTCTTTGGTATATTATTTTATTTTTTTGTCATATAAGAATTATACCGCAATCTTGTGCATCGCACTCGATGGTAGCTTTCTTGATTCTTTTTGATTTTTAGTCATATTTGAACAAAAATATTACGGATCTCTAAGCAATGATTAAATTCAAAATACATACAAGGGCATTTGCTCACCCATTTTCGAATCGAAATCGATTAATTAAATAAAAAAGCTCTGCAAAATGAGCAAATGATTGAAATAACCATAATGTTTGAGTACAGACAGATTTGTACGATATAAAAACGATCCCCTTTTTTAGGGTATTAATTCGAAAGGCAATTTGGAATAAATGATACAATTTCAATTCTGGGCAGGTTGTGCTTAAATGTTAAATATGTATGTAACTACTCTTAGCTGTCATTTAAAAATTCCATAAATATTAAAAAATATCAACAAGCTGGCTGGCAAATACCGGCATTCCATACACCATTCACACACGGACGCATTAAGTTTTATTGGCATCGCACAACTACTGACCTACTTTATAAAAACCGAAGCTGGCACACACACACACTTGCACACACAGCTAGACAGAGAAAGGGAGAGATACAAACAGCAAAGCACACCTGCTGACAGAGCAGACACAAATCACACATACATACACACACATACAGAGAAAGGGATACGTTGCACAGCACGAAAGCAGCTTTGATCTATGGCCCAGCCCTATAGCCCTGAAGCCTTCTGCCAACCAGGCAGAATAAACAGAAAAACTTTTCAGAAAGTAATTTCAGCCATTTGCACGTTAATTAAATTAACACAGCAAGTGCTCATCATCAGCCACAAAGCTGGCGCCCAACGACCGGAAACTAAATACGGCATCAACTTTGGCATCCCAACTCTCGAATTAGATGAACAAAACCAGTAAAAAGTAAATCTGACTATTTCAAGTTGCATATTATTGAGAGAGTAGATAGGATAGCAGCCCATTTCTTTTTTTGTATGTTTTGCATTTGGTTTATCTATGCAGTGTGTCTTAAAAATGGGGGAAATTCAAAAGGGAAACTGTTTGGCCATCGAACCACACAAACCATTAAATCGGTCACTTAACCATCTGCCAGATTAAATGCTGATAGAAGCCCGAATCGGGGCGGAGACGCTAAATCACAGTTTATGGCCCTTTGGCAAATACAAAAGTGCGGCGCGGAGGCCCATTATTTTATTTTTTTATTTTTATTTTATTTGCAAGCGATGTTAGTAGTAGATGTTTGTGTGGCACACGCATATGAATACATAAAAAGTCGATCAAAATGCATGGCAGAAACAATTTAAAATAATTCAAGAGACCCTTGCGGGCAGCCACAAACACAGGATGGCAGGCAGACGAGGACCCAGCAAAAGCCTTACTCTCTCTTCTGCGTAAGATTATCCTGCAGATACGCTCGTACTTACTTATCGCACATACAGACGAGCCAAAGTGCGTGTATGCAAGGAATTATCAAGTGTTTGTCAACACGAACACACACACACACTCGCAAACGCACACACGCACACAACCACAAACAGACACAGACACTTGGACAAAGACGATTGAGGGTGTCAGGCTGTAAGCACTACAAAGAGCTTATGTAAAGTGAAAGTGTGCGCGGTCGTGTCATAAGAAAGTGTCCGTCGTCTCGCCTCCTTCCCAGTCCGCTTACACATGCGAGAAATGCGTCAGGCAAACGACCGGAAAGATACACACACACACGCACACGAACACACACATACGGCTTGCATGCTCATGTACATACATAAATAAGTTTCCGGATTAAACGCACACCTCGACCGCCATTGTCATCAGCCCAAGTTGGCGCAATAAAACCAAAATGAAACTGTGCATGAAACTTTCGCCTGCTTATACCCTCTGTACACATAATTATGTTAAGGGTATGATCAGCTCATATTACCAATTATATAATAATTGAAATTTAAATTTTGTAAATTAGTTTCATGATTAAAAATATTATTCTACTTAACTGAAAATATGTATTTTATTTAGAGGGAATTTCCTAGTTGATCAGTCACATATCCAACATTAGTTTCCTCCGCTAAGTATGTCATTTGGAAGGATACTTATGGATAAATATACATATATATGTGTGTATATATGTGACACATGTGTGTTTGTGAAATTCGCTTCTTATGTGCATACTTCAAAGGCATAAGTCATATGCACAGCAAGATTTGCTTGAGGTCATCGAATAAAACACATTTAAGTTCAAATATTGTATAAGAATAAATATATGTGACTCTCTTTAAAACTAACTTAGTTGAAAAATTACACTTTTGGTATTATAAACTTAATCATAATTAATTAAACTGTGCATAAAAATCATCTAACACAATTGTTTGTATATGTAAATTTATTGAATTTTGGCAATATAAATTTATTTAAAATTATTAAATTTAGAATTTGGTCGAAAGCTAATAAATTAAATTTTATTTAATTTTGGTAATACAGATTTAATCACAATTAAAGAATTTATGCATATAAATCGGAAGCACGAACACACATCAGAATTTTGTCAAGCACCAACTATATTATTAGCATATTTAAATTAAAAGTATTATTATGGCTAAACATTTTTAAAGCATAATTCCTTTTTTTCTTAAATTTATAGTTTTTGTAAACTTTGTTATGTGTTTTTCTTGGTGTATCCCAAATAGAATTTGCATATACAATGTTATTAAGCAGTTTTGTGTGAAATTTAATACCGAATCAGAAGTTTAATGTTTTATAAAAACTTGATTGTCATTTGTAAAGACAACTATAAATATTCGAAAAGAAAAGATATTTTATTTTCTTTTCCCCCTCTTCCATGCAAATAAACGAGTGGGAAAGTGAGAAAATGAGCAAAGAGACAGAGAAAAGACAACTGCTTGTGCTTGTCCTTGTATACGGAAATATTTCATTTTTATTATGTATGGTATGTATTTGTTTTTCCTTGTTGTCCTTGCGACTGGTCCACATTCAATATTTAACAGTCTCAACAAATTACTTTAACCCTTTTCAAAGCTGTGTACCCTTAAGGCTTTAAGTCATTTGTCAAAAACTGCAAAAACGGCTTATGGAAAATTCACACACACACACACACACTGACACTCAAACTGAGAGCCCATTTCACACTTTCTTATGCAAATGCTGTGCTTATTTTCGTGTCTTTCGAGGCGATTCGAGTGTAACCAGGATAAATAATAATATATATGCTGGGGCAGCTGAAAAGTGCCGCTGGGAGTGGAGATGCTGAGGCCCCTCCCCTCACTCACATTGCTGTCAACTTCTTCGCACAAGCCTACTTTATTTTTGGCTCGTGTCAGATTAAATTACTTGGCCAGACGACAGCCGTTGAAATGCTCGCAACATTCATGGGCCCTTCAATATCCCACAAAAGTCACAAATTAACGTCAATTCCTCGAAGCGAATACAAATCAAATGCATGTCAAACACAACAAATCAATTCTCTACACCTTTTGTGAGCGGCAAACAATGATAAAAACCCTGTTAGCAGAGCTGGCCAATTGGTAAATCAAGAAAAAAATATAAGGCGTACTTAAAGTTAATGTTATTCTTATTTATTTCATACTAAATATTCATAGGCAAAATTGAATTTACAAAACAAAAGAGTCTTGGGTTTCAATTCTATTAAATATCTTATATAAACATTTAGCTTCTCAATAAAATGTTGTTTTATTAGGTTAATCAATTCCTAGAAAAGAAATCTATCATACTCCATTTCTAGGAATGTGTTTTAAAGGCTGACATTTGAAGTAGACTAAACGGTAAACAGGCTAATATAATTTAGATCCAGCTAAATTTAAATGCAGAGCTAAGGCAACCCAGGCAGACATTAGTAGCGGCAGCAGATAAAGTGCATTATCCTGTAGAGGTGAACGAAATGAAATAAAGTAAAAAAAAAGAAAAGAAAAGGGAACCAGGTGTAACCGAACCCATGCCATTATAAAAGCTATAATTGAATTTTTTATAATTCGCTGAGCTGGGCAAGCAACCAACCAACCAACTGAAACTGAAACAACTCTGACCAGCCATGAGCGGTCTATGTGGTATTCTCTTTTGTCGTTTTTTTTTCTACACAACTCCTCGGTATTTCCCCATAAAACACAGCCGGCACACCACGGCCAGAAGCTCGAACATTTAATAGTTGGAGCCCATAAATTCGGTAGCTCTTTGATACAATTAGGAGAAATGCTTGCTCTTCGATTCTAGTACATCGCTGATAGCCTAACGTGGCTGGTTTTGTGGTTTTCTTTATAGGTTGCTTCGTGGAAAACTGATGTGAATTGGTGCCATTAAATTTCGTGGCTTCGAGGCGATATTGAATGGGCGTTCGTGATATAGACACCATAAAAACACCGTAGAAAAAATCATTAGTAAAACCGAAAGGAAATGTCGAAAGTAAAAGGATATTTTACAGAGAATCCGCTAAAATATTATTACTATTTCTTATCTAATGGCTTTTAATGGAATGGCGAGCTTAGTATCTTTTTTTTTTTATCAATCGCGAACACTTAAGATTATTAATGTTATAAAATGTGATTATAGTAAAGTCAATTTGACATTACTGAATATTTATTTTTATTTACAAAATTTGACAAATTCTTTCGATGTTAGATATAAATAATTTTCTTCTAGTCGCCAACAAAAAACATCGAAGATTATCCTAAGGGATAATATCTTTCTCCGCGTGAATTGAATCATACCAAATTCCAGTCAATTTTGTGTTTTCTCCCGTACGATGGGCAAACAATCTAATAGACAAGATTTCTGCAAATTCAACATACAACTGCTCTCGGACAAGAGCGTCGTCTTAGTGACAGCCACGGGATTCGAGTCTGAAATATTTGTGCCTCAGCTGAAAAACAATCGCATCGCTTTAACAAATGTAGTATGCAGTCGACAGCCGAAGAACCAGAGAAGTGAAACTCGACTTAGTGTTCGTCCCAACTTGATCCGATCAAATCGAATAACAAACCGCAGACTGATCACAGCAACTGCGGGTTTGACGCCTGCTCTGGCTAAGGCAAGTCCTTTGGGTCTGAAATTCGATATCAAGCTCATTTCGAATGGAAACGTGGTGCTTGTGGAATGTAACGGCTATGAATCTGAGATATTCTTGCCTCTTATTTCTAGTCGTTCCGTTACCATGAAACGCGTCTCCGCTCTGGAATTAACGCGATATGCCTGGCAAATATCGTTCAATGAGAATACCGAAAAGGGCCGAGGCTCGGCTGCCGTACTGGCTGCTTCTCTGGCAGCTCAGGCCGTGGGTTTAACCAAGCTATTGGTGTCTCCTTCAGATATTGTAAGCAGTGAAACGTCATCGTCGCTGATAGTGAAGGAAAAAAAGAAAAAGAACTCGAAGCTTCTGCTGAAGGCAGCCGGTGATGCAAAGAGTAAGGAACTTGCAAAATATAAGTCTCCTTCTTCTGCCTACAAGTTGTGACAAAGTTCGATCGCATGACATTAGATCATCACATCATATGCTAAATCGGCTTTCAGACTTCAAAATATTTATGTACTCTCACTACAACCAGTAATGTAAAGCAATTGTATTAAAGTTTCGTTAACTGAAATCATTTGGGCCCCGCAATGATGCATTTCAAATCCAATTACAATCAGCACAAATTTACAATGAAGTTATTGCTAGACAAGAACATTTTGTTGGTCGAGTGTCCGGGTCGTGAGGCGCAATTGTTTATGCCGGTTCTCCTCGACGGTTCCATCGTTCTTCAGAACATCGTCTTTGATAACAATGCGCCGTTGCCACACCGCATAAGGCCAACAATGCCGGTCCTCAAAATGCCGTCCACAACGAACGTGAACGTGAAGACATCGCCGTATTCTCATGCTGTACCCAATACCCAGCCGAAGTCGAGGAAACGAGCCGGTACTCTGCATACGGTTAACGCTCCCTTATCGGTCAAAAGCACGAGCTTTAAATGGGTTCGTTCTGGCAGTGAAAAGCCAAAGATCTTAAACACATTGAAGAAACATTCAACGCCTGTTCGGGGTCCTTCTATAACGCCTTCAATTGTCGAAATCAAGTTTCCTTCAGCTGTAGCTCTCAAAGAACCTCCAACATTTGATGCGGTACGGAATATTTTTTGCAGAACTACAGGATCGTCTATTCTTCATAGCCATCAATAAATTGAGAATTAAAAAATAAAATGACTACCAGAAGGTCACGTACCGAGTGCAAATAAAAATTATTTTTATATTCAATGTGGCCGACATAGGGTATTTTAGTTTTCTATAACTGTATGCAACAGGTAGACTAGAGCTTCCTAGTCGACACAATCATCTTCGTCATTTATAAGCATAAGCCTCCAAATTCTGTGGCAATAATTCGCATTGATTTGTGTATAACAAAATGAGTACCAGGTATTTTATGGTTGAGCAAACTCAACTATGGCTTCCTATGGCTTGTTTTGTTTTCTCTCAATGGAGTACTTGATTACCTTAAAAAGTTACTCAAGAGTACATCAATTTCAAATCAAACACTAGGGACGTCCTTCACCTTAAGACCTTCATTATCAGCATATTTCGAGTTTTTTACTTACGAACAATCGCAATCACTGAAATAGCTAAATGAACAACATTTAAAATACCAAAATAAAACAATATTTGCCAAACGTTTTATTTTCAATTCTATTCAATCAGCAGATTATAAATACAAAATAATGATGCAATTCTATATGAACATGTTAATAGTGCTGGTATGAGGGAATAGTCGTAATTGTTGGAGTTCAATTAGTAATCAACGAAAGGTGAGGGGAGAGGTTGGAACTGATGATACTGGGACCCACGTAGCCCCGGAAGTCGCTTTTAGCCATATAGTATATACCGATGCCGCCTAAAGGCACTGGCGGCTTGAACTCAACATCCTGTATATCAATCAACGGAATTGTCCTTTGTGAAGCATCGTCCAATATTCCCGAGTTGGTAAATTCTAGATATTGGTTATTTCTTGAATATCGCGGATCCGACCACTGCCATGTTGCCGAACGTAGATTGTCAATGTTCACCTGTTTTCTGTTGTTATCATTATCATTTGACTGCCAAATGCTATTTACCTCCGGGTCGATTAATTTGCCTTTTACAAAATCCAATTGACTAAAATGCACTTTCAGATTCAGATGTCCATCCAAAACCTGGAATCGCACACCGGTCACTACAAAAGTTGTATCATCTGGTTTCGTTACTTCATCCAAATCTATAGCTCGATTTTGGTAAGTTAATGTGTGATAGTCGACTCCCTCCTTAGCATTGGAATCACCGATTTCATAGTTATCGACTGGTTTCCATTCGACAGTAGATTCGTTGATAAGACCACGAGGCAAGAGTTCACCCTGCTGGATTTGCAAATGGAATATACGATTCTTCTTTACAAACCGCACTCCAGTCACCACTTTGTTTGCATTGACATCCGATAATGTTTCTCGAAGATTGAAGTAACGATCTGACTTTGGACTTTGTTCATCACAGAGACAGAAGCAATAGCTGCAATCGATGGACAAAAATTTTTTCCAGCTCTTTACTTTATTGAAGTCCCGCCAACACTTTTCGTTCTTTCCCAAACTCTTCGATTCACCGTATTCAATATACTCATAGCGACGAGTGCTGTTTTCTGGTGATTGGCATACAGACAGAACCGAGTCTATAAATTGGCAGTCGTGAATCCGACCCGAACATTTGGGCTGTTGAGCGCAAAACTTATTATCGGAGCAGCTTTTGCTGGTTGCGTTATGATAATCAGCACAAGTCCGACTGCACGTTGCATCGGTGTTTAGATCCACTTCGTTCTCAATGTATCCTTGAAGCAGGCGCGTAACCTCGTCGTAGGTAACGTTGTGTATATGTGGCGAAGGTTCGCAACGCCATAGAAGACGATCAGCTTTTTCCGTCACTTCTTTGAGAGTAGTTAGAGCTTTTTTCGTAATCTCATTATAGTTCTGTCGAACAGAATTCCTTTTTGTAATGAAATTGCCATTTCCGGAAACTCTTTGGATCATCATTGAGTACTCAATCAGGATATAAGCCGTAAGTTGGAATAAAGCGATTTCCTTATATATTGAGTAAATTATATGTTGTGGGGATTGTCGCAATTGGCACCTTATGTTCATAGGAATTTCATAAATCATCGACAAATCCTCTAATTTCCAATTGAATTTCTGGCATGTTTCGTCGTACTTATTGCATTTCAAACCGTGAAGTGGTAGATAAAACCAATCGATTGGTCTTGTCAAAAATGGGTTAAATATCCGTTGAGATACTGTTTCAGTGAAGATCAAGAGAGTATCTTCCTCTATTTCATCTATACCGTCCATATATTTAAAATGCTCGGTTATCGCATGAAGCCCTACAAATATACATCGTTCGTTCATTAAACGATTATACAAGCTTTTCTCAAGCGTTGTTAAGTATAACTTCTCGATTTGCCGAACTTGCGCACTGACATTCTTGAAATGTTGAATCACTTTGAGTTGATATTCTCTGACCCTTTTAGCATTAAAGTCGCCCGTCTCCTTGTCTAAATCTTTAATATCCAATTGCACAAATGAAACTATTTCTTTAGTTGCATTTATAAAACTCAGGTCTGCATGATTCGGGTTTTGGCTCGATGTTGAATGACTGGACTGGATGAAGATTAACAGTACCAGGAGTAAAGGCAAGCAAAGCGCCAATTGTAGCAGTTGCATCGCACGCATTTTTGTATTGCGAGTACAACAGAACTGTGATCGCGAACAAACAAAACGGAACTAAATCGAAGCTGATCATGAGCAATGACACAAATTTCACAGCTTGGCGTAGATTAGCCGACAATCTTTGAAATGTTAGCAAAGGCTAATCAAATACAGTGAAATCTCTTTGATAGTCGACTATTATTGTCCGACAAACAAACAAAAGAAATAATAAAGCTACTGGCAAGTGTGTTCGACTGTGAGTTACTTAATAGTACCATTCTTAATTAAAGAAAATTAGTGTGGTATAATTAAAAAAATACCAAATAAATCTAAAAAAAATATTTTCAATATAAATTTCCTTTTTTTGGTATATCAATAAATACTATAGAACACCAAATAACGAGAGTGAGAGCCAAGGTAAAGTAAACAAGTAAGAAAGCTACAGTCGAGTGTACTCGACTGTGAGATACGCGCTACCCATTTTGAATAATATACCAAATATACTACACAAATGCCAAAAATATACCAAATGGTATATGCGGTATATCGATATAGTACCGCATTCAAAATATACCATAGACGGCACAATATACCAGATTGTCAGCCAAAGCAACTAAGACCCCTAGTAAGTAGGCATTTTTGCCCATACAAAAGTATTTCTTTAATAACTTTGACAAATTTTATCTCATCGCAACCAAATTTTCAGGAATCATAACTACTATAGTTATTACTGTATTTGATTTGCAGGGGAGGAAGGGAGCGTGGCAAAAATTTGAAACAAACTTTAACTGCGTGCAAACATAACAAATGCTGTCGAAAAAAGATTATAGCTCTATCTCTTATAGTCTTTGAGATCTAGGTGTTCATTCGGACAGATGGACAGACACACAGACGGACAGACGGACATGGCTATATCGTCTAGGATGTTGACGCTGATCAAGAATATATATACTTTATAGGGTCGGAGATGCCTTCTTCTACCTGTTACATACATTTCCTGTCGGCACAAAGTTATAATACCCTTCTACCCTATGTGTAGCGGGTATAATAAGTAGGAATGTTCTAGTCAAGAGACCTTGACTGAGATATACCATGTACCCAAAATCTTTAAAGTCTTTTAGAGTAGAGTGTAATTTGGCATATCGAGCAAACCCGATTATAGCTTTCTTACTTTTTTGAGCAACTAACTGACAATAGATTAAATATATTTGTTTTAATGTCTATTTATTTAAAAAACAAACAAAACAAAGGCGTGTCTAACCTTATAACACAAATACTTTCCTTATCAATTTCTGTCAATTTATTTACGATCGACACAAAATCTGAGACTGGAACAGCTGAATGAACAAAACTTAGAATGAATATGCATATGTATTAAAAAAAAAAAACTATTTGCGATTTATTTATAATTCAATTCAATCAGCAGACAAGCAACACAAAAACAGATTTCCAATCATTTTCTCTTTCTTTTTAAATATGAACATCGAAATATGTTAATAATGTTTATATAATCTTACAATCGTTGTTATTGAAATATATATAAGTATTCAATAAGTAATCAACCAAGATGAGGGGAAAGGTCGTAGCTGACAATTTTGGGACCCACAAAGCCACCGAAGCCACGACCGACTCCGAATTCGTATTCATAACCCATATGGTGGATGCCGATGCCGGCTAAAGGCACTGCCGGTTTGAACTCGACTTCCTGTATGTCAATAAACGGAATTGTCGTTTGTGATGCATCCCCCAACCCTCCCGAGTTGGTAAATTTTAGATATTGAGTGTTCTTTGAATATCGCGGGTTCTCATAGGCTAGTGTTGGCACTTGTTTATTATCGAGATCCAGCTGTTCTCTATTGTCAACATTATCATTCGACTGCCAAATGCTATTTACCTCCGGGTCGATTAATTTGCCTTTTACAAAATCCCATTGGCTGAAATGCACTTTCAGATTCAGATGTCCATCCAAAACCTGGAATCGCACACCGGTCACTACAAAAGTTGTATCATCTGGTTTCGTTACTTCATCCAAATCTATAGCTCGATTTTGGTAAGTTAATGTGTGATAGTCGACTCCCTCCTTAGCATTGGAATCACCAATTTCATAGTTATCGACTGGTTTCCACTCCACAGTTGATTCGTTGATGAGACCACGGGGCAAGAGTTCTCCCTGCTGGATTTGCAAATGGAATATACGATTCCTCTTCACAAACTTCACTCCAGTCACTACTTTGTTCGCATTGACATCCGATAATGTTTCTCGAAGATTGAAGTAGCGATCCGACTTTGGGCCTTGTTCATCGCAGAGACAGAAGCAATATGAGCACTCGGTGAAATACCATTTTTTCCAGCTCTGCACTTTATTGATGTCCCGCCAACACTTTTCGTTCTTTCCCAAATACTTTCTTTCACCGTATTTAACATATTCATAGCGACGAGTGCTGTTTTCTGGTGATTGGCATACAGACTGAATCGAGTCTATAAATTGGCAGTCGTGAATGCGACCCGAGCATTTGGGCTGTTGAGCGCAAAACTTTTCATCGGAGCAACTTTTGCTGGTTGTGTTATAATAATCAGAGCAGATTCGACTACACGACCCATCGTTGTTTAGATCCACTTCATTCTCAATGTATCCTTGAAGCAGGCGCGTAATCTCGTCGTAGGTAACGTTGTGTACATACGGCCGGGTATTGCAACGCCATAAAAGACGATCAGCTTTTCTAGTCACTTCTTTGAGAGTAGTTAGAGCATTTTTAGTAATCTCATTATAGTTCTGTCGGACAGAATTTCTTTTTATAATGAAATTGCCATTTCCAGAAACCTTTTGAATCATCATTGAGTACTCGATCAAAATGTATGCCATAAGTTGGGCGATTGCGATTTCCTTATATAACGAGTATAACAATTGTTGAGGAGATTTTTGTTTCAAACACCTTAAATATATATGAACTTCATGCTTTTTCGACAAAATGTTTAATTTGCTTATAAACTCGTTACATTCATCATCATACTTATTACATTTCAAACCGTGCAATTGCAAATAAAACAAGTCAATAGGTCTTGGCAGAAATGGGTTAAATCTACGTTGGGAAGCTGTTTCAGTAAAAATCAACAGAAGATCTTCCTCCTTTTCATCCATAGCCATCATAGCACTAAAGTGATCGGCTATTGCATGAAATGGCAATTCTATAGAACGATCGTACGTATAATAATAATACATTTGTCTTTCAGGTGATGTTAAGTGTATCTTCTCGATTTGCCGAACTTGCGCACCGACATTCTTGAAATGTTGAATTACTTTGAGTTGATATTCTCTGACCCTTTTAGCATCAAAATCGCCCGTCTCCTTGTCTAAATCTTCAATATCCAATTGCACAAAAGAAACTATTTCTTTAGCTGCATTTATAAAACTCAGGTCTGCATGATTCGGGTTTTGGCTCGTTGTTGAATGACTGGACTGGATGAAGATTAACAGTACCAGGAGAAAAGGCAAGCAAAGCGCCAAATGGACCAACTGCATCGCACGTATTTTTGTATTGCGAGCACAACAGAACTGCGACTATGAACAAATAAAGCGGAACTAAGCCGAAGCTGATGATGAGCAAAGACGCAAAGTTCCTACATTTGTGTGTGTCTGCTAATCTATAAAATGTGCGCAAAGGCCAATCAAATACAGTGAAATCTGTATTGGCCGGACACGATCGACCGATCGAGTAATCAAATTGGGACTTCCAAGTTTTTTACTCCAACTTTGCTATAAAGTTTGCGTACTCAAATCGCAGAATTTTTAAGAATGATAATTTTTGAACAATCTTTGTATTTAATAAATAGAGCATTTTGGAACAAAAAAATTCTGCCTTATTTTGACTAATGAACTTGGCCACCATTTGAAAGAATTATGATGTACGGAAAGACAATTAAAATGGGTAATAATGAAATACAATAATGCTAAAAATCTAAATCTTGTGCAACGAGCTGATTCAAAACTAAAGCGTGTTTGGACCTACAATGTTTGCATATATTAATTACATATTTCATAAGGCATAGGCAAGTTTTTCAGTTTTTCCTTTGCAAAATTAATAACATAATAACAATAATAATGAATATGATTTTTAAACTATTGGTTATCATACTATAATCGAATGCTTATTTGTGGCACTATTTTTGCTTTTACAAATAAATTGCGATTAACGTATAGATATCGAAGAAAATATAATACATATTTATTTATATTATCAATAATAACTTGTAAATAAAAAATTGTATAATATTTGGGGAATCTGATTTTAATTTAATCTTTGCAACGTTAGTTCTACTGTGCGACGACACATATTCAATTGACAGACGACACACACAGTTCCATTGATTCTATTTTTAAGCGAAGCTAAGACAGTGTTTGTATTCACAGATGTTTCATATGGTTTCATAATCAATTCATTTGAAATTTCATAAATAATTTGAAAATAATAATATTGTTTTGAAAACTTTGTAACTTTTAGTAATAGATATTTAAATATTTATATTTACAATCCTCCTCCTTCACTTCTTTTATTAATGCAAAAGTGGAACATCAGCCATTATCAAGCAAAAGTTTGTTGTCGGGAATGTCAGTTCCAGAGTGTTCCAAATATCATACAAGATCAAGTGGCTATTAAAGTGGAAGTCAATACTTCTTCGATTAACACATAATGCTCTTGGTGTTTTATAAAATTGACAACTCTTAGTTTTGAAGAATTTTTCTTGGTTACTTAGAAATTAGTGATTACGGGACGCCATTAAACTTGTGATTCATCTGTTTCGCTTATCATTTTTTGTTAGACAAAAAAGACAACACACGCTGAAAAATAAAATAAAATAATAAATAATCAAATACAAAAATAAATATTTGCCAAATGCTTTATTTTGAAGTCAACTCAATCGAAAGACAACCACTACAGAAGCATATTTATAATCTTCATACAATTTTATTTAATATTTAATAGTTATTGGCATGAAATTATTCAGTTTGGAATCAACGAAACCACTGGTTAACTTTCCATGTTTGTAGTTGATGGCGATGCCAGCTAAAGGCACTGGTGGAATGGATGCGACATCCTGTATATCAATATAGGGAATTGTCGATTGGGCAACATCCACCAACTTTCCCGTGTTGGAAAACTCCAAGATAATCGAACCCGGTGTATACCGTGGAATATCGTGGTACATTCAAATTATCGAGAGTCATTTGCCTTCTTTTGGAAACATGTTCTTTCGTTTACCAATTTTTTTTCCGGATTAACTAATTCGCCGTTTAAAAATCCAATTTACTGAAATGCACTTTCAGATTCGGATGTCCATCCAAAACCTGGAATTGCACACCGGTCACCACAAAAGTTTTATCATGTGGTTTCGTTACTTACAGTATCCCAGCTCTCCACCTTATTTAATTTACTCCACGAAAAAGAGGGCCTTCCGAAATTCTCCAATTCGCCGTATTCAATATACTCATAGCGACGAGTGCTGTTCTTTGGAGATTGGTATACTGATAGGATCGAGTCTAAAAATTGACAGTCGTGAATGCGACCCGAGCATTTGGGCTGCTCAGTGCAAAACTCTTCATCGAAGCAACCTTTGCTGGTTGTGCTCTGATAATGTTCACAAGTCTGAAAACATGAGGCACCGTTGTTTAGATTCACTTCGTTCTCCTTCGTATCCTTGAAGCAGTCGTGTAACCATATCGTAGGTAACGTTGGGTATATTCTCCGGGGATCACAACGCCATAGATGACGATTGGTATTGTCCAGTACCTTCTTAAGTGAAGTGATTCCATTTTTGGTGATCTCATTATAGTTTTCTCGAACTGTATTCTTTTCTATAATTAAGTTGTCATTTCCAGAAGCCTTTTGAATCATCATCGAGTACTCGATAAGAATGTAGGCCATCAGTTCAGTTAGTGTGATTTTCTTATAGAGCAAATAGAACATATACTGGGGCGATTGCAGGTTCCAGCACGTACTACCAATTTTTCGCAATCTGTTTGAATTGCTTCTCATCACCTTACATTGTTCATCTCCATATTTGCATTCAACACCGTACAGTATCAGATAAATATCGCTTATATAACTTATCTCAAAAGATTTCTTTCGCAATCGCGATATTGCTGCAGTTAATCGTAAGAGTGTTTCATCCTGTTCAAAATCTTTAAGCTCCATGTACTCGAAATTCCTCGAAACCATTGAAAATTCGTTGCGTATAGGATCTACCAATTGTTTATTAGAATGCTATACATTTCTTTTTGGGTAACGTGTTGCTTCTCGATCTGACGAACTTGTTTGCTGACATTCCTGAAATGCTGCAACATTTTGATTTGATTTTCGAGCATCTTTGTCGCATTAAAGTTTCCTATCTCGTTCTCTAATTGTTCTATATCCATGCGCACAAATGAGATTAACTCAATAGTTGATTTTATAAACCCGAGCTCGACATTATTCGGGTCTATGATCGATATTGATTGACTGCACTGGACAAAGATGAGCAGCGAAAACGCGAATAGGAGCAGCTGCATCGCAAGTAAGTAAATATTGTAAATATTGTATTGTAGCAATTAAGGTTTTGCAGCAGATCTGCGACCGCAAACAAAAAAAGCTGAATTCAAACTAAGCTGACGAGCAATGACGCAAATTTCTGAACTTGACATGAATATTTCTGCTAATCTATGCAATGTTAACAAAGGCCAATTCTATAGAATCTACAAATTTAAAACAGAGCACTTTCATTAAGAAAATACCCATTAGTTGAAGTCCGAATTTTTTAACGTGATCTCTAACATATCTCTCAAGTCATATGCTTAGTTTGTCTAAAGGTTTGATAATATGTGACGAAGAAAAATTGAATGTTCATTTCTATATTAGACATTTAATAATACGCAGATCCGCCGGGAATCTCACAATTGAATTATTCAGATTAGTGTATAAAAATACTCAGCAATCATCACTTGGCAACAGACACATAGAATTATTGTGAATGGTTCATGAAATTATGAATTTTCAACGTAAACTTGGATAAATTTAAAACTATTCATAAATAATTGCAAAGAGAATTTCTCTAATCTAAACAAAAAGAAGTTATCATGTAAAAATTGTTTTCTTTGTTTATGTGTTACAAAAGTAAAGCAAAAAGGTTAATAATTTTTAATAATTATCTTCTTTATTTAAGTATCGAACCAGTACAGCAAGAACAAAATAGTACTATAACAACACAGGTGAAAGAAATGTTTGGGCCAAACCTCATATTAGTTTAAGGTGTTTGGTTAATAATTAAAAACAAAACATAACAAACACATATATAAATATTTCTAATTGGTTTTCAATAGTTTATAAGCATGCCAGTTATCAATAGCTCATTAAATTTATTGACGAATTTTGAAGATAAGAACAAATATTTCTAATCATTATCTACCGCTGAATTATATGAATATACAAATAGTATATAGTACATAGTAGTAGTTGTGTCTATTCGTATCACAAAGAAGCATTTCCATAATTGTAATCGTCAATTCAATTGTGCAATAATGCCTATCAAGCAAGATCTCATCACACAGCTGTGTCAATTGCTGCTTGCAATTTCATCGGACGCTAAAATTGCGGTAGGTAAGTTCCAATACAAAGCTAAAACCTGATCGATGCGACACGTCGCACTAAATTCAAACAAAAATAAACTTGCTACCGCGTATATCTAATCTAGCGTTGATTACTCATGCGCCTAAGACACGTGGCCTTAGATTGCTTTTGCAATTTTAAATAAATGTTGCTTTAGTCTCTTGTTTATAACTAAACGCGCTGGTTCTCTCGGCAAGCGCAATGAATATTTTGGAATTGAATAGCGATTGTCTGGGCTATATACTGAGTTATTTGCCCCCGAACGACTACAATAATTTCGCTCAGGTTTGCCAGCAATTTCGTAATGTATTCATTGAACACTGCGGTAAACAAAATCGAGAGTTTGCGGTAGTCGAAAGCAGCACACGAAGTCAACTGATTGAATTATGTATTTGTCGCGAGTTAGTTGAGAATCTTATCATTGATCTGGGTCATTTTGACACTTCTCGAACATACCGATCTTTTGGTTGCCAAACTCCCATCAATTGCTTCAGCACACTTTGCTTTGCCTTAGAAGGCATGATAAGTTTAAAAAGCTTGCAGATAATACAACCTCAATATATGTTGAATGCGCCAATTGAAAAGCCGTTTGAGCAAATTTTTGCAGCACTCCAGAATTTGAATGAGCTGAAAATTCTCGAAATACGCACCAAAAATGGTAAGCATATTGAATATATACCTTCAGTTTTTGTCGAATCAGTTGTTGTGGTTGAGAATATGGTATATTTGGGAATTCTGTTGTATATTTGTTGTGTAATATTATACCGAATATTTGGAATATTTAATTTTTATATATTAATTTGGTATATTTTAAACATAATTACTCATGGTTTTGTCTTTATTTAAATTCGGTAGCAGGTATTTCAAAGTCGAGCTTTCTTACTTGTTTTTTCCATTTATTTATTCATTCTTATTATTCTGCTTTCCAGATTGGAGTTTTGATAATCTGTGGCTACTGCGCCATTTGGAGGAGCTGCAATTGTTGGTACCCAAAATACCTTCATCAGTGCTGGTCAAATGCTGCAAGTCGAATCCAAATCTAAACGTTCTTCAGCTAGGCTATGACTGTGTGCAGGGCAACCTGAAAGACATAGTGCCCCATTGCGGCAAACTGGAGACGCTCAAGTTCGGCATGATGGCCGAGGCAGCTGCCTATAAACCGCTGGCAAAGCTGCCAAAATTAAAGCGGCTGCTGCACTATGGCATTCGACGCAAAGGCTCTTTTGAGCCGGTGCTCAGTGCTTTGGCTATAAGGCCGCAGCTTCAGCAGCTGGAAATCGATGGCGGCAGCCTTAGTCCAGAGGAAATTCTGCAAATTGTTCGACTAAACGGACTGCAGCAATTGAAATGCTTTTGTTTGACGGCCGAATGCGTGGAAATGCTGTCGCATCTCAAACATCTGCGGCAACTCTCTGTGTGGATGTCCAGTAGACCCGACATCTCCAATGCGCTGCTTAAAGTTGTCAGGGAATGCAAAGAGCTGCAGTTGCTACGCGTTGCAACTGGAGTTTTGTCAGCTGATTTTATCAACGACGTGGCGAAATTGCTTGCCAGTAATCGGAGAGAAACGATCCAACCACCGCTGCAGCTGGAAATTCCTATTCCAACCTATACGTTGTCTATTGATGTAAGCAATTGTTACTGTGGAAAATCTAGAATATTTTTTTAATATACATTTCTGCTTATAGCAATTCTCATTTCGAAATAGTCTGTTGAACTGTTCACCATTCGAAGAAGATTCCTGGAAACTGTAGCTGACCTTTAATATAAATAATCAAAGTAGGTGAGTTTTGTTAAATTATTATTTCCATCATTTTAACTGAATCAATTTGATATGCTCTTTTAGCCATCTTCATTATTCTGACTCATCCAATTCGATAATGGCCGAGATGTTTGCATTTGATTACAGTCTGATTGATTATTGGCCGAGAATCAATTGCACTTGCCACAAGCTGAATGCACAATGCAACCGGGTCGAAATTGAATTCAAATTAATGAGCATATATATTTTTTAACACTCGCATTGTTGTTGATGAGACGTCAGGCGTGAACAATGCTTAATGATGATGCTGATGACTGGAGGAGGAGGCGAAAGGCCATAAGATGGCCAAGAGGTGCCATCGAATGCATCAGTTGAGCCGTCATCGCTTATTTGTTTCAATTTAAAACAGTTTTTCTGTTTTTCCGCATGCTGGGCACGCTTTAACACGTTTACATTGAATTAAACGTTGCAGCGAGCACAACACCAGCAACATTACAGATAACAACAGCAACGATAACGCACACAACGATAACAATAAGAACAACAACACGGGGGAGGCGAGCGACAACAGAAGCAGCAGCAGTAGAGTAAAGTGAAAATCAACATACATTGTTGCTGCAAAAATTTCCTTTTGTGCAAACGCAGAGAGTGCAGTGCAGCAGCAGCAGCTGAAGTCGAAGCCGGAAAGTGAAGTGAAAGAAAAACAGCAACAGGCAGCAAGCAGAAAGCATCGAGCAAGGAGCATTCAACAATGGCAACAATGCACTTGAGACCAACCTGATATGATATTATGCTATAGTATTATAATGCGAGAACTTGGCATTTCTATTATGCAAATCGCAAACAAAAGGGCAAAAGGAAATTAGAATGAATCTTGCAAATAATCGCTGCAAGATGCTAAGCTGATCAAATTATTGATAACTGAAGTCGTGCCAAGTTGCCAAGTTACTAACCAAGAACTAACTTAATATAACTACAATTTGGTTAAAGCATTTGCTAGACAAACTAAGTGAGTTGCAGAAAGTTGAAGGTTGAGGATCGACAACACTGAGAGTCTTAAATTTTAGCTCATGAAATTCAACAACATCCTGGCAGCAGCATGAATATTTTATGACAATGTGTGAAGCCGCACATTATTCATTAAAATTTGCTTCATCAACAAAAGCAACAACAACAGCAAGTATGAGCAAAAGAACAACAAGAGAAGGAAGTAAAACAACAGCGAAATTGAAGCAAACGAGGCGGCAGTAAAAACTTCCAATTACTCAAGCGCGTACTCATCCTTCGACAACGACAACATCAACTGAGACACACACACACACTGATGCACGTGCAAGTATGCAAAAAATACTCGTATGTATGTGTGTGTGTGTGAGTGCGTGTATTTGCTTTTAATATCCTTTTCTTTGAATTATTCATGTATACCATACAACACAGGCTGACCAACATCAACAACAATCAGTGGAGTCTGTTGGATGGCTGGCCAAAGGGTTGCTTTTCGTTTGCTGACGAAAGGGGTTTCATTTTATTGTGACTCTCTCGTTTGCTGCTGTTATTTTTCAAACGCATACCAAAGGCAAAAACTTATTAATTGGCACTTGAGCTGTGGTTACTACATACACACACATACACACACACACACACACACACACAGACCAACAGTCTCGGCCTCATCCCAAAAGCTCGTTGAGCTCGCGCCGTCATTCAACTTTTTGAACAGGCATAATTTAAGAGAGCGCTCCCTATTTTTTGGTTTTGTTTTTGCTTCGCCAGCCCCTTTGGTCATTGGACGCTCAACATTGCTGGTAATCCACTCAAATAACAAGCAATAACAACAACAACAACATATACAGACAGCTCAAAGCTGAAAATGACAGCAACAAGGTTGACGAACACGACGAAGCAACAGTAACAAGAGCATACTCTACACCAACACTCATAAATAATAACCGCATTAAATCAGCGATCGATAAAAAGTGCTCGATATCTGTGATAACAACATCAGATTTATTAGCTAAGCAGTTCTTTAAGATTACATAAGTTGAAGTTTATTGACATTTATTTCAATTGTAATAAATTTAAATTTATTCGTTTTATTTCCTTTCGAAATGTCTTGTAATTATGCAGAAAGGCTTGCTGCGTTAAGTAGAGTACAGAGTTGAGTAACTGCATGTGTCGTTGACTGACATCTCGACACATGGGACAGTCTGGTATCGTCCGCTTCCCTCCAGCGACTCGGCTATTGTCACGTTTTAACATTTAAATTAAAATGTTTCGCTTAAGCGAAAGAGAGCTGCAAAAATTGCTTACGCCTGGCAAAAATGCAAAAAAAAAATACTACATAAAACACAATCTCAGCCGCATACTTTTTTTTGTTGTATAAAAAAGGAGAAAACGAAATGAACAAAAAAAAGAACAGTATAACATTTTTGCGCTTTTTACTGTCCTGTTTGGCGCTGTCTTTTGCAGTTGTCGCGTTTGCCAGCTGCACTTGAAAGCCGCCTCGTTGGCCATCACTGCCAGTGGCCACTGTTCGAGTTGGCCAGCGTCGACACCAACGAACACCCAGGAACCCAACAAAACCAAAGCCAGCAGCAGGAGTAGGCAACAGAGCCAAGAGCCAACAACCGAGAGCCGAGGGGCGAGAGCCAGTCAGCAGCATTGCCATCTACATTTATTCTTCATTTATTCAATGCCGCCGCGACGCCATCAACAGCGTCGGCCAACACGGCGTATCAGTGTTATTCGAGGGGTCTTAATGCGCCATACAAGAGCTTTTCAGCTCACTTTCTCGTTCGGCCAAAAGACACACACATACATATACAGGAAAAAAAGAAACGCGAATACAAAAAGGAAACTTGCACAATTGCATGAAGCCATAAAGTTCTGTGTGCTTTCATATTTTTGTGTATCTCTTAATTTCCTTTAGTCGCTTCTTTAAACCAAGCAACGAATTTCAATATTTCGCAATCGAATTCGATGCGCGTTTATTAAATAAGTTAATGGCTCAGAAATGCATTCATCATTTAAAAGCGTAACTTTATGGCACAGACAATGTTCAATGTCATTTGTTGCACTTACTATTTTCCCCTGTTGAGCGAGTTATGCACTTTCATTAGGTAACTGCAATCAGGCAAGAAATTATCAAGTGGCAGATGGCTGCGAGCTGCGAGCTGCTTACTGCTTATTGCTTGCTGCTGGCGCCTTAACCTTGTGTCCTGCCATGCGATATCTTAATGCACTTTTAATTGAGCTGAGCCCTGTGCCACCTGTCGAGAATGAGAACGAAAATGAGGGCGGAGAGTGCGAGACGAGATGCGACGCGACGCGCCACGACGTCGAAATTGAAAAGAAATGCAACTGCAAAAAATGAAAAAAAAAAGCGAGATTATAATTAAGGTTGCCATTAACACAAGAGCCAAAGTGCCAGATGCAACATTCATCGTTTCGTTGCGCTTCCCCTCATTGTCCCCCTCTGCCGTAGTTTTAATTGGTTGCCAATGACAAGTAAATTACGCATACGCCATGTGTTACCATTAGTTGGCATAAATTATTGAGAATGCTCGCATTAGAATTTATGCGCGAATTGTCATGTTCAGGCCGTTTAACACCGACTAGACACAACACACGTTGATTAATGGGAATCTGTTAAAATTGTTTAGCCCAATTTACAGACCACACAAACGAATATAGCAATTAGTTTATTAAAATACCGAACGACATGCGTTATAATGTCCACAAATAAATTAAATGGCAAACAACAGTATTTTAGTTCTCCTGATTCAAAATAAAAACATGTATTTTAAAAGAAATAAATAATGTATTTCTTTAAGATGCATTTCATATGCAAATAATGAAAGCCTAACTATCGATGTCGTTTTATCAATTCACACGAACATGTGCTGACAATTTTATATTACCCCATAGTAAACGTATAATAATAATAAAAATCTGTCAAGTGCCAGTGTTAGTGATAAATAATTCTTTTCAATTGAATTGACGCACACACGAGTACAAGAGTAAAGTGCGGAGAGAGCAGAGAACTATCCACATGTTTATTGAATTTTATTGACAAGGCCTGGGTGAGCCGCCTGTGAGCAGCAGCTGTCAGCAGCAAATGCGAATAAATTGTGTTTCCCCACAAATCCAATTACCTAATGATTTGTTTTTACATATAATTTTACTTGCTTTCTTTACTTTTACGTTGTTTTTTCTGTTTTATTTTTTTTTTATTTAGTATTTTTGTTTTTCTTTTGTCCCCACACAAATTTTGCGGGCAGTCAATTGATGAAATCCATACGCACGTACAGTGCTGCAAATTAGTTTGCAGACCAGGCAGGCGAACGATTTTTGTAGGCACTCATTCATTTGGTTTGCTCCTGCTGCTGACTTTGATGAAATTCATTTCACAATCTCCGAGACACATTTGAATTCGATATTTTGTTGCTGACAGCTTTCGGATTAGAACCAATCAATTAGCAAATGACATTTTTTCTTTATTATTGAAGTACTGTTGAGCAATTAATGAAATTAACTTATATTAAATTTATGAATAATTGATCAACTCAAGCAGCTCATAAATCGATCGATTGTTGTTTATTGAGTGGGGATCTCAAAATTTCAATTGGCAATTTTCTGAACTGATTAATACTCAATTAGCACGATTGCAGCATTTCTAAATATACGAAGAGTGGGAAATAAATTCTGCTTCACGCATCTCATAAAATTATTTGGGTTATTGATATTCGATAAGACTTTATAGCGTCCAACTGGAAATCAAATAACAGTTGTTATGCCATTTGTTTACGTCTTTGAACTTGAGGTAGCGATGCCATAATTCCCAGAAGTCCTTCCAAGTAATCTGCTGAATTTATAGCCTCGAAGTGACATCAACTTCAAAAACTGTACATCAATGATTTACCCCAAATTTTTGCTGACCCAGTATGCGCCATGGCCAAAAGCATATCTCATTTAAAAAGTGACCACGATTTCCCCATTTAAGTCCAATCAATGATCATAAACAAGTGCGTCAAGTGTCCGTTTCAACGATAACGATAACGATAGTGTCAAGATAACGCCATGCGCGACATGGAAAGTCATATAAGATTGTGGCAATTTGATGTCTGTGTTAGCAGTTTGGCCTAAAACGCCACAACGCCATGAAGTGCTACGCGAGTGTAATTCTTATACTGCAGCTGCTGGTCAGCTTCAGGACCGCCGCCGGACGTTTGCCGCGGGTGTTGCCCTTCGCGGACGAGGACCAAGGTGTGCCCATCTATGGCGATTGTGAATTTCTTGTCAATGGCGATCTCAATGATCCCGCACCGCTTTTCTCACGCCACGCTTCTTACGAAATTGTCGTGCCGGATCCCACGGATACCGTTCGTCTAACCAACGGCGAACTTCTGGATATGTTCTGTCCTGGCGTGGGATTTGCGGCACCTTTCGCTAATCGCACCCAGCTGACAGCTCAGTGTCTGCAGCAAAAGTATTTCCTCGTTGATGGACAGATTCATCCCTTCTCCGACTTCAGCTGCACGGCTTGGCCCACGTACACGGCGCTGCGCACTGGACGTCAGTGCAATGGCGGCACGGATCTGGTCAAGGCGGGCTTTGAGGTCGAGGATGGCGGTTTTCTGCACACCTACGACGTCTGTCACGATGAGGTGAACGAAGTCACGCGCTATGTGCATCACGTGCTCTATCCCTCCAGTTATGATTATCAGCACGGCGTCTCGCGGCCCAATTTCATCGAATTGGATTTCTACGGAGGTCGAGATGTGAACACAAAGTACACGCAGGTGCAGCAGAATATCACAATTAGTGGAATTCTAGGAATGGATGCGTCGCCCTACTTCAACTACACCGAGGATCGCATTTTGGCGCGTGGTCACATGGTTGCCAAGACCGATATGATCTTTGGTGCCGCCCATCAGGCCACCTTCCTCTTCATCAACGTGGCGCCACAATGGCAAAGCTTCAACGGCGGCAACTGGGAACGTGTCGAGACGAGTGTTCGCAAGTTTGTCGCTGATCGCAATCTGACCACAGATTGCTACACGGGCATTTATGGCGTCTCCACGCTGCCCGATGTCAATGGCACTGAGCGCGAACTGTACCTAGACTTTGATGAGAACAACAACGGCTTGATTCCAGTGCCTATGCTTTATTTCCGTGTGATTATCGATCGCGCCACTCGCGAGGGCATCGTCTTGATCGGTGTGAATAATCCCTATGTGACGCTTGAGCAAATCCAAAAGGATTACATTCTCTGCGATGATGTTGGTCATCGGATTAGTTGGATTACCTGGCTGAAGGAGGATCTGCATGAGGGTTATTCCTATGCTTGCACTGTGGAGGACTTTACAGCGGTGGTCAAGGACTTGCCGCTCGAGGATCTGCAGACAAACGGTGTACTTGGCTTGGATCCGGAAACGACCACCGCCGCGCCGACCACGACGGAGTCCACCACGACAGAGTCCACCACGACGGAGTCTACCACGACGGAGTCTACCACCACGGAGTCCACCACGACGGAGTCTACCACCACGGAGTCCACCACAACGGAATCCACCACCACGGAGTCTACCACCACGGAGTCCACCACGACAGAGTCTTCCACAACTGAATCAACGACCGAGTCTTCCTCTACGGAGTCTTCTACAGAGTCTTCCACCACGGAGTCTACTACGGAGTCCACCACTGTCACGCCCACTACCACAGAGACCACTCCAACAACCACGGAGTCCTCCACTTCTTCAAGTACAACCAGTGTAGCGCCCACACCAACGCCCACGCCCAATCCAAACGATTGTCACTTCAACATAAACGGAGATCTCAGGGATCCAGCACCGCTGTTTACTCCAGAGGGCGCTCTCAGTTGGCTTCTGCCTGACGAGTCGGGTGCCTACACCATAGAGCAGGGCGGCAGCTTGGATCTACATTGCACCTCAGCCTTGGCAGTGCCCTTCAATCGCTACACAGCTCTCACAGCTCGCTGTCTGGGCAATCAACTATACGAAGCAGAGGGAGAGCAAGTTGCAATCCGCTCCTTCAGCTGCCAGTCCTGGCCCACTTACGAGGCGGTGCGCAGTGGAGTTGCCTGCGAGGGCGGCACTGAACTGCTGCAGATTGGCTTCAATGTGGCAGCTGGATTGTTGCCACAAATCGAACTATGCTACGACGAGCAGACACAGATTACGCGTTATGCACGCTACGAACTCACGCCCTCCAACGTGGCCTATCAGAAGGATGTCGCACAGCCAGGTTATTTGCGTGGCGACTTCTATCAGGGCAAGGATGTGAATGTCTACTACGGTCTGGCACATCAACAAACGGCGCTGAGTGAGCTGCTTGGCCTCGATGCCAGCCAGTACTTGGATAGCAGTCGTGACTTGTATTTGGCGCGTGGACAGCTCGCAGCTCGTCAGGATTTCGTCCATGGCTCAGCACAGCGTGCTACGCACTTCTATGTAAATGCGGTGCCGCAGTGGCGCAGCATTAGCATTGGCAACTGGCTGGCCGTGGAGCGCAGTCTACGTCAATTTGTGGCCGACGAGGCGCTCAATGTGAGCGTGCATGCGGGAAGCTGGGGCGTCTCCACATTGGCCAACGCCGCTGGCCAGCAGACACCTATCTATCTGGATGCAGAGGCAGAGCAGTTGCCTGTGCCTCGCATCGTTTATCGTGTGGTCATCGATCAGCAGAGTCGCAAGGGCATTGTGTTGGTGGTAGTGAATAATCCACACGCCACTCTGGCGGAGATCCAGCAGGATTATGTGGTGTGCCAGGATGTAGGCGCCCAGTTGGATTGGCTGGATTGGCAGAAGACACAGCTGCTACAGGGCTACTCCTATGCTTGTTCCGTCGAAGACTTTACTGAAGTAGTCAAGGACTTGCCACTGGATCAACTGCAGACCACAGGACTACTCGGAGTTTCCGCTGACACCCAAGAGCAGCAGCAACAGCAGGCTTGCAGCTTCCGTGTGAGTGGCGATCTCAACGATCCGGCGCCGGTTTTCGTTCTACGCACTGCCGAGGGCAAGGCTGAGTATTTGGAACCCAATATTGCTGGATTGGCGGAGCTGAAGCATGGCGAGCAGCTGGAGTTGCACTGCACCGGAAGCAGCAGCTTCAAGGATTACTTTAAGGGTTACTCACATCTGAATGCCAGCTGCTGGGGCGCAAAGAGTTTCTTGGTGCTGGGCAGCGTCTATCAGCTGGAGGACTTTGTCTGCAGCTCCTGGCCAGGACACACAGCTCGTCGCACCACTCGCGACTGCAATGGCGGCACCAATCTGCTCGAGGTGGGCTTCCAGCTGGCCGAGAGCGGTGAGGCAGACGACTTCCTGCACATGTACGATGTGTGCCACGACGAACAACTGGAGGTCACACGCTATGTGCACCATGTGCTTCTACCGGGCAGCGCTATGTATCAGCGTTCGGTAAGCCGACCTAGCTTCATCACCGGCGACTTCTATGGCGTCAAGGACGTAAACCAAAAGTACACACAGGTGCAGCAGAATGTCACCGTCAGTCAGATCCTAGGCATGGATGCCTCACCTTATTTCAACATCAGTAGCAATGTCTATCTGGCCCGCGGACATCTCGCGGCCAAGACTGATCTTGTCTTTGGTGCCGCACAGCAGGCGACCTTCTACTTTGTGAATGTGGCACCACAGTGGCAGACCTTCAATGGCGGCAACTGGGAACGCATTGAGGATAGCGTCAGGAAGTTTGTGTCCGATGAAAATATCACCGCAGATTGCTACACCGGTACTTGGGGCGTCTCCACGCTGCTCGATGTCGATGGCATTGAGCGTGAACTCTATCTAGACTTTGATGAGAACAACAACGGCTTGATTCCAGTGCCAATGCTCTATTTCCGTGTGATCATCGATCGCGAGAGTCGTCAGGGCATTGTTGTGCTCGGTGTGAACAATCCTCATGTCACCGTGGAGCAGATTCAAAAGGATTACGTCATCTGTCCAGACATTGGCGATCAAATCGATTGGATTAGCTGGAATAAGGAGACTCTAAACAGGGGATATTCCTATGCTTGCACTGTGGAAGAGTTCACTAAAGTGGTCACGGACCTGCCGCTGGAGAATCTGGTGACGAGCGGAGTGCTCGGTGTAACTGCAAGGCACTCATAAATTGCAATCATAGTCGACTAATCTAAGAACTAAAAATACAATAAATAGAAAATTTGTAACAATGTCATTTGATAAGGCCAGTTTTGTTTTGCAAAGGCGGAATTTCCAGTAACACCCTTGACCCCGAGGTGCTTACCATGACTTTGGTATTTCACTTATCTATAGTATACGAGGGATTCACGTACTCTGAATTGAGTATTGTATAATCTGTTGAAGTGTTTAATTAATCTAATCTGAAGTGAAGCTCTATGGGCTGAAACATAATAATGATTTGGTTTATTTTTAATAACTACTTAAACGCTTAATTAAGGTTTATTTTAATCCAGGGTCTTTGTGAAATATTGCTAAAGTTTACGCATGAAAAGAAAAAATAGTTACTAAATTGAGCTATAACATAAAACATCAAATAAATAAATTTTGTTAGTCAAAAATGTATAGTGAAGTAGAGCACTGAATAGTCATGCAGGCCGCAATATTTGTAAACACTTGATAATTAAGTTAGCAAGCCGCTGCTATACTTAATAAACCGTGACTATCGACACCAATTAAATTGATCAGTTGTCATCAAATTGAATTCATATGCGTAATTTGAATTCATTGGTTAAATGTGTCTAAAATAATTAAAACATGAATTGAAGCATATCAATAGAATCGTATAAATTAGAGTTCAGATCAAACCTTGGCTCAGTGATTGCTTAAAATTTGAGAGAGACATTGTAAAATGTACAAGAGGCGTCAACTTGGCCAAGTAGCCTGCTGGCTTTTGGCCATCATTGTAATAGTTGCGGGCCACGTCAATGCCTACAAAAGTAAGTTCGGAGCTTCAATTCACCCAGAGCTGTAACTGAATTTAGTTTGCCCTTGCTTTGATCAGAGTTCGGACAGGATTGTCGGGATGTTAGCTGTGCGGTTAATGAGCATTGCATTGTCTCGCATGTAGCTTGTGAGAGGGATCAATTGGATGGCGAGCATTGCGGGCTCTATCCCAGATGTGTGGAGCGCTCTTTGAGTGTAGCAGGTACGTTTTAAAATTTCTTTATGCTGTCATTCAGCTAACTGATCCGTTTGCAGATCAGCAACTGATCGACACCACATCCACCACAGCAAATACACGTTCATCCACCTTGTTATCGAGTAGTCCCATCACCAGCACCTTGACTTTGAATCATCAGCCGAAACTTAAATCTCAGACGGACTTTGAACTCTTGGCTCCGGATCCGATTGTCGCTGATCCGGCTGCCAGTCATGCAGCTCAGCGACAGGCCAATGTTCTGGTCATTGTACAGGAGGGCAACCAGCAGCCCAATCTCAATCCCAATACTTATCCGAATTACAACAATCAGCCCTGGCGGCAACCCTGCAGCCCCTATTATCCCTATGCCTGCAATTATCCGAGTTCGCCTTACTTACCCACCGCCTCTAGAGCGATGCCAGCTTACGGCAATGCACGAGCTTCCTCTGGCCCTCAGTTGGTGCCTCCCACACCGCCCTGCTACTACAATTGCTATCCTCGCTTGGCTTCTGGCTATCCATTTGCCCGCTCCGCGAGAGCTTCATCTCAGACCAACAACTATCTGATGTACATCACAATTTAGTGCGTCTTTCTTCTTCTGTTCTATTCTACTCACCAGACCGGGCATCTGGCCGACGACCACGTCGCTCTCCCCAGATGCCTCCTTATCCACCACCGATTCCAATGTCACCGATGCCCATGGGGCCAGTTGTAGTGCCAGCTGGTGCAGCAGCACCACGTCCGGTTCCCCGACAATATCCGACTCAATATCAATATCAATATCAAGCACAATATGCGAATCCGTATCTATCGATCAGCATGGCCTATCCTACATATATGTATCCGAACCGAGGAGTACCTCAGGCTCGTCAGGCTGTACAGGTGTATCCTGGTTTCTATAATCCTAGGCCCAGCTATTACTACAATATCAATGTGAATTTGCCCCTATCGGGTGGCTCCTCTTAAGGCAAAACGAAAAAGCTTCTTCTGACCTCACTTCTTGTTCTTCTCTTGATATTCGATTTTTTCTTCAGATTCGCCTGACTTCATTGACTCGGATTCCGAATCAGAATCATTTCACAATATTACCAAAAGACAATATATACCTGGACCTATGCCAATGCCAATGCCTATGCCCATGCCAATGCCAATCGCCCAGCCTATTCCTATCGCAGCTCCTCGCATGTATTATCCTCCCTATCAGCCCGCGCCAATGGCTTGGCCTATGCCCGTGTATATACCTCCGACCCAGGTCATAACGCAACCCATAGTTATCCTTCCCATTGGCGTATCGAGTTTTGCGGGCGTGAGCTATACTCCCAGTCAATATTATGGACCAGCCGCCTACTATCCCACCTATACCACACAATACACCACACAGACACCTTACTATGGCAACTTCAACAACAACAACAATAATAATAATTATAATGACTACAATAATAATAACAATTACAATACGTATGGATAATAAAAGAGCACAACAAGAAAACACTGAGAATCTACAAAATATTAATTGTTCCAATATAATATCACTGATGTAGTTTATAATGTAGTTATCTAATCCTGTCTTTACTTTAACAATCAATGCAGGCATTACCTTGGAGAGACTGAAGCGATCGTTGCAAGGCTTTGCAAATCGAAGAGAGGCTGGACAAATGGGTAATGGAATGGGTGGAAATGGAATGGGTGGCAATGGAATGGGTGGCAATGGTATGGGTGGTAATGGAAATGGAATGGGTGGAAATGGAATGGGCGGCGGCATGGGGCCAACACCAATGTGTGGCAACCAAATGGGAGGTCGTGGGGGATTTGGTGGCAATGGAATGAATGGTAATGGAATGAACGGCAATGGCATGAATGGTAATGGCATGAATGGCAATGGAATGAATGGCAATGGAATGAATGGTAATGGAAATGGTAATGGAATGAACCGCAATGGAATAAATAGAAACGGAATGAACGGCAATTCAAATTCATTCAGGCGTCTTAAGCGCAGTGTGAAAAGTTTAACGCGTCAAGGCGATGCGGCACAACAGGGAAACGGAATGGGTAACGGCAATGGAATGGGCGGAAACGGAATGGGAGGAGGCAATAGAAATGGTGGGAATGGAAATGGAATGGGTGGCAATGGAATGGGAGGAGGTAATGGAATGGGACCTCCAGGAATGTGTGGAAATGGAATGAATGGATTTCAAATGGGTGGCCGAGGAGGCAATGGAATGGGCCCACCCAATGGAATGGGTGGAAACGGAATGAATGGCAATGGAATGGGTGGCAATGGGATGGGCGGCTATGGCAATGGAATGGGAAGAAATGGAATGGGCGGCAACGGCATGGGAAACAATGGAATGGGTGGTGGACGTGGAGGTGGAGGTGGGGGTGGAGGTGGGGGGTGGAGGCATGGGTGGCAATGGAGGCCAATGGAATAATGGAAATAATGGCAATAGTCAATATTCATCACAGTCATCGACATTCGCAAATGGTCGCCAGGGAATGCAACAATCTTCGTACTCGATGAATGGGCGGCCAATGGGCACAATGCAGTCAAGCTGGAACAATGGGCAGGGGAATGAACGTGTCAACAGATCAACAATTATCACTTTCCCGACAATCCAATGGAATCAATGCTGATAGTTCTGTGACCGTTAGCTCAGCCAATGGAGCAAATGGAAGCTCGCAGAGGCCACGGCGAAATAATACCGCCTCATCAGATGATTCATGGTTCTAATATAAATATGTGTTTCAATGTATTTCAAATGTGCTTAAATATATTATAACTGCAATTATATATCTATTGTCTAAAAGGTTTATTTAATAATAAATGTTCCTCATGCTAGACAATACTCCTGACATATTACAAGCTATTTGTGAACTTTAATGATCTTTAGAAGATACTTATAGTACATTGATTTAATTATAAACGAACATTGTTACGCGTAACTGGAAAACGTGATTAACTTTAAGTATAAACTTAAAAAAAATATTTTTAAATTTCGTGAGATGGAAATAATGGCAATATTGTAATTAGTCTGCAGAATAATCAAAGCTGTTCAAACAGTAATCAAAAAGCACAACTCGGAAATGTTGTTAAGTAAACAAATAATAATATTATATATTTAACTCTAGCTCTCTCTTTCTTTTACACTTTTAAAATTCAGATGAGGCGCATTACAAAACCGGCTATGGCGAGCGAATTATTCAAGAGGTAGCGTTAACAAAGCGAGAGAGTGCGAGAGTGATAAAGAGAGAGAGAGAGCGAGAAAAAGAATGCAAGTGAGAGTGGGAATGACATTAAAATATAAAAACACCTGTATATCGCTCAGATAATTTAGTCGGTTGCCAAACACCGCGCGTGGCACTTCGGGAGAACGATTCACAGACGATTATGCAAAAGCTTTTGTTCACTTTACTGTTGATCGTGACCGCGATTGAGAATGAGGCGCGAGAATCAATTAGACCACCACCTGAAGTAGGTCAAATAATCAAAGATCTTGAGGAAGTGCATATTGATGATTCGATTGAGCGAGGTAAGTGCTAGTGTACTTGAGATAATTTATATATACATTTGTTAGTATAATACAAATTATAATTTAGCATACACAGCTTTCACTAATAAGATTGTAATCTTCAGTACTTTAATTCCATGTAATATGTATATACTTAAGATGTGTACTTAAGCAAATATCATTTAAGAGAAAGCTATATGCGAATGACATCGAAACAAAAAATGTTAATCAAAAAAATATTTCAAATACTCTTTAAATCAGTTCAAAAGCTTGTTTTTAAAATTTCAAAGTATTAAAATATTAAGTCAATATTTGGCAATTACAAATTTAACACGAAAATATAAACAAACATATGAACTAATTAACTTATGGAAGCCATAAAGAAAGTTATAGTGGTGACTAAAGTATTAGGTCATTAGCTAACAAGTCACGTTAATAAATTGGTTTTAAGATATACATACATGTATTTAAAACTCACATATTATTTAAAAATACAGTGAGATAGCTATAAAGCTTAAGAAGAAATCACAAATGTTATTACTACTGTTATAACAGAAAAGAACAGAAAACAAAATGTCCAAATTTTATTTATTTATTATTATTTTCACTTACTATTAAATGCTTGTGCACAAAGCCCAGTCCAGCACAACTGATGTATTCAATCTGATGGCAAAATAAAAGACACCAATTGAGCTTATTCACTTGTTGCATTAATTATTACTCACTTTTCTCCCCAGGCGCCCCCTGCATGCTGGACATCCAGAAAGATTTGCCGTCAGGGAAACGAGCGCAGCCACTTTACCTGCATCCGGACACGGACAGCTATTGGCTGCCTAATGGAGATGGTCAGTTGGTGGTGCCACGCGGTGCCAGCATCGAGCTGTATTGCGACTCCTCATTTGCGAATATGGACAGTCAGGAAGAGAGTGTCTCCATTCATGCCCGCTGCCTGCACGATACAACCTTTGAGTGGACAGGCGGAAAGCAAGAGCTGCAGGATTTCTACTGCACACAGCAGCTTAAATATGCCGTGGAACGTTTGGAGCAGCAGCCATGTGGCGATGGGAATATGACATCAGCGGCACGCATTTACCGTGTGGGCTACAATGTGAGCGGGGGGAGATTTGTGCGCACCCTGGAGCTGTGTCACGATGCCGAGCAGCTGCGAACCGAGTATGTGTACTATCAGATGCTGCCGGCAAGCGTGCACTTTCAGCGACACGTGAAGCGCCCACAGTTCAGCTCCGCCGGCCACTTTTGTGGCTACGACATGCAGCGCCTCTACTCACAGGCGCATCAGCAAAAGCGGGCCAAGCAACTGCTGCAGCAGGCGGCCCCATCTGATGGTGTTGATGTTGGCGTTGGTGTTGGTCTTGGTGAGGACATGAAGTCCACGCTGTTTGATACGAAGGACCTTTTTCTTGCACGCGGACATTTGGCCGCCAAGGCTGATCTGATTTATGCCACCCAACAACGCAGCACTTTCAACTATCTGAATGTGGCACCCCAGTGGCAGACACTCAATGCTGGCCACTGGGCTGTTGTTGAGGAGGCCACCCGACGTTTTGCTGCACGCGAGAAGCTCTCGCTGAGCATATATACGGGCACCTATGGCGTCATGCCACTGCCGAACGCTACTCAGACGAGCTTCTATCTGGCCAACGATGCCAATAACAATCACGTTTTGCCTGTGCCCCTTCTCTTCTATCGCCTGGTCATCGACAATGACAGGCCGTGGTCTGGCATAGCCATCGTGGGTGTCAACAATCCCCATGCCACCTGGCCCGAGATTTGGAAGTCATATATGATTTGTGAGACCAGAATACCGCCAAGGTATGTGCCCTGGTTGCGCTCGCTGCAGCAGAAGAACTTGAAAAAGGGCTATCTCTATGCCTGCACCGTTGCGGATGTGGCCAGAGCGGTGGGGCACTTGCCACCCCATCTTCTAGAGGTGCACGAGCCTCTCATAGGGGAAGACTTGAAAGATCACGAGTTAAGTGAAGATGACATCATTGACTCCGACTCACTTTAAAGGGCATATCATCCTGTAGAATTTTAAATTTATTTATTTTTAGTCATATCTACATGAGTTTTTTATTCCGAACATAAACAGAATTTTAAATTGGATTGAATTTAAATCTCAATTCCAAACTTTATTTAAATTCTGAACCATTTATAATAATTCACTGTCATTACTAATCATAAAAAATATTAATGTAAAATTCATTTATTCATTGTGTTGTTATTAAATATATTATATTTATTGATACTAAACAAACGATTTAACAGTGAAAGGCATTCTTTACATTTATTGCTAACGCTACGTTTCTCCAGTTATAAAATTGCTTTCAACAATTCAATTATAACTGAAGAATTTCTCAGAAAACGTTTTATTCTTAGCCCTATATTTTTCCAGGAATATGCTAAAGAAAACAGGGGAAAATGGAATTTTCGAATTGTTTTGTTTTCTATTAATTTCATACAACAAATACCGAAGAAGTTCGTTTTCTTTTTTCTATATCAGTTCTTAAGGTTCTTAAGTCAACAGAGATTACTTACACATATATTGTTTACCGTTGGCTAACAAAAAAAAACAGAAAATATTATATTGTTCGACCCCAACTCTGGCACTTCCTTTCCGGATGGACGGAACAGCAAGGACTTTAAACGTGCGGAAAGCAGTTGGAAGTACGTTTCAACGTTTTCAAATCAGTAAATGCAAATGTAAATGTATTGAAAGCTCAAATGGGACCAAAGGCAACAGCAAGAAAAACGAACAACGAAAAGAAAGAAAAAGAAGTTATGGTAATGTGTAAAATGAAAGAAAGCGAAAGAAAAGAAAAGAATTCAAGGACGCAAATGCCGGAAAACGGCAACAAAACCAACGGAAAATTTAAGAAATTGTGCCAGACGACTACGCTAAGGCCTTTGTACTTCCTTCGGTTTAGAAATGTGCGAGTGTGTGCGAGGACGCTGGCAAAAAAAGGATTAAATCAATGTTGCGGAACAAATTGTGTTATGTGGGTAGGTAATACAGACCTATTTCATTTCTTCAAGCTAACAAGGCAACAGCAACTCCGGTGGGAGGAGGCCCACTTCCACTTCCACTTCCATTTCCTCCTCTTCTGACCTAAGCCTAGACCGCAGTCGACGCGTCGACCCAATTTGATGGTGTCAAAATCACACGAGCGTTAATAATAGGGGATACACATGGTTGGCATGATATGTTATGTTATGTTATGTTACGTTATGTGTATGGTTACTCACATATATTAACTCAATTAACTGTTTGCCAAACGTCATTAGAGATCATCAGACGACAGAATGAGTTGGGCCTAAATAACCTAATGTCAATTGATTTTAAATACAATAAATAAATATTTGTTGTGTGTAGAGTAATTTATTTTTTATAGTTATCTTTATTTTTTCACAATAATTTCACAATTTTATAATAAAAACTATTCGTTATAAATATTAGAGTAAAGCTAGTTCTCCTTCAATTTTATGATCTTGTTTTGCATCAAAGCAGAATCATGCACACAATTATCATTTATATTTCGAAAGTTTGTTTGTGATTTAAGAATAACCTAAAGCAATCACCCTCAAATCGCAATCTTTTCACAATTGAATACAAAACAAACTCTCCGAGACATTGAAACAGTGAAGAAATTGTGTTTCTTTGTTGGCACATTCTATTTCTGGGTCCGCAATATTCTTCGACGTGACTTTGGGACCGGCTACTCTGGTGACTTTCGTTTTTCTGGCAATAATATTTCGCTTAAAAAAATGTTTTGCTTCTTTTCATTCTTTTTCGGTGTAGCACTTGTAAACTTGATGAAAGTTTATCTGGGCTGCGGAGGGGGAAAGCGAGGGCAGAAACCAGGGCAGTAGCAGCGAGAACCAGAACCGCGGAAGGAACAAAAGCGAGCAGCAAAAAATAATAATTGAACGCACTTCACGCAGCTGTTGTCTGGTATGCCTTTGGTGTTGTTGTCATTGCTGTTGTTGTGGCTCTGGCTCCTGTACTGTGCCGTACTGTGCTGTGTTCCGAAGAAGGATATGTTGTGTCCTGTGGTCGCCAGCGGAAATTATTATTTATATTTTGTATTCGGCGCGTGGCATTGTTAGTGCGGCTTGATCACGATACACTTTTTAATATTGCCACATTTTGGCAACGCTCGCTATCTCTCTCTCTCTCTCTCTCTCTTTCTCTCACCTTTTTGTTTTATTTTAATATTTTGATTAAAATTCATATTAAATCTTGCCAATGTAAAAACAGTGAAGAAAAAAAATGGAATGAATTAAATACAAATTGAAGCATAAAAATATAATATAAATAATTTCCTGTGCCCGACTGTGCTCTCTCTCTCTATCTCTCTCTTTGTTCGCCTTGTTTCCTTCCGTTCGGCCGTGCAGCTACAAACAGCTCGAACTGGGACTCACACACACACATGCATGCACACACATATGGAGCAAGTCCTTTGGATTGCATGTGAAAGGCAGCCAAGTTGAAATATTTTGTTAAATGTTGCGTAGGTTTCCCAAAAGACAAAAAGTATATAATATAACACACACACACACACATTTACATGTGTATCGATGGAGGAAGCGAGTTGAGGGTGACAGGGGAAGTCGATTGCAGATTGGGGAGATTGGGGACAAAGGCACAACAGGAAGCACGCATGTAAGCGGCATGATTTATATTGGAAAATTGAGGTTTATTCATAACTGTATTCATTTCTTGAATCGATATTCAATGGGTGACTGGGTCGAGAGATCTAGGATAAGGCGCCGCTGCACTTAACAACAATTTAGTTAATTCCACACAAGTTGAGCTTAATTCAATTCAAAAAGCGCACAACGAGAACAACAAGGATAAGGCATGCATAAAGTACGTGCACACAATGAACAATGTGTCCGACACATAAAGCGAGAGGGAGAAACCCTTTTGAATACAATATGAAAATGGCCAAGAAATTGGCGTTTCATTTTACTTGCAGACCAATTGAAATTGCAATGGCAGCAGCAAAAGCAGCAGCGAGCGGCAAGAAGAAGGCAAACATGACGACAGTGACATCTAATATCCTTATTGTTGGCGCAAAGGCAAATTTATGGCCAACAAAGTACTTAACTTTAGCTTTAGCTTCGAGTGTCTCTGCGTTGCTTTCGCTCTGCTTGCCTCACATTTGCAACTTGGCTGACTGGCAAATGGTCGCCTTCAGTTACAGCAAATGCACTCGCAATGCTAATGAGGATGTGGTCGTTGGCGAAACTTAACTCTCAACTTGCAACTGGCAACTTGCAACTAGCAACTTGCAACTTGCAATTCGCCACTCTCCATTCGCCATTCGCACGTTGCTACATGGCTGATCCTGAGTGCTCATGCTGTGACATTACCTCAGCAAGGTGTTTGGTTAATGGACTAATGGCTGCTTTGACTCCTACGGCTTAGTGGTAGGTCGAGTTGCAGACACGCAGAAAGACAGCCATACAAATTGGTCATTATGGATAGTGTCAGGTGTCAACTACAAACAGGTGCCGCAATCTAGAAATCTGCTTTTGTATACTTAACTATATCTTATATATATGTTATACGTATGCGTATGAGTTGAATTATAATGTTTGCTCGCCAATCGATTACAGTTCTCTCTCTGAGCGCATTTTCTTACTCCTACATTTGCATTACAAAGCTATGACAAAGTATGAGTAGCCCGCCCACTTCCTTGAAGGAACTTTATGGTTTCCGTTTGCAAAGGCCACGACTATTCACAAGCATGACATAAAAAAAATCAGGCTTTATTTTGTAAGTTAAAGAACACGTCAAATGGGCGGATACGTAATATCTCGGTGAACAGCGTCGACTAAAGAGAGCCTAAATTTGCTATCAAGCAAATTTATAATGCAGAACCAATTTAAAATTTACGTTAAGCAAAAAAATAGTTTGATAATAATTTGATAATTTAATGATAAATTCTCATTTTCTTAGTTCGTTTTAGTAATTAAATAAAGGCTAAAATTTTGAGCAAAGCATTTATTGTTCAAATAAAATTTGAAATATGTTTGAATAGATTAAGTTGCAGTTGATTTTGTTTATTTCCTATATACAAAATATTATTTTGACTTATATTTCGACATTTATTGTTATTAGTCTCCGCTTAATACTACACAGTTTAGCTCACTCTTCATGCATTTAATCCAGCAATACTTTTCCTTTGAATACTTTTCCTATTACAAACGCCACTCTTTTGATTTTGCATATATTCAGAGGGTTGTAAATCAATTAAATTATTATTCGTTCGGCAACACTAAAAGCAAATTGAGTGACCCTAAAAGAAAAATGTATATGATTGCATAAGGGGCTATTAACCTGACGCGTTTTAAAAATCAAAAGTCCAATTGTACGCTGGCAACGGCAAGGGCCACAATAAAACCCTTTGATCTGTTGTTGGCACCAAAGCAGCAGCAGCAGCAATAACGTTGTCCTTGGTGCTCTTGCTGTTGTTGTTGTTGTTGTTGCTTTTGTTTTTGCCTCTTTTACAGCTTATGAAATATTATATGTAAATATATATGTATATAAATATTCGCACATATTAAAATTCATACCGACTGTACTGTTGTTGTAGGTCCTTTGTGCTGGCTGCCAAGTAATGGCTTTATGCGACAGAAACCAATTTATTCACCCTTCCTGTTCCTGTTTCAAATTACCCCGCAGGTAGAGTGAATTGCCCTCAAAAATGTGGGAGCCAGTTGGGGGTGGCGACTATAAAGGTTGTCGCCACTTTAAACCAGCCTTTGGCGTTGACAACTTAAAGTAGAACATCAGACGGCCTTGTGTCGCATTACAATTTCCATGGAATTTTGCGAATCGTTTTTATTGATTTGTTTTCTAATAACGTTATGGAATATTCATATAATTTTATTATTTGGATATTAACAGTGATTGTTTTAGTAGCTAAGGGCATATCTACTAAATGTTTTATTTGGAATTCTGTTGAATATTTTAGATAAGGATTTAATAACTTGCCTAGACTACTTCAAAAAGTGGTAAGAAATCGCTAAATTTAAGAGATGCGCCAACTGTTCTTTTTGATGTATGTATTTATAATATAGAATTTATGAATGCATGTATATTATTTTGTGAAACTGTATATTATGAGAAACCTAATTCTGTCATTTATCCATTCAACTCGTTGTTCATAAAATAAATATAGCCTACTTTTCTGCGCAAATCTTTTCACTACATAAACTAGTTCACAGCTCGTGTTAAAATCTTAATCAAATCACAAATAGGCAAATGCTTAAATTAAATTGCCACTAAAACAAAAGGTGCAACTGCAGTAAAAATATCTTAAACGATGCTGTCAAACAGAGTGACACATAAATTTCTCAAAATATATATCAATATATTTGAGACAACTTCACAGAATCGTAAACTTGGACAAACAGATGTATAAAAAGATGACGACACTAAAAAACATATGCTGAATGGATAAACCAATTTCAGCACATTGCGATACGTGAAAGTAAAAGCAAAAATATTAAGTATACGTAGCTCGTTTTTAGCAGCGCTGTCAAAGAGACAGTCGGCAGCAGAACGGCAGCAGCAGCAGCATCCGCGTATTATGTTCTCCCATTCGGCAATCTGTGCTGCGCTTTTTAGCGCACACGTTTCCCTTGAGCCGAATCCGAGAAGAGCAGAGTGAAGGCCGAAGCACTTGCAGCAACACTTGCCACAATTGGCATGTTGCTGCGGTTGTATCGTTGCGGGCTACTGAGAAATGCATGTGAAGCCACAAAAACGCGGTAAAACGATTACCAAAAATGTGTGCAGCAAAACTGCCACAGCACTTGCAGATATCAGACAGCAAAAAAGGTAAAACGAACAGCAAGAATATGTGACTGAAGCATATCTTTAAAAACAGCGCTCTTTTGTTTCGTTGACGAAGGAATTGGAAAATGAAAGGCAAACAACTGAAAATATTATTACAGACGCCCTCGTAAATCAAATGACTTTTTATTTCCGTTTATTTTACAACAGGAAATCAGTCTTTAAGCTCACAAATAAAGCCAATTGATTAGATAATTGTTCCTTCATTAAATCCAATTGAATCAAAGCATTAAATACTTCGTGAATGTGACATTTTTCTTGTCAAATTCCTTAATAGAATTTCGTTTCGCTTCAGCACGTCTGGCAACCGCGGAGGAGGGAAGGGGAGGGAAGGGAGTGCTGACCTGAACTGGGTCGGTTGTCGCCCGAGACACTTCAAGTGTAAATTTGAGTTCTTCGAGGCGTCTAAACAAGTTCAATCAATGATAAAACCGCACGCACACTTAAAAATACCAAATGTTTGACACACTCACACACACATGCTTGCTAGTTTTATTGCTTTTGATACTGTCAAAGCAATTGAATTGAATTGAATTGAGAAAAGCTGAAAAAGTAGGGGAATTGGAAACATGTTTCCACGCCAATCGTTGAGGATTTGAAAGGGCAGTCGAGTCACTGACTGAGTTCCTCGCTCAATGGCGTTCATTAGAACGCTTTAAGGCATTCAGTTGACCCTGACAATGATTTGCCCGACACCAAGTGTCCACGCCTCCTCCTCCTCCTCCCCAACACGCCCTCGCTGACAAATTGCGGCAGCAACATTCACCCCTAGAGAGTTCAAGGGGCATTGCCAAAAAAAAAGTAAAGTAAAAAAGTAAAAGTAAAAGCAAATACGCGGATTGCCATAAAAAATGTATTTCAATCTATTTTCTACTGTCTGTAGCTGCTCCTGTTGAGGATTTATGGCTTCTGCGGTTAAATACGCCAACGGCAGCATTGCAGGCATCCACACACACACACACACCCACATTCATTTGAAAAAGGGTTCGATTTATGTGAATATATTTTAGGGACGCAACAAGTTCCTAACTAACCGAAAAACTTCTAAACTGGTACCCAACCCGCGTCATTTACGGTTTATGGAGTGCGTTTAAGATAAACACTGACAGAGTTTCCATGAAATACGCGATAACTTTGTTGTTTATATATTTTCGTATAAACGGATTATAATTTTAAATCAAACAAGTAGCAAAGCTAGAATCGAGTATGTTTGACCTTAAGTTACTCTGTAGACTTTTTATACCCGCTTTTGTGAATTGTAAAAGGTTTTTAAGAAATAATTTTGTATGAAAAAAATAGCTGATGCAATCGGATCTTTGTTGCTTTGGTTGGTATATTTCGAGTTCCATGGTATATTTTGAATGTATCAGTATATCAATATACCAAATAATAAATATACTAATATGTACTAAAATATAGCTTAGTACTATCTATTCGGTGCTTTTTACTTTATAATTTTGAAAATCCAACAAACCAATTTAAGTAATTAGTTTATAATTCGATTTAAATCACATTCAGGAATACGTAAGCTGATTAATATAATATTAATTAATTAATGTATTAACAAAATATTAATTTGAACTGTTGCTCTGTTTTTTTTATATATCACGGCGAAAGAATAAGGAGGTTAAAATATGTATAATACATGGTTTAAAGGCCAAATCATCACTGGCAATCCTAAATATAATATTTTATTTTCCGCTTCTCTACAAGTACTTGGCTTAGTCTGAAGTAAAGTGAAATTCCTAGAGCACATCTTTCATAGCATTACATACGCCTTAACAAACTTTTCATACTTGCGCGTCGGCGCTTGTTTAATATGCAACTATCTTTATTGTTTTTAAAGCTTGCAGCATAAAAGAGAATGTTTAACCTGCTTAGTGGCGCAGAGTTTATAGTACAATTCATATGAGAGACTGGGGAAAGCATAAATTCATAAAGCTGCAAAACTGCGTGTCAAACACACAAGTACGTGTACTACTAGACAGCACCCTCGACGTCAGATCCTTTAAACTGTAGTTTAACGAGCTGTTGCCATAACCCCAGTCACCTTACCACCTTCCCACCGCCGCTCTTTCACCCTCTGCTCATCACTGTTTTTCCGGGCAAAACGCATTATATCTCTGGCAGTAGCAACTGACTCTAATGTGACGTTTATAAGTGCTGGGAGACGACATGTGCTGCAATGACTACAACGATGACGACGACGACGACGATGATGATGACGATGACGATGACGAGAATTACAAAGTGCATTTTTCATCATTCTCTGACAACGAAAACTAACTCAACTTCCACAGGAATTCCGAAACATTTCAGTCCCTTTTTATGCATATTTCCACAAAGCATATTCCGCTTAACGCATAAATTAGTTTACTCATGTTTTTCCTTTTTTATTGAAATTGCATTTACAATGGATTTTGAATTTGAATTTAGTTAACCAGCATTTAGGGCGCATTCAAATGCTGCAGACACTGCATAGCACTTAAATTAGTGTCCTTCGCCTTGACAGCAGCAGCGTCGGCTTTCGCTGTTGAGATCATTACATCATTGATGGCACCAGCCACATAATCCACATTGTTCGGCCTCAGGGCACCCACATTGATGCGTCCGGAATTTGGCACATAGATGTGGCGACTGCGTAGCTGCTTCAGTTGCGGCATCTTCAGATTTGTGTAGAGATGGGGACCCTGTTGGTCCTTCATTTGAGCCCAGTTGCCGGGTGTCCTAAGGATCTCCAGCTTATTGCTCAACGCTAAACGCATTTGCCGCATATTCTGATGTATATCCTTGAGCGTCAGAGCCCTGTTACGAAATAGTTGGCAAATATTTATGTCACATTATTCAATGTAGATACTTAATGGGGTCTTGGAGATGAAGTTACTTTAATGCAGGCACTTTCAACTTAATGCCACTTATAGAGGATTTTCTTAGGAATGCATGTCAAAGTGAGAGAAATCGATACAGAATTCTTAAGCGACTCAATTGATAAGCGATTTATATATTACATTCATTGAGGCAAATAAAATTTATAAGTCAAAGTCGACATACGAAAAATTCTACGCATAAGTTGGAATTAAATTAACATTAAACGTTAAGCATATGTAGTACTTATGAATAATAACTAATAATGAGAAAATAACTTGAAGAGAAGTTTATTTATTCTATAGCAAGAGCCTTCCTTAGTTTATAAAGTCGCAAATAAAACTTTTAGTACAATATGAAATAATCTTTTTACAATTAAATGATTACATAAAACGGTAAATCAGATAGTAAAAGAAATAATATTCGTTTCAAAGTACATGAGATAAAATAAAAAAGGAAGAAAACAACTTTAATCAACATTTTCAACAATCTATTGATGACAAGTTGCACTAGGACTTTATTTATAAATGATAATTATTATAGAATACGACTTAACTATAGGCATTTAAAGTAAATTAAAACATTCTTACAATTGCTCTCTTTAAAAAAAGCCCTACTTACCAATCTTGACGCAGTGTTGCGTTTGTCAGAACTTTGGACACCACACGACTTGCAAACACTGAAGAGCACTGTGCATTGTGCTCCAGTAAAGAGCTCTCCAATTGATCCTTCACCGACTCCAAGTGCGTGGCATTGCTGACCACAGCCATCAGATGACCCAGCGCCTCATCTGTAAAATGTAATTTAAGCTCCAAGACATCACACATTACTCTTAGACTTACCGTAGAGTCCAAAGTTCTGTACAAGCGATTGCACACATAGTAAATCAAGACCAAATTCAGCAAAGTAACGCACAGGCCACGTATCCTGACTGGTATCACCGCTGGCCAAGCCATGGAATTCCAAATTGAAAACGGGAATCATTTTCTTGCACTTGACAATGTGAGCAATCAGTTTCCACTCATCGATGGTGGGCGACAAGCTGGTGGGATTCTGGGCACAGGCATCTAAAACGATAACAGCGCCTTCTGGTGCAGTCATCAAGTCAGCGACCAGTCCATAGATGTTCAACTCGACCTTCTCCTCGCTGTAATACTGATAACCGTGGCAGGTGAAACCAGCTCGCTTGAAGATGGGCTCGAAATGCTCCGAGCAAGGACGAGCAAGGAGACAAACATTGCACTTCATCTTATCACGAAGAAAGTGCGCCGCCAAACGCAGAGCATCTAAGCCGGAGCGCGTTTGAATGCCGAGTACCTGATAGAAGAAGGGTAAGAATCGAATGCAAAGTTTAATGAACTGTCAACCTACACGCTGCTGAGTTATAGCTGATGCTGCCTTATTGAGGATCAGTTCGTTGGCAATCCGATTGAACTCGGGATTGCCTAGTGGCGGCAAAGGTTCATGAGATAAAGTGTCATCACAGATCACAGCAACTCTTGCCTTACGCACCGCTTGAAATAAATACGGCTTGCCATTAGGACTGCGATAATGATCGCCACAAAGATTGAGCTTAAGCGGACTTGTGTCCTGCTCGAATGCAGCTTCCACGCTGGTTAAATTTTTGTCTTTGCAATTTTCAACACGAGCAAAGGGCACAAATAACGCTGTTGAAGAGCAGCGTGTGCTGCTCTTGGAAATGCCATGCTGAAGCAGACTGTGGGCCAGCGCCGAGATTGCGCTCATTGCTGGGTAAAATAATGGCCAAAAAATTCGAAATAAAAAATACAATTTCACTTGAAATTTAAAATCAAACTAAAAAGTGTGAATGAGATTGAGTCTACTACTGAGCTAATCTCAAATAGCATTTCAATTACTCTATAGACAACACTTTGGCACGGCGAAATTGTATGCTCGTAATTTAATTTAAATTCGCTGCCAAAGGGGGGCGAACAAAAGCGAAGAAATGAAGAGTGGGGTTTCACACACACGCACTTCACTTAATCAAATGGCAGCAAGTGAAATTTCGCGCGCTCAAAAATTTGTTCATTTCACACACGCAGCGTGAAGAGAAAAGCCGAGGAAACTGACTAACTTCCTCCCTCCATTCTGTTACTGTTCCTTTACGGTAGAAGCATGCCGAAAAAAAAAGAATTTGCAACAGCAAACTAGCAGCAAAGGCATTTTAGCCGCCCTCTCGCAATAGTTTCAAGTGCCTCCGCTGCGCTGTGGATCCTTGGCAAACGCCGACGGCGCGCCGTGACGACGTCCTTGTTTGTCTGCGCTCCTTCTGCCCCGCTATATGTGTGTGCTCCTCCCTCTCTTCATCCAACCAACCAACACACCAACCAACCATTCATCCATCCATTGCCAGTGTCGTCGTCGTCGTCTTCTTCGTCGTCTTTCCACTTTCATCAACATCATCAGCATTTGTATGTAAATAATTTCGCTAAAAAGTATGCTATACAAAAGTTGTTTCTTGCTTGTTTGCTATTGTGTCGTCGTCCCTGCATATTCTATATGTATGTATGTATGTATGTGTGCGTGTGAATGCCGTTCCTTGGCTCGACGCTCATCATATTTTCTTATACATGCGCGCAAATTGCACACACGCTTTTGAGTTTGAATCAGCATATGAAAAAGTGTACAACTCATTTTGGGTTATCCACAATATTCGCATCCTTCACGTGTCCTGCATATTACTCCCACTATGCTATCCTATGCGTAATCCTATTAGTTAACCTTGAACTTCTCTAAATCTATTTTGCCCGCTTACCAATTTCTGGTCTTTGGCATTAATTATTCACAAGGTTCGGTTAGTTTCACATGTGTCAAACGCTCCGATAACAATTTGGCATCATTGACATAATTTATGAGCCGCCGCCCTCCAGGATGCAGAAGGCGGAGATTCGAACTAATAGCAGCCCCAAAAACTTTTCGTTAAACACGTTAGCGCATAAGTAATTCATGTAGTTCGCAAAAAGTTTTTAACCCACCCTTCGATCAAATTTGATTTGGGTTAAGGCGCAAAGTAGAATTTGCTTCGTCTTCCCCCTCAGTCACTCCGCTTGCATCCTGGCGATAATAGTAATTGCCAAAATGACACAAGCTGGAAGTGTGACTTTGCTTATGTTAAACAAGCGCGTGAACTACAATATTTGCCAGGTTATAATGGTAAAACTTTACTAAATTATAGTCAGCTTTAAAAGCTTTTGAATTAAGTTAACTAAAATAATTCAAAACAATAAACTCGGGCTTAAATTACTTCGAATTATGTTTATTAAATCAATGCTGAACAATAAACTCAACTGCAATTGTTGAGAGTTAACAAGCGTAATTGCAGATAATAAGCACATTAAAGTTGTGCTAAATTAAAGCGCTGTCCAGCACTCGGTCAACAGATAAATAAAGTGCATAGACAAGACGCAGAAGAAGAAAAGCGAAGGCAGCTAAAGGAAAAAGGCAAATGGCGGCAACAAAACGACCGCAAGCGCATTAACTCTAGATATAGATGTGGCCATTAAGTGGAAATAAGTGTGTAATTATGAATCAAACTGAACGAGGCGCCTAGTCAGTCAGCAGCTTTGACGAGCTGCGACCACACTGCGTATGTGTAATATACGAGCGAGCGAGTGTCCCAATAAGGCGGCAAGCGAAAGGCTCGTTAAATATTTGAGCCACGTTTATGGCACTTACGGCAGCACTTTAAGTCAAAGTCAAGTCTAGTCCAAGAACCTAAATGTGCACTCGTAAACAAGAAGCAACTAAATAAGGACTTTTTCGGAGCCAACAAATGCGCAAAGTTTGTTGGCAGGCAAAATTTAAATATCATTAGCCTTGCAGCAGCCGAAAAGTATAAACAACTTTAATATACTCATACGGCAAAGTCAAATTATTAAACTGAATTATGCCGAGGCTTTTCCCTCTTACATATTTTTCCCCCAAGTGCGTACTTGACGAAAAGTTTTGTCGGTTGCATAATTCAACTTATTAATTAGACTAATAAATTTTCAAGGGTCAAATTGTAGTGCAGATAAAGGTCAGCAAACAAATTGAAGTGAATCAGACTTAATCCTACAAAAAAAGGAAAAAGAAAGTTATACAAATTTAATTCGGCTCGCATTTCGACGCAATTCAATGGAATGCCATTAGCAAAAGGTAATCTGGCAAATATTCTTTGAATTTATTCGCAAATTAAGAATAGCGTCAAATTACGAGATTAGATTCAAGCTGAGCCAGCAGCAACAGGCAGCAGAAGGTAGACGTCAATGGCGCCAGCTAGAATTAGATACGGATACGACCAAGGACTTTAAGGACCTTCAATGAGGGTGAAATTTGGCGCACGTGTCGAACAATGGCTAATAACAAACTGACTCAGCGGGTGGCTTTGAGTCGCTGTCTCTCGTTCTCTCTTTGAATTGCTCAGATCCAAGCTGCTGTACTTCCTGCACAACTGATCAATTATTTAGCAAGTATCAAACTGGGTCATGTTCAATGACTCGAGTGGCCCCACACTGATTGACTTAAGTTTGCCAAGGTCACATTGATTTTCTCCAAACTGTGACGGTAAGTGTGCTAATTTTTCCAAGTTCGTTTTTCTAATACAGCGTTTGGCTTTGCCTTTGTCTGTAATTAAATTTGATCAAGCCTAAAAATAAGCTTCTAGAATTGTTGGCATACGAAAAGTTTTGCCTGCAAAACACACACACACACTCACAATTGGGGGGAAAAAATGCTGAGCGGACTTTTTCATTGCTCCTGGCCAAAACTTGACTAGCCCCATACAGAACTGAACTGAACTGAACTGGACAAGGACCTGAACGTGGACTGAATAAATGGAGCGCACTGCCTCAATGGCAAATTAAATAACGCGCCTAAAGTTTGTACAACTGATGCGATTTCACGCAACGCAGCCCACGGGTTAGACATCGTCCACCCCAAAGGAGAAATAAAAAATAATAAAAAGAAGAGAAGAGAACGACGCAATGACGACGACAAAAAAAAATAAATATTGTGGAATGAAAATTGAAAACGAAGCGCGCAATAAACGAAATATAAATAAAAGAAAATTCAAGCAATGTGAAAGCGAAACCAAACGTACGACAAGAGCTACATAATTTCTCGACTGCTGCAAACAAATGAATCGGACCGAAACTGAAGTAAAAGTAAAAGGAAAATATATAAGAATGAAATGGAAAAATCTATCAAAATGGTTTGCTGACCTTTGATTGAATGATTATCAATAAACATGACAAAACAATGACCTTTTGCATACTTAGCAATTACTCAATAGAAATCAGTTGAAAATATCAAATTTATTTATTAACACGCAATTTATATTTTAGCTTTAGGCTATAGAATATATTCAATTATTCAAAGTGTTTTGCGTCAGTGTGAAATTATAATTAAAAAAGAGCTTGAAGCATGTTAAATTATTAACTAAATTTAACTAGCAAAAAGTCTCAAATTTAAAATAAAAATGATTGAATTATTCAAATAATAAGTAGACTTGATTAAATAATATTCTGTTTAAAAAAAGATCAAACATTTTTTTGAACATTGCTTTGCATTAATTAGCTTAATTATCAAACAAAATTAAACACAGATTTTTTGCCTATAGGCTAAAAGAGAATAATGTAAAAAAAACGTTGTAGCATAATTTGGCGCAACGCCTATTATAAAAAGCTGACTTTGTATTAGACATATATAAATAGAAACTGCAGAGCAAAGCAAAAAAGAGAAGAGAGAGAGAGGAGAAGCAGAGGAGGATGCGTTAAATTTAAACAAATAAACAGCAGAAGGCGCAAATAAAAAATCTAGAATCCGAAGGTAGCAAAGTATGTAGCCAAATTGCTGCAGGCTGACAAACATGTGCAAATATAGAAACCGTGAGCTGCCCCAAAAGTTTGCTCTACACACACACACACATACACACAGATAGAGAGACTACTACTACATATACATATATATTTAGATGTGCTGTGTGTAAAAGCGTAGCATAAAACGCGGCGCGGTGCCTAAATGTGTGCTTCTGGGTCAAAGACACAGGCGGCAGGACAAACAAACAAACAGACAGACAGAGAGACAGACAAACCGATGAAGAGAGATGGCAAAAAAGTGAAGAGAGAGAGAGAAAGAGAGAGAGAGAGATAGACAGACGGAGAGATAGGATGGCAGCATGAGAGAGAAATAGACGAAGGAGCCTAGACAACAACTTGCATAATTTAAATGTAGATATGTGGTTGGATGGCGCCTAAAGATATGCCCCTCACACACACATACACACACACACACACATCCGTTAGGAAAAACCACTTGAACTGCGTCGTAGCCACATCCTCAGTTGTTGTTGCTGCTGCTGCTGCTTAACAGATTCGCTGCCATCTGCGTGGGTGTTGATAATGAGCCATTCACCATGTGTGCGAGTGTGCGTGTGTGTGTGTCTGAGTGTGTGTGTGCTACACATATGTTGTGTATGCATGAATTTATAGTCTACTTTATGGCTTACTAATGAACTTTCAACTTTCGCCTGTAACGCTGAGCCCAAGCTTTGATCCGACGATTATGTAAATATGTATGTATGTATGTTTCTCTTCTATTTAGATACCCGTATCTATCCCTGGATAATAAGGCTCAACTTCTCAAGTATGTAGTTCACTCTGCCGCTCAGATATTGTAATCAGAGCACGGTGTATTTATTGAAATGGATACAGAAACTCACCTGTTTGTTGGATTGCGAATTCAATTATGCGACAGTTTGCTGAAAGCTTCAACGGATTGAAATCTGGTTCAATTTAGCAAGCATTTATCAATGAAAATTATTTTGCAAACTGTTATCAGACACACACGTTGCCCTTACAAATTATATTTACTCTAAAATTTCAAAAATTCGAAAAAGAATCCACTTTCATTTTATCAAACAATTTTCGTGGGCGGCAGCCTCACATAAATCAAGACAGGTCTATTACCCAAAATGTCGACCTTGGGAAAATTATCAGAGACGCAGCCATTAAAATCAATACAACAATTGTTGAGAGCAGCCAAAGAAATTGGGAAAACAACAAAATCAATTTGTTGCCAGGCAGGACACTGGTTTTATCTATTGATGGTCTTTCTCCTCTCTCTTTCTCTCTCTTATACAGTTTTCCCATTCTTTTTTATTTTTTGTCTTTTGCGCCAGCTGCCTCCATAAATCGCTCAAAAGTGGCAAAGAAAAGTAAAACAAATTGAAGTGGGGCAGCATAGAAGAGCACAGCAAATGCAGCATTTGCCGTGAAAAGCTGCTGCTGGGAAAAAGAAGAAAGGCAAAAGCAACGGCAGCAGCAACAAAAAAATGGAAATGAAAAGCTCACAAATGGAGTCGTAAAGCAAACGAACTGTAGGCCGTAACCGTGTTCCAAACATAGATCCCTTCCAGCATTGTCTTCCTTCCCTCACCCCCCCTCTCTCTTTTTCTCTAGCTGCCTCTTGCCTTGTCTCTTGATAGGCACATTTTTGTTGTTGCTGCTGCTATTCAACATGCATATGCACGCATATTTACGAGCTTGCAGCGGAATGCGCGCCCAGCAGCAAACTAAATTGCGCAAAGGGAACGCAGTCGACAAATATAGGAATCCTCCTTTTGCATAGCTGCGTAGCTCTGGTGAAGAGAAAAGTTGATTCGAGCCACTGCCATAGAATTCCATTGCCGGACCTCGACTGACTCTCAACCTCAATTGACATTGCTCAGGTTAATCAAAAAATTGCGGGAGGTTTTCCACTGTCAAATTGAAACCAACAGAAGGTATTGCCCTTCAAACACTATTCAAAAATATTCGGTATTTTGTAATAGCAAAATTTTTTACTTTTCAACAATTTAAATATTTTAGCTTTAGAAAATCTTAAAACTAGGCAAAGATTGCTTTTAAATTAACCATTATTTAAAAAAGATTCTTTGAATGTAGTAAGATAAACAAAATTGTTTGTAAAAGAATTATCTTATATTACAAATTTTATAAATTACAAAAATATAAAAATTTCACATCTTAAAAGTAAAATAATTAAATGAGAGAAAATACAAATTTAGCATACATATAAAGGAACTGAAAACTTTGTCTTATTTACACAAATACATACATAGAAAAGTTCCTAAAAAAAATAATTGATTTGAAAATAATAAAATATTCAAAAACTGGTACAAAGGATTAAATTAATTAATAATAGTTTGTGTTGTAAAATATGTTTAAATATAAAAAAGGTTCAAGCATTTTGCAAAATATATATAAATATATGCTATAATATATTGTATATATTATATTCATATCCAAATTTGTTTATATCCCCAAAAATGGTATATAAACTATTTAAATTTTAAAATGCACTTAACAATAAAACAAATTTCTTTTTATTTCGATTAGTACTGACTATTTTATTGATGTAATAAAATCGACTTGAAAGTTGCTAATCATATAAAATAATTGTGTGGCCTTCACTTTCACTTGCTTCCCAGCGGAATTATAATTTGGCAAGACATGAAATTGTGTGTAGTACATGAAATGTATTGAATATGAATGAACTTTTCGATTGATATGGGGGGCCAAGTGAGACAATCAATTGTCATTAGCGACTGGCTTCTGCAATTTTCTGTCATTTTATGTTGTGCCTGTCATTGTATCATTCAGGCAGTCTGTCAATTTGTCAACTTGACTGCTTGACTGCCATCTAATATGCGCAATTATTTTCAAATAAATCAAATTAAAGTAGCTCAAAACGAGCGAACAAGAGAGAGGGAGAATTGTTAGCTCGTGCATTGGCCAAATGAATCAAAATAATTGTGCATAATTGACAATAATTTCAAAAGATCATAACGCACAGATAATGCCATCAAAGACAACAACGAAGAAGAACTCTAAACTAAAACAGCAACAAAACTGCAAACAAAACCAGACCAAAAAAAAAAAGGCAACAGTAGAATGATAAAGCTGTCGACTCATTAAAACGCAATTTCTCTCCATTAGCCGTAGGCCAGAGACAAAAAGAGATGGGAAAGTGCAAGAATGAGAAGAGATTTGTAGGCCCAACGAGACAAAACTGAGAGACTGAGAGCCATGGAGGGAGAAACAAAAAAAGGCAAACAAACTGAAGATAAACACACTCACGATTTTCCCTTCTCTGTTCGAGTTTTTTTTTTCGCTTCGAGTTCGTTTTGCTGCATGCAATGAAATCAATAGAGGTCAACCTTTTATTTATAGTCTGTCCACGCCCTTAAAGCGACATGTGTCCAGGTTCTGCCTCCTGCCTCCTGCCTCCCATTCTTCACTTTGCTTTCTTTTGCTCTCCTCTGCTTTGCTTTGCGCTCGCTAAACACAACTCTCTAACCCCCTCACTCTCTCTGCGAAAGGCAAAACCATTTGCCATTTTTGTTTGAGTTGCCATTGGTGCGTTTTTCATTTGACTTGACTTGCAGTTCAAAGGACTCCTCAACTGGCTGTGACTGCTCCTGAGTCAAACCCGTAGCCGTAGCCATAGCCGTAACTGAAGCCGAAGCCGAAGCCGGAGACGAAGTCGTTCGAGGTCAGTGGCGGCAAAGTGTTCGCTTTGCCCTGTCAAATGTGTGCGGTCTCTCTTTTTCCTTTTTTTCTGGTGTGTTTGTATCGTGCATGTCAAAGTGCCTTTCAATAAGAAATTTTTCTCCAGTTTTCCGTTTTTTTTTTTCACTTTGTTTTTTTGAAAAGAAAAACCATTAAGTCGATAACTGTGCGATTAGCCAAGTTCTTATGTCGATAGGCTGGCTCAAATGCCACTCCCACCCTTCCGCCCCTTCCGCTCTCTCTCTCTCTCTCTCACTGCATGACTAGCCAAACAAACTGACCAAATGAAGGAAAGAACTGACCGGCTGACCGGCAATTTGACCCACCGTTTTCTGCCCAGCCGCCTGTCAATATTCATTTATTAGTTGTCATTGTTTGGGCCCCAAAAAGTTTGCCAAGTAACTTACTTGCCTCTCAATGACAGCGGCATTTGGTCAAAAGCTCATGAATAGGCCCCTAAGACAAATACACAAGTTCAGTTCTTTAACTAAACAAATGCTTTATACCGTCGACTACTACGTGCTGTTTATCTTCACTTCGTGGCTGTATTATAAAAGAAACGCTTTTGAATTCGTGTTGTTAAATCAAAAAACACATTCCAAATATTTGCATTTTATTCGCTCTCTTGTTTTGTATTGTCTATTTTTCTAAACTCAATTCAAAGATTTCTGCTCAAAAGTTTGGCGTACAAAGGCAAAATTTGAGTGGGATTAGGAAATGAGCAAAAAAAAAAAAGATTTGTAAATGCCTAAAAAAAGATTATCAAAAAGATATAGATCAAAACAATGTATGTATGTCAACTAATTGTTTTGTATTAAACTATAACATCTATTTATTATATTTTTTTTTAAGTTGCATAAATCGCATGAGGTTTAACTGACATTTTTAAAGAATTATATATTAAAAGAACAAGCTGCTATAAATATATAATCTTTTTGTTTTGCAGACTTGCCAAAAAGATTAAAAGCTTTCTGTAATTCATTTTAATAGTCTACGCATGAATAAATTTGTTCTTTTAAAATCATTTTACTTACATTTTAAGAATACGTAATTCGTTCGAAAGAAATGCTCAGCTATATTGCTTAACCTTTTAATATGAAAACTCTTCGGCAATTCGGCAACAAACTAATCAATTGGGAGGGTCGATGGCCCACAGCAGAGTGTCTGCATTCTTGAGAATGCTTGTCTGTTTCGATTTATTTGAAATTTCTAATAAGGAAGCACACACACACTCACACATTCGTATAAAAAGATAACACAAGATGCTGCTTTCCGCTTGGAAAGCCACAACTGATGTTGGCTGGGTGCGAAAAACTTTGAACAAATTGCACTACAAGATATTTTTATGTGTTTTACAAATCGTTCGGCGTTTCGTTGTTGCAATGAAAATGATATAAAAATCAGTCACTTGGGGCATTTGTGAGAGAGAAACAGAGTGTAAGAGAGAGAGACAGATCAGAATTTCGCTGTTGGCCAACATGTATTACACTCAATTAGGCCAATCTGGAAGCCATATTTATGGGCCGAAATAAGTTTATACATTTTACTGGTGGCATAAAACTATATAAGTATGCTTTGCGCCAAAAAAAGGAAAAAAAAACATACAAAAAATTGAGAGCCATAAACTATGTGAACTTACGCCAAGTACGGGCACATAAAAATCGAAGCCTTATAAATGGGGCCCGCATGGGGAAAAATACTTATAAAAAAAGAACGAAACAAAAATAAAACCGGAAACTCACTTTTAGAAAGAGCAACAAAATAAAATCAAGTAAGAAAACTACAGTTGAGTCTGTTTAACTGTGAGATACCCACTTCGAATTTTCAATAAGAGCAAAACGGGATTGTTAAAATAGAGAAAATGAATATTCTGAAAAAATACTGAAATGTATATATATATTCGATATATCAATGTACTATTACGTTCAAAATATACCATATAGTATAAAATACGTCAGATTGTCAACCAAATGAGCTCTGGCCATCAAAATCATATACTGAACAAATACTGAAAGAAACCGAATGTTGTATTTGGTATATCGATATAGCATTTAACATATACCAAAATATGGCAAATTGTCGGCAGCAGCCAAAAGCCTTATAAAATTATTTCTTGACAAAGTTGTAATACCCTTCCACCCTAAGGATAGAGGGTATAAAAAGCTATACAAATTTATTTTTTTCGCTTTGAAGTGTCGACCACTTGCAGAAACTGATTAATTGGCACTTGAAGGGCATTTTCCCTCTCCCCTTCCGTCTTTGTGGTTGATGGAAGGCATTGTGTGCGATTTGTTCAACACAAGAACAGGGAGTCAAATGTCTTTCTTGTCCTTTTGCTGTCACAGTTTGTTGCATGCAACGACAACCCTCCAAAGTTGTCGCCTTCGCCGTCGCTTAGCAAAGCAAATTAAAATGTTGTCCGTCGATGCAGTCAACTTTGTTTTTTTTTTTTTGGCGCTCTGCAGATTTTTAATTAATTCAACGCAAAAAGGAAGAGAACAAAGTGCTAATGCCATATTTAAATGGGTTTTTAATTAACATTGCGACAATCGAATCGACAATTCATGTGAATTTCATTCATATCGCTGCACAAAGAAGCCACTAATCTATGCTATGCACCACGAATGATCCACAGACACACAGACAATGATGAGCCACCGAAAATGGCATTTTCAACGCCACCCAACCACACACATTAATATAGCTTAGGCGAATGCAAATGGGCTTCGTGACAAATGACATGCAATTTTCCAACACAACAGAACTAACACTCACACACACACACACTCTGAGTATAGTATAGAAGAATGCAATTAAAACGAACACCTCCGCCACACACAATCTACACACTCGCAGCTGGAAGGGTTTCTGGGTGAAAAAAGGACAAACCCTGCGGCCAAAAAGAATGGCGCATTAAAAGGACTTACAAAACTGGCGCCAAAACATTCAGCAGACGGTCACAAAGCAGTGTTGCTGCCCCGCATTAGCGGCTCCCTCCACAATACCAAAAAAACTTTCATCCCACCCCAGGCTGCCTTTACTTCCTCAACCGGAGAACAAAACAGCAAAAAAAAAAAGGAAATAATGCGACTGTCTGACCGATGTGGCTGCAGTTTTTGGTACGTTGGCGTCGCTCGGATTTTCCTGTCAGTCCCCGAGTTGTGCCCGCAAACAAAGCGCCCGCAGTCCAAGTGCGATAAATCCTCTTGAAATACAACAAACAACAGCAACAACGACAGTGGCAGCAACAGCAGCAGCACGAATGCGAAAGAAACAAAAACAATAGAATGGGCACACAGCAAAAGCCCAGACAAAATGTGTGAAAAGCACAAACATTAATCCTAGTTAGAAATATATTTATTATATTGTAATTGCTGCATGAAATGAGCTTTCGATTTTCAACAGCAGCAACAGCAGCAGCGGCGGCAGCAACAACAACTAAGCCACAAAATTCTTAGCAATGTTTTGCCTCAAAAGAGAATTCAACTCAATTTATTTAAAATATCAAGTACTTTCACCACAAGCCGCCTCAAAGCATGCAATTTTCTGCAAGTGCCAAGCTTTGTGTATCTTTAAAATACTTGTAGAAATTGACTAACCACTAAGCTGGGATTCAACTTCACATTAAAGTGGTTGAGACATTTTATATAAACAGCTAAAAGGCGTATACGTAATTTTTGTAGTTGGGCTAAGCAGATTATCGAAGTGAATTTAAAAAATCAAAAAATAATATAAACATATGTACATATATATAAATATAAAATAATAAAGGCAATATACTTAAGTAAATAAACAAGAGTTTTAATCATTTAAACCGCTTAAAGGCGTAACTTTTGTAATTGTGCTTTTCTGATTATCAAAGTGACATTTAAACTTAAAAAAAAACAGAAAATAAACAGAAAATAATAAGTAGTACACATATAATTGTTTAAAAATATAACAATAATAAGAGAAGTTTCATATAAACAGCTAAAAGGCGTATACGTAATTTTTGTAGTTGGGCTAAGCAGATTATCGAAGTGACTTTAAAAAATCAAAAAATAATATAAACATACACATACGATATATAGTATATATAAGTATCAAATCATAAAGGCAATATAAGTAAATAAACAAGAGTTTTAGTCATTTAAACTGCTTAAAGGCGTATACGTAATTTTTGTAATTGTGCTAACCTGATTATCGAGTTGACTTTTAAACTTAAAAAAAAGAAAATAAACATAAAATAATAAGTAGTACAATGATAAGAGAAGTTCCATATAAACAGCTTCAAGGCGTATACGTAATATTTGTACTTGTGCTTAGCAAATTATCAAACTGCTTGAAAAACATCAAATATGATAAATACATAAAAAAAATAAGTAAACAAAAAGTAAATAAATAAGATAAATTTCTTACAACGAGCTGAAAGACGTATACATAAACTTTTTAGTGACTCTTAGCAGCTTATCAAATTAACTTTGAGACATAAAAAATCAAGAAATAAATAAAATATAATAGGTTTTAGATAACTAATTATTTTAATATATAAACTAATAAGTCAAATTTCATATATGCAGCTAAGAGACGTATACGTAATTTCTTAGTTGTGCCTAATAACTTATAAAAATTACTTTAATACATACAAAATCAACAAAAAAATAAAGAAAATTTAATAAGTAGATAAATTAACATTCATACTCTATGTTAATAAGTGTGTAAAATCGATATTGTAAAAAGTCTTATATCATACTTACTAGTAACTAAATTAATTTAGGTAAATAAATAAATGAAAATAGTGAAAATCGTAAAGAATAGAGCAAAACAAAAATAACTTGGTGCAGAAAACAATATATGTATGTCTGCAAAAAGAAAATGCGTAATTATAAATAGCTCACAAATTGTCATCATAAGTTTCGTAATTATATTATTTATATAATAAATATACATATGTACATATATTACAAAACCAACCAGAACACAGTGTTGTCGCTTCATTAAAAGATTATTTTCGTGTCTTTGCTGCAACTGTGGCTTGTAAAACAATTTGTGGCATTTATCGCTTCAGCAATCGCAGTGCGTTCAAGTGCGTTGCTTGGGTTTTTTGGGGACAGCAACAGGAGGCCTCTTAAAATTGCCAATGTAATTGTGGATGTCGCTCTCACTTCGCTTGCTCTGCTCTCTTTCTGTGTTCTCTGTTTGTGTCCGACTCGTCAAATTTGGTCAACGTTTCATTGCGTTGCGTTTATTTTTTGTGCGTGTGTTTGTGATTGTTTCCGCTTGAGCGAGCAAACACGAATTGCAAATTTCAGGCACGCATCAATGATATCTCGTCATTGGAATTCAATTTGCATTGTCCATACGCCACGGTGTCTACCGCAGTGCCACAAGCTCGCATTCCGCAATTTACGATGCGGGGGGGAGCAGCGAATTGCAGAGTGCGATGGAAGGAGATCTGCTTGTTTGATGTTTCGAGTGTGGGGAGGAGGACAACCATTTGGCTTTCGTCTTTTGGTGTGTTTGTGGTTCTGCTAGTGGCTTGGCCCGCGGCTTGTGGCTATCAATTTCCGTCAACGCTTCGCAAAATTTGCAAACATTTACGTGAACAAACACACAAACACACACACACAGATGCAGACAACACACAGATTTATAGATGGCACAGATTCCATTTATACGCATTTAATAGCATGTTGTGTAATTAATTTAAATCACTTTGCATTTCCCATTTAACAAACTGATTGTCATTATCATTCCCTAGCCTATTGCCAAAGCCATTATCATTATCATTATTATTATTTCAATTGTATTATATTTTTATGTTAACTCCTTCCGCCACAAAGGCTAATTAAGTTTACTTGTTTTGACGGCTCGTGTAACAAACAAACACAAAAAAATGTGCATATTTGAAATGAAATAAAATACTGTATAATATGTGTAACAAGTTTAAATAATGCAAATAATTAGCAATGAGTTTTGCATATTTCTCATTGAATTCCCTCTAAAACAAACAATGTGCACAATTTAATAACAATTGCAAATAAACTAATCATAATTTAGAGCTTTGATTTCGATTTTAATTAATATAATTTATCTGACTCAATAAGAAGTATTTATTATCTGCAATAAATCACAAGTTTCTTAAAGTATAAATAAACAAAAGGAATTTCCCTTTAATCCTGCCAAGCAGTCAGATAAATCACACAGCTTGTTTGTCTCTACATATGTGCTTTACCAAAAATACTTGATGTGGCCGCAAATGAAATGCTTTGGCATTTTGCAAATGCCATTATTAAATCAGTTTGCTAGCAATGTATGCCGCATAGTTTGAGGATTAGCTGCAAGTTAAACACTACTTACACGCATCAATGTCTGTCTCGACCCCCAAAAAGTATGCAATACTTTTTGTTTGACATTTGCTCGGAGTAAAACTCTCCACACGAAACCCTAATAACCATTTGCATAAGTAAATATGTTATATATAAGTGTACATGTATTTATCTTCTGTAAATTTCCAACTGCTTCTGTTGTGTGTGTGTGTGTTTTAATTTTTTGAAAAGGGCCACGAAATTTGAGGCTGTCGAATGTAAATGGCTAGCAAAACTCATTAGCAAATATTTGTCGTAACAACAAGAGAAACAACAACAACGACAACAACAACGATAACGACAACGACAACAAAAAAATTCACTTAACACTCGACCACAAAAGTTTTGGACGGAAACAGACTGAGGATGATAAGGACTAACGGCTGACGGGTCACAAGCGAAATGAAGTTTTTGGCAAATCGTTTATAAATCGCTTTGCTGGCAAACCAAACCAATGCCAGATGCTTCTCCAGGTGCTCGCAACCGCAGGCGGACGGATTGAAAGCCGTATTTGGAGGACGAGTCACTCACATAGTGTTTGCTCTCCTACATAGGATTGCTTTACGAGGGTTACACCGTACTTCCGGCTGAAAATTTTGCAAATGCGAAGGCACCAAAGGCAAACGAGGCAAAAAGACGAAATTGTAGCGAAAAGGTTAATAATTTGCAATATCCGCTGCATGCAGCGCCACTTCCGGTTTCCGTTGTCCATGCTAGTGCTAACCGCACAACAATAAACACAAAGAGACTAACACACACACACACACACAGACACACAGAGAGTGTAACCGCTTCCTCGTAAACAAAATCAAACAACTTTGAGCCGGTGGCGTTGGCAGATTTTCAGCAGCGTGTCTTTAATTGTGGCCCATTGTCTATTCCAAATGAGTGACTTTGAGGTAGGTCTACAATACCATCGCATCCACAGCAAACGGTTCGATGCCTGTCTCTAAGGACCTTGCCATTACATTTTACAATTTCCACGTTTTACCGACGGCATTTTTTTCCCTTTTTTCCACTATGTATATGAATTTGGTTGGCTCACAGAAACGCCGACAAAATCAAGGATTCGAACATAACATTTGACATCTGGACATGTTTGAGAGCACGTGGAGAGCGCAAGTTTGAGAGCGTAAGCAAAGAACATGTTTGAGAGCGTGTGCCAAACAAGTTTGAGAGAGCGTAGCTAACATGCTTGAGAGAGCCGAGCACAAGTTGCAGGGGCGGCAGCAGCTTAACAGCTACTATTGAGGGGTTAAGAGATGTTTGAAGTTCGTTCACACTGCTTATATTATAAGAATATATGCTAGAAGACTTTATAACGGGAAAATGAAAGTGTTTTCTAAATATTTAGGAAATTAAGAACACTTTGCATCAGGTTTGGATTGGCTTATTGCGTAGAATTCATTGTGTAGCCGTAAAAGTAAACATTTATAAGAAGTATGAGATTCATATAGAAATCTATAGGACACCAAATTTATCAGCTTCGCTTACTACTCATTAAATAAACAAAATTCCATTTTAGCTCCAGCAATACTGTAATTAAAGTGAAGTCAAGACACAAGCGATACGCACAACTGACCAGATGATTATAATAATCCTTTGATTGCGAACCTATTAATTGCTTACAGCACAATTATTGTTACCCTAAGCTGCTTTTATGATTGATCAATAAGTGGAAATTCATGCGACTGACCCACATATGAGGGCGGCCTGATGGGTTGGCTTCACTTGGCTGCTTAACACTGCACGTGCTTTAACAGATTTCTGTTAAAATGTGAAAATTCTTTGATGCTTTAAGCGTTGCAACCGCACTGGTTGCGGGCGGACCGTGTGCGGGGGAGTGTGGAGCATGAGGTTCGAGAGAGAGAGAGAGAGCAGGGGATGAACTGCGGAGGGCTGAGGTCTGAGGTCTGGGTCTTGGCAGCACAACATCAACACGGCTTTTGTTGTTCGGGACAATGTCTGAGCCAGGCACAACGGCAACGCCAGCGCAACAAAAACAATGCATGCAACAACAACAACGAGGGCCACTGCAAGAGGACAGCGAAAGCTGTTGCGGGGGTTGTGGCGAGTGCTCAAAAGTAGGCTTCATTTTAACACTTAACATGTTAAAATTACATTCGCTGCTGTTATTATTATTATTTTTACCCCTCTTCCACTCGCTCGATGTGTGGGCGTATGTTTGCAATTGCTGTTGTTGTTGTTGTTGTGGATGTGGTTGTTGTTGTTGTTGCCTTTTGTTGCTTATTCTGCTCGTTAAATGTCAAGCGGCAAGTTGAGAGAAAGTCAATGACCGGCAAACGCTTACGAAAAAAAAGATGTAATAACAATAGCAAAAGTTTGTTTTGGAGTTGAATGAGCGCACTTAGTTAGTGTACGCTGGGTTAGGGTTAGTTCCTCCTCCTCCTCTTGCTCTTGCTCTTCCTCTTCTTCTTGTTATTGTTTTTTCTACAGTATTTTTTCTCGTGGTGTTGAGAATACATTCCGTTGTTCTATAGGCGCGTTAACAAGTTGCCAAACAATGCGAAATGTGAAATGAGAAATGAGCAATGTGAAATGGAAAATGGAAAATGTGGAAGGCAATCCGCAGAGCAGAAAATAAGCTATGATTTAATTTAGTATGCAAATTGAATTTGTAATGTCATTTAATATCGCCTTGGAAGCGAAAAAGATTGTTTTAGCTTAAATAGATTAAAAGCTTAATGGCTACATATAAGATATCTTCAAAGCTAATTTATTGAAATCGGCAAACAAAAATATAATAAACTTGATGAAAACATTTTGCAAAACATTTCTTCATTCATTTTCACATTGAAGGAAACATTTATTTGGAAATATTTTCATATGATAATTTACTTTATAAAAAGCAGTAAGCAAATATTTAAAAAAGTGTTATCCAAATGTCTTCTCTTGAATTTCTTACAAATTTGTTGCTCAACAGTTGCCCAGTTTGTGGCAAGTTAAAGCACAATTTGCATATTGAAAACTGTGAGAAAAATTAAATTATTTATTTACTTATTGCCAATGCAAATTTGAACAAAAATAGAAACGCAAGCAGGTAGGAATTCATTAATAGAGACTGCACAACCGACAGCTACCCTTTTGCCAAAGTAAACCATAAAAAAAAGTGAGCACAGCTCTGCTTAGAACACACACTTTGCACACATAGAAGGTCTGATGCTTTTTCTTTTGCCATTTGACTGTCAAATGCATTGACACAACATTATGATACCCGCTTCACGCAGTTTACGAGAGTAGGGTAGAGAAAAAGAAAAGGAAACACACACAACGCTTGTGAAAACAGCAGTTGTGTGTGAATACTAGAAGCATGAAGTTGAAAGAACACAACAATAAAAAAAATCAGAAAGGAGGAAAATCAAGCAACAGTAACAAACTAACACATACACACAGACACAGACACACTCACACACACACACAGACAACCGTGGCCCATTTTCCAAACCCATTCGCCGAGAATCGAGGTTTGCCCACCTTTTGGCGGTCGCATCGTAAAATCGCAGAGATCCAACCGCACTCAAAGAAATTATGCGAAAACAAAAATGCAGCACTTGGGGGAAAAGCTGACTGTTGCCTCTGACTGCGAGAGAAAAGTGTGGAATATGGCAAACAAAACAGAACGGAACAGGCAACAAAATGGCAGCACACACACACACACACACACACATACACACTCGCATACACACGCTTGCAGGATAAACATAAAAGCAAACGCGGACTGGCAGCGAGCGAATAAGCAAACAGCCTTAATAAAAATTTCATTTCCTTAATCAAATGCATTATCAAATTACAAAAACAACAACAACAACAACAGCAGCAACAGCAAAGGCAGCAAGGACAAAAGCCTTGTCAGTGGCGGTATCAGCGTAGGCGTTGTGGGCGTGTCTACATAATGTGCAGCCACAAGAGCAAGAGCATAAAAAGAATATTGTTATCCTTCGTCTCAACCCAACGCTTAACTTCTTCACAAAGCCAACATCAATTGGAATCGAGAAACACGTCGCACACCTCATTTGAAGCGCACAGTTAACCCAGAGTGTCCCTGCTGAGTTCTCTCACTCACTCCTTCCGTATCTTCTACACAATCTCTCTCTCTCTCTCTCCTTTTCCACACACACACAAAAGAAACTCACAGTAGTCTTGGCTGGAATTGAGAATTCAAAATGTACAAATTGTCAGGCGAAAGTTAAAAATCAAACGAAACTAAAAGCACTGCACAAATAAATATAAATTCAAAAATACTCTATACTAATAAAGAAAGGTATAACGAAAGATATTAACACTATAAATAATACAAATTAATTACATACTGTATGGCGTTAAAAGAATATATATAATATTGTTGAATACATATTTTTAAAGTTGTAAGATTACTAATAATTTTATACAAAAATTGAATAAAAAATCATTAAAAGTACAAAAAATTATTTAAAGGTATGGAAAGTTTCAAAAAATTTGCGATTATTACTATATATGTACTATATTCAACTATATTTCAAATTAGTTAAATTTAAAAAATGAGAAACTTTTAAAGATGTTATGAACATTTTAAACATTATCTCCAAAAACCTTCTCAAAACTTGTGAAAATTAAAGAACAAATACTTACCAGTATTTACCAGTCCTCTATAGAGTATGTATTAGTCGTATGAAGGCTCTTACATACATATGAATGTGTGAATATCTCTTATTGGCATTTGGCTGCTTTCAATATTTTTGAAATATTTTTTATTATAGCTAACAAATCAGATTCAGCTCTAACATAATTGAGGGCACTATATTTCGCCATACTACTAAAACGTCCAGTTACAGTTCCATGTGAAAACGAATGTCCTGTTTGCACACACACACACACACACACAGACATACTCATACACACACACAGTTACAACATGCAATGCTTATTTCGAAATAAGCTGAAAAATCAATGATTGCATTTACATTTTGCTAGATTTGTGCATTGGAATTATGCCAAGCGTCTAGTGCGTCCTTAAATGTTGTTGCTATTGCCGATGTTGATGTTGTTGTTGCTGCTGGTGCTTTTGCTTTTGCTGTTGGTGTTGGTGCTGCAAGCGGAAACTGGGCGAGGGGGAGCAAAAGATTCGAAGCAGCAGCGCCTGATAGCTCGCAACTGCAAAGTCCTTTGGCGTGGTGAGGAAATTAGAAATGGAAATTATTATCGTAATTTGAAATGTTGTTGTTATTCGTGTTTGTTGTTGCTGCTGTCATGTAATTGCACAGCAACAGAACACAGCAACAACCAAACGAACTCAGCTTAAGAGGAGCGCACTCAATGCTGCTAATAGTAGAAGTTTGCTGCCGGCTGAGGCTGCTCTTTTAAGCTTGGAATGTTGGTAAACAGCTTGCAGAAAGCACTTTAAACAGTAACTGGCTAACTAAAATTCAATGCTACTAATTATTTGTCTAATGTATATTAGATCAAATGAATGTACAATAAGTACCAATACTATGGAACTTAAGCAGTATTGGCAACGCAATTTAATTGATACATCATTGCTTTCATGAAACACTATTAATATAAATAGGTTCATTTAGTCGTTTACTTTCTTCCAACAACAAAATTTAGATTTAATTCTTTGCCAATTTACAACGGCAATTTAAATATACTTATTTGCGTGCTTAAAGTCATTTAGACAAATACCACTTACATGTTGAATATGATTAAATGATAAATAGTTATTTTTGCTATTCCGCAGTCTGCCCGCAAAAATAATACAACAAAGCAAACATATCGCACAACAACACCATCGTTATCGATATAATGCAGCCTGCCAAAACGAAGTCGATAAGTTTGCAGCCGTCTACATTGTGTTATCGATATAGACTGCCAGTGTTCACATATCTCAAAACAGAGCTTCCATGTTAAAATTGCCAATTCAAAATCAATAAATAGGACAAACTCTGTAAGTTTGCTAATCAGTTGAGCAGCACGTTTGAACGGCAGCTGTTGTGCAACAATTTTGAATTAAAATTTAATCAAAATGGTGATATTCATTTTTAAAAAATTGTTTTTGTTTTTTTAATTTATTTCCATTATTTAGTATGAGTACAAACAGTATAGTGACGATACGAACGCATTGAGTCGAGTGCAACCGCCAGTGATGCCAGAGCAGGGTCGGGCTGGTCAGTACACAAATAAGTTGCACTACTTGAGGAAGTATCTGCTCGACGAGCTGGTTACCAAGAAGTTTGCCATGGACTTCATGGAACCGGTGGATGCGGTGGCACTACAAGTGCCCAATTATTACCAAGTGATAACCAGACCCATGGACGTGGGCACGATCATCAAGCGTGTCCACAATCGGTATTATCATTGTGTCGATGATCTGGTTCATGACTTTCGTTTGGTAATAAGCAACTGTTACACATTTAATCGTCCTGGGGATGTGGTTTACTGTAACTGCCAGAAGCTGGAGAAATTCTTTCACCGGGTGCTCAATAAGATGCCACGAGGTGAGGAAAAGCCTAGCACAAAGGATCCCCGTGGCTCAGGCTCGGAGAAGAACAACGAAGCCGTTCAACGTCAGTGTCGGGAATTATTGAGGAAACTACAGATCTCCATTTCGAATGAGGACGACAGAAGTATACACAAGTATTTCAACAACAAATTGGAAATCTTATCGCTAAGACTTGACCAATGTGCCATCCGAACTGTCGAAGAATTCCGATTCGAAATTAATGAGATATTTCAAGACTTCCATGTTCAAGTGGAAACTTTCTACGAGTTTTACCATAGCATCTGTGAGCACCCATCTCTGCCGACCTATGACAGATGTAATCTGTTCCGGCATCATCAGGACTTCGATCCACCTGTGATGGACAGTGAAGATATCACCCAACTGCTTTTTACACTAAAACGCGCTGAAAGTAGCGTCGAGCAATGTCAAAAGTCATATAGCGAAGAAGAGGAACGACGGGCGAGAGATCTCCTCCAGGCATTCTATTCCACTGCATTTAGCATAAAGCAAAAACTATGCAATGATGGCATGGAGAAGGAAGAGGAAGCCGAAGCGGAAGCGGAAGAGGAAAAAGGCAACGACGAGGATGAAGGAAAGGAGGAAATCAATCCTAAAGATAAACAATTAGGAGAAAATGAAGAAAACTGCGAGGAAGAGCAAGATGACGAAAATGAGGTAAACGATCAAGCGAATGAATCCCAGAGTATTGAGAAAATCAATGAAAATTGAGTGAAAATACATGAATTGGTCTTTAGAAATTAAAGAAGGAATTGGAGGTTCGATTCCGGGCAATTCGACAGTCTGGGAGGACTTGTCGATGTCCAGCAGCGATGAGATCAGTGATAGCCGCTCAGATGAAAGCAGCCCATATGACTCAATCAAGCAAATCTACAAATTGAAAAGAAACAATTTTAATAAATTTAGTTCATTAATCACACAAAGTAACGAATCGCACATTTATTTCATATGCAACCAAAGCAAAGCTCTTGTAATATCTTTAGATTAATCTCGCACCGATTGTTTTGCCCCACAAATCAATAGAAGAGCGTTCGCTTAGCCCTGCTTTTTGGGGGCAATGACACGAGGAAGCAGTCGTCAGGCTGGCAAACAGGCGATAAACGGAACACCTTTTAAGGGGTTGTCTACCTAAAAGTAGGCAATGTGCGAACTTTATCCAATCGATAAAATTCACTCCATATGCAACTTCCGCAGTCTTCGAGGTCGAAGTTGCTGCCTTGTTAGCTCTTCTTTCCTCCATTCCCAGTCGGGACTTAGATAAAGTTAAGCGATTGAAGGCGATAGCTTGAATCCTTGCCGGATGGCAATGCAAATCAGCTCTGTTTTACTGCACTTCCTTTCCACCGAAAATAAAGTGAAATTATAATTGCCTATTTTGTTTTGCGATACTCAGTATCTCGCGACTAAAACCCAGCTTTTTGCATATTTTTATCTGGTTGCCGCTTACGATTAAAAATGCAAAAAAAAAGAAATAAAAGAAAATACAACAAAATAAATGGAAAATGAAATGGAAATGGAAATCGCCAGTCATTGATTTTGCATTGGGTAAGGCAAAGATATAAAAATTCAAATTACCTACACACACATAACGATATTTTTCTTTTTTTTTATACTTAATGCTTGAATTTAAATTCAGCTGAAGTTTGCGCATCTGCTTCTGTCTGAGATTCAAGGTGGATGTTTCCTAATTGATTTCATTTGTATTCATTTGGGCACTCGACAAACCCAATGATTTGTTCAGGTACTTGACGTCCCATATAATTACACATACAATCCAATACTCATTTGCACTTGGCATTCAATGCTCAACAGTAATTAATGTGAATGATGGAATCATATTAACGGCAACACTGATTTCCAATTAACATTTATGAAATTTATACTCTTCTTAAAATTTAAAGCAATCGATATTTCGTAAAGAAGAAAACACATTTAAAGCCCTTGGTAAAATAATTACTATTTACTCTCAAATGGATATCAGTGCCAATAAAGAGTTCATCCAACTAGACTAAGCCAAAGTTTGATAGAAGTTTGACAGTGAGTTGAATCAACTAAAATAATCATACATCTCAAAATCCTTTTGGCACCAATTTCCCCAAGTTTGAGCTTCCCCTGACCGTTACAACCCCAATTTAACTGGGAAGTTAGCTAGGCCATGTACCATTATTTTTGTGTAGAGTTTTTGGGGTGGATAACTTTATGTCCCACTAAAATGTTTTCCGAAGAATATTTCATATCCTTGCTTTCCTTAAAGTTATTTCCCTTTATGACACTGGAAGCGTTCCGCCAGACAAAAGCTAACTGCCATAACAAATAAGCAAGGAAGGGAAATATTCAACGAATTTCAATTTTGCACAATATTTGAGTCATAATGTTGGGAATTTACGTGAAGAAAATTACAGGGATATAAGAATTGAAGATTTGGAAAATCACTAAGAGCAACAATTTTATTTCATTCCATATTCGGTAGTCTTTTTTGTTGCTTAGATTACAAGGGTTGATAAGGTCCCAGATTTAAGAGCTAACGTTTTTTATGGTACTCCTTATTGAAAAGGTAAAGGGAAATATACTATATCCATATCCATGTTTTAAGAATTTAAATGACTGCGACTTTAAATAAGACAATTAACTCTTTTTGGGTTGCAGAACTCTTGAGTTGGTCTCTATTTGTATACCAGTAAAATATTTTCCAAAGGATATTGCATGTCCTTGATTTCCTTTTATTTATTTCCCTTTATTGCATTGGAAGTGTTTTGCTAGACAAAAGCTAAAGCTCCAATAAAAAGTACTCAAGAGAAAATACATATAAGGAAATATTCAACCAATTACAGGTTAGTTTTTTTTTTTGGAGCTTAGATAAGGGTTGACTACATCCCAGTTTTTAAGCAACCGATTTCTGTGTCACCCCTAATTGATAGGTTGAAGGCTCATACGTATCCTTGCTTTAAGAATCAAGTTTTAAATGTGTTGGACTGTGATACAGCCATTTTTTGATAATTTAGTTAGGCAGATAAGAACAAGTTAAATATGATCAAAACCATTTGGTTTATTTATTAATAAGTCAGTTAGGCAGAGAAGAAGTTGTATAGACTTTTTTTGTCATCCGTAAACACTTGCCATCTATCGTAAATTTAATTTTGCTTTGATTAATGAGTCGCCATCTATTGCGAGTTTAATTTTGTTTTATAAATAGAAACTAAATTTTTAATAAATTGAAGAAACCAGACAAAGTAAATGCTTAAATGTTTTATCATATCGTGTTTATATTGATATACATTCTTCAATGATTACAGAATTTGCTTTATTTTCAATATTTCATGAAGCCATCTTTTGTGGATTTTCTATTTGCTTTGTTGAATGAGTCGCCATCTATAGGGCGTTCAATTTTTTGCTATAAATACTCTTATAAAAACTTATAATTTACCATAAAATGCTCTTACTATAATATAACATCCTTTTGATATAATAAATATTCTAAACTTGAGCTTTTTGTCGGCTTGAAACTCTGTCGCCATCTTTGAGCAACCCTTCTTTAAAACAGGGTGATACACTTATCACAATACCCTGTACTTAGTTAAGAGAGGATACTACCCACTTGGAAATGTATTCGGAAATTTATTTTATTTTATGTTAATAATTTTATTTCTATTTTGTTGAAATATTATTGTTACAATACTTAAGAGTAGTAGCATATTCAATTCAATTCAAAAACCAAGTAAACACAACATATTATTGCTATAGATTTGGCTAAAATATTTATATGAAAACAATACAAATAATATAGAGCATAACAAGGCCATGGCAAAATTGCTTAGCTAACCATCTTCTGATACACAATGTACATACAATATATATTTTGTATAACATAATTTATATATACTATGCAATTTGTTAATATATTTGTTTTTGGAACGGAGTTTTGTGTTACGAGTTACAAAGAAAATGTGTCTATAAAAGCTATGTGATATCCGCAATCGAAGAACATTCCTCACATAATGTTATAAACTTAACAAAACTTGTAAAGTTGAGCCACATTCAGATCAAAATTGTAATCTATTACATTGTACAAGTATATATGTATATTCATGTCAAACAATTGCAGTTTGCCCATCGTTATTTATAAAAATATCCTCTCTCTGTAACCAACAATACGTTCATCTTGTTTCTCTTGCAACATTTCAACCAGCCTATTTTAATCCGTAACCTAATGACTTACTTATAGACATACGGACAATGCGTATATGTAGAATTCTTCTTAACTAATTTGATTTTATACATATATAACTCGAAATCAACAGGTTGCAACTTGAGTATCGTAGCACTTAATTGGATTAATAGTAATATATTATGTGTGTCCTCTCATGCACAAGTTAATGTTAACATTAAGTGCATGACTGATAAATTCTCCTTCCAAAGTGAATGTTTAACCTAACTTGCACATGAGAAGACATGCCTAAGAGTACACACAGATATATGTATATTATCTAGGTATTTGCTGTTGAATAGATTCTTGTTAAGATTGTTACATACAATAGAGTTAGAGCTACGATTGCTAATCCATTGTCAATCAAAAATTTGCTACAAGATACAGGAGACAGTGAGAGAGAAACTTGTGCTATACAATTTTGCAGAGGTCTCTTTTTCTCCTCGGTGCTAAAGCATAGATTTAAAGAATGTGCTCCAAATAAAAGTATCTTTAAGATACATTTCAATATGAGCTCTTCTTCGTTTGCTTGCCTGCTTTACAATCAGTCCAACAATCCCTTAATTTAGATGTCCTGCATCAGAGCCTCGGGCGTTTGCGGATCCGTTGTGCTGCCCCCCAGCTCGCCGCTGATGTCGCCAACCGTTGATGAAACCGCCGATAGCATTGTGGTCACCGTGGCATTAATCAACTCCACACTGGTGCTGGCCACAGTGCTATACAGAGCCAATGCCGTAGTCGTGATAACCGTGGCCAAGGCGGGCACTGGAACCACACTCGTCGAACTGCTCTCAGTGCTCGAGATGCTGGCCATGGTGGTGTTGAGCAGCAGCGGCGCCAGCGTTGTGTTCACTGCCATCGTTGGACTGCTCGTGGGCAGCAGCGGCGGCAAATGGTCGTGGTAATGATCCAGCACCGACCACGGATGCATGGGACACGGATTATCGAGCTGCGGACCCAGCATGCCCTCGAACACGTAGCCAATCAGCGATCCAGCCGAGAGTCCAATGTTGTACGACAACGTCATAATATTGCCGGTGACCTCTTTCAATGTCCCAGGCACTTTAGCCGGCGCCAGCATCATGGGCAGACTGCCAGCCAAACCGTTGCTGATGCCCAGCGCAATGGTGAACAGAAATGGAGCCGTTTCCGAGGATATGACGGGACGATGTCGCGGCGCACAGCAGAGCAGAAACATGGGCACCAACACGATACGCAATCCCGACAAGAGAACAAGTTGTCGCCGAGACCAGGGATATGGTCTGGCTGCCAGTATTTTGCCCACCACATCGGACGTGTTGAAGCAGAACATCAGAAGCACAGGCATCCAAGAGCGCAGCGCACACGAAGTGATCTCAACTTCGATGCCGGGATAAAGAGAGAGGGTGACACAATAGGCCAATGCAATGCACACCATGTACGGATAGATGACTTGGGCCACACGCCAGCGTGTGACGAATCCCTCGCGTATGTCACTCAGCTTGCTGGGACGACAACGGCGCGGCGTTATCACGTGCTCCACCTTGAAGGCCACCGTTGTGGGCGTGGCCGGTTCGTGCGGCGTCGCTGGCAACTCGGGCAGTTGTCCCAGTCCCTCGATGATGCTCTCGCCTGCCGTGGGATTGGACAACTCGTAGACAGGATTGCTAAAGCTCAGCGTGTTGGTAGCATTCACACTGGAATGATGCGGTCCAGCTGAGGTCGTAGTCGTTGTGCCATCCATGGAGAGTACTCCGTATTTTGTGCTGCTCGTGGCGCCATCGATTTCTTGCTGCAAATTAAGCAAAAAGAAACGACTATTAACATTTGCAAGAACTATAAAGAATTGTAATTTACATACAAATGATCTTTTAAGATAATAACACCCATTATTTAAACTCAATAGCCTTAAGACTTTTTTAATCCTGATTTATGATTTCCTTTTTTGATTTATATTATATAAATATATATTTTGTATATAAGAAACTACTTTCTTATATATTCAAAACCTATTGCCATTTTTAAAATAAACTTTGTCATCTTTCTTTAGATGTTTGCACATATCCATTTTAATTAAAAAGACTAAAACATGTCTTGTTAAATCTAAGTGAAATAAATATACAATAATTAAAATACAATGCCCAATTATATTATTTTTTTGTTCAATGAAAAGCAATATAATAAAATGTTAATTTTAGAAAAACCAAATTCTCAATAAAAATCTAACTTATTAAATAAGAAATCTAGTTGAATGAAATAACTATAGATTTTAGTTTAATAATATCTTTTGTATAAAGTCTGGCATGTTTCTCAAATGTCTTATTTCTTCTCGGCTGATGGCAAATAAGGCAGTTAAGATTTTTATTTTTAAGGTAGTATATACTAAAAAGGAATATATTCTTAAATGAATTATAATTGGAATAAAAACCTCAAATATTCAATATTAAATGATTATATAATTCCTTTAAATAATAACAGAAATCAGCTATTGACTTTCCTTAAATCGATACAAAAATAAGTGTTTTTTTTTGTAATTCCTACTTGTTTCAAAATCTCTCTCTCCATCGAAATTAAATTCACGGTTCACTTACCTCATCTGGTCGCAGGACAATCTTTGAGCACGCCTCCACGTGATAGCGAACAAAGGGCGAATTAATCGTGGCCACATGGAGCAGATAGCTGAAGAGAATGTACAGCGTGGAGGTCAAAAAGAAGATGACAGTCGAGACGCGATCATTGTTGATGAGCAGCTTGGTCACCACACGATTGGAAGACACCAGAAATCCGGCAATGCTCTCGCCAGCCATCACCGCCTGCGTATACTGTTTGGGCAGCATCGAGGCGAAGCCGTAGAAGCTCGACTGTTGTACCGTGCAACCGATGGCGGTTAATGCCACCGCTGACATGTTGACCATATACGCTGTATTCGTGGCAAAAGCATGCCAGGCCACCTCACAGACAGCGACAAAGATCAGAGTGGTAAAGGAGATCATATAACCAAAGAGGACACGGGTCTGGAATGGCGCCAGCGAAAGAACAATGTTGTTGAAGAGCACTGTGCAGAAGGCGACAAAGATGTATGTCATGGACATGTCCAAGGCCACCGGGCGACCCGGGAAGCGTGCCTGCCAATAGTCAGCGGCGATGATAAAGCTAATGGGAGAGATAAGAGAAATTGCAGATTATATAAATTTGTATAATGTAAATGACAAACTAGATTAATGATGCAGCTGTGCAAAACAGATTTATTTATAGCGCACAAGCTCATCAGATGCGCGACATTCGCAACTCATTCATTGATTCGTTTTCATTCACAGTGCAACTTATTCCCCCAGCTGAATTCAATTCTATTTCGAGTGCTTCTCACCTATTGTAGGGCAACACGAATCCAATGCCCGCTGCAAGGAGTGCCAGATAGACGGCATGCCGTTGGTCCTTTGGGGCGCGTGTGTCGAACTCGGGACTGTCAATACTATTCGGATGCCGCATGCCACCGCCGCCCGATGTCCGACCGCTGCTGCGACCCTCAAGTGGTTCGTATGTCGTTTCCTGTCCGCCCACATCCATGATTAGCTCTCGCTTGACTTGTTATGCTTGATGCTGCTCTTCTTATTTTGCAAATAGTTTTGCTATGTTTTATTTATTTTTCGGAAATTTAGTCAACGCACAATTCGTTTGGGGTTTGCATAATTGATGCGTTGAAAACCGACGGAATATCTAAAACGTTGCGTTTGTACTACTCTCAGTTTGTTCTTGCCTTGTACACAATAATTATACAGGGTGTTGTCTCTCGCTTTGTGTGTAGTTATTTGTGGCACGCACACAAATCGATAAACAACAAACGTTTCTGAATTGTTGCTCCAATATTGCGTTAATCGAATGCGAATTGCACAGTCTCCAATGCCACATTCAATTCGCATTTCATTCTCGTTATAAACATTACGCTTCTAATTCATTGCAAATTATAAACACTTTTTCACTTTGTGCAGCATTATAAAGTTGCTTCGGATGTTGTGCCGAGCTTAGTTTAAGCATGCTGCATTCACACACAGGACATGCACAACTAAATTTGCTGTCAATTGCCAACACAACTCGTAGCCAGTATCGTCATTTCACCACGCCACACACGGCGCATGCGGCGTATGATTGATTTTTCATTGCATGCGACCAGACAAGTCGTAAATTCTAAGCTGCCAGCGCCAGACAGTCATTATTATCCTTGTGGACCCCACGCTGACAGGTTGCCATTATTTCAAAGCTCTGCTTTAATTTGTCTATACAAATATGTAAGTAACACTTATTATATACATAATTGCAAATGTCTAGACGAAAGCTGCTTTAATCTTTTAAAGTAATAATTTAATTATTATTATACGAAGAAAATAAAATTCACAATTTCCTTTTTTCAACAGGTGTTGCTCAGTTTGACACGCAAGTACAATTTTTTATGCATTTAAAACTGTCCCTAAAAAATACTTGTTGAAAATTTGGTGTACAAAACAGCCAAATTAAATTGTCTATATATTAAATTTATTTCCATCTAATCCAATTATTTTATATTTTGAAGTAAGCAGGATATCGCTCCGTAGTTTGCAATGCTTCGAATAGTGAAATAGACAACGAAAAGATGACTCATCAAGTGGTCGTGGCCGAGCTCCCATGCTATGGCATTATTCGAAGCAGTGAGCACGGCGCAATGTCCTGCCAAGAATTATAGATACGCTGAAGCTGCTATAGTGTGAATGTGTAAAAATTGAGCAAATAAATATGGTTCAGAAATTTGCAACTTGAACGATAACCCGCACTTGGAGCTGGCTATCGTGCAAGTCATCGTTAATGTTGCGGAATTCTGTTTCCCTTAAAATCAACTTGTGTTCAATTCAAGCAAGGAAGTCATTTCTTTATCAACATGGAATTCTTCAAACTCGATGTTTCATCTGCACGGAAATATTCCATCTTGCCAGTAAAATACAAGCCATCGAAAGCCAAAGCAATATATCCGAGGATGCAACCACGCAAAAAATTCATTTAACTTTGTTATAGATACACAAATATTTATATTTCATGTACAATTATATTCGTTATATAGTATATATAGAGTAATCAGACCAGTTGCACATTCCAAATCTAAAGTCAATTTCAACATTTCTGTTGATAATTGAATTTAAAGTGGAATGTGTAGTTGGTCTACATAGATCTATGTTTTCATTTGTAAAATAGTTAAATAACATTTGTATAAAAAGAAAAACAATTACATACTTGTGACTGCATTTCAGACCAAATACAAAAATGTTTAAAATTCAACAAGCGTCAAAAACAACAACAGATTATTCGCGCTTTTTCCATTAGTTTTGAGATGCGATTTAAAACACAATAGCTGAATCAATACTTTTTGCAGTGCATAGTTAACGAAGCAAAATTTTATAAACAATTATAGGCGATTAAGTCGTATGCTATACAAGTCCTTGCACAATTTAAGGATTGTGGAATGAGCCGTTTTGTGGTCTACTATATATTTATAATATTTTATTGTTAACAGAAGCTTTTATTATTGATGCTTCTTCGATGCATCATCGTAGCTGGGTGGCAAATTCTAAAAGCAAAAAGTTATCTGTTAGTAAAAATCCATTTATACAAGATTATAAATCGCTTACGTTATATGATGGCGGTAAATCATTGGCTCCGGGTGCACTAGGTCCTTGGTTGTAGGGTGTATTGTAGGCGCTGGCCGCAGCTTCAGCTTCCTTTGAATCTATAAGAGCGAGGAAAATACAATTAAGACCTGTAGCATAGAATATGTCTTATTTCTAGACATACAGATAATACATTAAAAGTAGCTGACGTTAGTTCATAAGATAGTTGAACCAATATGCATGAATTGTTAAATTTTCTTTTCTAAATTTTCTTATGAAGCAACAGTTTTCTTACAAAAGTAAATGCTACAAGTAATTAACCAATATTTGCTACTTAAAACTACAATGTCTTACAGTCCTTTTTATGGATATATAACGGGTATTGGTATAAAACACAAGGTTCTTGCAACTGGATAACGATTGGGATAATAATAATATTGTGTGCTGCTGGTTCCTGCAAAGTTTGCATGACAAAAAAGAATGAAAGAAAGAAAGAAATCGTTACGACAAGTTACTAAATACAAACTAAACAAAAAGAAAATAATTACGAAACTCTTCGGCTCGGCTTTTGTTTTAATTTTGAGGCACAGCTTACAAGATCTTACTTGGATTTTGCAGTTTTACGGTACAGTAATTTTTGCAGTTTACACTGTGAAAAATAGTTAAAAGAAAATTTCGTTTCAGATGGCAAAAGTGGTAGATAATTTGTGTTTAGTAACTTGTTAGACTTCGTTGGATAAATTAGCCACAACATTTAATGCATAATGATTCCGTGTGGAGTTTAAAATAAAAAACCTAATCGTATTTAATCTGAGAATCTGATCTGGCATTTCAATATTTTGGATAGCTTGAAAATTATAAAAGGAATTTAAAAATAGGTGTCATGGAGAAAATTCAATTTAAACCTACATTTAACTATCTTGTTGAAAATAAAAACTAATAATATAAATGAATTTCAATGATTAACTATAAAATTAAAATGTTATATAAAAAATAAAATTTTAAACAGTAAACTTAACTAACTTTTCAAGAACGAATAAATTATGTGCTATATGACATCGCATGAGATTCTTTTTTTGCTTGAGATGAGTAATTAGTCTAGACAAGAAATAAAAACAAATGAAGGGATTAACAATGATACATAAACAAGTTCTATGCTGATTTATACTCACTTCCAGGTGGCAAGCTGAATCCCATAAAGTTGGCAGATGCCGCACCGCCAGCGGCATTGGCAGCAGAGCCAGAAGCTGTTGGCTGCTGCTGTGGTGGATAGCCACCAGGTTGTTGCTGTGGTGGATAGCCACCTGGTTGCTGCTGTGGTGGCATACCGCCTGGATATCCATTCGGCTGCTGTCCCGGATAGCCTGCTGGCTGCAAGCCGGGCTGCATGAAACCACTGGGTATATTGGGATTGTAGCCTCCATAGGGAGCAGCAGGGCCGCCTCCATAAACTTGAGCTGGAACACCACCGCCATAAGGTGGACCACCAGCTGGACCACCAACGGACGCATATGGTGGCGGCTGAGCATAGCCACCGTTCCAGCCTTGTGCTCCATAGCCAGGCTGTTGTGGTTGCTGTGGTTGCTGATCTGGTGGTGCTGAAAAAACCATACCAAGTGGGTTCAGTTGGCTGCTGCTGTGGTGGCTGCTGCGGTTGTTGATACGGTTGCTGGTACGGTTGTTGGTGCGGTTGCGGTGCTTGTGGATTAGTTGGTGGTACTAAAAAATGGAATTGAAAAGAAATGGAAGTGTGCAAATGGTGCGTTAGAGTTAAGAGAGCAAGCGTGCTATCGATTAATGATTTGTCATGCACGCATTTCATAGCCAATTGTTGCTGTACATTAACAAAAGCCGAGTGGATTCAATACAAATATTATTATTCACTACTCACTGATGCCCGGATACGGCGGCGGATTGTCGCTGATGTACACCGTATTCGGAGCTGGGCCACTGAAGGCATCGTGCTGCGGCAACCAACCATAGTAGCCGGGTGGCGGCTGATACGCCGGTGGTGGCGCCTCATGCCATGCGCCAGCCGGTGCGTAGGGTGGTGGATCATCGCCAGCAAGGCCGCCGCGATGGAAGTTGCCCTGCGCTGTTTTAGCAGCACGCAGCAATGCTTGACCATACTCGATGGCGCCGCCCGCCTTGAAGTAGAGCTTGAACTTCACTTCGCCCACGTAGTTGCCATTCGGCTGGGCGCGCACCTTGCCCTTGATGTAGTTGGCACCAAAGACGGGCTGCTCGATCTCCACCTGCAAGAAGTAAAAGGAATAAATATTGTTTAATAATTTTTATATAGAAGCCCATTGTCCAAATAGAAACAGCGAGAAGCCTACAACGACATTAAATCGTGCAATAAGAAGGGGAATCTCAATATGTCATCAATTAAAATTTAAATTAATCCGTTAAGTTGGTTATCGGTGAACTTCTTCGTCAAGTTAAGTTAAGACACAAACCAATCCAAGTCACAAGTCCGCTGTCTATTATTTACATAAAATACTTACATCCGATAGAGCCACAAAAGGTGCGCTGAAGGATTGCATCGTATCGGCTGGTTTCTTGTTGTTGAAGATCATACGATGCGACGTCAAATAGATGCGTCCCTGCTTGGAGCCTTGGAACAGTGGATTATCCTGCCCCGAGAAGTCCATGGTCACGCTATCGCTGTGCAATAAAATGCTGCGGCGAAAAGAAAGCAAGATAATTGTTTTTGGATTAGCACAGTTCACCACATCTTATCATAAATTAGCGGCAGCTGTTTATTTTCACAATTTATGGCGAAGAACACGTCCACCCAGTTCTAATTCTAGATTCAGCTGTGTACAGCTTAATCATTAAATACACATGACTATGTATATGTACATAAATTAATAATACAATAGAAAAACAACCGGAATGAGCTTAGAAGATAATCAATGACGTCAGATTTAGCTATTTGGATGGAAAAGGCTTTCTACTTACTATTCGCCTGCGTGTATTAGCACGCCATTATTGGCGTGTGCCGTGTTGATCGACATTCCGAAAAGTTTTTGTAATGCTCTAAACAATAAAGATTTAACCGACTTTTTGTAAACTGCGTTCTTTTTGCGTGTTGTTTTCGTTCTCAACTTTCTCGAACTAACGACAGCTGATGAATCATAAACAGTGTGTACACACTGTGTATTGCGATGCCGCAACGGAATGCCTAAAAAATACCACATAATATTCACAACGTTATTTACTGTAGCCCTGGCTCGCAGATAAAAGTGCAGTAGTTGCTACGGGGAGCACGACGGTCGCTCGCTCCGTTTCTGACGGGGCCACGAAAGATTTAGTGAAAAATCCGAATTAAAAGCAGAGTAATTACATAAAAAATAATCAAAAATGATTGGAAAAGCAATGCGTTTCTTTCTAGTGCGCGCAGCAAGTGGCAAACGTGTTCGGATTTAACGTAGCGTAACGACTTGTCTCTATTTTTCCACATACCAAAAATGGTATTTTTCGCTTAGTTCGTTGTTCGCATAACACGTAAAACTTCCAAATGGCGTTCAATTTTGCAAATTTGGCCGATAATATGTGTGAGTACTTGCATATATTCGCATAACTGTTATTTTCTTATGCATAATAAGATAATCAAGTAACTGAAACTAAAGTTATCATTGTGTGTAATGAAGAGCACCCCGCAAATCAAACAATTGGAAAAAAAATACCAAACCCTCAATTGTGTGTGTGCTTTGTGCGCTCAGACATTGCTATGTACGCTTTGCTGTTGCCTTCGCTTTATCACAGCTGAACAGCTGATTTTTATTTGTTTTTATTTTGCCACCGGCAATCAATACTAGATACTGACTGAATTCTCTCTTGCAGTGCCTGTTTTTGGCAACATGCCAAATGGCGTAAGCCTGCCAAATCATCCGAATTTCATTAATCAATTGGCGGCTGCCATTACAACGGCCACGGCGGGCGTGGTCGCGCCCTCCACCACGACAACAAACAATAACAGCGGCAGCAACAACAACAACAGCAGCAGCAATAATTCAGCAGCGTCGCAATCGGCAACAACGTCAACGCCAAACAAGTCAACTGTGAACAAACTAAAGTCACACAATGCACAGGGCAGCGCACCCATGGATTTGGAGAATGACAACGACCTTGATGAACCGGATGTCATAGCGGCAGCAGCTGCCGCAGCAAAGCCGTCAGACAAATTGCCAGGCAGCACGCTAAACCTACCCGATGCGCAGCAGCTCTATTTAAACGGTTTGATGCATACGCCACCAGGCTACTTGTATTTTCCGGCGGCACAGAATGCTGCAGCCGTGGCAGCTGCCGCTGCGGCAACAGCGCCAAGTGGCGGAGTCTCAGCGACAACAGCGAACAATGCCAACAACTCAAGTGCCCAAATGCTGATGGATCCGACGGCTATGATGGCAGCTGCTATGCAACAAATGCAGCACAACTATGCAGCTGTGGGCTATGCAGCCGCTGCAGCTGCCGCTGGCATGCCAACGGATGCAGGCGTTGATCCAAGTCTAGCCACAGGTAAGGCTTGATCTAATAATTGTAATTCAGCAATTTAAAATAACAACTCCTTTATCAATAGATGGCAGTGGCAATGCGGCACCACTAAAAGAAGTCATCAAGACCAAAAACTGCATATTGTTTCCACCCAATCCAAATGCACCGCCACCCACCATACGCGAGCGTCCGCCCGGCTGTCGCACAGTGTTTGTCGGCGGACTGCCCGAGAATATTACGGAGGAGGTGATTCGTGAGATATTCGAGTCGTGCGGGGAGATCACCACATTACGCATGTCCAAGAAGAACTTTTGCCATATACGCTATCGCCACGAGGCGGCCATCGATCGAGCCATTTACTTGTCCGGCTACCGGCTGCGGATCACCAGCCTCAATGAGCCACCCAACTTTGGGCGCCTGCATGTGGACTACGCCCAGGCGCGTGACGATCAATATGACTACGAGTGCAAGCAGCGACAGTTGCAGCGTGAGCAGCGACATCGTGAACGCATGTCCTTGGATCGCCTACGTTCGCAGTCGCCGCCTCCCATACCGCATTACACGGATCACGAGGCCACCGCAGTGGCGGAGCATCTACGCAACAACGACACCTTTGTAAAAGCCATACAAACCATAACAGCGTGGCTGGAGCGTGGCGATTGCACCAAGCGCAATGCGAACGTCTTCTACTCGATGATCCAGAGTACGCATGCGCATGTGCGACGTTTACATGCCGACAAGCAGCAGGTGGAGGAGGATCTAAGGAAGGCGCGTGAATGCTTCCGCAAGCAGATGGGCACCATGTCTACGCAATGTAAGTCCACTTATGTATTGTAAGCAATCCTAGCCTGTAGTTTTAGCTGGGTTTATAGGTACGCTCCCTTTCTACTCTTTTTTTTATCTGATTTTGTTGCGACCCCCGGTTAGCATCTAGCGTCTCTATACAAAAACACATACAATACATATACACGCCTACATACACACACAGATACACCCACACACACACTAGCAATTTAGTCATCGCGCCAAACAACAAAAATACAATTATCAATTCCACATACAAGATTTCACTGTCTAAAATTTGCTCAGAAAAAACAAGACAAAATTGAAGACGACGATGGCGCAAGTGAAGCTAAAGCTGCAGGTAAAAGTCCAGCCACATCTCAGCACTGCACACTGGTCAAAACACAGATGATAAAGCGATTAAATAAAGAAATCCAGTCAAAATCTAAAATTTCAATTTAGAGTCGCTCTTAAGGTGGCCAAATACTTAAAAAAAATATAATGTCACATGCATTTTTTGTTAATTTCTTAGTTCATACTAATTTCTAAACGTCTAAAGTACTTTATAGAAACAACTTTAATAAAAATTTCTATTTATGAAGAGTTAAATTTTTTCCGTTAAATTTTTGGCTTTAACCATTGAAGCAGATTTTCAACTGAAAATAATGTTGCATACTTTTAGGCTTCAAATTAAATTTCAAATGCGTAAACGTTATAGACCAGTGCAATTATGTACCAATATATTTTATTGTCTTATAATGTTGCATTTTAATCGCAATATCTGTGCTTTGTGCCACTGTGCAGTGACTCGTTTCTCTGTGTCTGAGGACTGTACAATTCGAAATCTGATGGCAATGCACATGACGACACATGTATGAAGTGTAAGTCCAGACAAAAGGTTTGTAGACCAAACTGAGATAGTCGTACTATAAATATAAAGTCAACGTAGCTCTCGGACCAGACACCAACCGCCGCTGTCTGGCCGTCTGTTGAAAAGAACCACTATAATTATGAAATAAAAAAAAACAACTAACCACATCATCATCATCGAAAACAACAACTAACTGCAAATCGAAGTCCTTAAAGTACATAAAACTTGTGTAGGTAATAAGCTGTTGTATAATCTCTCTCACTCTATCTCTATCTCTCTAGTCTGTATTATATACATAGATCTATACCAGGGTACCTCAAGTAGTTTTATTCTACTTATCATTTCTCACTGATTTTATTTGCAAGAAGAAAAAAAAAACGAGACTAGTTTAAAAGCGTCAAGAATGAATACAAAACAAAACAAAAAAACCAAAAAAATATCTACCCTCTGTCCTCCCTTAATATTATTATATATTATTGCATTATTGTTCAGTCACTCAGATTGAAAAAGTGTTCAATGCCGCTAGTCACAAGAAGGTTTGGGACCATTTCACCAAAGCCCAAAGAAAAAACATCGATCAATGGAAGAAATTGGCCACGGTACGTACAAATATGTTCAAAAGAATGAATTACAACAAGTTCAGCAGCTGAAGTAATCCTATAAAAACCTACTACATACGTACTATATATAGAGCTACATTCATGCCCATATCGTGCCTGCTGTCCCTATCCTCTTGTCCAGTATTATCCAGTATTATTGCTTGTCTAAAATTTCAAATATTTAGTATTGTTAATGTCAATTACCACTTCGTATCTGTCTGCATGTCCTATACTCTCTATCAACATGTTTCCATTCAATTTCCTTTTTTTTTTTAATTGAATAATTAGTTGTTAATTTCAACGATTCATTTGCACCACATTTAACACATTTGCGACTGTTTTTGTGCCCGCCTGAGTTTCATTATCCAAAATTAACATGTGTGTATTGACGTCACGCTTATTGTTATTATCTAACCGTATTGGTATTTAGTATTCATTTAATTGAATTGTTACTAATAAAAAAGGGAACTGTTTCAATACTTTTGGCTAACATTATCACCAACCAGTCTTTAATCAATCCTTTTTTGAATGTTTGAAACAGTTTTCTGCTTCATTTCAGGTTTAGCTAGTAACTCTCATATGCTTTACATATCTTAGCGACAATTTTGTATAATTATTTCTGAACTTTTTCGCAATTTAACTAAGCGTTTGCATACAAATTTCTGATAAGCTTTCAATTTCAACTTATATAACTAAATGTAACTCTTAGACGAATGACCATAAACTTGGCAAAAACAAAACATGTAATTTACAACAACAAAAAATAATAGATTTCATAAATAGCAAAACAAACAAACAACAACAACAAAAAAAAAAAAAAGAAAACAAGAAAACATTTGCAAGATTCACTACGTTCGATTGGCTGTGCAATTTGAGTTGGTAAACAGTAAGAAACTAAAAATACAAAATAATATTTTAAAAAAGAAATCGAACAATGCAAAACCACAAGAAACCGAAATTACAAAAGTTTATTAGAATTTTGTGGAGAGGTAAGTAAATGAATGGATCGACAATTAGTACCGAGAGCCAAATGAGAATTTGATGATGCATTTTTCAATATAAGAACTATACATATATAAATTATATTATATATATATATATTATATAATTTTATAATTAGGTTCTAGAATACTTTTTAACATCGTAAGCAATGGAATCTGACTGTTCTGTCCACGACAAGTTATTAATGAATTTATATAATTTTGGAATGCCATGCAGGAATTACGAACGGTCCAGATCGACGATGATGAAATGGAAATCTCCGATGATGATCGCGACTACGAGAAGCGGACCAAACGCACACGCTATGACAGCGATGGGCTCAAGGTAAGTTCATCCCAATTTACTTTATTTCAATGTTCAATTCTTAATACATTTCCTTTTACAGGATGAGAATGATTCGCTACGCTGCCAACTGGAAGCCATACGCAATGAGATGTCGGTGGAGCGCAGCGATTGTGTGCAGCGAGAGAAACAAATCAAGGTGTTGCAGGAGACCATACGCAACATGCAGACACAGTTGCTGCAGACGAAGTTACGCGAACAGAAGGACATGAAGACCATTGAGCAGCTGGAGCGCAATCTTAAAGAGGCTGGCGTTAAACAACTGCTACTCAAAACCAAAATCAAGGAGACTGTCGATAAGCTAAAAGACAAAGAAGCGTACAGCAACAGCAACAGCGCCTCGAATGCTTCCAATGCCGAATATAGCAGCGGTGATTCATGCAGCCACAACGAGGAGGATGCTAGACCAAAGGAGATAGTGCCAGAACTGGAGATTATCGATATAGATAAAGTGGATGACGATGTGCGTATTATTGAACATCAAAGCGGCGTCGTTGAAATCCATGAGATCGAGGATGATGAGAAGCAGGAATCAAACTCAGCAGAAAGTTGTCAGAAAACTGTAGAAGTCAAATCGCAGTCCAGCCCGAAAGTTGTCAACGTGCAGGCAATTCCAGTTAAGACCACACAAGAGGTGATAACTGAATATGTCTTTAACGGATTTCATTTATAAATGTTAATATTTTCTAATTTGCTTACAGAGTGAATTCAAGTCGCTGGCACTGGCTGAAGCAAAGATTATAGCTTTAACCTCGGCTTATCTGGTGTTGCATCCACATGGTGTGGATATTGGCAGTGTTGCCAGCTATCTGCGTGGCATGCTACTTAAATCTCTGGAGTTGAAGAGCAACGATGAACTCGCAAATATTTTGACTAAATACACAAATCTCTTTAAGTCTGAGCAATCCAAGTGGAGTTTCTGTGGTTTCACCGACGATTCTTTGGATGCAACAATCTCAAGCGTGGCATACTGAAAGCCAAGCGTTAACAACAAACACCAACAACAAGAACAATTAAATGCTTTAATTAAATTACGTCTATCGTATCGCATAGTGGTAAGTGGTGAGGAGAGGTGAGAGGACCGCCAATTGAAATGTTAACCAAAAATGTGTTTGATGCAATCACATAAATGAGACCAGTTTTCTAAGTGCAAGTAGTTTACATAAACATAAACATAAACATACACACACATACTCTATCTCTCTTACACATAGAGAATGAACTACCGTTTCAATTATTTAAACAATTAAAATGTAATTTGTAAGCAAATTCTAATTACAATATATTGTATACAGAGATCATGCATATTATGGAAAGACACCAAACAAAATGTTGCATACAAATGCTTTTAATAACGAACCAATAAATTTAATTTTATGCTAAACTTACCAATTGTGTTTTCATTAAATAGTTATTTTGATTCCTTCCTAAGGTGAATCATAATAACGGGAGATTCCAATATGACAATTAAGTAATTTGGCTGTATTTTTTTAGTATTCGTAAATTTCTTTATTGATATTAAAGATTGATATCAATATAACATTTTCCTAGCTGCTTTCAAAGGCTTCAACTTATTTCTACATCTGCATTTTTTTCTTTCTTTTTCTATCCGAAAGCTTCCATTTAAATTACTGCAACCATAAACAAAGTCAACATAAATTGATTTGGGGTTTTCACTAATCTGAAACTAGGTATACTATATCCCTTATTCTTTTGGCAGTTTCGAATTGTTTATACCAAATGTTTTAATTTTTTGATCACCAAATCAAGTTCAGAACCCCACATTTCATTGCCAATGACAAAACCACCATAACGAGCATAATCAACATCGCAATTAAAAAGTTTTATTTTGTATGTAGAACTCATAATTATCATTAATTAAGCGATAGAGTTTCTCAAGTTTGATAAAGAAATCGCCATCCATCAGTCTAATTTCTATAGTAATCATTATCACCTGAATCTCTGTGGAAAAACCAGCCAGCCGACACCAACAATCTCTCCAATGCATAGTACTGATAATGAAGGCATTTCATTTAGTTGAATTTGATGAACGTCGATTGCATAGCATTTGGTTGCAATCTTTCTGACGGTTCCATCTGTTGATAAGTTCTGGCTCTATGCAGCATTATTTAGGTTATCGAATTGTACACAGTTTCTCCTTTCGAATGTCGAAAAAGCAAAATGATTATTACTCATGCTTGAGATGCATGCCTTCTCTTAATTCATTAATAGTTGCCTTATAGATGCTTGAATCAGAGCTTGTTGAGAACTAATCTTGCTTACATACTGATTTGACAATAAAAGATAATGCTATAATTACCTCGTTGCGAATTATCATTAAAATGTACCTCTATTGAGTTAAAATCTGTTCTGACTAAATATCCTGTTCCCAATGCTTAATGCTGAATATAGAAGAATATATAGAGTAGCTTACAGATAACAACAGAGTTATGCTGAAAGCTTGATCTGTTCGCGATTTATCATTAAAAAGAAAACAATCTTTAATAGATACTGCTGCAAATAAACAAATCATGCTTACTTACAACTAATTGAATCACCCTCGCAAACAATAGTTTTTTTAAATTCCCAGACGAATGCGTGTGCGTAAAGCAAAGCTTTTCGCACACCATTGAGAAATTGCACAGATGATTACGTATGAAGCTTACGTTTCTTACGTAAGCTTTAACGAAATACGAAACCAGCGTCCTTTGCCAAGGACAATGCCCAGCACACAGCATCCCAAGGCGCACACACACACATACACAAACAAGACCTCACCTTCACACTCACACTGGTGCACACATCCTGTACGATGAGATGACGAAATTCGTGCATTTTACGCGACTAAAATTCCAGCTTCTTCCCACATTTGACGTCAGAGTTACGTTATTTTTTTTTACCTCATCGTTTATTCGATTTCTTCGAATCCATCATAAAGTTTAAATTGTCACAATAATAAGAACAACATTGAGTAAAAGCAGTGTAAATTTCCCACTTTGACGCAGCATCTCTGCCGCAGTGTCTGCGTCGCTGCCCGGCACAGTGTGATTGTAAAAATATGTAATGAAATATATAATGAAGAATGTAAAGAATAATTGAATTATTCCATGATTGCAAATTTATTCATAAAATAAAGAAATAAACACATGTTTTGCACGCACTTCATTCAAGTAAAATGTTTCTCGCAATACGCATTATTATTCTCAATTGTTAATAATATATTACAATTTGCGAGACTGACTGCTGTGAAAAACGTTTTATTTATAGATGTTTTTGCTGGCACTCGTGACACTGTGCGCAGTCGCCTCATCGTGAAATTCTGTCGAGCTACTTACCCAACAACGGAGGCCCGTCATATCAACGATATCAGTTGTTTTAGCGAATTCGTCGCGCGCGGTAACTAACAAGAGCGACGAGCTGAAAAGATTTCGTTTTTCCCCCATGTCCATGTCCATAATTTAGGTGTACTTGTGTACTCTCGGGGAGACCAAATGTTTCTGTAAAAAAAAAAATCAAGTGTATTAAACTGTAATTTTGTCTCTGTGCCTATCTGTTGGTTATTTTGTAATTTCGTATATTTTAATAAAATTACGCGCGCTTTCGAAAGCACAAATACCATCTGCCCTCCCCCCTATTAAGGACAATTCAAGTTCAAAGTGCTGCTGGAAGCTGCGGAGACAGAAAAAGCCTTCGAAAGCAAAAAGAAAACACGTGATTGTTGTTTTTGCCATCTTTGGGTAAGTTTTTGCCGGTCTCTGTACAGTTTGAAAGCCACTGCTGCAATTATAACGGACAATCAATTCGGCATCCGTTTTGTGCTGTTTCGGAAATTTAAAGAGAAATTACTAATTGAATGTGTACAAAAGGCAGACAATAAAAGTAATGAGCTAAGAACAATTATAAAATTAATTACATCCGATTAAAAGAACTGAAAAGAAAATTTTAATTAAAACGAAAATAATTTTTTGGTAGCTTTTAATTTACGGGTAGAATGAAAGTAGTGTAATTATATTAAAAGAAAATATAATTATAAATTATAATAAATGTTTACGATTGCTTTATAACAATTAAAATAAAACAATTTAATAATTGAGTGGTAAATATTTAATTACTTGTAGTTAGAATTGTATTACTCGAATATTAAATAAATAAATCTGGAGTATTATAATACAATAATCCTGCGATAAGAAGAAGTACTCAGGAAGTTCTACTTTTAAATAGAGCGCAATTATTGCTATCGCAACTTCACACAAATATGTTTATGTGGTTGGAGTGTTTATATCCCAAGTCTGAACAGTTCCTAATCACGCTCACTACAACAGAACTATATCAACTAGTGGCGTGTTATATTAATGGTCTAAGCTTAAAAAAAATGCTGACTTTAGCTTGAAATTTGCGAGACATTGGAACGTGCCAGTTGTCAACATTATGCAAAACAAATTGATTCATATCTGCAATAAGCATAATAAATATTCCCCGGTGACAAATGCAAAAATACGCATTGGTTTCCATACGAATAGGTAAAATTAAATAGAATTTCATCCCACAGACAGTTAAAGTAAAACATTACAGACTCAACCACAAAAAAAAAAATTCCCCAGTTTGAAGTTAATTATTTTGCTTGACACGTTACGCTGACTTTAGTTGATTTTGTTTTCAATAATGCGACTTTCTTATATTTGAAAAAGATTCACGTACTTAGGGATTTCCTGTTTAATGCACTATATTTTGTGGTCGGGATTGCGTTCTGATATTGCCTGATAAGGTTTATAAATTTTATGAATCCTACAATCACGATTAATACAGTTTTTCAAATGAATTTACTGATAGGCATTAAATCAGTTTGTCAATGCTTTTGCATCTACGTGCAATTACTGACGTACTCCCTATGAGCAAAATCTTCTAGTGAAAATCATTAACTACTACGGGAGAAAAGAGAATTCCCCTGAAATACAGCTACGCAATTGCAACCAGTAGTAATACTGCTTTAAACTAGACTGATCAACGAGGAAGTACCCTATATACATTTATGTTCACACACTTTTAGTTAAATCAACATGTTGATTAAGAATTTACATGTTAATAGCAAACTATATTTGTTTTTAGTTGCTCAACCCGCCGTCTGTGAAATGTGCAAAGGGTGTAGCAAAAAAGCACGGCGTAAACAAACCAAATGTTAATTAACACAGACTTAAATGAATGATTGCAATTTACGATGCGATGCACCCACAATAGGCTTAGTAGGAAATATGATAGATTTTCTAATCATGGATGCTACCTGGCGTCTGATAATTTGCATTTTGTGAAAAATAACAAATTGCTGGAATCATTATTTTTATTATTGTGCCCCGGGGGAATGAAAAATCGGGAAAAACATGTAACGGCACAAGTTAACATCCCCGCATCACGTGTGCACTATTCAAGTGACAGGTGAGTGTCGTTTTTTGAGGCGTAAAAAAGGCGTGGCAGGCGTGGCTGTGGCAGTTCCATCCACAGCTAGATGACGTCAAGCGACTCTGGGTCTTTTTTCACAGCCAATTTGTAAACAAGTTGGCCCAGCTACAGTTACAGTTACGGCCAAGTTGACTCGCATTGAACCTGGCTAATTGAAAATTTCCGATTGCATTTTGATTCAACGACAACAAAAGCAAAGGCGGAAAAGAAAATGAAACTATTCTGCCTGGGGTGAAAATATTTTAGGAGGCAGAACAAGTCACAAGAATTTAAAAGTATTTATTAGTTGAAAATCAAGTTCAAAAATGTTTATTTATTATGCAAAAAATACATATATAAATGAATATTTATGTATGTGGAAAGCCGCATGATAAATAGTGCAAAAAAGAAAAATTTCTTTGTGACGTCCACATGAAAAATTTGAGGGCGTATCACGTAGTCAACGCCCACGCATTGCGTATGGAAAATTTTTTGAATTAAAATTAAATATATACTAAGTAGACATCTAGACAAAATAACTCAACAGCTGAATGAATGCGTACGTAAAGAGTGCTAGAGATTATCTTTTGGAACTGTTCAGAGTTTTGCATAATATGTATTGTTTTTTTGTTTCTGTCGCAAGCATCACAAATTCGCTTAATAATATTTTTGCACTTATTTCAACAATTTTGTTTGTTTCTGTTGTTACGTATGAATGTAAACAAAGTCTTAACAACACTCGGAACGAATCGTATGATATTATTATTGAATTAAACTGCTTAAAAGTCACGTGTCAACGTTGTACTTTTTAGTTCTCGACATATCTCTTAATTACTATTAAATACAAGTGGTTAAATCTATCTTTAGATACTAATAAAAAACCGCAAACTCTTTGTAGATTATTTCTAAAAAAATATATCAAACAATTCTTGAACGTGATGAGATATAGGCTGCATATATTCTATATTATTTTTTGGCGCATAGTATCGATGTTATCCATGTGATATAGTATACCGATCTGAGTACATTCAACATATACACTGACGCAACAAAAAACAATGTTCTCCGTGCCAAATTTTGCCCAGAAAATATTCAGATTTCCGAGCACACACTGTACAACATAATAACATATCATATAATATATTTTTAAATAGAATTTCAGATTTTTTTTTCTTTTCATTTACCGATATAATAAATGTAGCTTAATTGTTGTTAAATAAACATTAGGTGCCATGTTCAATTTGAACAGCTGCAGTTAGGTTTGTTTTTATTGTCTTAGAACTAGAAGTATACATTAATTATACATTTAAGCAACTATTTGAAACGGAAATCGTGCATTGTACTTGATAATATTGGCATTTTGGAAAGGTTAATAGGATATGAAAACAACATCACACGAATGCCAATTGTCGAGAAGTTGATTGTGTTTTAATTTAAAATGTAAAATCATTAACGTAATTAACCTAAAAATACTAAGTTACTTTGTATCTTTAAAAGAAAGCAAGCTAAAGGCGGCAAAAATTACTCACAATACGTTATGTGGTTTATTTTTACAACTGTTTCGGTTTGGGACTCAAGGAAGTTATCGTTAAGGTTAAGAACTTATAACGGCTCGATCCGATTGCATCTGTTGCAAAACACGTTTTTCGTTTACTTTATTTTCGTGTTGCTTTTGAGCTTAATTTATTAAAAGTTCTGTTTCGATTTAGTGAACAAAATCACGTATTAAATTAATGATATTTGAGGATTTTATTCAAAATACTTTTAAAAGAGGAAGCAATTGAAATAATACAAACAAAGCAATGAAAATGAATTTAAACAATGTTTGTTCTCAGCGAAATCAAAGCTTATCACTAAACTATAGCACAACTGTAAAGATTAGGAAATATTAATTAATGTCAAAATTTCCATAAGTAACACGCCAGGTCTACAATAGCTTTATAGCTTAGTCAATAACTAGGTTCCGAAGCACGCAATAAGTCAACATTATTATTGTAACAGTTGTGAGTAAAAACAATTATTACTATCAGACTTATAAAGCGGTGTCAACAACAACAGTGACTGACTAATGCTCATCAAAATAGAATAGAAAAAACCAAAAATACATTGAAAACAATTACCGGTTCTAGAAAAGAAAAGTTAGCTGGTTTCGAAAAAAGTTTCCAAGCGGAAAACGTTATAAAGCTGTCCTGATATTTTACGTTAATTTATTTGCGTATCCCTCTCAGCAGAGTTGTAAAAACAACAGTTTAATTACCGTTCATTGGAACATATTTATTGATTATGGAGATAAGAGTTGTACCAAAGTGCCATCAACAATGATAAAGTGACCACTTATCTATGAGATCGTATGTTGCCATGGTTTCTATTTGTAGTTCTTTTCATAATTCGATTACAAGTGAAGTGCCCTCGGAACCCTCGACTGAAGTGTGGCACTTGATTTAATTACAGATCCTTAGCGTGGTCAAAGGGGAAAGCAATAAAATGCATGTGTGTACATAGTCTAGTATAAGGTTTAATGAGTTACTTGGAACAGCCTCAAATCTTATCAGTTCAACTGGCTACTGTTAGCTGTTATCAACGTGCACTCGTCTGTACTTTGTTCGATTGGTTGAGTTTACAACATTTTTCCTGCATTAGGGGCCCAGCATTCGCAACGAGCAACGCGTAAAGGAAAGCGACATCGACAGAAAAACCACCCAAGTGCTGGATCGTATTGTATTCAATTTAATTGAGATCCCAGCCGTTACGGCGGGCCTCTGGACTGGCGTCTTTGATAACCCCTGCGGTGATCTTTTGTTGTCGCGCTGTCGAGGCGACAAGTCCACGATGTTGTCCAATGCCAAGCGATGGCCATGCAAGTCGCCCACTCACCTTTCACAGATAATCGTACGACCGACGACTGTGTGCCACACTAATCAAATTGTTGCAAATTGATGATAGAGCAGCCATTTGGGGCTCGTCCCTATCTCCGGCAATTGACATCATTTCCTTGCGTCAATCTGTGCTGTGTTCGAATAACAACATATAGTATGAGACTTGAGACTTGGACTTGAGTGAATATTCCGTTGAACTCACAGATAATTCTCGAATACAATTTCAAAAATTCCTCAATGTTGAATTAAAACATTCCGCAGTTGTTGTAGGCGAGTTTGACTGTAATTACTTGAGATTATGAAGAAATATTCCAATTTCATTGTTTGTTTAATCGCACGTGTATAACCCTAGAGTCACAGTCTTTGAACTTGAACACTTGCGGTTGCTTCAAAGTTTCTTAAGAATTACAAAGTAGTTAGTAAAGCTCATGGTTGAACGGTTCATGAACGAAAGCCCGATTCAGCATTGATGTCGATCGATAGTCTATCTTAACCACAACTCCAGTTCTTTGTAATTCTCAGCATCCATGACTAAGTGTTTTAACAGTGATTAAAGTTAGTTATACAATATATAAAGTATAGTTAGGTGCATTTGATTAGCAGATAAATAATAGTAATGTATGATATCATCTAGTATCTCAGTGTTGTACTTGATTTTCTTATCTCTGTTGTCGTAAAGATTTCTTTTTATAAAACAAAAGTGCGCTCAATTGCCTCTAATAAATGCTCGAGGTAGTTGCTTCACTAATACTATTAGATTTTATCAGGCGCTTCATTCAAATATTTAATTTATTTCTTGTTGTGTGTGAATTTAATAAGGAAACTACTTGTTAACGGACGCGTGTGGTATTATTGTTATATATCCGCATCATTCCATGAGTTTGGGCGTGTATTTCGGTAAATAGAATAATACAACATTTTATATTGCCGGCTGTCAATCAAATAAAGAATGAGAGTATGTTTAGTACTTCATATTTGGATCAACACTGCAGTCAATAAATAACCGAAAATAAGCGCACCATATCTGAATAATATCTGGGGGGTCATAAAGCGATTTAGTGGTATAACACCCATATGAAATATCGCGATAAGCCGCGGGAAAACTAAAACGATAACTCATCGATGCTCGGTGCAATATATATGGCTAAACAATCATATAAACACTCATATATATGTATGTATATAGCCATCGTATTCATCGTGTGGTATTGAAATATAGATAAGACTAGCGCTGTGTTTAGGTTATGCTGATAAGCGCACTTCTCGATTAGTGAGCGTCGTCTTATATTCTCAAGTGTCTAAATACGCACTTAAGTACTATGCGGGAAAATCAATAGGTTTTAATATTTTGGAACATATGGTCTTGAGATTTGTTTAGGATATTTGACACCCGCAAATTGTGAAATGAGTTTTACGGCTTAGGTCAGGAAGTGCGCCTAAATAAATAAGTATGTAAATCCATTTGAGATGTGCTTCAGAATATATAATTTCATTTTCAGAAATTTCACTTAAACCGAAGATTGAAATGAAAAAAAATGTATAACTCGTACAGGAAATTAACCTCATATGTTATATAAAATTTAAAACATATGTATCATCATTTATTTAAATTGTTAAATAATAAATGCGCCGAAAATTGACTGTGTAATCAACACGTTTAGTGCGAGTGCTTGCCTAGTACAGTTTTAGAAGCGCTTGTTTTCTCGCGTTCGTGTACAGTTTTGGTAGCAATGCATAAGCTATTGCACGACATGATATTCAAACTGTAGAAAAGCTTGTTTAGAAGCTTTGAGTGCAACGAGTGCTTTTGTCCGTTATAAATTGAAGGCGCAATAAATGTGAATTAATTCAAATCAATAAATTTAATAAACAAATGCATTTTATTGTTTTATTTACAGAAACTTATACGAACTTGGGATTTAATAGCAATTTAAATCAAAGGTAATTTATTTATTACTACTATATTAAATCATTGAATACTTTATTGTTATATCGAATTAATGTTTGCGCATAATTTGAGATACATTTTAACAACGGGAATTATATATTTATTTATATTTGGAAAATGAAAAGTTGAGAAACTTTAGAAAGAGACAGACTAGCAAATTAGTGTGTTTACAATGTGGCAATTGTGACAGTTTCAAAAAGTTTTTGGCAGCCAAGCGAATGTCTTGTTATTGTTCTGGTTCTTGCCTCCACACATTCACATTCACATTCATTTCGTTTTCATACTCAAGGACGCATCAGCCGATGTTGCACGTAGATACATTGACCTTCAGTCAGGCGAGGGCGTCGTATCGATTTTTAAGCTAAGCCGTAATCCGAAAGACGACGGCCTAAAGAAAAAGTAAATGCGATTTATCGAGTAAATGGACGCGTGTTACATCGCAAGTTCAAATGTAGGTCAAACCAAATAAAATAATGACAAATCAGCGAAAATCTCATAGTTGCACTTGAACTGCCGGAGAATCGCGTGATTTGTGTGGCAACAACAGCAACTATTGTAGATAAACGGCACTGAAATTGTAGCTCAAATCTTGAAATATATGATGTGTGTGCTGAGTACAAATATAAATATATCTGCAGCTGCATGTGTGTCGATGCGAGAGCGTATACGTGTGTGTGTGTGTGTGTGTGTATGTGATGAGGGGCACGTCTGCCGGCGATTGCTGATTGGCCAAGTGTTTTGGGGCTTGGCTCTTGTGACGTCACACGCACCGCTAACCGAAATACATGCTGAAATGTAAATGTATCTGTGAGATACATTTCGCATGACGTCGCTGGCATTGACGTAGTTCACCGCACCGCACAGCACCGCACTGCTCACACACACACACATTCAGCCTAATGAGCTTTTTACGTAACACTTGGCGATGCGGGGGGGCTCTAGAGAGTTTCGCCGTTTGCTCAGCACTAACTGTTCGTCTGTGCTCCGTAATTAGTATACACACACAATGCTAAGAGTGCACCATTGCGTGCTCTGGTCATGCCCCATAGGTACATACCAGCAGATACATAAAAACAGAAACAGCTATACTCTACACACTTGGTATGCTAGCATGCTTTTAGGCGCTCTGCGCGCCTGATCCAACCGTGAAGCGTGCCAAATGTTTGGTTGTATTTCAGTCCCAGCTTGCTGCGGTTTTAACAGATGTAGATACAAGATACAACGCGTACTCACTTTCACTGCGCATGCATTAACTACGTCATACTTAAAAGCGAGCCAGTTGAACACTTTGTTAAAGTTGTACAGTGAAACTTCACTTAAATGAACTGAGATATGCAAAAGAATAGATCTTTAAAAAGAAAATTAATATTTTATTGGTCAATCTAAGAAAATGGGTTTATGGTTATTCTTCGGCAAAATAAATTTTGAAATGAAGAGGAATAATAAAATAATATTATATACTAAGAAATGTCAAAAATACTGAACTCAATGAATAGTTTATTATTTAGTTATTTTCTTGACATTTGTATTCAACTAAATTTGATTACAAATATTTGAATAAATTGTATAAACAGATTTTAGTAGTTTATAATTTATTACTATAAAGAACCATTATAGAATGCCTACTTGCATTTCCACACACAACGATTATCTACCTATGGTAAATAGATAACATTTTTTTATATAATCGAAAGTTTGTTTAATAGTTTTTGTTTTGCTGCTATTTGTTTGTGTGATATGCGTGCATAATGAGCTCATTTCCTAAGCCACAGTTGACGCGTACCGTCGTAACATTTGTTTATAGCATTGTCATGTTTATTCATTTGCCTATTATACCCTGTAAATGTTTGTAAAGGCATAGGCTAGATACAATCAAGAATACTTTAAGCATACAAATTTAATTTTATTAGAAAGTATTTTAAATTGTAATATAGATATCAAATAAAACATATTTATAGATGATTTTCATTTAAGAAAAGCATATCTCATAGTCGCTATTGCCTGTCCACCTAGTTGTTGACTATGTGGAACAAGAATTTCAATAAATTTACACAGACTGACACTCATATGTGCTTGCTCAAATACTCAACGAATTGTGCCTCCATGCACTCATTGACTGAGTACCTCATTTTCATTATGGAATATACATATATTATGTTAGGTTTTCTCGTATATCAGGAAGACAAACGTGATGCATTGAACACATGCATCGATGCATAAGAAAAACACAAACAGATATTTCCCCCAGATACTGAGTAGAAGCGACAAGAATGAATGCGTCTTTATCGTAAAGTACATAAAAGAAAATTCTCATTCTCTCTCTTGTCGGACTCGTGCATTTTTCGTATCGAATGCAAACAATGTAAATAGCTGGCTGGAGTTGAGCTGTGTACACGTTTTTGTATATGGAAATGCATATATTTACACTGTCCCCACATGTGTGTATGCATCTATAGATATATCTATCTATAATGCATCTAGATTATGGGCAATTTGAATCATTTTGCTTTCTTTTCCTCGCACTGAATCTGGAGCATTGAAATGAAATGCATAACAAATGTCAGCGGGGAAAATTAATTTGCGTAATTAAATCTGTAAATATATTTAACAGGTTCTTTGTGTAAGCGAATCGAACAAAGGATTTCTGGAAATATATTGTAAATAAAATAGTGTATTAACCCTGAAATGACATTTGTAAATGGGACATTGATTGAGTAAAGCGAATTGCAGTGCGTGTTAAACACTTTTTAAGACTTAAAGTTAAACAATATATTTTTAACTTAATAATGAACATTTCCTACAAATTCCTAACTAATAATAATTACTCAACTTTTGAAGAATAAATTGTAGTTGATATTAAAGTAACACGCTCCAATAATTTGTTTGAATACTAATAAGATAAAACAGTCTCATCACTTCAATTGAGAACTTCATTCGAAAACTTTCCAGCTGCTATTCATTATTTATGAATAAATTATACATGCCTTTAAGTAAAGTTTTAACACTCCAATAACTCTATACATATATAGTTAAAGGGTTCCTAATTGGTCAACATTTTAGCAATTGATTTATTTAGCTCGAATTGATCCCAGTTAGTTTTGCATTTTGTAAGTTTTTGGGTAAATGCCGACGATTATATGGTTGTGTACTATATGCAAGAACTTTACAATCAGGCATACATTTACATGCATTGTAACGCAATTGAGGTCACATGGAAGTGAGCAGAAGTGAGGATCGTTAGCCTTCTGCATGTTCGTGCTCGCAAAAGCGGCGAAGTCGTCGCTCGCCTTGAAACTCAAAGTGAATGCAACTGCAGACTGCACTTAACAACAACAACAACAACAACTAGAAGCAAAACAACAACAACAAGAAGAACAACTGTCTGTTGCTGATGCAAAATAAGAAAGCGAAAAGAAAACGAAGAACAAAAATCAAAGGCGCTTACAATTCCAGTTTGTTGCAAGTCAATAGCCTCAGTGGCCACCCCACCGCTTGGTGGACCAGCGAGAGAGCGGCACAAAGAGAGCGCGACACACACACACACAGCAAAGAAGAGAGAGAGAGCTGAGAGAGAGCGAGCGAACGTCTGAGTGATAGTCCATTATCCAGTGTAGAGCCCGGCGTTGCTGGTTTTATGATTTGGCGCGTCATTTGCGAGCCAACAGTCGCTGCGTGCGGTTAAAAAATAAGAGATATACAGATACGTTTTTTTTTCGTTTCAAACCTCTGAGATACCATTCATCGAGTCAGTCTGTCAGTCTGTGTGTAGAACATTGCGTGTGAGCTGCGTGTGTGTCTTGGCCAAAGGGACAAACGAAGTGCAGTTAATAGTAGACAGCAACATGTTTGCCAAGCATCGCGCATGCGCCTAAAAGTATACTCGACATTTGCGACGTGGGTGGGCAACGCATTTAAAGGACAAACGTCTGTTCGGGCACGGCCAAAGGACATTCGAACTTCTCGCCTATTATTCAACAATCTTGGCAATTGCAAAACCCAAAAAAAAAACAAAAAATAAAAGAAATAATCACAAACAAAACGACGTGCTTCACAAATTAAACAAACTGAAACAAAAGCAAACGCATTGAATACCAAACATATCCACAAGTGACATAATACACATCAAAAAGAAAAGACGAGCTTTCAAATTGTGTTTAAGCAATCAATTAGTGCGTCTCGCAGCTATAAACTACAATCTATATCTCGTGAAACAAATACATATATACATATATCTGGCAATATGTCAACGGCATCCTATAGCAATTCCAGCGGCGATGAGGCCAATAAAAAGGCCGAGGCCCAGAACGAGGAGAGCTCCCACCTGCTGGAGACGAACGAGACAAACGGTGCCAAATATGGCTCCCGGCAAGCGGTAAAAATAGTCAAAGCTAATGCCACTGAAAGTGCCAATGCCAGTCCGCAAGTAATGAGCCATATCGCATATATTTACCAAACTTTTTGCTAACTGGTGCTGGTACTAAAACCCCATATTAACATAATTTAAGTAACTCTCCACTTTTCGAAATGTATTTGCCGACTTTGTCTATGTTTGACCTTGACAAAGAAAGAACGAAAAAAACAAACTGGAGTTGCCTAATTAGCGTTATGCGAAGTGAATTTCTGTCCAGTTGGCTTGCCGGAAATATCATAAATATTTACTCAGTATGCTATCTCAGAGAGGGAAAGCTAATAATGCTATCATAGAAATCCAGAGTAGAGAGAGTAGTTAGAGTCGATCTCAAAAAGAAATTTTGTACTGAAAAATCTTCCAAAAAACAACTCAATTTACTAACAATTATGTCAAAACAGATTCGAATTCTTCCCATAAGTAAATATCTCTATATTTGAGCATATGAAGTTCAGAGAGGGAAAGCTAATAATGTTATCATAGAAGTCAGAGTAGAGAGAACTACAGTCGATCTCAAAAAGAAATGTTGTACTGAAAAATCTTTAAAAAAACAACTCAATTTACTAACGATTATGTCAAAACAGATTCGAATTCTTCCCATAAGGAAATACCTCTATATTTGAGCATATGAAGTTCAGAGAGGGAAGCTAATAATGCTATCATAGAAGTCAGAGTAGAGAGAACTACAGTCGATCTCAAAAAGAAATTATGTACTGAAAAATCTACCAAAAAACAACTCAATTTACTAACGATTATGTCAAAACAGATTCGAATTCTTCACATAAGGAAATACCTCTCTATATTTGAGCATATGAAGTTCATGTGTTCGGAAACGCGCCCAACCATAATCCGCATTACGGATGTGATTCAAAGCGAACGCATAAAACAAAAACAAAAATATTCACCAGTCATTTCATTGAATGCATTGTCCGGAACATGTTTGAAATAATTAAATTACATTTAGGTTTTTTTGTTGGGTTTTTCGTGCTTAGCTGTTGCTCTCTTATTATTGTAAATTAAGCAAACAAAATATTATTATTTTCACTGCTAATGACTCACGTGCTTGTGATCTATACGCCCCCTCATTGGGGACCAGCTCTAGCGATAAGGTCGCTTATCATTTCGGTGCTTTCTGCAGAAAAGCATTTGAAAGTAGTTTCGTTTTGTTATTAATGAATGATTTTTGTTTATCATGTCTGCGGCATCTTGCGACCTTGTCCAACTTAAAAAACACACAAGCGAAGAAAAAAAATAAAAACCATAAAAATTGATCGAAAATAGAAAGTTTTTTGGTATACTTGTACCCCTATCCAATTAACTGATAAGCCCTCAAAAAAACAAAAAAAAAATATCAAAAATATAGATATGAAAAAATGCTGACATATATGTATGTCGAACGAAACCACAAAGACTTAGAGTAAATATGGTTAACAAATTGACGTTAATGATATTCAGCAACATTATGAGCATTAGGCAAAGTTTCCCATATAATGATCATTGATTAGTAGATATTGTTATCTAATAATTATTTAAAATGTAGCTTAAGTTTTGATATGAATATATTTATTTGTCACTCTGATTGAAATGATTCAATTGATTGAGCACCAAATGAAGCGACAGTTGCGACACTCTCGCTGTCTAAGTATAGCACAAACTTGGGTGTACATAAAGATTTACTAGCTGAGCATAAATAAATAATAGATATATGCATTTCATTTCAACTGATCTAATAATAGCATAGAGTATTTTCAGACTATTTCCTAAACCATTGCGGGTATTTTTCTTATATGGAATATTTCTTAATTAAGAAATAAACTTGTTCTGAATATCCAGAAAATACGCGAGGAATTTTTATTGGATAAAAATTCACATGTGTAAACGTGTTATGCATTTGCATCATAAAATTTTATGTTCATTACTAATTTATTCAGGTAGCCGGGAATTTTACAGCTAACGACCATTTAAATTAAATTTCGCTGAAAACTCAGGAAATAATCTTCTTTGGGGAATAAAAATGCAGTTAATTTTTACTCTGCGTATTCCCTTAGGTGACATTGAAACGAACTTGAGACACAAGGACTAAGCTATGGCAATGACATTCGGCTATCATGTTGACCCGGCTCGAAGTGAGAGAGAGAGAGAATACTTAGGCGTAGTTGCGTAGGAGGCCAACAACAACAAGTTATTGGGCCGGTTAACTGCCAACGTTAATCTAAATATAGTTGAGAGCATTCTGACCACATAAGCCAACACAGCATAGCAAAATATCGATTTCAGACACCGACTTTGGTTAACAGCCACGTCGGAGGTGTGTCCCCAGTCACGTTAAGAGCAACAGCAACAACAACAACAACAAGAATAACAAGAACAGCGAAAGCTAATGCAACTGCAGCAGGCGCGTGGGCGCGTCTCTTTGCGGTTGCAACTCTCGGCCAGCATTTGCCATATGCGGAAATGAATATTGCGTTCCACACTGACGTGGGCTGTGATTGGATATATGTATAGTGTACGAGCATGTGGATGTATTATATTTATGGGATTGCAGCTGAGATTAAACCACATACTTTTAGTGGGCGGCAAATACGATAAAGTAAATGGCTAAAGGAAACGACAGCTAGCAGAGAGGAGCAAAGTTAACTAGACGTTTAACGATGAAGACTGCAGACTATGAAAATATGAAATGTGTTCTATGAAAATGGATTGTCATTAAATTAAATATGGTCTTAAATCTTAAATTAACAACTTACTTATTTAAAATGGACAACAGCGTATACTTAATTTAGTAATATGATAAATCGCAGAAATAATTGAAATCATGTTGAGCTTTAATGCTTGTATACACATAATCAACTTTTCAATCCACCATTACATGCAAATTTCAATTTAAAACTACAATTCAAGTAGCAGTCATAAATATAATCTACGTATACTTAATTTTACTAGGTCGCATTAGAGGCAATAAAAAGAATTAGGTAAAGCTTTTGCCGGAGCTTTCATTGACTACAAGTCCATTGACGTTTGATACTGAATTATCGTTTATTAATTGGCAGAATTATGGCCATTCCCAGGTACACACAGATAATACCCTAAGTATTTAGTACCTTTCATCGATAGCGATGTAATTTATGGCCAGGAAGCGTGCCAGGGCCAAGGCTGGCAAATGTTTAATTGGCAGCGCTTCAGCACACCCATATCTTATATGTAATATATATTAATAAGTTCGCAATAATATAATGCAAACCCATTCATTTTGAGGGCGTTCTATTTATTCGAAGTTTAGTTTTGTTTAGTTCAGCAGCGCAAGCAAGTGGCAAATGTTGCCTTTATTTAAATTATTCGTAGATTCGCTAAGGATATACAAAGCACCCAAATTAATGTTAAGGTAACAGCAGAATATTTACAAAGTGTTAACAGTCGGAAATTTAATTGATATGATGCGTTCAGAGTTCAGATCTTAAAGGTCCGTTAACAGCCAAAGATCTCAAGTTAATATAATATTAAGTTGATAACACAACAATTCCAGAAAGTTAACAGTGGTTTTCTTAAAATATTCATGATATCCTATATTGTGTTCAGAGTTTAGTTTTGCTTATTCTCAATCATATTAATGTAATGTAATAATTTACAGAGTGTAAGAATAAAAATGAATCGATGTATTCATAGTTTAGTTCTCCTTATTCTTTATGAAATTGCCACTTATTTTTTTTCACAAAGTGACATTGTGCAAGCTAAGTTAACAGGAAATAACCTAATATTTACAGGTTGTTAACATTAATAACATCATAGCCCAGCTCTGCTTGTTCCCAATCATTTACCTCTTAACAAAGTGGCACTGTTATAGCTTGAACAGCCACTTAAGTACTGTTAACAGTGCTGTAAGATTAAGTGGTTCTCTAATAATATAGCACTTTCGTTCAAGTTATATACTTAGTTAGTTTGCCCCCTTGATAAAGTAAGATTAGACTATCTACACATCCATAAATATATTCTCCAATTGAAAGTAATCTTTCAGCATTCCAATGCCCAATATTTTGTGCACTTGTTGCTAATTATGGTTTAATAGCCTCAAAATTAACTCTCGCAGTCGGAAATCAAACTGTTGCACCCAGCGAATTGAGGAAATCACTACTTGTTATTTATCTGGAAGACCTATCAGCAAATAGTTAATTCCTATGAATGTTCGCACGTTCCTTTTGCGTGTTATCAGTAAGCCGGGGTCTTATATACCACGAGCCTGTCCTTCTGTTTACTTCACAACATTTTGACAGCTGGGGGTAGTGTGGAAAATTTGTCTCAAACAACTTGGCGAAAAAAAAAGGTCGGGCTAACACTATCGCAGCGTCATAAAGCTTCTAATCGCCGGGTGAGGGGCATAATCATGAGGCTTATTGCCCAACGGCGATTCGATTGATTTGATAATACATCGCCATCAACAGAGTCAGGTAGTTAGTCAGGTACTCCAACCGTGTTCACACACCAAGTACTATAATAGTTACACACTTGAAGTCACCATTGGTTAACGTATATTTTGTGCTTCGTTATTATTCGTTCGACAGGATCAGGAGAATCTATTGGGCAACATGGTGCACACGTCCACGGAGAACAAGTCGAGAACACTGCCACAATATGTGGCAGCCTTGGCAGCAGCTGGTGGCGCCTTTGCTGCCGGTACTTTGCTCGGCTGGACATCGCCCTCAGAGAATGAGATCACCGAAGGAGATGCCTATAGCTTTGATGTCAACGATGAGCAATTCTCATGGATTGGCGCCTTCATGACGCTGGGTGCTGCCGTTGTCTGCATTCCAATTGGTTTCCTCATCAATTTCATTGGACGCAAGTGGACCATGTTGTTGCTCGTCCTGCCCTTCGTCCTAGGCTGGGCGCTGTTGATCTGGGCCCAAAATGTGGTCATGATGTACATTGCACGTTTCATTTTGGGTATCGCTGGCGGTGCCTTTTGTGTTACGGCTCCCATGTACACTGGTGAAATCTCGCAGAAGGATATTCGCGGCACGCTGGGAAGCTTCTTCCAGTTGATGATCACTATTGGCATTCTGTTTGTGTACGGTGTTGGCTCTGGTCTTAACGTGTTCTGGATGAGCATCGTTTGTGGCTTGCTGCCCATCATCTTTGGCATCATTTTCTTCTTCATGCCGGAGTCGCCCACCTATTTGGTAAGTAACTCAAAAGCTCTTGAATTTTGAGAGATAAACTAATAGATAATATTTTCTCTATAGGTTTCAAAGAATCGCTCGGAGGCTGCCATCAAGTCCATTCAATGGCTGCGTGGCAAAGAGTATGACTACGCCCCAGAGATGGAGGAACTGCATCAGATTGACCGTGAGATTCGTGAGCAGGAGGTTAATATTTGGGCTGCCCTGACCCGTCCAGTGACCATCAAGGCCATGAGCATCAGCTTGGGTCTCATGTTCTTCCAGCAAGTGAGCGGCATCAACGCTGTCATTTTCTACTCCGCTGGCATCTTTACGGTAGGCATTTCATCAAAATGAATAGTGGCTTTCGGTGTTTAATTTAGTTTTATTCATTTACAGGCAGCAAAGACTGGCATCAATGAGAGTATGTCGACCATTTTGATTGGTGTTATGCAAGTCGTGGCCACCTTTGTCTCCACCCTGGTTGTGGACAAGCTGGGACGTCGCATTCTGCTGCTCGCCTCGGGCATTGTGATGGCTCTTTCCACCACTGCCATCGGTGTGTACTTCTTTTTGAAGGACCAGAATGAGTCTCAAGTGGAGAATCTTGGCTGGCTGCCAGTGACCAGCTTGTGCGTCTTCATTATCATGTTCTCCATTGGCTTCGGCCCGGTACCATGGCTGATGATGGGTGAACTGTTTGCCACCGATATCAAGGGATTCGCTGGCTCCATTGCAGGCACTACCAATTGGGTGCTGGCCTTCATCATCACGAAGACATTCAAGAATCTTACCGATGGATTGGGCACTGGCGGCACCTTCTGGCTGTTCGCTGGCCTCACCGTTGTCGGCATCGTCTTCGTCTTCTTCATTGTGCCCGAGACGAAGGGCAAGAGTCTGAACGAGATTCAGCAGGAGCTCGCCGGCAATCGCAGTGTAGTGGAGCAATCGAATGGCGTGCAGAGCAAAAAGTGAACGAGCTTTGCTTTCAGTTAAATGATTTTTACATTTTACGTTATGTTAAGTGCAGGTCAAGTTCCGTTTTCAATATGAGCACAGCAAAGCAGACAGATAGACAGAATGGAAGAGAATGAAGGGAATGGGAGAGTTTGCAAGAATGAAGACTGAAGGTCAAGTGCATAATAGACAGATATATATAATATATGTATATGTTAGGGCTCTGTTAAGTTACTGTTAACGCACTGTTAGCTCAACCACACACACACAACACAACACACACACACACTTTAACCGCCATTGTGTTTTGTTTTATTTCCGTTTCTTGCTAACTTCACGCGGCCATACAAAAGACAATAGAATTTAAACAGTAAGTGCTATATATATACACACACATACATACTAACACGTACTATAATATATGCATACTCAAATCTGAAAATTGGAACAATCCTTTTTAAATGGTATTTATAGCAAATATTCAAATGCTTTGTGTGTATTTATATAGATCAATGAATTACTGTCGGTTTAATAACTGTCTGTTGTGCGTAATTCGAAACATTCAGTTTTTTTTAATATATAAATTGTATTTACATTAAGCATTTTAGCGTCTGTTTTATTTGTAAGCCATGCATATTTATTGTCGAAACGATTTTTATAATTTTTAATGGAACAAACAAACAAAAATTAAACATATTCAATCACACAATCGCTGTTTACTCGCATCACACAACAGCTCAAAAGTTACATGCGTTATATCATTGTTACAATAATCTGCATCCAATTTTTTTAAAATATCGATGTAAATTCTATCTAAAAAATCAAATGTATGTACATCACACGCGATGCAGTTAAATATGTAGTGAAAAAATATATTAAATATATGTATGTTGTAAATAAACTTGAAAACAAATCTTTTATTACCATTGTCTTTTGGGTAACATTAAAATTTATCTTCAAATGTTTTATTTCCGTCCTCAAGTTTCTCTACATCGTCGGTTATCATCTTATCTTCACACTCTTCAAAGACGTCTTCTTCATCATCTTGCTTAGGCGTTTGATTATTTTCTGAATTCTCATTCGGTACTCCATCAATGACCAGCGGCTTCCTCTTGTGAAGCGTAACCAATGAAAGAGTATTTAACGAAGCCTCTAGCCGCTCCATGCGCTCAATCAAACTGGCCACACGTCTATTATAATCTTCAAGCTGATTCGTTTGCTGGCTGCAATTCATTGTGAAGCCGCTTAGCAAACAAAATGTAATATGAATTTGGTATTATATAATTTTGAAACCACCTGAGAAACACTCTTAACAACTAACTGACAAACAATATTAGTTGAGTGTTATATTGATATATTTAACAGAGCTAGCATGATCGAAAACATTATTCAAGTAAGGTAAGTTTTGAAATATATGCCACAAATTCAATTGAATGAAATAGAATAGAGCACTGTGTTTTTGTGTTCAAATTTTATTTGTATAAAGGTAATAAATATTTTGTATTTTAAAAATATATTCCATATACTTTTTATACTAATTTAAATACATAGTATATTTTATATTTACAATTTTTCTTATTTGTATTATATAACGAGTTGTAATAAATTATTTCATTGTATTCAAATCAATTTTTATATAATCTTAGAAAGCCATCAACAATCTTAATTAGTGTAAACAAAAATCTCAATATTAATTTTAACGACCTAGACTTAATTGTCCGTTTTGTATCTTACGATCCGCAACAGTCCATGCTCAGCTCCGACAGCTACCCAGTTTGTAGCCGAACTATTCCAATTCCAACGCACCGAATTAGATCGAATCATATTTCGCATACTAAAACTGGGCTCTCGCTTCGGGTCTTGGTAACTGGAAGCCTTGTCCCTTTCCACTCCACATCTGATTGGTCTAAGGAGAAGACCATAATCTCTTTGAAATATTTCCGGGCTTACGTGCTTTGGCTCCTCATCTTCACCCAGAAAGTTCGCCTCACAGGCGATGAAAGGATTTTTCTTTTTTCGTTTTCTTAAGGCAGCGTCCGATGAAAACTCATTAGCTTGGATAAAAACAAGATCTCCGTTGTCCGAGATCGATGCGACCATATCTTGATCGTAGTTGAAATGCATATCGCGAATGGTGTTCATCATCACATCCAGTGTCTTCTGCCGAGAGATAATCATCTCCAAAGGATTTATAGATATCAAACGGGGAAATTCTAAGCACAATAAAATTATTATTAGAAATTTTGGCAGCTTGGATCAACGATAGAAACACTTACGAACTCTGGTCAACTGAGAGCAGCCAATGATTAAGGAAGTCCACAAGGGAGACCAGGTCATGCTGCCCAGAAACAAGTTGATTATCATATCGCCAAGTATTGCCAAGGGATGAGACCAATTGGCAATGTCATAGACGCAGTATTTACGCACAGCGGTGCCAACAGCCAGCCAGCGTGCGCCTTTTGTATCATAATGCAGTTCCAAGTCTAAAGAGTGTTAAAAATAAATTGATGAATAAGCCAATAGTAAATAACAAGCTTATTATTATTTATACTTACTTTGTATGGTGCGTTCACCGAAATAAAAGTAGTGTGCTGGCAGCAAGTGCCGTTGATTATTCTGCTCAATGCAATTGAGACCGTCCACATCGTCCATATTCCAGAAGGCAATGTTTCCGCTAGCATATCCAGTCACCAGCAGCTTATGGCCAGATGCCTACAAATTAAAGAAAATTAAGTCAATAAGTTTGACAAAGCTTTAAACATTATTTTGACATACTTGAGACCAGGATATTATGCTACAAGGATCCCGCACAGGATTATTTATATCAAGGCTTAATGTGATGCCTGGCTCCAATACAATTACTGGACTTTCATCCTGACGAACAGTCTTACTCTTAGTCAACAGCAACGGCAGCGCATAAATGACCACACCTGCTGAACTGCCCACGGCTAAAAGACCCAATCGATTGGTGGACTCATCGTAACCACCACTGGGCATAAATTCGAAGCTGTTTACTGTTTCCTGAACACGTATGCCATAGTGAAGACGAATTTGCAGAGGCCATTCTTTCCGTTTGTCACTCGCAGTGACTTTGCACTCCATCAACAACAGAAGATCATCCTGCTGTTTGTCCTTAAACTGTCGCGTAAAGCTAAGCATCTTTGGACGCTGAGAGCACAACAAATATTGCGTTTCAACGGACGGGGGCAAGGGAACCCAGGCGAGCTTTTTAATAGGCTTGCCCAAATGACAAACAAATTCATCTGCAATGAGAAATAGAATTAATTAAATGAAGTGTTGATTAAGTGCTTCAATATTACACTTGCCTTCCTTATTAAAAGCCTCCAAGGGCGCTAGTCGCAGCCAGTCATGAACCTTATGACCGTAGGCATAGCGCATTGATGACGACTCCCTGGAGGGCAGCAGTTTGATGGCCTCGGCATGAGACAGTTGTTCATAATAGGGCAATAAACTGGCATACAGCGGATTGTTGGAATAGTTTTTGGCAATGCTAATTAAAGAGAGATCAATTAATTGATAAAAACATAATTTTTGGAATACTTGATTATTTGACTTACAAATATTTCCATCGCACAGCTAAATCGCCTTTCGACTTCAGGATATTATCATCAGCTGCAATATTTATTATATTTTAAGTAAATCCATTAAATTTGCGTAAATTATTTGACTCACAAATGCGTGAGGAATTTGCAGCTGATCCACCGTCGCGGGATTTCTTGCCTTTTACGTAATCTTCCCCTTTTGAATTAGCTTGATCATCTTCCTCATTGGAGTCTACACCTTCAGATTCATATTCTTCCGATGATTCCTTATCGACGTTCATATCGTAATCCGAGGAATCGTTTTCAAAATCAGCTCCCTTCTGTCGCTTTTGTTCATCTCCCAGTTGCGCTGCCATTTTCTGCAGCTTTGTTTCAGCTCTGATTATAAATAATTATGATTATTCACTTAATTACAGAGAATTATAAAATATAATTATTTGCTTTGTACTTACTTTATGGTTGACTTGCGCTTTGCACGACCCGCGTTACTGAATACCGTAGTGCTCTCATCAGCTGTTGTTGCATCCGTGGTAGCTTCTGCTTCCGTCTTTACCTGACGAATTTGGCAATGGCGAATATGGGTTGTGATGAACGATGCGGCGTAGAAATTATTACAGATATCGCATTGAACACGTTGCTGTACGGCGCCACAGCCCTCCAGATGCAACAACATGCCCAGACCAGAAGCCAACGTTCGACCACAGAGGCGACAAGTTAGCCGATGTCCACTCTTGGCATGGCTCATCATCGGAGCCAGCATAAGACTCCGCGTGACGTACTGTAAAATAGAATTACATTCATTTGTATATTCGCACAAATATCAACAGCAAATTATTACTCACATATGGCTTAGCGTCAATGGGCCAACCAACGCCATAGTGTTCGGAGAGATGAGTCTTCCATTGGTCCTTCTCACAACGCACAAAGCACAGTCCACACTGTACTGGTCCCTCACCACGACCATCCTGTCGTAGATCTTCGTCGGTCTCGAGCTGCTCGCGGTTGCGTATGAGAAAGAGACGCAAATTAATGTCCACTGATTTTGGCCAGTAATCTGGACCTTCGAATTTGAACGTTAGCCCTTCGGCATCATTTTGTGCTATTCCCTCAGTCTTTGGAGTTTGGTTAAGCGCTGAAATGTCAAACAACTTTGGCCTACGACCCCGTTTCTTAGGTGCACATTCCGGTGTGGAGGTGACTGACGTAACTGAAAGAATAGCTGTGCAATCAGATTCCCCGTTTTCCGTATCTGTAGAAACTGCAGGTGTAGCGATGTTTGAACGACGATTTCGCTTCGTTGTCTCTGCTTTAATGGGTGTGGAAGACATAATATCCGGCTTGGATTCTGTGTGACCCTCAGTTGTAGCTTCTGCTGCAACTGTTTTGCTTTTACGGCCACGTCCGGTAGGAGTTGGAAGCTCAGCGTTCGTCGATACTGGCGTGACTCTTGCTGGGCGTCCTCTGCGTGCTCGCTTTGCCAGTGGCACATCTTCTACTTCAGCTTTTGTTGCATCTTCCGTGGAATCTGTCGACTTTCTAACATCTTGACTCTGCCGCTTGCGCTTTCTTGTGGCAGGCGCTGCAGCTTCTATTACTTGAGTCTTATTTTGTACACATTCCATTTGGCTAGACTCTGGCACTTTTGATCGCCGACGGCCTCTGTTTTTCGCGACTACTTGCTCGACTACTAGGGTCTCAGCTAGCTCTGTTTGCTTCTCACCTGAAGTGCTTGGTTTTTCCTCTTCAAGTTTTTCTTTTTCCTTCGACTTTCGGCTTACTTTCCGCTTGCTTTTTTCTGGTTCTGAGATTACTTCTGGTGCTTCGCTTGCTTTGGGCTCTTCCTTATCGTGTTTATCAAGACTGCCTTCAGATTTTTCTGCCTCTGGGATTTGTTGAACCTGATTGTTTATTTCCAGAGTTTGATCGTCTTTCTTCTCTGTTTTCTTCTGCTTTCTCTTATTATTCTGCTTTGCAACAATTTTCAGCTTAGGGATATTTGGTTCTGAGATTGGTTGAAGTTCGTTAAGCTCTGGGATTGCTTGCGGCACTTCTTTATCTATCGGCTTAGGGACTTGTTCCTCTGAAATTGGTTGAGATTGATCAAGGGGCTGGGTGATTGTTTCTATCGCTTCATTCTTCAATTGATCTTTAATAGATTTCTTAGATTTCCTCTTGGTCGGCTTTGGTTCTTTTTTAGGCTTATTCTCGTCGATCGGCTCTGTAATTGCTTCGATTGAATCGAGAACTGCTTCAACTTCTGCCTTAGCAATCTCTTGTGTATCCTTCAGTTTTTTCTTGTTGACTGGATGGTTTCGTTTTGCTTTAAGCTTTCTGCCCTCTATTGGTTCTTGAATTACTTCAATCTCTTCCTTGTCGATGGGCTCGGAAATTGCTGTAGCTTCCGAGTTATTCATCTCCTCTGAATCTTTGTGGTTTTGCTCGTCAAATACTTTTTGTTTGATCTCATCATTTTGCTCTATGCTTGTTTCGTCCTTGTCCTTATCAATGTGCTCTGTTATAATTTCAGTCGTATCTCTATTAAGCGTCTCTGTGGTCTTTTGTCTCTCATCATCTTCGATCTGTTCTGATATTGATTCAACATTTTCGCTACCAAGCTGCTCAGAGGTTTGGCTCACCTTCTTGTCGATCTGCTCTGGGATTTCTTCAGCCTTTTCCTTGTCAATCTGCTCGGGGATTGCCTCAAGCTGCTTCTCGGCTGGTGCCGGGTCAATCCTTGGTCTCTTGGACACCGATTCGCACTCTGGCTGCGGATCCTCCTCCGTCTCATCGTAATCGGGCGTGGCATCGTCACTAATATCCGTTCCAGTATTCCTTAAACTCGACACACTTTTACTAGTGCCATCGAAACCATGAAACATGATATTCTCATCATCGCTCGTACTTGATGTTCGATGCGCTCCATTCGTTTTATTTTCCACTAGCAAAGCTCTCTTTCGCAACGCTTCTGTCTTTGATGGCACAACCTTGGATGCTCTTTTCGCATTCAACACGGGTCTTGTTTTCAACAGCTTCTTTCTGGGCGCTTTGGCCGGCTCCTCAGACTTGGTCTCCTTGTTATCCTTACTCTCTTTATTTAGAGGTACAACATTTTCGGCTGCCAAGTGTTTCAACAAATTTTGAATACCCTTGGTTTCCGTTGGCGCTTTTTCGACGCTTGCTGAATTTATGGCTTCTTGACGAAATGGCAACTGCGGTTCTCCCTGGGGCTGTGGTTCCTCTTGTGAAAGCACCTCCATAAGAGACAAGGATGATGTTGGGTTTTCCTCGCTTTTGTTGACATCAGTGTTGTTTATCTTTTGCTTAGACTTTGGCATTTTGGGTGGATGATATAGCTGCGATAGATTCTTTTCCCTGTTGACATTTAAAGGCGTTTCTTCGGTCGTTTCAGCAGAATTATTAAGCTCCTTCTTTGGTGAGATCAGCGTTGTATTCGCCTCCTTTTCCCCTGCTTTTTCTAAACATTCTGCATTTGTTTTCTCTGCACCTTCCTTACTTTCCATAGTTGAATTTAAATTAACTTGATTTATTTCGTTCTGTGCCAATTTTTCGTTAGGCTCAACTTCTTCGTTTCCTCTGGTTTCAGAAGTTGTTTCAGTATTAATTTTGGTGTTTTCTACTCTTTGGTCCTCTACAACTTCTGTAATTTTCTTCTCATTAACTTTAACTACATTATTTACAATTACTTCGCTTTCATTAGCTTTTTCAATATTATTTTTAACAATTACTTCGCTTTCATTAGCATTTTGAATATTAGTTTTTCTTTTCTTATGCGCAATTTCTTCATTTTCTTCTTCGAATATGTTGTTATTATGTTTTCCTATAATTTGTTCCTCCTCTTCCATTTTCTCCGGAAAATTAACATTAATCTCCATTTCTGTTCCGTTGGCTGGAGCAGTCTCCTCCTCAACCTTTTTTACAGTTTGTTTAATATTGGTAATTTTTGCAACACTAGCTTTTTTATTACGCTGCACCAAATTTATTTTGCCCTTTTTGGATCTAAAAGGCAGCCGCGTATTCGTTGGTTTTTCCTCTTTATTCTCAACTGGAGTTGTTGGCATTTCCTCCACCTTCTTGGGCTCCTCTTGAGGCGTTGTTACCACCTCTGTTGAAGTAGTTGACAAACTGCTCTGGCTTTCTAAGACTGTGGTATCTGTCTCCATAAGTGGCTCTGCAATCAACAGACTTGTTTGCAGTTTAATTGCATTTGGACTAATGCACAATACATTCGGTTCATTATCATTCACATTCATTGTTGCATGCAGAATATCCATGTCATCCATTTGCAAAATCTTGCCAATCGGCAGTTCATCCTCGGCATTGCATGCCTCAGAAATCGTGGCAGAAGAGGATGAAAGAACAGGAGAACTAGGTGCGGGAATCGTTTCAAGAATTGATGCAGAAGTTGATGGAAATGTGGGTGTTGAACTTGGTTCAGGAGTTGAATCAGGCGTTGGTATAAATGGTGACTTCAGAGCTTTTACAAACGATGGTTCTGGAGTTGCTGAAGAAGTGGGAGTTTCGCAACCCATAAACAAAGCATTCATGCTCATCTCCTCGGCTGATAGATCCATGTAGTTGATGGTGTTGCTTGCCTTTAGCTGTGCAATAAAATCCACGGCGGAGAGTGATGGTGATGGCATAGGTGGTGGATCTAATGAGGGTTTATCTTTCCTCTTAGCTGGAGTTTCTTCACCGACTGGTGATATCAACGATGTATGCAGTTCTAAGGGTGCAGGGATGTCTTGAATAATGCTTGAAATTGGAGCTGCATCTGATGAAGAGGATTGCGCATTTAACGATGGCCTAGTCCTCCTCTTATCTTCAGTTTCTTCGACGACTGGCGATATCAGCGACGTCTGTTGCTCTGTCGTTGCAGGGATGTCTTGTGGAATGCTTTGAGAAAGTGGAGGTGCATCTGCTTTGAGCTTGGCAACTGGATGTTGTTCCGCCTGTTTGCTAATCTGCTTGGCCAATTGAGAGATTTGCTCACGCGACATTTTCAGCTTATGGGCATTCAAGATGACCTTCTTGGCACCCGAGCCAGGCAATTGCAAAATTCGCGGCGCACTCTTGACACTCTCCGGTTCCGGGGCATTCACGACCTTTGGTGGCAGCGCAATAGGCGCTCCTTTGGACAGTCGCAGATCATTGAGATCGATTTTTTCGTTGGGCGCCAACACTTTGTTCTCCAGCACAATCAATGGCTTCGAAGTTGGAACTGGCGGAGAAACTGGCTGTTGTTGTTTAGGCTGTGGTGTGGATGGTGACGGTGATAACGATGTCATTGGTTGAGATGTGGTTGGTGTTGGCTGTTGACGTGCCTGTCGACTGCCTCCGCACATTGCCCGATGCTTGGGCAATTGATTAACCAAGTTGAGCAGCAGCTTAGGACGCGCTGTCACATCCGCTTTTGCGATAGGCGAAGTAAAACTCCTTGCTGCGTTCGTGTTAACTTCCGGAGTTGCTGGTGTCGTTGTCGTGGTTGTTGTTGTTGTTGTTGCGTTTGCTTCATGATTTTTAGTCATCTTATTAAGAATTTTATTCTTAATCATCGCTTTTATCTGCAACGATTGTTCGTCCACAGCAACTAAATTCGACGTTTGCTTCTTTCTAGTAGGCAAAACAGCTAAAATCATATAAAAATTGTTAATTTATTTTATTTTCAAAAATTTTAATTTTTATAAATCTACTAAATTAAATTAAAAAGAGGCAATTAAAAAACTAAAATTTTTAAGTGTCGCAAATAATTTATTTTCATAACTTAAAACCTAACCTCTACTGTGAATTGAACTCTAGACCGCTGTTTTGTCGTAACATCACACCCCGCACATTATCATGCTACACCATCGAAAGGAGTCAGAAAATTGTGTCGAGGGTGACTCTTGTAACTATTACACGATATTGGAGTCCAAAAAAAAATATAATACGCCATATAAAGTCATTTAGCGTATTATTAAATATTAATTTTATTGAAAATTTTTTTTTATCCAAAAATAATTAAAAAAAAGTGTTTTTTCAAATCATTAAGAATAATAAATGAATACTATGAAATTTAAAAAAATATATTTTTTATACAGATCCCACATAAAATCTTATGTAATTTAAAAAATAAATTCCTACGCTTTAAAACTTTCCAACAAACAAAAAAAAGTTTCGCATATATTTAAGAACGATGATGTCAAAATCAAACCCAGGGTGAGTTTATTCTTAACCATCAAAAATGTGTGCGAACTCAACGAGCACCGCCACAAACTATTTCCTAAATTCAATTGCCAAAATAGCAACATAAATACATATTTTTTTAGGTACATTTTTAAAAAATTTCAAGAATTGTTTTTAAATGTAATTACAAAATTAATAATTTAATAAAATTACCAGGAGGGCGATCACGTTGCTTTTGCTTTTGTATTGAGGATGCTGTCGCCGTCGCTGTTGGTGTTGTAGCAGAGGCAGCGGCAGTGGCGGAAGCAGAGCTTGGCGACGGCGACAACGTTGTTGTTGCTGATGCAATTTTCTTTACCGCTGACAAATTTTGTTGTTTGCTCAATGCTTCCGCCAGCTTTCTGTCTAAGCCAGCCTGTTTTAATTTTGTGAAATCCAATGGAATTTTATTGATAATTCTTTTAGGCTGTGTCGAAGGCGACGCCTGCGTTGACGACGACGGCGACTGCGAGGGCATCGCAATATTGTTGCTGTTGTCTTTTGGTTGGTCGTTTCTAGCGTGGTTTGAATTGACCACTCCGTGCGGTACTTTAAAACTATCTTTATCCATTTCAATTGGTTGGTTCAACTTGTAGTCAGCAACAATTACGCAGCTAAATGTTAATAATTTTCACAATTTACATGCGTACTTAAGTATTTTTTTATATTTGCTTAACGACACTTTTTCAATCACAACGAAATTTTAAAATTGTACACTTTTTGAAAACCACTTGTTTTTCTCATACACGCTTATTTTGTGATCATGAAGAGTTTTAAATTTTTTAACCATTTTTTGCAAGAAATACAAATGACTGAAGCATGTGCAGCTCGATAGGTCGATGCATCGATGTCTATCGATTGATTGTTGAATATGAAGTACTCAGAGCAACACTGGCAAGCTATTATTATGCAAAAAATCCGAATTTCCAGTTTTCATTGAAGAATCGCATATTTAATGAATACATTAATATAACTTTATTTATTTTTCATTAAATACCGGAAATAGTAAACAGTTAACTTAATAAATAATGGTTATCGGAGAAAAAAGTATCGGGGTTCATTGTAGATGAATATTTATCGATTTTTTGCAACATTTGGACAACACTGTTTTCTTTTCTTAAAACAACGTTTACGTTTTGCTCGGTGTGTATTTTATAAAAAATTAACTAAAAATATGGATTTTCAAAATCGCGCCGGTGGAAAAACCGGTAGCGGTGGCGTCGCCTCATGGTCGGAGTCCAATCGCGAGCGCAAGGAGCGACTGCGACAGCTGGCGCTTGAAACCATCGATCTGAACAAGGATCCTTATTTTATGAAGAACCATCTCGGTTCCTATGAATGCAAACTCTGTTTGACGCTGCACAACAACGAGGGCAGCTACTTGGCCCACACCCAAGGCAAAAAGCATCAAGAGAACTTGGCCCGCCGTGCCGCCAAAGAAGCCAAGGAGGCACCCTCATCACTGCTAGCGCCGGAGAAACCGCGTGTGGAGCCAAAGAAGTTTGTGAAAATCGGACGTCCCGGCTATCGGGTAACCAAACAGCGTGAACTCTCCAATGGCCAGCAGTCGCTGCTTTTCCAAATCGATTATCCCGAGATTAGCGAAGGTGTTGTGCCGCGCCATCGTTTTATGTCCGCCTACGAGCAAAAGATTGAGCCCCCAGATCGTAAATGGCAGTACTTACTTTTTGCGGCCGAACCATACGAGACAATTGGCTTTAAAGTGCCGTCGCGCGAGGTGGACAAGACAGAGGGCAAGTTCTGGACACATTTGAATCGAGATACCAAGCAATTCTTTTTGCAATTTGCATTTAAATTCGAACCCAAGATCTTGCCGCCGCCACCACCGAATCTACATCGTGCCTTGGGACCACCAGCCGGTTTTCCAATGCCTGGGCCACCTCGTCCAGCCATGCATCCTATGTTCAACGGTGTGCCGCCGCCTCCACCCATGTAGAAGATCAGCTGTAAACATCTCTTTCAGTAGCAATAAATTTTTAATCTATAACAAACCTTCGTTGTATTCATTTGTACAATTAAGGGAGGTCAATAAATCGTATTCACAAATTTGTATATCTTAAAATCTTGTATTTTATTTTAATTTCTCTTAAGAACATGAAAAAATATTGCATATTGTTGTGTTGTGGTTTTTCATATTTGTTGTTGTTTATGGTTTAGGGTCTGTTGTTTTTGTAAATTGGTATCTTACAAATGTTAAAAGTGATTATGCTAACTTTAAGCTAATGACATACATAGTTAAATATATATTAGGCAAATATACACATTCCCTATAAAATACATGAAGTCCATATAGCTAAAGGCTCAACGTGTCGTTGTCTGCTTCCATTTGCTTTACATTTTCACATTGTCTTGGCTTTTTGCTTTTTCTTATAGCTTTTCACGTTTCTTAAAGTTGCGTTTCGATTGCAAACGATTGATAATGTCAGTCACATGAGGTTTGTGGTCAAAGATCTTCATCAATTGATTTTGCGCCTCGTTGATGCCATCGGTTATGATCTTGCTGCGTTGTATATTACCCTGCAACATTTAAATTAAATTAGTATTTATAGTAAATCTACAACTGGAGCAGAGACTAACCTTTAATAGCTCGCTGACGCGCTCAATGTCGCCATGCTTGTCCTTGTCCTTCTCGAGCTCCTTCAACATGGTCTCCAGTTGACCGAGACTGAACATTTCCGAATCATTCTACAATGCAAAAGACTTATTACTTATACTCAATCGAAATATAATTTTTTGAAACCTACCAAATCCTCCATTTGTGAACGCAGATGGTAAAGCTTCCAGCCGCTAATTTTGCCTTGGACATTGGGTTGATTGGCCAGATCAATGACTGTGGCGCGTCGCTCCTCGCGCGGCTTCACATCCGTATAGCGATGGAAATGATTGTTGGCCAACTTGTGCGTTGGCTTGTAAGTCTGTCGTAGAAAAAGGAAAACTGTTAATAAATTGAACTTCACTTTGTTGAGCTGCTTAAAAGCTTACATTAAGCAGCGCACAATTGCGCGGACGTCGCAGCACAAAGTCAACTGGATTGGCGTTCTCCTTGTTGCCAGCAACGGCTGGTGTTGCGCTGCTCGCCAGACGATGATTGTTCACATCTGCGGCATTCGAGCTGGCATTAGTTGTGACTGCTACGCTGCCTCCAGCTGCAGCTGCTGTTACCAGCAGTCCACCATTGTTGTGCGGCTGATGTTGCAATTGTTGCTGCTGCTGTTGTTGCTGCTGCTGTTGAATGAATAGCGATGTGGCTTCCTGTGTGGTGCTGCTGCTGTGACTGCTCACGCTCCCAGTTGGCGGCGGCAGCGACAACGACAACGAAGCCTGGCTCTGATTCGAGTGCTGACTGTCGTTTCTGTGAAGCAAATACAAATATTCAATTACGTATACCAATAAATTATTACTAAATAGCTTACGTGGATCGCCGTGCTTTCTTGCGCGCCAGGCCATCGTAGCTGTTGCCATTCATGCGCGTTTGGGGCAACTGTCCAGAGCTGGCCACATGATGTGCACCTTGCAGCTGCGACACATCCACAAAGGCGCTGCCCACACGTGCGACCAGCGTTGAGTGCGACATGTTTGGCGGCAGCGTTGACTGATGAGTTGCATACATCTGAAGAGGCAGAGATTATCAATTAGCGATTTATTCTTTAGTTTAATCAACACGATTTCGCAACTCACCTCATTGATGGGATTGAAGTGCGTTGCAGTGGAGCTGGTTGCTTCATCCCCAATGCGATTAATGCTCAAATTGCTGTCCTGTATCTGCTGATCCACGCCGGGTGACGAATTGGCCGATACTGTGGTGGAACCATCCGAGGATGCCGGCGATTCAGCGCGCATATTGCGTGTGCTCACAATGCTGCCCGCTGTAGTCGAAGCAGATGCTGTCGATGCTGACGAAGCAACCGCTGCAGCAGCGCTTACAATCGCAGAGTTAACTCGCTCGCGCTCCTTTTTGGCCAACGCCTCCACGGTGAGTGCCGAGCTGGTGACAGTTGCTCCCGCCGACGCCGCAGCCGCAGCAATTTGTGGTGCTGGCGCCACAGAAACGGGCTGCAGATTGAAGGCAGAGCCGCCAGCCAAATTCACAGCTGTCACGCTGGCTGTGGATGCGTTTGTTGCATTAGCATTGCTGCTCATCGAGAGCAGCGTGGGAGCCAGATTCTTAACGCCTCGTATGGGCGATCCTTCAGCATCACGTTTGCGCATGAAATTGGAGACCAGCGCATTGGCTGCCACCGGCACAGGGATGGGCATGGGCAGCGCACTTACGGTGGCGCCACCGCCCGTTGTTGTGGGCGCCGCGCCCGTTGTCACCTTGACGGACGTGTGCAGCGGTATAACCATGTGCTGGGGCGGAGCACCGCCCGCATGCGCCGCGCCCGCCGGTATGATGAGCTGCTGATGTCCAATGGTGCGACTACCGCCGGCTGCCGACGACGGCAGCACGGTGAAAGTGGCAGTTGAGCCGCCAGCTGCGGAGCCAATGGCTTGTGCGTGACTGGCAAATGGCAGCGAGGAGACGGACAAACTGCCGCTGGCGCCGCTGCTCACCAGCTGAGCCTGCGCCTGTTGTCCGTGAGTATGTGTGCTCTGCGTCACCGTCGTCGTCGTCAGCGAAAGCACGCCCGTCGACGCGGGCATCGATTCGTAGTAGATAGCCGAACTGCCTTGCGGCAGGAACGATGTGCCCGCCACAGATGTGGCCACCGAGGTGGCTGTGGCCGCCGAGACGCTCACGGCACCCGCGTTGCCGCCACGCTGCTGTATAAAGACGTTGGTGGGCGTGGTTCCGGGTGGCAAGCCACCGCTGCCTGACGCATCCACGCCTGCCGCTTGTGGTATCATCATTTTGCCCACGGTGATGCCGCTGGCATTCTTGATGGGCGTCAGTGTGCCCGTCAAGATGTTGCTCGCCGGTCCGCCACGTGCGCCCAGCGTCAGCGGCAACACGGTGGCTCCACCCGCTGCTGCCGTTGCACCCGTTGTTGCCGGCACCGAGCTTGTTGTTACGCTGGTGGCCGAAACACTGGGCACCGCTTGAATACTGGCCACACCCTGTGGCTGCATTGTGGCGCCAGCTGCGCCGCCTGCTGTGGAGAGTTTGCCAATTGGATTCAGTTGTGTGATGGTCAGCGAGGGTTGCACTTTGGCTGTCATTGTTACCGGCGGTCGAATACCTAGGAAAATCAATGGAAAATGTCAATTTAGATAAAGTTTTGCAAGCAATTTTTCAGCACGTCAGTCAATGAAAATAGAAAAACTCATTACTAGCTGACGTTTCTATGCAAACGCACAAACTCACATATGTTTGGCATGAGCTGTCAACAGAAACCTCAAATATCAAGCATACGCAGTGTTTACATATTGACAATTTACTGGAAAGAAGTGCAAGGCAAAAGTTGTATGAGACAAACAAAATTGTTTGCTAATTGCATTATTGTATTTCAATTTTAAAACTAATTGTAAAAGACGTTTTTTTTCGGCCTAGTTTCGAATCGTATAATATTTGAAGATAAATTATTCAATGATTAATGAACCTTTTTTAAGATAATTCATTGGCCTAATTTTCGGACTTTTTAATAGTCAAAATATATTTCAGATAGGATTACTTCAAAATGCACGTCTGAGCACACAAATGTTGAACTTTTTTAAATGAATTATACAACTTGCTTTGAATGACTTGACGAAAGAAGCTCTTGACTAAGTGAAACAAGTAAGAAAGCTACAGTCGAGTGTGTTCGATAAAAAAACATTTACAATTCAACAAACTAAAGTTAAGTTTCTTAATTGAATGACAAGCTTACCCATCTTAGCCGCTTGGGTGGTGCTCATGAGGAATGGCTGCAGCATAACGTTGCCCGCCAAGCGTGCCGTCGAGCCAATTATTTGCTGGCCGCCGCCCGTTGCCGGCTGCTGCAGCTGAATGATGCGTGTGGTGGGCAGATTAGCAGTCAAAGCCACTGGTGCCACGCTGGCAGCAGTGCCAGCTCCTCCTGGTCCGCGTCCCGCCACAGTGACGCCGCCAGAGACGCTCACAGGCGTCGGTGGAGCAACGCTCGAGCTGAGCTGCGGTATGCTGGGAGCGCGAATGCTAATGCTGGTCGTATTGAGCTTGGCTGTCGGAAAACTCTTGCCCAGTATGGGACGTACTTGGCGTGGCGTCACTGTGGTGCCACCGGGCGTGGTGGCGGTGCCACCAGCGGCATTTGTAGCGCCCAGCGGGGTAGCGACGGCAAAGCGCGGATTGAACTGCGGCCCAGTATTCGGGTTTGTGGTGGGCGAGCCGGCGGCTGAGACATTTGAGGAATAAACTAGCGTCGCCTGATGCGGACGCGGCGGCAGCACAGTGGCCACATAAGCCTGTGGCACACCTGAAGGACCCGCTTGCTGCGGTGGCAGAGACTGAGCCGCCGAAACGGAGAGAGCTAGAAGGGAAGTAGTGATGCATTAGATTGGGTATAAAATATGGCTAAACTGAGAGAGACTCACCTGTGTTTGCCTGGACTGGTGTAGCTGTGGTGGAAACGCTAGCGCCCGTTGAGGTGGTGATGATGCGTTGCCTGGGCTGATGAATGGCACGAATCAACTGCACTGCGGTAGGACTCTGCATCCAGGCAGCGCTGCTCGCCGACGAGATGACCGTCGATGGTTGCGAGGTGCGCACAAAGCTGCCGCTGCTACCGAGTCCCGTTGGCCCAGATGCCGGATTAACGCTGGCTGTGGATGTCGCACGCAATGGTGTCACAAGTCGCTGAGCACCCGTCACACCCACGCCGCTCATCTGGGTGGCGGTGACGCTGGCGCGTGGCAAGTAGGTGGCTTGGGTGACTGGCCGTGTGACTGTAATCGAGGCATTGGATACGCTGCGTGCTGCTGGCGTTGCTGGTATGGCTGTGATTTGGGTGCGACCAGTTGCCGTGACGTTCTCCAGCTGCTTAATCATGGGCATGACGACGCGTACTTGGGTCGATTGGCCGCCAGCGCCAATTGCGCGAATCGAGGCGGCCGTGGTTGCCTGGCCCGTGTTCAGAGAGATGGGTGTGCCGCTGAGGGATGTCTGCACCGTGTTGCCGGCGGTGGCCACTTTAATTGTTCCTCCGCTGAGGATGGGCGTGCCCGTTATGGAAATGCCACCGCCGCCGTCCGGTTTAACGTGCGTTATTTTGGCTGCCACTGTGGAATGCCCTGAGGAGGATGTTGGCAATTGATGTAATGAGTATCTGTTTAAGGCGCCACGAAATTGTGAATATGTGGGTATTGCCATGGCATTGATATTGGCTGTTGTTGTTGCTGTGTTGTGGGCTATCAAGTGCTTTGTGTTTGTTGGATGAGTGCGAATCTTAACGGCTTTTAGTGTTGCTGTATGTGCAAAAATAAATATATAAAAAAAAACAAGCAATGGAGCAACACTTTTTGAATTGAGTTTAGTGGCAACGCCGAAAAGTACTACTACTGATTGGTGGTGGCAACACTATAACGAATCGACAGTAACAACAAAACAGACATATACAGACATGTACGCACACACATACTAACGCACTTGCATATATATGGCGCAGCCATATGCTACGAATGTGAGACGCAAAAGAAAAGTGTAACAAACACTGCGCGCGTATGCGAGCACAAAAGAGAACTAACAAGAAAGCGCTCACACTAACACAAAACACGTACACAAACACACACCTACACACGTGCAATTGCAAAGCACCAAAAATGTTATGTATACATACTAATGCCAACACATGTATGTACAAATATGTACAATTGTGAACATATATACTAAGTAGATATCGCTAGAAATACACTTACCAGGCGCCGTTGTCGTAGCTGTACCACTAGCGCCTCCTCCACCCACCGGACCACCAGAGCCGCCTTCACTCGATGCGCTCATGCTGCCCAAGAACGCAGTATATAGTTATTTGAGCAAATACTGTGAACACAAGAAATAACAAAATTAGTTTACTTCGTTTTCATGCTGTTGCGTTTTTTGTCTTATCAATGCGATGTGTACACATGCGTACGTATGTACGTATGAATTGAATGTCTTATTGCAATAAGCAATCAAAATAAACACAAATCGATGATAAACGAGGCGGCCTTAAACCCATTTACCTGCCTTGCTATTTGTTTTTGTACTTTGAAGTACAATTTCAGAATTTTCACTATTTTTTGTGTACACTTCTGTTTATCTTAATAATTTTTCTAGGGACAACTTCGGCCGCAAGTTGACTACCCAAAAATACCAATGGAAATATAAGTGTAAAATATACCACTTCCGAAATGAAGATATCTGGTCACATTATTGCTAGCGATGGTGTAATTTTCGAACAAAAAACATTTCTTGTCGTCTATTCTATTTTCGCAAAAGAATTATTATATCGTCTCTCATTATCGTTAAATTAAATATGGGTATTATAATAATGAATTACATTATGAGAAAAAAGTCGAAACTTTTGACTTTGACGACAACGCATTTTCTTAATCAATAATATCGAAAGTTACTACAGTGCATATTGAGTATAACAGGGCATTAACATTAACACTTGCTGCATAATGAAGAAGCAAAATGTTAAGAATTCCTAAAAGAGGAAGAAATACTGTATAGCACAACATTGCCAATCGCGAAGTGAAAAGACATACATAAAAATACTTTTCTCTCCAACAAATACAATATAAATTAAGAAGAAAAACGTTTAATTTAATCAAAAAACCGACCGGGAGTGAACTAATAATCCATTATTGTGTGCGCGTGAGTGTGTGTGTCTGCGCAAACTAAATAAATAATCAAACACACACAGCAGCGATTAACACACAAAAGCTACACAGAGTTTAATTAAATTACAAGCAAAAATCATAAGTAAAAAAAGCAAAGGCAGGTGTGTGCGTGTGTGAGTGTGTAATTGTTTATAGCAATTGCTGGTTAGCAAAACAGCTGGCAACTAGCAGTGCTTGTAAAAAGTTTACGAAAATTCCTGCCAGAGTTATGCGAAAAAATTGATTTTCCACAACGATTGCAACTAACTGCAAAAATTCGGCCGAAAGCAGCTGAAAAAGGAAATCCACCCTCCCCTCTCACCCAACCAACACCCCCAATCGACAGTGTCGGTGTGTGTGAGAGAGTGAGTGAGCGCGTGTGTGTTAGAGTGTGAGTGTGTTGTTATTGCTGCTGCAGCAAAAGAAAGATAAAGGATCCAAAGCAGACGCGTCTCGCTGCCGGCGGCGCCTGCAATGAATATTGTCGGGGAATATGAATACAGCTCCAAGGATATGCTTGGCCATGGCGCCTTTGCTGTGGTCTACAAAGGACGTCATCGCAAGGTAAGCAAACGACGTCGACGTCATGTAATAACTTGTTTAGCTGGAATTGTTTTTGCATTTTTATTTTATTGTTATTGTTGATTTCAAAGTGTGGGCTTGGCTCGCATTTGTAAAAATAAAGAAAACAAACAACAACAACAACAAATTGTTATTAACAATGCGCCATTGTCGCAGCAAATGCGAAACTCGCATAAAACGCAATTAGCAAAAAAACAGTGTATCCACACCAAAGTAGTGGTATCTTCCTCATTTTCTCTTTGGCAAATGTCAAATGCAAAAGCAACTAAAGAGAAGGGGACGTCAGCTGATGAGTAGCGGCAACAACAACAAAAACAACATCAGCGCGTTGCCCCTTGGTGTTGTTTTCTGTTTATTTCTTTGCTATTGCGAATTCCTTTGACGTTAGTCGCTCTCTCTCTTTTGTCTCTGTTTATATTTTATTTTGGCACTATGGCGCCCCTTATCTCTCATTAGTTTTGTTTTTAAATGTGTATTTCAACAACATTCATTGGATTCAAGCACAAACACGTGCGTTTCGTTCCTTTTTGCGACGCGTTTTCTGAGGCCTATTTTCAATTTACGCTGCGGTTCCAACATACATACATATGTACGTATGTAAATAGGTACATACATATGTATGTCGGTATGCGTTGTGGTGTGTGTATTCAATATAGTGTTTTGAACTATTTCATGGTCACAACGCATACAACAAATATTCTACATGTGCTTGTAGGCGGATTTATTTTTTTAGAGTGTAGGTACACACTGTTTCTGTTTTTTTTTTGCTGTTCAGAAATAGATGGTGACGTTTGTAGAGTTAGAAGATTTAGGGAACTTTAACAACAAAACAATGGAAATAATGCACAAAGACAGCAATTAATAATAACTGATTTATATAGGTAGTATAAGGTAAATTCTTTCTAAAATTAATGCATATTATGCGAACCACATTGAGTCAGAGACAGCGGTTGTCAGGATCGAGTTTGATGACTTTAGCTGATGAAATTGTTGTGGCCCTGAGAAGTCAGAAATGAGTTTACCTGAATTTTCTCAGCACGTACATATTCTTGCCTTTCATCTGGCACTACTAATGATAAATGGAAAAATGCTGGGAAATTAACAAAACAGGTCCCCGAGAAAAGAAATCGAAGTGATAATAAAATCAAAAGTTACAGCTCTTTCGAAAATACAATGAAAAAAAAACGAAAAGAAAAAAGCGATTAACAAATCGTCGGGAAGACCAAGTCAAAGAGAAAGAGATGGCAACACTACAGGTCGCGATGAGAGACTGAGACAAATGACAGTCGCTGTGAAATAAATGGGGCACACTTTGTTATTGTAATTGTTAGTGTTGTTTTTGTTGTTGTAGGTGTTAAAGGTGATTGTTGTTGCTGTTGTCATTGCATTGTCATTAAAGAGTGCGCCTATTAAAAGTCGAAATGAACTTGAGCAACTTTTTTTTCTTCGAAAAGCAAAAACAAAAAGCAAACACACATCACAGAGCTGATAAACTTTGCTGCGATTGCTTTTTTTGTTGCCACAGATTTTCTTCTCATAAACAAATTGAAAGCAGAGCGTCACACAAAATTTGTGAGGTTTGTCTATATCATATACATATGTTATTATGTGTAGATATATCGATATAGTATATGTTTGTATACGAAGAAGATGCGTATCTCATGGATACAGAAAACAGCTGATGCAATAACGGGCAGCTGTTGCCGCAAAAATTTTGCTTTGCTTGTTTGTTTGCTGAGTTGTTTTTAATTTCGCTTTGATTTTTACGTGACTTTTGTGTTGAATTTTCGCTTTCAATTTGCAAAACTATAATGAGTTATTTATGCATGCGAGGAGCATGTATTAATTCACTAATCCGAAATAATTTGTGCAAACTGGATTTTTATTATTAGTACGACTGGAAATCTAAATTTAGCTGCCTTCATTTGACAATATAGTCCAGTTTTTCTCACAGTGCATGCATTACTATTTCCTGACGTGATGCTTCTATTAGCACTTTATAAAAGTACACTTTTTGATCAATATTGTGCATAAAGTGTTGGGCATTTTTCAATGCGGTTTCGCGGCTATCGTTAAAAAAATATCTAGACAGCCGAAGAACACGCTAATCTCTTGACATGTCGCCAGGCAGATGCACCATGGTCCCGTTCTAAAAATAGTTAACCGCATGGAACATGTGCAGGCAGACAACAAAAGATACATATACAGATACAGATACACGAGTGCAGCCGTAGCCGCAGCCACAGAACTGTAGACAGACAATGCGAGTTGTGTTGCCCAAAAATAAACACAAATCTACGGATCGTAGGCCGCCCTTCCCCATCATATATCTCTACTACAGCTGTGGAAAACACAAAATGAATGAATGAAAATTAATGCACAACCATCGGTTGCACACACAAAACACAAACAAACACACACATGTGCAAATCGTTGCTCGCTTGACACGTGTTCCAACAATTTACATTGCTTTGTTCCTGTTTATTCTACTATACTAGGTATATGCAATGCATACATACATATATAGTATGGTTTTCCATTCGATATTCTTTGTGCTCGTGGCATTGCATAAGGCACAACCCCACACACATTGAGTAAGAATCATGCAAAAAGTCATTATATTCTGATAATTCGTAAAGAGTGCATAGACGAGGGCAGCTCGTAAGTGAAATTGTAAAAGAAATGGATGCGTATACTTAATATTTGCATATATGAGCAGAAGAAAAAGTGTATTCAAAGCTATCGATAGTTTTTCATAGCTTAGTGATGGCAGAGTACATCATTCAAGTATTTATCGATATTATATGATACAATTTTAAATTGTAAAAGTAAAAATTTTGATCCGTTTCGTAATTTATACACTACGATGATTGCAAGTTATATTTAATAAATTTGTTTTATTAACTATTATTATATAATTAGAGTTTAAGCAAAATTAGTTTTGCAGTTTATTTTAATAGTCATTAGATTATTAAAACTATCGGTAGTTTCCATAGTTGATGGCTTTGCGATATACCACTTGGAGATGACACAAGAGGAACTTATCGATATATAAGAACTAATTTTTATGTCTTACGATATGCACATTTTTCCGATTAGGATACTATTTACATTTTAGAATGGGGCCTTTAAGTATAAGTATAACCATTTATAAAATATTTGATTTTTAAAACTACAATATTTTTCTTAGGCAAATTTGAACAGTTTTTATGCCAATTTTTCTATCATTTTTATCTACTATTTTATTGACAACCCTCGGGCTTCTCTACATATTTCATAATGTGTATATTGCAGCAAGGTTTCGTAATATCACAGTTCTTTCCTTCCCTCTTTCCGGCTCCCGTCCATCTGTCTGGTCGCTTTGCATGCACGCGTTTCATTTCGCGTTGTTTTATAGTTTTTAGCATATTTACTTTTCATAATTGTTAGCAATTGCATTTTGTATTTGATTTGTCGCCATTTGTTATTGCTTGTTGATATTGTTGTTGTTATTGTTGTTGTTATTTTGCAATCACTTTGCATTATTCAAGTGCATTAAATGCGTTTTGAGAAATTATCAGCCGGCGCGAATCGAGGCGTTTCTAATCGAATCAGAATTATTCAACAGTCATCGTGGACACCTCAGACATCTAATGCAATTCATGTAAAGGGTTGAATCAGTTTTAGATTTGTGAGAATAGTGCGAAGTTGTTTTATTCGCGATTCAATTATTCCAGCTAAATAAGCACGGATTGCAATTAGACAGGGGTAAATTCATACAGTTAAATATTTTATTATTGTCATTGAAAGCAATCAAAAATAAACGATGGGTGCTTGGTAATTATTATTATTATTGAAAGCAGACAAATCTCATATAAATTACTAAGTTGCCATTTAAATGGAATAATTTAATTCCAAAAATAAATTGCTTCATTTTAGTTAAACTGTACATTAAAACGATCATTCGAGAACGATAAATAGTTATCGATAACTTCAATACAGTGCCGTTTACAGTTGATTGGCTTCATCAGACATAAAGATTAACTAACTTTAATCAAATTAGATTCGCAGCCAGCTGCAAACCAATTCGCTTTCAATGCCGTCCTCTAAAAGTTTATTTACCCTCGAATGATAACAAAAGTTCTTGACCCAATCACCCATTTTGTAAAAAATTAAAAATCAGAATCTCAAGCATATGCAGAAAATTTGTATAAAATGGCACAAATGGAAACCACACGATTTGTGTGTGGAAGCGAATGTGAAAGTTAACAAGTCATTTGCTCGTTTGCTTTTTATATTGTTTGTGCTTTTTTTTTTTGCTTGGAGGCCAAGCGGAAGCTGAGCGAGCACTCTACCCCACGATCCCGCTGAACCCCAATTTGCACATATTGTGAGGAAAAGGGGGGAAATTAGTTTGCACATTACTTATGACGAATGGAAATTTGGGTTCAGTGGAGTTCAATGCACCGTATGAGTTGAGTTGAGTTGGGTTGAGTTGATTGCTGTTCAGTCAGTGTGTGATAAGGCCAAAAGCGGGGTGCGCTACAGGCCACAAATGGAATTGAAGAAATGACGATGCCGCACAGTGCAACGGCCCCCAACTATGTACAAAAAATAAAATGGGCAAAAAGGAAAGCAACAACAAGAAAAATTTGGACAGAAATAGCAAAAAATAATTGCGCAGAAAATGCGAGAAACAAAACAACACAAACAACAACAGCAGCAGCACAAAGTATCTGACAGATACAAACACACTCACAGTCACTCACAGAGCTGGGAAGATATGGCACTAACTGGTTTGCCTGGGTGAAAATATATTGCTGGAAAGGCAATCCGAAACGTCAGGCGGAAAACTCTTTTGGCCAAACTGCGTCGCAGGTTTTCAATTTCGCACAACGCGTGATTGACTCGATATGAAAAGACTGACAGAGCGTGTACATTAGCTAAGCAAAAACGACTTGCGAATACTCTCTCTCTCTCTCTCTCTTTCAGAAGTATCTTTACATCCTGATAGAATTAGAAAAGAGTGTGTCTAAGACTCGATTTGACTTTTGCTTTTGGCAGCGAACTGGAACTAGTCTGAAATGCTCGTTAAACCAGTTTCTCGCGTGAGAATTATGATATTTCTTTCCGATATTCTCATTCTGAACAGTGCCCGTATTTGTTTCCATATACGGCGCACAACAATTTATGCGCATATTTCGCCATCTAGTCTGCACGTGGAAGCAAGCTACTTGAATGTCTGAGACATGTCTGAAACTCGATAGGATTTTGTTTGTTATTAATGAACTATACATTTGCGTTGATTCTAATGATTGTTTTCACGATTGCATAATAAAAGCAACAGTTGTGACTTCCGTTCGTTAAAACGTAAACAGAGAAGTGTCATAAAAAGAATGAAAATTACAAAACTACTAATGGCATTATTGATCAACTTATGTACATACATATATTTTAAGGGCTGTATAGCAAATGATTCAAGATTTTTATTATATTTACTTCGAATATGGTACATTTTGTACTATATGGTATATTTTGAATGTAGTGCTTTATCTATATACCAAATATAACCTTTGGTATATATTTTTTTATTATATTAAAAATATTATTATATTAAAAGTATTATATTTACTTTGAATTTTGTGCATTTTGTACTATATGGTATATTTTTAATGTAGTGCTGTACCAATATACTAAATATAACCTCCGGTATATTTTAGTATTTTCATCATATTTACTTCAAATATGGTACATTTTGTACTATATGGTATATTTTGAATGTAGTGCTTTATCTATATACCAAATATAACCTTTGGTATATTTTTAGTATTTTGGTATTATTATTATTTTAAAAATAATACCGCACTGTTTTGCTTTTATTTAAAATGATTAGCGGGTATCTCACAGTCGAGTAGACTCGAGTGTACTGTTATTTAAAAAAGTTTTACATGCGGGTTCTAAGTGCCTGCCTTCCCTAAGAATTAAGAACTCAATCTGCATTTCTTCCAATCAACAACTGTCGCTGTGCCATTTTCTTTGACTTTGACCTAGGCCAGAGTCTTTAATCAGTTCAAGAAAACATTACATCCCAATGTAGAACTGCTGTTTGTAAGCCAACGTCAATCCCTAGGGGGACCAATAAACATTTTTAATCAATGAGCCGCAGCAACAAAGTATTTATAGACATTCTCCCAACAAACAACAAGATGCAATATACAAATGCCGCTTGTTATCGGTCAAGTGGTCGGTATTTATTGATTGTAAACATCATTCAAAAAACAAAAATGCAAAACTGGAGTAAATATCAATTATTTTTAATATAAATATTCAGCTTCAACTGGTTTGTGCGATTATTCAGGTTTGAAACAATGGAAACGAGAGATAATGAAAATAGGTAATGAAGTGACGGCGATATGAAAGCAAATAACAATTGTTAAAAAGTAAAGTTTACTCAGGTCGGATAATTCAGTCATTCGATCGTATCTGCAGATGCGTTGAGGCTTGGCTTCATGCCATATTTTTTAATGCAAGTGCGAAATGAAAGGTTGCCGCACAAATTTACACTTTCCTCTTTTGTTGTGTTGTTGGCTAAGGTAAACACAGACAAAGAGTCATTGTCGCTTGTTAAGTGCGGAGGTAAATAGCGTGCTGGGTGGGGAGGAAGGGTGATGAGGAGATAGCTCCTCTCTTATCGCTGAAGCGCAAACTAAACCCAAGACAAACGGTAAACTTGACGCACCTCTTCAAGTGAATGGCTCAATGCGTTTTGTGTTTTTTGCGTAGCTATTAATAATAACGGGACACGGAACAAGTTGCACGTAGCACGTTGCACGCTATACGCATTTTGCAACTGCGTTGCAAGCGGCACTTCTAATTAGTTATGCATATATTTATGGGCAACCATTGCAATTATTGTGTGATGCACGAGGCAGAGAAGTGTGTGCTAAAAGTAGATATTCAATGATTTAGTGCTGCAAAACACGAGGCCTCTCTTTGCGATTCTCATATTGAATAGTTATGCAATTGTCATTAGATAATTTCAATGATAAACTATCCTAAATTAAGCATTACATATTCAATTTTAATAATTTGGTGTTGTTAAACGATTCTTACAACAGCCACTTTGTTAACTTTAAAATAAAACAAATTTAAATTAGTTAGCCGAATGAAATTATTACTTCAATTGCATAATTATACCATTATCTTTGAACTGTCCTTAGATATACCTATCGCACATTAAGAATTACATATTTAATTCCATTATTTCTTTGAAATTAGCTGCATTATATAATTGCTTGCTTTGAATAGTTATACAATTTTAATTAGACAAACTTTGGGTATCATCCCACATTAATTCAATTGCAATAAGTTAGTGCTATTAAATAATTCTTACAACAACAACTTTGTTTACTTTTAAATTAGTTAACTGAATGAAGTAATTACCCAATTTATTCCAATGTATCTAAAACCCAACTATTTATATTTTCTTATTGTTTTCTATTGCGTGCCAAGCAGCAGCTGCTTCATTGTTGCTTCGGTTTTAAATTCTCGAAATGTTAAGCTTAAATATTCATGAAAAATTAGCTTTAAATGCATAAAACCGTTGAAATTGTTATTTAATTGAATGCGGTAAATTTATCAATTTAGTGAGAATATTATTGTAATCATGACAATCACTTCAAAACACAATGTGCACTCCAGAACTGTCTATATACTTAAATGCATGTAACTGCAAGTCTACGCTGTCTACCTGTGCATTTTATCAATCACATTTTACGTTAATTGACACGTGAGTCATTAAACAAGTGTGCTCACTGTGTGATCAGCATTTAATTTGCTGTTACGTTCAGTGCCATCGCATGGAGTTAATCTTTTTTAGAACATTTACTGAGATATGATTCAATTGAATTTTATGTTCAATTTGTGTGTTGACAATAAATCAAACATTTCGATGAGTTCAACTTTAATTGAAAGTCATTCGCCGATTGGGTTCAATGCCTCTAGTTCGTTAACCAACACTAATGGGTGCTAATTAACACTGTTATTTTATATATTTGTTTGTTTATTATTGCAGAAACACATGCCGGTTGCCATCAAGTGCATTACCAAGAAGGGACTGATCAAGACGCAGAATTTACTCGGCAAGGAGATTAAAATTCTCAAGGAACTAACAGAGCTGCATCATGAGAATGTTGTCGCTCTCTTGGATTGCAAGGAGTCCCAGGATTGTGTCAATCTGGTTATGGAGGTGAGTCTACAGTCTTAGGTCTTAAGTCTTATCTATAGTCTGACCAATTGTTCAAAACAACAAACTCTCCGTATAGTATTTATACAATAGAACCATCCTATATAGTATGCATTAATATTAATGATATGTGGCCCAATCGTATGACTCAGTTTGGTTGTTGTTATTGTCCATATTCATTGCACCTAAAGTGCACGTAGGCAAAGCTCCACGTCATACGCTCCCCGATCCTCTTCCTCACGCTCTCCCGCTCCCTGACTCTCACGAGTCATGGCACTTTCAGCTAAAACGCTACGCAATTAATTGCGGAAGTTGCAAAGTCTACACGAAAACAAAATAAATATGCAGAAACGCCAAAGCAAAGGGTAACCGACTAGATAATGCTCTATAAATTTGAAATGTTTCGAGCAATATTTGTAAAATATACTATCGAGGAAACCTATCGATTTATATCGATATAACTTCTGCATATACTTAGCCAGCAATTCGAAGTTAAAGTAGTTTTTATATTAATATTACTAAAAACTAGAGCTATCTAGAGGTAATCAAAGAAAGATTATTCAACATATTGTTCGTCTTCTTCATATCGATAGTTTTACGATTGTGACGAGTGATGTCATTTCTTTTTCCTTAAATGGTATTCACAAATGTTATCAAAGAACAAAGAATTATATGCAAGTTAACTACTACCTATCTAATCTATTAATCTACACAGGGTATTTGCCATTTAGCAATCTGACTAAAAGCGTATATTTCTCGAGCCGCTTTAACTAAAATTTGTTGACCTACTTGTTTATTGATTAACGCATTTAGTTGTTTACTTCCTAGATTCTGATTGCTTATTTTAGTGCGTTCCTCAGGTGTTTGCATACTTTTAGCCAGCAGTGTTCATTGATCAAAATGAAAGGCATTTCGTAAATAGGCCAATGTTTTAGCCATTGATAAGATTGTGTTTGTGGCAGATTTCTAATCTACGCACTTTTTCCCTAAATCATAATAGTTGGGTAGCTTCTCTTTATTAGAAAGTATTTTTTTCCGGAGCTAGACATCAATATATTATATATGTAGTTATAAGTCTGTCATATAATTTGATTGAGTTTCCCCTATATGTGTAATCGTGTCAAACTGCGAATTAACATGCGATTAGTTTGGTTTGTTTCATCTGACTTTGACCCCATTTCGTGTTTATTTACTCTGTGCTTCAAGTACTTCCCTGCCCTGCCCTTTCCTGCTTCTATTGTCTAATTTCTAATGTAATCAGTTTATACTCGTGTCATTTATTGACTCAGTTGCACGCGTTGCTTTTCCCCAGCTTGAAATATCAACCAAATTATATACATTACACTGACAGCTTTGAATTTGAATATTTGTGTGTCAGGTGGTACGAGTCTCGTTTTTATCGTCTAACTGTAGTTTTAGATTAGCATCATTTAATACTTTAATAATGGACAAAAGTCTAGATAATGTTGTTGGTGGTGCGTTCATGAATAATATAATTACCTAACAATTAGTTTTCCTCTTTCGAAATGATGAATAAAAAGAGTCGTCATTTCTTTATGCTATTTACAATAATTAATGTTTATTGTATAAATTGGCAAAGTGTCTATATATTAAGAGTACGACAGCTAACATTTAGGTCAATTAACAATATGATGTGTGCTCCAAACGTAACCATAGAATAATATATATAATATGTAGTTGTTCTTGTTGTTTGTTCTTCTTGGGACCAAAACGAAGGGTGAATGGGGACAAATTGGAGTAGTGTGGGATGTTCTATATAACAGAGGACTAATCGACTAGGCGACTTAAACTAAGTGACTAACTAAGATCATCTACAATTTCAATTCTCCAAAAAACTACAATGCTCATTGGCAAAAATGTTGCTGGAATTTTGCTGTCCCGAATTGTAAATGGATTGATAATCATTGTATTTGTTGTGTAAGGCAACGAGCGTGCGTCTTAGGCTAGCTTATTTAACGGTATCTCCTCAGTGGGATGCACCTGATCCTTTGGCTCTGGTTTGCTGGTGCGGCAACATTTTGTCTTAATGCCACCGATATCTTTGCGACAGATTAAACCCACGGCGATGCCCACGACGGCTAGCACAATGATGCCTGAAAATGGGCAGAGTTAGAGTTTGTTATTCGCGATTGAAAAGTCAATTACTTACAGATGAGTAGCGTGTTGATGGTTTCCGGGTCGATGGCCACCTGGTTGGATGAGCTCTCCGTCTCTTTGCTGGTGCTTATCTCTGTTTCAGTCATGATGCCTGCTTTGGCTACAGTTGCCGTCGTCTCGTTGCTGGCCATGTGTTTATTGTGAGGCCTGCGATTGGCTGCTGAAACAATATTTGCATTTGTATTTGCACAATTTTATTGAATGTCTTTTTGTTATTTGTTCTTGTTACCTGTGCGTGGTGGCAAGAGCGCGGTTGGCTTCGGTGTGCTGGGCAACGCCGTGGCAAGCTTAGAGGTCGGTGAATCGGTGGCCCAGATGATGCTGTCGTTGAACGATTTGCCGAGCACGCGCTCATAGCAACTGATATCGAAATGCTTGAAGCTGATGATATCAATCGTGTTGAGTAACTGGCATAGCTCTTCAATTTTTGTTTGATTCAATTCGGGCAGCTTCAGTTTAACTATGTTCTTGAGCGGCGTGAAAGCTTTCGTATCGATTTGCTGTCAAAACGAGAAGAAGAAGCATCAGTATATTGTGCGAATTGCGAACGGCGCATGCGACAGTTAGAGCGAGACAACTATACTGTGTGCGTGCGGCTGTAGAGCTGCCAACTTGATATCCAGCTGTAGTCTATCGATAATTTTGATTCTTAGCGCGCGTAACTTACTCGTTTGAAATCGTTGTTATCCAAACGCAATGAAGTCAATCCGCTCAAGTTTGAGAATATCTGCTCCGGCAAGCCCGTCCAGTTGCAGTTGAAGCATGTGAACTCTGTCAAGCTGGGCTGATTAAGCAAAGAGCCATCCGTGCGCTGTACAATTGTATTGTTGCTCAAATCCAAAAGCGCCAAATCTGTGGCGCCTGCAAAGGTGTCCGGATCGATGGTTGTTAAGTGATTATTGGTCAAGCGTAGGCGGCGCAAACGATCCAAACCATTGAAAACCTAAATTGAATTAGTTGTTGAGTTAATTGATTCCTTAAATAATAAATGAATTTACTTACCTCCTTGTCAACTTGCTTGAGCAGATTGTAACTTAAATTGATTTCCACCAATTTAGCCAAGCCAGAAAAGTCTTCGGCACGCAACTCGGCAATGTCATTGTGACTCAAGTCAACGATGGCTGCCGTCTTTGGCAAATCCAATGGCACATGAGTGAGTTGGGCATTGATGCACTGGACATACTTAAAGTCCTCCAAGCAGAGACAGCTCCTTGGACAGCTTGGCTCTAACACGTGGCTGCTGCGACGTGGAATGGCTAAAAAGGGAATTTAATTTATTAATTAATTTATGATGAAAATTATATAAATTTATTGTGCTTACTAAATATAGGTCGAAACGTTGTTGTTGTCGTCGATGATGTTAAGTCTGATTGACGATTGGCGGCAATCTCTGGATTGTTGCTCTCATTATAATCATCATCATCATAGTCGTAGTAATCATCGTCGAAGCTTTTGCTCTTGCCATTTTCGCTGTTCTCCGCTGGTGCCGTATAACTAATGCTATTGAACAAAAATGCAACTGAGAATTAGAACTCGCTTGTCATGCACATATTGGGCAATTAACTGGGCTTAGCCTCAGTTGATTAGCAACTGTTTTTGCCAAGTTGCTTTGGCCAAAAAGTAAAACTCTCAAATTGGCTGCAAATGTGGTGGCAATATTTCAAGTGACGTAAGATTACATTGTGAACACACCTAGCACATTTATCCTGAAAGCACACTTGACCCATTTAAAAAGACAGACACTCAAAGGCAACGAGACCCTGTACAGACTTGGGGTAAATTGAGTATAGTGAGAAAGTGGTTTGCCTGATTTGTTCTTCATTATTTTCAGGCATTTATCGTGTGATTTCGCATTTACAGGGTACTTGGATGTTAAGCACATCTTGGTAACATTTTGATTTTGCAACTTTTGCTGTTTATCATTATTCGCTTTTGTTTGTTATTGGAGCCACATGAATGAAAACGGTCGGGAAACCTGTTTACGTCATGGCTAAAACACGACACAACTTGGCCGTGTTTTATTTCGTTTGTCTCCTTTTGTGCTTTGTATATAGTATGCATGTCTCTTTAGATTCTCACTCTCACTTTCGGTTTGTCGAGATTTTGGCCAAGCTGACGGCCTGAATCCTCCTTCATTAGCAGCGCTTTTAGTGGCGACTTTGCTGTTTTTTGTTGATAATGTTACGAGGTGACTTACTGTGCGCCTAGTTCAAGTGTGTTTCAAGTCTTATAATCGCCGACATGCAACTCGCACAAATTGCGTGACTTTTCATTCCACGAATCGTAATGAAATACATACTATATTGCGAGCGGGCGAATTAAGAATGCAACTTTAGATCGCAGTTCAGCGGATCAGCAGGGAGAAATACTATATCTATAAAATTGTATTTAGTTGACTAGCTAATAATTGTGTAGTTTTAAAGCTTAATCGCTTAATATTGTGTGCCAAGCATGATGAAATATTACGTATACGTTTAAATAGAACTGCTGCCGTAAATAGATTAAAACCGCGAGACCCTTGAGACTATATTACACGGTGACTTTACGAGTGTGTGCGGAATAAATAAATCAATAGAAGTAAAGTTCTCGACTAGCGCCAGTTGTCTGTAAATGGAGACCACATGTGAGTCATAAAAACTGGTCGAAAGTTGCCTTGTCTTAAGTTTTCTTTTGAATGGTTGCCGCATCGGGTAAACATATCGATAAGCGAGCATATAGTATAGTATATAGTATATATTATCGTTGCAACTGTTCGCTTTATCAACTCGACTCGCGACTGGCCGATTAGGCCATTCCCCCACACATACAAAACGAAATATACAGTATAATAACATTAATTACGAGTGGAACTTTTGTCACTGTTACCGTGGCGGTCGTTAAACGACGTTTTTATAAAGAGAAACAAAAAAAAAAGAATTTCTGATATAGTAAAGTCGGTTCAAGGTTCGGTAGCACTTGATGTACCGAAGTTTTTCAACAGGTTTCTGTGTGATTCCATTGCGCGAATTTCACCCATTGTGGAACTTTGTACTCAGTGAGTCTTTGCCGTTTCTGTAATTGCCCCCACTTTGCTGTAGCTGTCTATAAATAAACCATCCCCGGTTCCCGATATTAGCAATGCGAAAGGCTTATCAATTTGTTATGGAGAATGATACGTTTAATTCCCCATGTCAAAGCTTCGATCAATTCGAATTATAAAGTACAATACGCGACTAGAACCGTTGCTCTATATAATATATTTATGTATTTTGTTTATTTAATAGGGGAAACGGGAAAAAAACAAGTGGAATTTTGATTTCATTTACCTTACGCTCAGCAGAAATATTAAAAGTAATCCAAATTTGTAATACACGTGCATTTTGTTGTTTTAAATTATATATTTTCTTATTATTAATGTTATTATGGTAGTTTATTATTATTACTTTATTATGCAAGATAATGTAAGCTCATGTCATTGTCGAAATTGTTGATTCACTTTTCATGCTGTTGAATAAAGTTGAAGAAATTGTTGTTGATTATATAATTAAAAGCAAGTAAAACAGTTAAAACTTATGTGCACACTTTTATGATACACCTTACTTATATATATGATATATGTAAATCCATATGGGGAATTTTGTACGTTTGTTTCAATGGAATTCTATAGATTGGCTTATCATGCTGAGTAATCCGTGGAAACAGAACATTCTTTTCAAGAGAGTCACAACAAATATCTTAGTAAAGAGACTGGAATACACAATTCTATGTAAATGTTCGTGTTTGTCGGTACATAATCACATTTTTCATTTTATATAGCACGAGGCATTAATATTTCGTTCCATTTTTGATTCTTATTCACTCAGCAACACTTTCTGTTTACTTTTCTCCAACAAAACACATGAAATCTCTGACGAATCTTCTATATACTACATATGTATGCCATATATACATACATATATTATGATCTGCTCAATAAGAAATCACAATTTTTGCAGCTTTCGTCGCACAAGTCGCGCAATTTGAATGGCACTTCGACTGAAGCGAGGCCAACTTAACGCGAACACCGCCAACTTGTGACTGACGGAGCGAAGTCAAAAGCTGCCAACAGTAGTCGAAAGAGAGGGAGAGTGAACTTTTGCTTTTATGCCTAGTCTGCTGAGCAGGTGTATGTATTGTTTTGTGCTGTGTTAGAGTATAAAAGGCCATAAGGTAGCAAGTGAGAGAGAGCGAGAACGAGTGAGCACTCTGCGATTGCGCTTCAGTGACGTGATGATGGCGGCATATTTTGCACGTCATCTCTCTCATTTATAAATATTTGATATTTGATTTGATTGGATTCTACTTTTATTTTATTGTTTAGACATAATAATGTTTAATCGTTTAATCTTATCAATTGTGTGTGTTTGTTCAGTTTGCATCAAAAAAAAAAAAAATGTTGATAACTACAGAGATCACATTTAATTATTGACTAGCATTCGTAATTGTTTTGCGTCTACTTGAAATAATTAAATACGTATGTATGTAATTAATTGCGTTAGCTAATCAGAAAACTAGCTTTGGTTTAATGAATTTTCAGTCATGTACACAACAAGTAGCTTTTATCGCTTCGCAACCGATAGAAAAATGTTGACCTTTAGACGCGATGTCGTCTTAAATCGGTTATAGTACGCATTACCCTAGTCATAATGTTAATTTTGTTTTTGTTTTTTTCTCTATAACGCGCTTGATGTTTGATTTCCACAAATTCCGCAAGCTGCGAGCATTTTATGTGATTGTTTGGTATGCGTATAGGTTTTTTCTACATTTATACACAGAGCGCGAGAGACGAACGAATGTCTCGGATGTCCCTGACAAACTGAACTGAATTGTGCAGCGTCGTCGACGTTAACGGCGAGTCGCTTAAAGTTTAATCGCTAAAGCCTAAGAGAGGCGAAGCTTTTGAGTCCGACAATGTGTTCCTCTCTTTTAGGTTCTCTTTAGATGGGATTGCATTTGAATTTAACAATTGAAAATTTCGATAATGCGCTGACTCATGCGCAGTAGTTATTGCATTATTCTTTCTGTTTATTGACGCTCTTTTATTTATTATCAAAATGTTGTTCTCTCTTTCTCTCTCTCGGACAGAATTGTCTTTTATTTGTTTGCTGGCGAGCACTTTACATGTCAATGACTTTTTTGTAGCTTTTTAATTTTGTCATTTTTGTTTTGGATGCGTAGCTTTGCTCGCAATCCAGAGTAGAATCTTTTGTCATTTTAATTGCCTAATATTGTTGTTGTTCTTGTCGCTGTCGTCGTTGTGTATGCTATTATTATTATTCGTACTAGTAGCGCTTTGTTTACTCATTATAGTGTAAGTAGCCCACCCATTTTGTCATTCATATTTATCCAAATTTGACGTGCTTATTATGCATGAAAATTTGTACCAGCTGAAAAAGCTTTCCTGCACACGAATCAAGCATCTTTCTGTCTCTTTCGTTTGGCGTTTTGTTTGCAGTCGTAGTCTGAAGGTCAATCGCAAATCCTTTATAGCCCCGCAAATGACAAACAACTGAAATTAACAAAAACAATTGGTTTTAACTTTCGCAAACTTTTTGCCATGCTCAGGAAGGCATGTGATAGGTTGCTTGAGTACTTTAACGATATCAATATAATAAATATTCTGCTTCATATTGGGAAAATAAACAGTACAACTATAAATTTGACTTTTTAAACAAACAATACTTTCACGAAAATATGTCTAGATAAGAATAATGAAATGAAGATTGCTGACCTTATTATTCATAATTATGAATGAAGAAAAATACACAGCTCTTAACTCTAAAACTCATAATATATTACGGTTATCAATCAAGTTTATTTTATGAATTACTTCTTGAGGAAATCTTGATTAATTTTTCTGATATTTATTTTATTTGCTCAAAGAAATCCATGAGTATTATCGATAGAATAAATTTCAGTTTTCAATGAATTTTAGTTTTGTGATTAAATACTCTCAAAATTATTGACGGAGAAATATCCAAAGCTCATACGTACATAGCTCATACAATTTTATGAAGTGTTGTTACCCTTTATTACTGGAATTACTGAAAATACTATTAAAATTTAAATTTATGAGATATTTTTTTTTATGTTTATGCATAAAAATTATAGAACCAACTCAAAAGATACATCCTAAATAATTTAGTTCGTAAAATGTCGCACAGGAAATAAACACTAGAGAATTGTTCAAAGATGCTGAAATCTGCAGCTGCAAAATCTTCAAGCAATTGAAAAGGTTCAAATACAATAGAAGAATTTTGCCATCCAACCCTTATAAGCAAGCGTTGTTGAAGGAAGCTCATTAAATTTCTGATTTCCGACTTGAAAATTGTCATAATTCATTTCACTTTGACCTTGCGGGACAACTAAAACATGTTTTCAACAATTGACGAGCGAAACCAGAGCGAGAACGAGAACGAGACTGAGACTCACGAGAATCTGAACCCCTTGGGAGAAAAGTGGAAGCGAATTTCAATTCATAATTCAGATACAATCGTGCCACTCTGGCAGCTCTTGATTGAGCTTAATTCATTCGCATACGCGTTTTGCTTATGGAAGATATTTGATTTATATCTTCAAGTACTGCTGTTCCATTTATTTATTTATTTTTATCACTTTTTTTTTTTGGATTTTTCTCTTCACATGTTTGCAATAAAATACTACTAAATAATAGTAACAAAGAAAAAAAAGAAAAAAAAATATTATAGTATAGTTGGCATAAATATTACGAAAAAGTGTTCCTAGTTCGAGGTCGTGTCAGGGTCGAGTAGCGGATTCAGCGTGTTCCTAAATCGATAATCCATTTGTCTTAAGCTGCCGAGGTTTGTTGTTGCTCCGTGGTCGTGGAGGCTGCCGAGCTGGACTCCGGCGCCTTCTCGTTGATGGCCAACCAGGGGCAACGCTTGGCCAACTCCAAGCGGTACCTTGGATGACTGATGGCATACACGAATGGATCTATGCAGGCGACCAGTTTGCAGGTGCAGGCCGGTATCATGGTGGCACCTGGAGTGAGTAGACTTCTATCGCCAAAGGCTCCAATAAGAGACATGACTCCGTATGGTGTCCAGGAGACAAAGAACAGGAAGCAGATGGTAATGGCTGCCTTGGCGATGCGTATCTCGGCCGTCTCCTTGCTCTTGTCCACATTGGAGCGCAGCGAGTCGACGTTCATCTTCTTGGCCTGCTCACGCAGCGCCTTCTCGTGGCTAAAGACATGACCCACAATCTGGCTGTAGTAGTAGATGATCATCAGCGTGGGGCAGACGAAGCTGAAGAAGAAGATGGTGCCCACAAAGAGACGCGTATCGAAGTTGTCCGTCAGGTAATCAAACGAGCACGAGGTGAGGTATCCTTCGGGCACAAAGCGATCCCAGAACTGGGTCAACGGCAAGACGACCCACGGCGTGCAATACAACCAGATGATAATGTTCATGACAACGGCCTTGGTGAAGGTCATATTGCGATTCATTGGCTTGGTGATCACATTGAAACGATCGTAGCCAATCGCTGCGTTCGTCATTCCAGCTCCAATCCCCGAATACGATCCAATGGCCGCAAAGAGCTGACAGCCCGTGTTGCCCAAAGCGAAGCCGCGATGGAAACTGTTGTAGATGAACATCGGCGCCTTGAGGCACATGATCAAATCAAACACTGCCAAGTTGAGCACAAACATATTTGATGGCGTGCGCAACGATTTCGATGTGCTGAAGATCCAGATGACCATCCCATTGCCCGCCGTCGAGGCAAAGAACAGAAAGATGTAGAAGACGCCGAGCATGTAATGCATCGAGGCCGGCGGCTCCAGTTGTGTCAGCCAGTGCTCTGGGATGTATTGTATCTGATCCGGTGGCACATTCCATCCCAGCAGCTGCAGCTCTCCACTGCCCGAGGAGACGCGAGCCTCGGGCCTCAGCAGCGGCGTTTCGCTGGCGTTACACAGCGCCCCCGCCGCGTCCACCATGTCGTCGAAACTTTGATGTTTTCATTCAGTTTACAGCGCATTTTATAGCATTCGAGTGGATATTTGTGTTGGCTAATTGCATTTGGACATTTGGCTTGCGTGCCGCCAAATACTTTTTTGTGCCAACTTTGCAGTTCAGAAGCCACCACAATTTGCAGAGATTAACAATAAGGCCAGAAAGAAAGATTTGCAAAGCTCTTCTAGGCACAGAAATGCATGGCATGAAAATGTATCTATTAGATACAATTGAAGACTTAAATGTTGTGCTTTAGTAGTGGCAAGAAAATAAAAATTCAAAGAAAATTCTCTAGCGAGGATAAAAATTGTTGCTTATGAAGTGAAGCAGATACAAATTAAACAAGATTTAGATACACTTAAAGTGTATCTTTAAAAGTAGATATTTTTCTTGAAAATTACAATTCAATTAAATGCAACATTTGTAAGCGTAAGAAATGAAGAAGATACAAATTTAATATATATATTATTATGTATTCATTATGTATCTGTAGGATACAATTAAAAGCAGGCATATTATAAAACTTTCTTGTACATTTAAGATCGCAGCGCAAAGCATAAATGTGTATTAATTAAAAGCGTAACTTAAAGCAGCAATCTAAAAGGCTTTAATTATTTACTTACCCATTTCTCTGTTTTTATTTCAGTATTGTAATGGCGGTGATTTGGCGGATTATCTGAGCGTTAAGGGCACTCTCAGCGAAGATACTGTCCGACTATTTCTTATACAACTAGGTAAGTTATTCAACCACTTTCATTATGTGCTAACTTTAACTAATATTAAATTTTATTCAATTCGTAGCTGGTGCCATGAAAGCACTTTATACCAAAGGAATTGTGCATCGTGATCTCAAGCCACAAAACATTCTATTGTCGCACAACTATGGCAAAACACTGCCAGCACCTTCGAAAATAACGCTTAAAATTGGTAAGTTTCGAATTTAGAAAAAAAGTGTTACTATATAGAACACGTGCTGTGATTATCAATGAAGTTTTTAAGATACACATATTATATAAGCAAGTTCATAAGGTTATATTGCAAAAAAAAAGTTGATTCTATACTTGACACCTTAATTTTGCTCAACAATATCAAAAGATTCCGTCAATTAAGACAACAAATATTTATATTCATATATCATTATCATCTATTTTCTTTACTTTCTGCTTGCAGCTGACTTTGGTTTCGCGCGTTTCCTAAACGAGGGCGTTATGGCGGCCACACTGTGCGGTTCTCCCATGTACATGGTAAACTAAAAGCAAGACTATCACATGACTTTCAGTTGTTTACACTAAAAACCTTTTGCTTGACAGGCACCGGAAGTCATTATGTCATTGCAGTATGATGCCAAGGCCGATCTTTGGTCGCTGGGCACCATTGTTTACCAGTGTCTGACGGGCAAGGCGCCATTCTATGCACAAACGCCCAACGAGCTGAAGTTCTATTACGAGCAGAACGCCAATCTGGCGCCCAAGTAAGTTCACAGAGTTTCTTCTCCTAAAAATAACAGTACTAAATACTTGACGTCTTTATACTCTTTAGAATTCCACATGGTGTGTCGCCGGATCTGCGCGATTTGCTGTTGTGTCTGCTGCGACGCAATTCTAAGGATCGCATATCCTATGAGAACTTCTTTGTGCATCCCTTCCTGCAGGGCAAGAAGGCAGCAGTGTCGCCAGGTAAATTCTAGATAAGTGCTCCATTTGAACTTGATGTTATCTTCTTGCTTTTCTTTACTTTATAGTTGACATGCCGCCGTTGTCGAGTGGCACGCCGCCCGTCAAGGCCAAGAGTCCGTTGCAGCAACAGATGGAGCAGGAGCTGCAGCTGGTCAAGCTGGCCGAGCAGCAGCAAAAGGAGCGCGAGGAACAGGAGGCCGCACAGGAGGAAGAGAATACCGGTAAGTTAAAGTCGAAATACAAATACAATTCTCCTTAAACTAATCTTCCATTTATGCTGCCAGTTTCTGTGGTGGCTAATCCGGCCATTTGTGCTACCATCACCAATGTGGGCGTGCTCTGTGATAGCGAGAACAACAGCGCCTCTTGCAGCTCACACGAGGATTCCGATGACTTTGTGCTGGTGCCCAAGAACCTGCCCGAGGATCAGCGTCAAGCCCAGGCGCAGGGACAGACAACGGCTGCTGCACAAGCACGCCAGCAACAGCAGCCAGCACAGCATCAATCCAGTCCACCGCGTCCCAGCAGTCTGCCCATCTCGGAGCCCAAACCAGTGCCGGCGCCAGCGCGTCGCTTGGCCGCCGCTGCCGCAGCAGGTTCTCCCGGCCGAAGTGGCATGCCGTTGACCGTGGCCACGCTTGCGGCAGCTGGTCAGCAAATACCACGATCGCAGCCCATTAGCGTTAAGCAGCCGCGTGCAGATCAGCGCAAGAGCAGCGTGAGCAGCGACATCAACTCGATATCGCCGCCAGCGGTGCAATTTGCCATTGGCACACCACCGACCCGTGTGAGATCCGCGTCGGGTGGCTCGCTGTCGGAGACACCGCCACCGCATGCGCCCAGCACATGGCAAGTGTCGCCGGGCCACTCGCAGTCGCCGTTGCGCCGAAGCGGCAACAGTTCCCCGGTGCTGCCGTCCGCTGCGTTGACCAAGTTGCCCACATTGGGCAGCCCCACGCTGCTGGTGGCGCCCGGTTCGTTGGGCTCGATTGGTTCGGCTGGCAGCGGTTCGGAGAATAACAATCAGCATCACATGCTGGGGCCACGTGCCTTTACCTTGCCTGAATTGGGCGCCACAGGCGGACTGCAGAGTCTGCTGGATACCGCAGTTGGAGCTGGCGGGGTGGGCGGCGAGCCGCATGCATTCCAGGCACCCGAATTGTCCGAGGAGACGCTCATGGATCGCGAGCACAACGAAACCCTTTCCAAACTCAACTTTGTGCTCGCCCTCACCGATTGCATTCAGGAGGTGGCCGATTCACGCTGTGCTCCGCTCTCCACGCTCATGGTCGCCGGCAGCCAGACGGCCGCCGAACAGCATCAGATACCGCCACATGCTCCCGAGCACTGCAAGCGTGCCGAGCGTCTTGTGCTGTTGGTGCGTGCTTTGCAATTGCTGTCGTCCGGCCTGAATTTGGCATCGCAGCAGCTGCGCAATGGGCAGCTCAAACCCTCATCCAATGTGAAGAATGGTAAGTGATGATAAACAACCTCATTTTAAATCATTTATGAACCATGTATTGCAATCCTCTAGCGCTGCTCACCATGAACGCCAAGTATCGCAGCATATTGTTCGAGTCGAAGCGTCTCAATGGCAGCGGCCTGCTCCAAAAGGCAAATGCATTTAACATAACCGCAGACAAGATACTCTACGATTATGCGTTGGATATGGTAAGTAAAATAAGTCGTTTAACTAAACTGATCCTAAAGTAAACCTCTTTTATTTATACAGTGCCAGGCGGCTGCGCTGGATGAGTTGCTGAAGAACACGAAGAATTGCTTTGAACGCTACAACACAGCACACATTCTGCTGCACTCGTTGGTCCAGAAGTGCAATCATCCCCAGGACAAATTGCTGTTGAATAAATGTAAGTTCGCTATTTGCTTTATGTATTGATATATCTGTATTAATCGTATTAACTTTACAGATCGCGATGCGGTGGAGAAACGTTTGAGCATATTGCAACAGCATGGATATATCTACGTGACCGATGAGAATGCCTAAAGCGGAACGCAACATCAATTTGTCGACAATTCCTTAAGTTATTCAATCCCCCACATAAGTTGAGTCGAGTCGTAAAACATGTGATTAAAGCAGAACTACAAACACACACATAGACCATAGATAAACACACACACATATTTAATGATATCATTTAATCTTGAGCAATGTTTAAACAAAAAACCAAAAAACACAAAACCACAAAACCAAACTGACAAATGTCCAATGTAAATAGTTTGAAACATGTACGTAGTTTTTGTTTATCTTTTATTATTTTTGTTACGCCTGCTCGACGCCCATATAGTATTTAAGCCTACAAATATACACATAAATATACAAGATATATATATAAATATTATATATATACATTATTATATGTAAAGAAAAAGAAAATGAAACACAAATGATACAAATGATAATCATTGCTAATGTTTATGGGGCAATTTGCAAGCCAAAACTCAGTTACAAATCATTTATGACGGGTGCAGGCAGACTTTAATATTATATCCACTTCCATTTCCATTCAAAACAAACAAACTTCATCTTGGTATTACTTTTGATATATATTTAGAACACGCATATTTATCGCTGCACTAAACAGACACACACACACATACACGCAAAATATATAAATGTGCTATGTTCATAGTTTTTAGTTAGGTTTCCTGATGGAAACAAACAAATTTAATAATTTTAAACAACAAAAACAAGCTTAAGTTTTTCTACAAAGCCCACAAATTTAATAAGAACAATCTATACTTCTATATATGTATATGATATGCAATCAACAGCAAAAACAACAACAAGAAAACACATGCGAAAGTGTATAAAATAAAGAGAAACGCAAAATAAAAATTAAAAACTAATAAAAGAGAGTACTACGAAATATAGTTATGAACGATCGTATTTCATTTACAATTTCGATAGATTGGATAGACAATGAAAAGATTTGATTCGAGTTAATTCTACTATCGATAGTAGCGATAATTGGCGCACGGGATATCGAAACTATCGCTAGTTTTTTAGCTGCAACTTTTCAAACAAATGCACTAACCAATTTGTAAGTTCGATTTCAATGAGAGATTATCTTTTTTTTTGTTTGGTTGCTCATCCCTATTGTGGCGTCCAATCAATGTCCGGTGATTGATGTTGTCCATTCAGTTGGGACTGCGAGACGAATCTTCGGCTGTTCATCTGGAATTGTGACGGAAAAAATCGTGGAGAACGGTAGCAGAATGGAGGCCGTGTCATTGATGTGGGTTGCTGTTGGAATCCCATCCATTGATTGTACATATCCTGCGAGCCCGCCTGGAATGCCGACAGAGCTCCAGCTGTGGAACGCTTTGACTGTGTCGAAATTCTGGATGAATCCTTTGAGGTATCGGATTTCTTCTTGCTTGACGAAGGTGTAGAATTTGCGGACTTCGCATCCGGTTTGCCAGCTGGTTTTTGGATGGGACAGGAGCCACCTCCGCTGGCTCCATTGCTACAGCAGCCATTGCAGCAACAGCATTGCTTGCGCCAATAGAAGCAACCTGTGCAGGGATTGTAGCAATACTTGTAGCGTGGGCGATAATAGCAGCCGCCAGTGCTGCAGCAAGCACCGTTGTTGTCGTCCTTGCCTTTGTCCTTGTCCTTGCTAGCCGGCGTACCCTCCGAGTTGTCAGAGCTCTCATCGAATCTATGAAGAAAGGATGAGCGTGATGCGGATGACAATTGAGATGGGACACTTACTTTCCAGTGATCGTTGTATTGCAGCCACAATTACGTGTTGGTGTCTTGCATTTTATCTTTGCAGGAGGAGCTGCGTTCGCAGATTTCCTTTCAGGTGGAGGAGCGACATTACTCTCAGCAGCGCTGGTTGAGTCGTAGTCAAAGCTTTTCTTGGATTCACTTGAGCTTGCCTTGGTCTTGCTTCTGGCCGCCATGGGAATGGGTAACACGATATAGCAATCGACCGGTGGACGCGAAATCTGCAGCGAATTGCAAATCCTGCCAAACGAAAAAGCAAGTTTGTATAAGGCAACACCGATGACGACCTCGAACACGGGACTATTTCATTATAGTGTTTTATGTATTTTTTTTTTTTTGAGGTGTTACATGTTGTGTTTTGATGTTTGTGTTACGATCTCAGATTGGGTTTGACATTGAACTCACTGCTCGATGAGATCCTTACTGACTTCATTACATTTAACAATTTTCATTGCGCGATTATTCTCCCGCTTTGAATTCTTTGTCTTTTCCTTCTCCTGGGTCGAAGATTCTTGATTTGATGCGTTGCTAAATTAGTAGCAATAGAGAATTTATTGAATGCGTAGATATGTAGAGAAGTAGAAGTTCTCATTTCGGAATAAAAGTGTGACATGACCTCCTACAGTTGATTTAATTTTTAATTTAGAACTTACCGCTTATCTGTTGATTTCTCTACACCCTCCCTTGAGGTGCTTCCAGAAGTTGAATTCGTTGATTCAACAGCATTCTCCGCTGGCTCGTTGATGTTGGCAGGTTGTTGAAAACCTGGCATTGGAGCATACATATTCATAGCTGCTGGACAGGGACAACATGGCAAGGGACTAGACGGAATTGGACAATAATTTGGATACATATAGTCAAAGGGCGCTGCGTATGCTGCCTGCTGTTGGGACGGAGCTTGGCGTTCCTGGCCTGTGCATGGATCAAACTGAGGATTCTTTCGAGTGGGCAGCCCTGCAGCAGGCATTTCGTTGAGAGGTCTAGGCATTTCATTCAAAACGGGCATCTCATTTGTGACCAATACTTGGTTCATTGGATTTAATTCGTCCCGATATTCGTACACAGGTATTACAGGATCTGGGCCAGACCATACACCCTCAGGCGCCTGGGGATCCCCTGAGACTCCTAGAGTGTTATTTGAATTCGATTCGGGAAGTATTGTTCCACTGCTCGATTTCGCTTGGACTTGATTATCATTGCTAGACTTGCCTTGAAGCTCCTTACCGTACCCAGTCTTCCTATAAGCTCTTTTATTCTTGCTAGATTTCTCTTGAGGTTCATCACCATTCCCAGTCTTCCAATAAACTCGTTTTCCGCTGCTCGACTTCTCTTGAACTCGATGATCATCGGCTTCAGAGACATTGTCGCTCTTAGCATCACAGGATTTGCTACAAACTCTTTTTCCGGATTCCTTATCAATCTTCCTACAGTCTGAAATTCCTTTGTCTTTACATTTACAATTAAACGAAACTTTTGGAGTTTTAGCAGAGCAACTGCAGCTACGCGTTTTAACCTTAGATTTAGGGGCATTTCTATTAAGCAAAAAAGTAGGGGGAATACAATTTGAGAACTTCTTCTCAACAAAGGGCCCAGTTTGTTTCGGAAACTCTGTAATAAGTGAAGCACTTGTCGGAGGGCTAAATGGGAAATACAGGATTTGAGAATTAGGATTCGTATTATTAAAAGTTGTTTATTTAATTACCATTCATTGTAATATGGGCCGCAGTCAAAACTACTTTGAAATTATAAAATATTGGTTAATGACTTTAAGTATTAGACGATAGTGCAACTTACTTAAACGTATTACAGTCAAACATGTTTAAAAACGATTTATCCACTAAAATTTACACCGAGAGGTCATTAACATAAAATTTATTCTAATATTAAAACGAATAAGTGATGTCTAAATCTAGGCTGAGTTCTAAATGATTAATAAATGGAAAGTAATTTGCATTTCAAATAAAATAAAGCCGATACATTTATCATATTACAAAGATTAAGAAGTTTTTCCTAATACGAATTCAAGGCACGGAAATATCCGTGCAGTGTATTATCAAGGATTTTCTCATTAATTCTTTAACAAAAGAATTAATTCTTTTGTCATATGTAAATAATTTTAAAACTTAAAACAAATTGAAATTTCACCTTTCTAATTCGTTTTTAGCCATGTATGTAGATCATTAAGATTAGGTATCCCCTCTATATGTTAAAATATACCTCGTGTGATTAGTTATTTTTCAATAATCAAGGTTGTCGAATGTTTCGAGTAAATGAGCATATTGATATTTCGGAACATGTCGACAAACAAATTTTGAACGGAAGTATTGCTGAATTTGGTTGCATGCCACCGGCAAAATGCGCAAGAATGTTAGCTCCAGAAAGGAGACCAAGGATCAGAGAAACTCTCCGATGTGGTATACGGCGGCAACGGAATACTCACGGAAAAAGCGATTGGCAGACAGACTAGCTGCTTGCAAACAAGAAGTGGCTGCTTTTGAGAAACGCATACGATCATATAGCCAAGAGATGGAAATGTATCCAATATCTCGCTCACCACCTCGCGCCAGAAGCATATCACCTAGTAATCAATTCAGAGGGTGCGTGGTGCCAACACCCAGATTTGATGGTGGTACGACGAGAAGCAGACCAAGATGCCGCAGCAAGACTCCTACGACTGGGATACGAAATGTAGCGACAGCAACGGCTCGACCTCTTGACAGATTTGTCTCGTCAACCAGCCGAAGTCTATCGCCCCCGAGACGGGGACAACGTAAGAGCTATCCAAGTGGGCATGGGCTCGCTTCTACCTCAACGATTAAACGCAACAACCCCAAGGAACCGTTTACGAGTCGAGCTTCCAGCTCAGCCTCAGAGTCCGATGATGATAACGAGAATCAACCGCAAGTCATTGATGTAACCTCAAAAGCATCGCAAAGAGCCACAAATATTGCCCAACTTATTATGGTGAAGCCCAGCAGAAAATCCATAATGTCGGTGAAGAAGGCGATAAGTATGCAAAAGCTGCGCATGACCTCTGGCAGTGTACCCAATCGGTTGAGCAAAGCGTCGAAAAAAACAATTGCTTCAGTATCCGTTGAACAACCAGATGAGTCGGATGTATTGGAGAAGGCTCCAGTTGAAGCTGAACAGCAAGAATCCATTCAGGAAACTGTATTGGAAACTGAAGCTGAACCTGAGCCAGAGCCTAAGGTCGCATCGACACGCCAATCTGAAGCAAATTCGGAACGGCAATCAAAAGTTAATAGTCGAGGACCTGATGTTCAATATTATTCAACTAGCGAGCGGGAGCTGGATAGTGTTGTGGACGGACAGCAGGAAGAAGTACCAGATATTGAGATATTTCACTGCTATCCCAATGAGTGCCAAGGAGGGACTGGTGGTCCATCTTCGATCATTTGCGGCGAGTGCAACGGCAATGGCACCAACAACTTAATTAATCAGGCAAGGGGCAATGTGCTGAGATCCTGTTCGGTAACCGAGGAGCACTTCATCAGGTAATAATAAGGCAAAATTGATATTAGTTGTAGTTCATAGGGTAATCGCGGTTTGAAATCTTAATTACGAATCAATTTTAAACGTTGATTGAAGTGATTTTGATGCTTAGCTAATTGTGAAATGCGAAAACTAAACAACTTGTTAGTTTTGTTTAGACGCCAAACTATCAATAGTATTGAACTAATTCCTTGATGTCTTCAACCTTAGCTTTAACTCAGACTCGGAACTTCATCCGAACGTCAACTTACCTCAATATGGCATCTCGCATTACATGTATCCGGGATGCGAGGGACAGGTCAACTGGCATAGTAATATGCCTTATTCCTATGGGCCAACTATGCTGCAATCACAGCCAGGCCAAAGGATGACTTATGGCTGCAATAGACCCGGTTGTCGACAGCAGCAGCTACAGCAGCAGCAACAAGGCCTACAGAACTCCTACAACATGTGGAATCCACAGCAGCATCTGCAGCTGCAACAACAGCAGCAACTGCAACAACAGCAGCAGCAACAGCAGCTGCAACAACAGCAATTGCAGCAACAACAGCAGTTGCACCAGCAACAGTTTCAGTTGCAACAGTGCTCACAGCCACAGTGTTCACAGCCACAGTGTTCACAGCAACAGTGCCAACAACAACAGTGCCAACAACAACAGTGCCAACAACAACAGTGCCAACAACAACAACAACAGTATCATCAGCAGCAGCAGAGTCAGCAGCCACCGCCACAGCAGGATTGCCTCACAGAACTTTTGGCTCAGCAGTTGCAGAAACAAATGCAGCAAGCGCAGGCGCAAATCGCTCAAGTGCAATTGCAACTTTACAACGTGTGTGGCGCAGCAAAGATGTCGAAGCCGCCATCATTTGATGCAACCGAAGTCACTACGTTGACGCAACAGTCATCAGTGGACGAGGAGTTGCCAACGATAAGTGGTGCACAAAGTGCATCTCCGTGCCAGAACTTGGGGAAATCCAATGTAACATTTTGCTCACAAGCGACTGTAGGTCAAGCATTGTGCTGCAATGAGGCACCAGCTGTGATGCCTTTGGGTCTTTGTCAAACACCGACCGAAGGATGTGAGCAAATGAATCAACCACAGCCACAGCAGCTGCAGCAGCAACAGTTTCTGCAGCTGCAACAGCAGCAACAGCAGCAACAGCAGCAGCAGCAACAGTTTCTACAGCAGCAAGCAACATTTCAGCAGCCTGCACCACAGTGCAGTGGCAATACCTTCTGGACGCCTTGTTGCCGGCAGCGTTATGCTCAGATGCGTTTCATGATGCCACGTCCTCGTTGCTGCGATCGCCATCGGCGGAGTTCGTAATTTAACGTGCCGTGTACGAAAATAAAATATGTACAAAGTTCGATATATTACAAACTTATAGAAACTGCAGATGAGTGACACAATGCTTCCGATTCGTATAGCAGCTAAAATAAAATTATAGATTAATTAAAACACCAGCATATATTATATAATTATATTGCACTTAGTTGTGAGCAGTTGTGTGCAGTCAGTAGTAAAAATAACCATTTCTTTCTGACCGCATCATTTGAGATTGTTGTCAATCGTTCAAATAATAATTTTCTAGAGTTTGCTGACAAAATTTGGAAGTTTCTCTTTTTTTCCTTTTTTAGACCACAACCAGATTTATCTTGACTGAATGCGAGATTACCGACAACATATTTCGTTCGAATTACAGATTCATTATTAAAACCGCTTATCCATCGTATTTGTTTTTAATCAATAATGTGTAATTTCAATGCAATATGCTGTCATAGTAAAAAACTCCGTCAGTGCATTCACAGTGCCACAACGAGCACAGTCACGTCGAAGAACTCCACAATGTCGCCATCATCTCGGGAAACAAATTTGGGTTGTGAATGCAATGATACGAGCATAGCAGCATCTTCTAAAGCATCGCGTCGCAATGGATCTTCGCTGTCAAGTTCCGCAAGCTTGCCCCCATCAAATTCAACAAAGATGCCACCGCAGCGCTTATGCAAAGTTCCCATTTCGATGGCAGCAAATCAAAGAAATGCAGTCTTACCTCGTGCTACAAATTGTACAGTAGATCAAGGCACCGCAACGCCAAGAGATAGTTACTTCCTCTTTGAACGAATCATCAATCAAGCTTTTCCGCAATGCAGAAACAATTCGGTGAGTAGACACAATGTAAAAGCTGATGTTGCGTTGAAAGGTATTGGAATTTATGGTAATTGAAGATGAATATTGGTGAACAGTTTATAATAGATAGAAATCACATATTTTTAAAGCATACTTTTTAGGGCTTAGCCGGAATCAGTTTATCCAGAAGTCATATCCATCATATATTTTGTTATGGACTGTAATTTTCAATATTTTTAGCTTTCTAGGATCTATAATAAGATTATACAAATAATATTTGATTTAAAGTTGTCATTTACCAATGTTTTGGTAAAAAATTCCATAGGAATTTTTGAGTTCGAAACTAAATTTCATTGATACCATATTCCGGAAATTACAATAAACTTTACACAGACTCGTACTTAATGGTATGAAAATTAGCTTTTGTTGTCTTAATGAGATTTTTGTATTTTTGTGGAAAATAAAAAATTTTATAGTCGTACAAATTTAATTTAAGCTTAATTTTGTGCTCTACTTTAGAGCTCTTGGAATTGTTGCCATTGCCATTGTAATTGTCAACTGCGAAAAATGGCAGCACGGCAAAGGGCTGAATTAAATTCGAATAATTCGTCAATGCAGCAAGAACCGGCTGAAGTCAAACCCAAGGAAAAGCCCAAGCGAATTATGAAATACCTGAGAGAAAAAAAACTCAAGCAGGAAGGCCAGCTTGAACCCCGTTGTTATGACACTAAGGCGCTAGAAAAAGCTCGGCTAGTTGAATCACAGACCAAGAGCAAGCCAAAGCGAAAGATTAAGCGAAAAGTGGTAGTAAACCATGTCATACCAGAAAAAGAAGAAGGGAAGGACATGTGGTAAATTGATCGATGGATGTATTCAAACTGCTTTATACTCTCACCTTTCTCGCAGGTTTGAGTGTAATGTGCCACTACGTGTTAGCATACCAACAAACATTTGTTTCGGAGGCACTCCCTGGGATCTATTACAATCGATGACGAACACACTTCCAGCAAATAATAACAATCTAAAAGCACTACCAGAGCCCAACGCTAAAACAAAGAACTTAGCAAAACCAGCTACAAAGGTTACTCCACCTATAGCAACATCACATGAGGTGGCACGTCAATTATGCATCACGATTCGTCCCATTGGCCTTGCACCGAATGTGTGTCCACCGACTGCCAGTGAACCTCCAGAGAATGTTAATCTGCCTTTAAAACAAGCAAAGAGACCGCAATCGCTGCCTCCACCGAATTTACCTCCTTTAGCTTTTTGTCCGCCTTCTCGTGCTTCGTCTCCTGATGCCTTGCCCTTTCTTTCAGGCACTCCTATTTCTCCAGTTGCAAAAGAACTTCCCCCGCATGTAAAGAAGCTGCCTTTAAGGAAAAAGGTCATATTTTTACAAATTTCATTTTATTATTACATTTATAAACAATTTCTTTATATATTAGATTGAGGCTACAAAACACAAGAAGCTAACTAATGAAAACTCAAGAGATTCTTCTACAAGAAAAGGACTCGATTGCTTTTTAAGAAATTGTAAGAATCGGGGATTGTCACTAGAGAGTATTCGAAAAGATGATACGGTTAGGAAAACTGAGGATCGAAAAATGTGCAAAAAAAATTGTAAGAGATGCAAAACAAGGAAACTGAGTCATCAGAGCCAAGAAGCAAATGAGGAGGGCAATAGAGCTTTTCCTCGAATTGAATCAAAGTCTCTAGTAAATGAAGATGCAAATAGCAAAGATGCTACTTCTCCGCGAGAATCTGAAACGAGTTTAAAGTTCAGCAAGAATTCAAAACAGTCGCAAGAATATACTCGCAAATGTTGTGAGCTATCATTACAAGAAAATAAGAATAAAGCTCGAGAAAGTCAATTCCAAAGAATACAAGAAAAAAATTTAATTATGGATAATAATCGGAAAAAGTGTCAAAATTGTATTCATAAAAATGCAGAATTACCATTGAAAACAACTGATGAATATATTTTTCAAAATGGGTCTGAATCGAATAATATTCAAAAAGAAAAGAAAACTAATTTAGAAATAAATAAAAATAAAAATGAATGCAGAGCTCCTTGTCGAAAAGAATCCGAGTTATTCTTGACCGATAGAAAAAATCGAGAATATTCTGATGAATCATTATTAAACTCTAAAACTCATAAAGGTCAATCCCAAAGAATACAAGAAAACAATTTAATTATGGATAATAATCGGAAAAAGTGTCAAAATTGTATTCATAAAAATGCAGAATTACCATTGAAAACAACTGATGAATATATTTTTCAAAATGGGTCTGAATCGAATAATATTCAAAAAGAAAAGAAAACTAATTTAGAAATAAATAAAAATAAAAATGAATGCAGAGCTCCTTGTCGAAAAGAATCCGAGTTATTCTTGACCGATAGAAAAAATCGAGAATATTCTGATGAATCATTATTAAACTCTAAAACTCATAAAGGTCAATCCCAAAGAATACAAGAAAACAATTTAATTATGGATAATAATCGGAAAAAGTGTCAAAATTGTATTCATAAAAATGCAGAATTACCATTGAAAACAACTGATGAATATATTTTTCAAAATGGGTCTGAATCGAATAATATTCAAAAAGAAAAGAAAACTAATTTAGAAATAAATAAAAATAAAAATGAATGCAGAGCTCCTTGTCGAAAAGAATCCAAGTTATTCTTGAATGATAGAAAAAATCGAGAATCTTCTGATGAGTCATTACTGAGTGGAAATGTTCTTAATTTACAAACAGGATCGAAAATAAATTCTAGATTTCATAAAAATCTATGTAAATGCGAAAAAGGAACTGAAATATCCTTGAATGATAACAAAAGAACGAATTCCGATTTATCTATAAAAGTTAGTAAGAAAGCGTCTGAAACAAATTCGAGAATAAGCAATAATCAAAACAAGTTTCAAAATGAGGAAAAAAGTGCTCTAGTAGGGTCACAAATTTCAATAGATGAGGATAGAAAAACGGACAGACAAAATAAAAATCTAAATCTAAATTCTGATTCAAACGTTTCGGATGGGAGAGAAAGTGAGGCCAAAGATAAAACAAAAGAAGAATATGATGCTCAAAGCACATCTACAAAAAATTTAAGAATGAGTAAGAATCAAAAATATGAAAACGCAGAAACTTTCTCAAACAAAAATGCGGATGGAGTGCTTAGAAATGATTCTTCACAAAAAGCATTCGATACATATTTAGTAAGTCGGGATGCAACAAAAGTGGGTCCCTCAAGCAATCGGCTATCTCATAAAAACTCCCGAGATAATTTAAGCATAAGGTCGAGTCGAAAGGACTCGCGAGATTTGCGAAAAAAATATAAGGAAAAAGATTCAAGAAGTGATAATCCAGGTGCATTATATAAGTCGGCTCACAGCAATGTTAGAGGAAATATTTCTGGCAAAGAATCTAAAAAATATTCACTAAGTAAGCCTAAGACTCAATTGATAGACAGAAGGTATAAGGTCGATAGGAAGAAGTCTGATGAAACTCTTAGAAAAAAATCAGGTGAATCGCCTCGACCAAGTCAGGAAAATAATGCAATTGAATTGACCTTCCGTCAAAAAATGCAGACTTTCTTGAGTTCATTTGCTCCTTCGTTAGGAGTTTTATCAAAGATTTCTCAAACATTGAGGAAGCATTCAGCAACCGAAGCAAATATTTTAAATCCCAATGAAACAACGAATCGCTTAGTGGTCACAATGAATAAGCAAATCGATAGCTTAGAAAAATCCTTTATTTCCCAAAAATCTGAGAGATCTGAGGTAAGACGGAGGTCTGAAAATCGAGGCAGTGATTCAAGTAGATTCACCAGTAAATCTATGATACATCAAGAAAGAGACGATGCTGCTGAAACTAAAGATTGTTTTAAAGGCGATCAGAATTTAGAATTGAACAAATCAGATACATTTATGCAATCCAAGCGAGGGTCATCAAAAAACAATACCAAAGACGTGACAAACTCTAAGGAATCGCACAACTCCCGGAGAGGACAAGACTCTAGTCATAAATCAAAGATAATAGGAAGCTCTGAGAGCCAGTTTCGATCCACAGCAGGTCGAAGTCAAACCAATTTGAAATTGAATCGAGTTGTATCACAATTTTTGAATAGTTTCTCCGAGCTTTACAATGAATCCCTAAAGCAAAATAAGGATAAGTTTAACTATATTAGAGGTGGAGATAATCATCGAAGAAGTAGACGCAGTTCACATGCGCAATTAAATGAGGAACGGAAGAATAGAGCAGAGTTGCATCAAAATCTTATAGAGTTGATAAAGCAGCACAATATGCGCTTCGATCAGAATTATGAAAAATCTAGGAGAACAAACAAAGTTCCTATATTGAACGCAGATGAATCTAACCTTTTTGAAATAGTTCGCAGCTTGCCATTGTCGCAACAAAATGATGAATGGCTTGAATATGATCATGCGACATCAGATATTGATAGTCGTGAACTAACTGCGACTCGGCAGAAAGTTCGTGAACAGCAACGTCGGACGTCGGATGATAATGTAAAAGTCAAAATCAAAAATAAATACCGCAACCGTAAAGAAAATAAACAAGAGGATTTGAAGATATGTTTATTAAGGCAAGAGAATGATGACTCCCCTCCGGTGTTAGAGGAATACAATGTGGCTGGCTTTACGCGAAGCCACAGCTCACATCCTTTGCAGAAAGGCGGAAAGGATAATCGATATGAGACACTTTGCTCCTCAAGAAAATGGGAAAATCTAAGTGCTATTGACGAGAAAAATATGAAAGTCGTATTGACAGACCTCCAAAGGTTCTGCAAGAAAAACTCCATCAAGTGAGTTTGAAATGAATACTATATCACTTAGTCTAACATAATATTCTCAGCAGCTACAATGATGACAACCGCAAGCCTGTGGTCTTGGTGCCCTTTCGACCAGACAGCCAACATCACGGAGTGCTCGGCATGTGCAAACCCGATGAGTGGTAAGTATCAGCATCTTAAGTTTCCCTCGTTAATAATGTGTTCATAGGAGAGAGCTGAAGTTGTCCAAATGTTGCAAGTTAGAAAATCGAACAAAAAAACAACCTTCTGAATCATCAAACATTTTCCTTAAAAATAAGAGATTAACTGGACGATATAAGTCAACTCCAAGTCGTGAGTCGAAGTTACAACGTTCGGATTTCTCTTCAAAGCAATGCCAGTGCTCTAAACGTCAATCGGAACTAATCGCAAGAAAACACTGTTTATTATATAGAACCGATTCGGGGATACCACAATCTCACCAACGTGGTGAAACAAAACCGTCTGGGTCCCAACGAGTCTCTCATTCATTTCAAAATAACAACAAAGAGCAATTGGCAAATAATCCATCTAAATCACCAGAGAATGTTGCACGGTCATCACCAACTGAGGAAACACAGCAAGAGACCCAAGAAAAGTCAGCTGAAAATCCAGAAAAGGGCTCAACCCCAAGAAATGATAAAGGCGAATTACAAAGTACTCCATCTAAATCTCTTAATGCACACGCATCTCACAGTGAAGAACGACACTCTCTTACGTATTCCTCACATTTTGTGACATCTCAATCTGATCAAAGCACTGGGCCTAATTCTTTATCTTATGATTCGGTCCCTTCAAAAGTCGCTAGCAGAATTTCCTGGAATCGGGCGAAGCAAGCACGGTATCGCTCTAAGTCTCCAATATCGAAATCCTCTTTAAGAGCAAGAAGGCGATCAGAATTGCTCAAATCACGCTCTCATCGAAGTGATAAACGCGAAAGTTTTGAGGAACCGAAATATTTCAAATTTGGAATTCAACCTTCTGCGCGAACAAATAGACACCAACCTGAAGAAAAACAATCGCGGCAACGAAATCGATCGGAACAGACGGAAAAAACTTCTAGGGGTGGAGATAAGGTAAATCGTTTTAAGGATGAACATCAAGTAAGACGTGATCTTTCTAGAAATCAACAAACGGAACCAAATTATACTGCTGACCATAATGCAAATCGTTTTAATAATGATCACCGAGTAAGACGTGATCATTCTGATTCTAGCCTTAGAAACCAACATATGGAGAAAAGTCCCAGTGCTGCACAAAATATAAATCGTTTTAAGGATGAGCATCGGGAAAGGCGTGATATTTCTAGTTCAAGCATTAGGAATCAACAATCGCAGTCGTCAATTCGATCTGGTAAAATCAAAAGATCTATCAGTTTCAGTAGTGAACAACAAGTACAACGTGAAGACTCAAAGTCTCAGATATCTCACGGTAAAGTTCAGCAAATGCAGAAGCATGCTGATGAAGAAGAGCGACTTTATCATCAAAGACCCAAATCACCAGCATGTCCAGGGGAACATAACTCGCGAAATGTTGAGCAATCACCAAGTTCCCATCAAAGGGAAACTCATGCAACAATAGATGACGTTAAGATTATTATGAAGCCGCGCCCCTTGCGGTCAACCAGTGCTGAAGATCTAACAGCATTGGAAACAACAGCAGCAGCACCTTTATGTGCGTCGATTGAACACACACATCTAGAACAGGATAGTCTACAATATTGCGATTGCATAAACAACTACAGAGAACTGAAGCGCCAACAGGAGTTGCAATTGCAAGAGATATTCAGGCAGACGAATGAAGCATATGAGAGATGCTTGGAAAGACAGCGACAATTGCAGGGAACGGAGACAATTAAGTGCGGTGTACAGCAACATGGGCCAAAAACTAATTCATGTGTTGATCAAATGCAACAGCAGCAATACATTGAACTACAGCAGCGACAAGTAGCTCAGCAGCAGTGGCACGAGGCACAGCAGCAACTGCAGCGGCAACTGCAGCAGCAACAGGAGCAGGATCAGCAACGACTTAGGTATCAGCAGGAGCAACATATACAAGTAGAAGAAGAATGCAATTGTAAATATAGGCAACAGCATTCAGATAGCAGTCAAGCTTCCGCTTATACGCATCAGCAACAACAGTCTAACCATCAATATATGCAGCAGCAGCCATCAGATGTCAGTCATATTTCCGCCTATTTGCAGCAACAACAACAGCGTCATCATCAATATATGCAAAATCAACAGCATCCGCATTCAGATATCAATCAAGCTTCCGCCTGCTTGCATCAGCAACAACAGAATCATCATCAATGTATACTACAACAGCAACAGCTGCAACAATTGCAACAGTTGCAACAGCAGCAACAGCAGCAACAATTGCAACAGCAGCAACAACTGCAACAATTTCATAACCAGCAACAATTTCATAACCAGCAACAATTACAACAGCAGCAGCAACAAATGCAACTCCAAACAGAGACTTTGTGCCCTTGTAATAATTATATGATAGCTTCACCCCAAAACGCTTTGCAGGCTCGTAGCTATTTCACTGATTCAATTGCCCCTGCACTAGATATAGGAGGTGTGTCGTCTAGTTTCTATCGACAAACTTTGCTTAAATATGGCATACCACATCTGCCCAGCGACTACCAACCTAGAGCACCACACGTCTGCTGTGCGCAATGTCCTTGTCAATGCCAACAGAAACAACCACAGGAACATCAACAAAATTAAAAGCAACGGCAGTTAAAAAATGCATAAATAAATAAAGTATGAGTAAAAGAGACTTGCTTTTTCGGATCTATGTTATGTTTTTAATTTGTTTGCAATCATTTTTCGATATTCTTTTGCGGCAAAGCACTGACTGAGGTGCAACGACTGATGGGCTTGGTCAGCAGCCTTGGTGGCATGGAACACATATTGGGCTTCAGTATCAGGCAAGTGCGTCCAAAGCGTGCCATATAGAGTTTATTGGACGCAGCTGTTCCAGACAACTTGTAACGCACTCTCTTCGCAATCTTGTCTAGCTTGGCGGCAGATGCAGCTAATGTTGCCTCTACTAACTTTTTTGATAGTTCTGAAGGATTCTGTGAAGCGGATTTGTTTTCTAATTGCTTCTTCCTTTGTTGCTGCTGCGATTGTTGATGCTGTGTCTGTATTTGCAGTAGCTGGTCTGGCTGCTGTTGCATCAGTTGTTGATGTGGAACTGGCTGCTGTTGTGGGGCCAGTTGCTGCTGTTGCGCCGGTTGCTGCTGTTGCGCCGGTTGCTGTTGCGCCCGTTGCTGTTGTGGACCCTGCTGCTGTTGTGGTGCCTGTTGCTGTTGTGGCTGCTGTTGTGACGCCTGTTGCTGTTGTGGACCCTGTTGCTGTTGTAGCGCCTGTTGTTGCATTTGACAGCTGGCGAAATGTACCCGTCCAAAATCAGCCATATTGCAGTTTGACATTGGATAGTATTGACAATGATTGCAAATCTGTGTGGGCCAGTTGGCAGCAGGACAATCCTGGCATTGTTGCGGTGATAATGTCTCTAAAATATTATGGCTGCATTGCTCGGACATCGTAGGCCCATAGCCAAGCGTGGTCTGTGCCAAAGTGGGTCCCAACAAGCAGCAGTTGCTGGTGCAATTGCCATATGTTGTTGTCATTGTAGGATATTGCTGTTGATGCTGTTGTTGCTGTGGCTGGAGAAAGCAGGTGTTAGTTGCAGGCAGGCAGTAGTTGCTCTTCACTGGCTGTGGGAGACAACAGTTATTGCAGCTGTTACTTATGCAAGGCTGCAAATTGGAGCAACAATTGCAATAGCTATGCGTCGCTGCTGGCAACAACAGTGGTTGCTGTTGTTGCAATGGCTGTTGCTGCGCCTGCATAATAACGGGCATGTTTGCTGTAGATGGAGGTGAAAAGGTGATGGTCACATGTGGTGCACTGACGACCGGGGCTGCCAATGTTGCTGATGACAATGTCGAATTGTTGTGTGGCAGCGATCTCAATTGATTCATCCGTCGCAGCGAGGGCACATGAAGATGCTTTCTGCTGCTAGAGGAGCTAGCGTTGTGCGATAGCTCCACATTGTTGTAAGTGTGGTCGGTGGCCTGACAACCTCGACTGTGGCCTGGCAAGCGAGAGCGCATGGCGCATTGCAGAAGAAACTCATCGGTTTGGGAGCCTGTGTGGGCGCCAATATCACACGGCGATGTCTGTTGCTGGGCGTGGCAGTGCTGTTGTTGGTGGTGATGGCAAGTAGTGCTATCGAAGTGATCCTGCAGCGTATCCTCAATGCGTTTGCGCATCAGCGCATCCTCAAGCACCACAAAGCTCGGCTTGCCGCGCACATTCTTATTATAGATCTTAACGAAACTATCGTGCATGGCATCAAACGATTGCGCATCAATGCTTACAATGCTACCATTCTCATCCTGCTCGACGTCAGAGCTGCCGGTGGCATCCTCTTCGATGAGTGCAATTCGTATGCGTTGTTTTCCCTTTCCCAATCTCTTTTTCGCCTTATGGTTGCAATTACTCTGCTGGTAGAATTCTTCTTGGTCTTTTGGATTTACTTCGATCTTGCCATTATCATCGACGGTGACAACAAAACTGCGCATCCCATTGTGCTGCTCCATCTGAGTAATTTCATCGGACGTGTCACAGTTCTTGGAAATATAGTTTATCTCCCCGTCCGGCATCTACAGCATCAACTTTCCCTAAGATCCGAATAAGAAAATAGACTTTTTCTTCGTCTTACAACATGAATAATTTTTTGTTTATATAATGAATTCAGAATATACAACTAAGTTACTTCAGATGAAACAATAATTTCACATAGCAACTTCGATTATACTGAAAAACTTTTTTTTTAACATTTCAAATCAACTACAATAAAAGAAAATACCTTTTGCGTTTCTGTGAAGCTTTTTTCTTTATTTTTTAATTTTTTTTAATACAATCTACAGACAAATACTAAATGCAATTTTATTGTTATTATTGTTTTTGATATAAAAGCTATCAATAAGTCGTCGAAGAAATGTGAGGAGAAAGATCATAGCTGATAATTTTTGGGGCCACGAGGCCACCGAAGCTCTTTTCACCTCTGTGATAGATTCCAATGCCGGCTAAAGGTAATGGCGGTTTAAGTTCGACATTCTGCAGATCAATCAATGGAAGATATACCTTTCTTTGAATATCGCCTATATACATGTTGGTAAATTCTAGATATTGAGTATCCGTCGATAACTTTAAATTATTTCCAGAACGTGTTGGAAATTTCCGATTGTTGACGCTTATTTTTTGTCGGTTGTAAACATTTTCTTTCGATTGCCAAATGCCATTTATCTGCGAATCAACTAATTTACCCTTCACGAAATCAAATTTACTGAGATGCACTTTCAGATTCAGATGTTCATTCACAACCTGGAAACGCACGCCGGTTACCACAAATGTATTATCATCTGTTTTAATTACATCATCCAAATCTATAGCGCGGCTTTGGTCACTCAATGTATGATAGTCGACTCCCTCCTTAACATTGAAATTACCGATTTCATAGTTATCGATTGGTATCCACTCCACAGTTGATTCATTGATAATACCACGGGGCAAGAGTTTTCCCTGCTGTATTTGCAAATGGAATATGTGATTCTTATTCACAAATCGTATTCCAGTCACAACTTTGTTGGCTTTAACATCCGATAATGTTTCTCGAAGATTGAAATAGCGATCTCCATTTTCTTTATGCAGTTCGACAACGGCGAAGGTTTCTTTATACCTATGTATGTTCATTGGGAACGACGGGATCCCGTCGCCATAGAGCACGATCAGCTTTCTCCGTTACATGCTTTAGAGAATTGAGAGTATTTCTAGTGATCTCATCATAGTTGTGTCGAACGGAATTCCTTTTTGGAATAAAATTGTCATTTGTAGAAACCTTATTAATCATCAATGAATATTCGATCAGAATATATGCCATAAGTTCGCCCAGCGCTATTTCTTTATATAACGAGTAATATAATTGTTGAGGGGACTGTTGTTTTTCGTAATTTAAATTGTCAGGAATTTCAGATATATTCCGCAATTTATTAAACCTCTTTATGATTTTTTTACATTCATTATCGTGCTGTTTACATTCAAATCCGTGGATTATCTGATAAAACACATTTGTAGAGTTTGGGTTAAATGGGAACCGGTCGATGGTTAGCCCAGAAAATGATTTAACAAAATTATCGAAGTATTGTGGGGTGTAATCGCGCATTCCGTAAGAGAACTCAAAATATCAAAATATCGTAAAAGGTTTGATGAATCTTCTATTATTTGGAATTTGGTATCAAAATCCACATACGACCATTCTTCGGAGAGTGTTAATTGATTCTTGATTTGACGAACTTGTATGGTGACATTATTCAAATGTTGAATCACTTTGAGTTTCAAAGTTGCCCGTTTCTTTATCTAATTCATCAATACCCGAGCGCACAAATGAGATTATCTCTTTAGCTGCCTTTATAAAACACGTGTCGACATTAATCGGGTCGAGGATCGGTGTTGAATGACTGGACTGGATAAAGATTAACAACACCAGTAGAGATGGCAAGGAAACCGCCAATGGGAGCACCTTCATCGCACTCAATTTTTGTTATTTGTGACTATAAATATTTTAAAACGGAACTGCGACCGCCAACGAACAAATCGCAACTAAAACTAAACTGAGCTCAAGAGCTCTTTAATAACACTTGCTCGTTTTTTATCGAATATTAAAAAATTTCTGATTTGAGCAAAATATCTGGCACGAACGTTCTCTGTATTTATTTAATAAGACAGACTACGCTCATCAAATAACTAAAATACACTGGAAGCAAAAATAAAAAATATTAATTAGCTCAACACTTTTATATATTATGTATTCAAATATTTTAAAGAAAAGTATTTAGTACTTAATATGTTCTCACTTCTAATCAATAAGCATTTTTAATTCGTTTTGTAATGTATTCCATCAGTTTTTTTAAGATCGTATCGACGCATTTCCCTGAAATTATTTATGTTTTCCCACTTATATTTACAATAATTATAGTATATAATTATAGTCTTCCCACAATTTTTTCAGTGTGCTAAAAAAAAGAGGCCTGCGAAAGAAAATTTTATTGCTGTGCCGACCACTGATTTATAGACATATGGGAATTTGTAGAAAAAATTAGGTGGCATGTGTTTATAATGTTTGTACTTCCACGAAAAATATCAGAAAATTTAATAAATGAATTTTGATTTTAAAGTGTTTTTTATATACAATTATACCACTTTTATTCGAGTAAAATATATTAAACATGATTGGTATTAGAAACGATGCAGAGCAATATTTCTAGAGTGGATTTGATCTATATTTTGTTGGCTAGTTTGAGGTTGAAACTACTCTGTTTAGTTTTGCTAGATTCATATTGTTTTTTTATAGATATAAATTTCTATACGTTGTCTCTACTAAAGCCCTAATTCTTGGAAAAACAAAATAAAAATCCAAATACATAAAAAAGATTTTTGCAACAAGCAGAGAAACGAGTATGATAATTGCCAGCTTGATCACTTTTCGATTATTATTTACTTAAAACTAATATTCATTGTCAATTTATGAAAGCAATTTAAGATATAGCCATCGATTGAACATAAAAAATAACAATGGAGTATAAAAGTTTTTAAATTTCTATAGTTAGATTAAAAAAAAAGTTTTATTAAACCCTTGAAATGAAGTAGGCGATTGTTTATTTGCATAGAAAAACATGTAAATGTGTTCAAATAAATTCTGGACTTAAAATGAGCTAAATCCAAATGATCTAATTTAGAAGCTGATAATTCTTGCTGTCTGGCAGGAGCAGACCGCAACAACAATTTGGTCAACGAATGCAAAATTGGGCTGAATAATAAATTAATAAAAGACGAACATAAAATGTTTTGCTCCGAAAGTTGTGAGCACGGCATTAATGCGACCTCATCTGGACGTATTTTGTGTTCGAAGAAATCTACTGCTCCATTGGAGCAGCAATCGTGTCACATATATTGGATATATAGTTTATCTTCCCGTCCTAAGATCCGAATAAGAAAATAGACTTTTTCCTCGTCTTACAACATAAATAATTTTTTGATAATAAAAATAAAAAAAAATAAATAAATAAATTGTGAATACACAACAGACAACAAAGTTACTTCAAATGAAACCAAAATTTCACATAGCAACTTTGATTATTCTGAACAACTTTATGTGTTTAACATTTCAAGTGCTTACCTCATTACTTTATTTTACTAAAAATAAATCAACTACAATAAAAAAAAATACCTTTTGCCTTTCTGTGAAGCTTTTTTTATTTATTTTTTAATTATTTTAAAATTGAATACAATCCACAGATAAATACCAAATGCAATTTTATTGTTATTATTGTTTTTTTAAAACAAGTTTTCAATAAGTCGTCGAAGAAATGTGAGGAGAAAGATCATAACTGATAATTTTTGGGGCCACGTGGCCACCAAAGCTCTTTTCACCTCTGTGGTAGATGCCAATGCCGGCTAAAGGTAATGGCGGTTTCAACTCGACATTCTGCAGATCAATAAATGGAAGATAAAGTTTACTTTCAATATCGCCTATATACATGTTGGTAAATTCTATATATTGGGTATCCTTCGATAATTTTAAATTATATCGATTAAATGCTGGAAATTCCCGTTTGTTGACGCTTATTTTTTTGTCGGTTGTAAACATTTTCTTTCGATTGCCAAATGCCATTTATCTGCGAATCAACTAATTTACCCTTCACGAAATCAAATTTACTGAGATGCACTTTCAGATTCAGATGTTCATTCACAACCTGGAAACGCACGCCGGTTACCACAAATGTATTATCATCTGTTTTAATTACATCATCCAAATCTATAGCGCGGCTTTGGTCACTCAATTTATGATAGTCGACTCCCTCCTTAACATTGAAATTACCGATTTCATAGTTATCGACTGGTTTCCACTCCACAGTTGATTCATTGATCAGACCACGGGGCAAGAGTTCTGCCTGCTGTATTTGCAAATGGAATATGTGATTCTTATTCACAAATCGTATTCCAGTCACAACTTTGTTGGCTTTAACATCCGATAATGTTTCTCGAAGATTGAAATAGCGATCTCCATTTTCTTCATTAAGTTCGACAATGGCGAAGGTTTCATTATACACACGTTCATCGGGATCCCGTCGCCAAAGAGCACGATCAGCTTTCTCCGTTACATGCTTTAGAGAATTGAGAGTATTTCTAGTGATCTCATCATAGTTGTGTCGAACGGAATTCCTTTTTGTAATAAAATTTCCATTTGCAGAGACCTTATTAATCATCAATGAATATTCGATCAGAATATATGCCATAAGTTCGCCCAGCGCTATTTCTTTATATAACGAGTAATATAATTGTTGAGGAGACTGTTGTTGTTCGTAATTTAAATTGTCAGGAATTTCAGATATATTCCGGAATTCATTAAACCTCTTTATGATTTTTTTACACTCATAATCGTGCTGTTTACATTCAAATCCGTGGATTATCTGATAAAACACATTTGTAGAGTTTGGGTTAAATGGGAACCGGTCGATGGTTAGCCCAGAAATTGATTCAACAAAATTATCGAAGTCTTGTGGGGTGTAATCGTATAATCTGTAATAGAACTCAAAATATCCGAAGCTTAGTAAAAGGGTTGATGAATCTTTCATTATTTGGAATTCGAGATAAAAATCCAAATACCACCATTCTTCGGAGGGTGTTAATTGATTCTTGATTTGACGAACTTGTATGGTGACATTATTCAAATGTTGAATCACTTTGAGTTGATTTTCGCGGATCTTTGCCGTTTCAAAGTTGCCCGTTTCTTTATCTAATTCATCAATATCCGAGCGCACAAATGTGATTATCTCTTTAGCTGCCTTTATAAAATCCGTATCGATATTAATCGGGTCGAGGATCGGTGTTGAATGACTGGACTGGATAAAGATTAACAACACCAGTAGAGATGGCAAGGAAACCGCCAATGGGAGCACCTTCATCGCACTTAATTTTTGTTATTTGTGACTATAAATATTTTAAAACAAAACTGCAACCGCCAACGAACAAATCGCAACTAAAACTAAACTGGACACCAGAGCTCTTAAATATCATTAGATCGTTTTTTGTTGTATATCAAAACATCTCATACTCATACTCTCAGACTTTTTGAGCAAAATATCGGACACGAACTGTTTTCTGCCTTTATTTAAAAATGATTTGCGCCTATTAAATAAGCAAATTACACTGGGACATTGTTAATTAAAATCTGAATTAAACAATGTTTAACCAATCTATCAGAAGTAAAATAAGACCTGAATTAAATTTAATCAAGCTTTTGGGCGAATATTTAAAATAAATTCATTAATTATAAATTTTTTTTATTTAATTCTAATATATTAGAAATGTTAAGTAGCTCAGATTTATACCTAGTATTAAAATATTTTAAAGACGTTATTAATATGCCCTCTACTCTGGCCAATTACCATTTTATATTCGTTTTGAAATATATTCCATACAATTTATTTTTTTAAGATAAATTCAATTTTCTCACTTATATTTTCGATAGTTAGTATTCCCATATTTTATTTTCAGTGTGTCTATGTTTCTGTCGTTCTTCGTTGCCGAAGTTGAGCGATCTACACGAATACCAATACAGTGCGTTTGCCGGCTGGGTTCGGCACGGAAAATTACAAACACGCGCATGTATTATAAATGTTTGTAGTTCCACGAAAATTTCAGTAAATAAAAAAAATGTGTTTTTAATATGTTTGTAATTTTATTTGTATACGTTTATTGAATATAGAACAAAAAAAAACAACATGATTGGTATTAGAATTGTGGAAACATTTTTATTGTTGTAGTTAAGGTATATATTTTTGTATGTTTTTAAATTCCCCAAAAAAATAAGTTAAATGTGCTATTAATATTTGGCCATATTATATTATATTGGACATATTAAGTAGAAAATTTTATTTTTGAAATGTTTGGATACATTTATTTAAGGTTCATACAAGTCAAGTACAGAAGTAAAAAACAACATGATTGATATTAGAGAAGTGGAAAATTTGCTTGCTAGTTAGTGTTGAAAAACCCATATTGTTTCACAATTTTGTTGATATTAAACATATATGCACTTCTAGATTTTTGTTGTATTAAAACAACAAACTTATCATATCTATTTCATTAGCATAGCACATGTAATACTGGTGTATTTATGTATTTTTGTAAATTCTTTTTAGCACAAATGAAAACTCTCAGTTTGTACTGATATCAGTAAAACTCATGATATTTATTCATGGTATCTATCAAATGTTTTGTCTTTGCTGATTGTTCCAACAATTCGACAATAAATTTTTGTATCCAAGGTGAGGATAATTACATAGGTCATAACCAGGCAAATGCTCGTGAATTCGTTCTATATTGTATGATTTTATTTGTATTTTAAAAGAAAGCTCTTTCAATGCACAAATTTTTTCATTTAATTTATAATAATGAATCAATAGTTGTCTCAATCTTGTAGTTATTCGCGTATTCGAACAACTTTCAAAAACTTTTAAAATATACCATATGGTAAGGTTTTAGTGTTTTTAGTTTTATTGTGTCAGATGAATAAAAATTATAGGCAGGCTGAAAGAAGAGTTAAAATCAAAAATAAACATATATTTTGAATTCAAGACAATTTTATAAAACCCTTGTCGAAATTAATCGTGTCGAGGATCGATGCGGAATGGCTGAACTGTATGAGCAATACCAATAGAGATGGCAAGGAAACTGCCAATGGGAGCAGCTTCATCGCACTTAATTTTTTTATTTGTGATTATTAATATAATATTATAAAACAGAACAGCGACCGCCAACGAACAAATCACAACTAAAACTAAACTGAGGGCCAGAGCTCTTTAATAACACTTGCTCGTTCTTTATCGGATATTAAAAAATTGCTGATTTGAGCTAAATATCTGACACGAACTGTTCTCTGTGTTTATTTATTACGATAGTCTGCGTTCATCAAATAACCAAAATACACTGGAAGCTTATTCAACCAGAAGCAAACAACTATGCTTAAACATTCTAACAAAAGTAAGAGAAGTACAAAATTAAATTTAATGGGGTCATTAATGTCTAAAGTAACTTCCCACGTGTAAATAAAATTAATATCAATTCAAATCCAAAAATAAAAATATTAATCAGCTCAACATTTCTATATATTATGTATTAAAATATTTGAAAGAAAAGTATTTAGTAGTTATTATGTCCTCTCTTCTAATTAATAACCATTTGAAATTCTTTTTGAAATGTATTACATCAGTTTTTTTAAGATCGTATCGACGCATTTTCCTGAAATTATTTATGTTTTCCCACTTATATTTACAATAATTATAGTATATAATTATAGTATTCCCACCTTTTTTTCAGTGTGCTAACGGCGTGTGCCGTTAGAGGCCTGCGAAAGAATATTTTAATGCTGTGCCGACCACTGATTTATAGACATATGGGAATTCCAAGAAAAATTAGGTGGCATGTGTTTTTAATGTTTGTACTTCCACGAAAAATATCAGAAAATTTAATAAATGAATTTTGATTTTAAAGTGTTTTTTATATACAATTATAACACTTTTATTCGAGTAAAATATATTAAACATGATTGGTATTAGAAACGATGCAGGGCAATATTTCTAGAGTGGATTTGATCTATATTTTGTTGGCTAGTTTGAGGTTGAAACTACTCTGTTTAGTTTTGCTAGATTCATATTGTTTTTTTTTTTATAGATATAAATTTGTATACGTTGTCTCTACTAAAGCCCTAATTCTTGGAAAAACAAAAGAAAAATCCAAATACATAAAAAAGATTTTTGCAACAAGCAGAGAAACGAGTATGATAATTGCCAGCTTGATCACTTTTCGATTATTATTTACTTAAAACTAATATTCATTGTCAATTTATGAAAGCAATTTAAGATATTGAACATAAAAAATAACAATGGAGTATCAAAGTTTTTAAGTTTCTATAGTTAGATTAAAAAAAAAGTTTTATTAAACCCTTGAAATGAAGTAGGCGATTGTTTATTTGCATAGAAAAACATGTAAATGTGTTCAAATAAATTCTGGACTTAAAATGAGCTAAATCCAAACGATCTAATTTAGAAGCTGATAATTCTTGCTGTCTGGCAGGAGCAGACCGCAACAACAATTTGGTCAACGAATGCAAAATTGGGCTGAATAATAAATTAATAAAAGACGAACATAAAATGTTTTGCTCCGAAAGTTGTGAGCACGGCATTAATGCGACCTCATCTGGGCGCATTTTGTGTTCGAAGAAGTCTGCTGCTCCAGTAGAGCAGCAATCGCCTCAGATGGGACAACAACAACATCAGCAGCAGCAGCTGCAACAACAGCAACAGCGATTGCGTTTCGATCCTCAGCAACCGAGTTGCAGCATGTTTTGTGATGCATTGCCGCCAGCAGATTTGTGGATGCAGAACTGCAATTCGGCGCCACAGCGCATGGGCACCTGCATTGTGACCGAGGGGCCAGAGGGCTTAAGGTAGTTAAAGTTAATCCTGTGACATTCTATTCTATATTAGTTTTATTTTTATAGCATCGACTGCAATGTGCCAATTCCGAATTCCTTTAATCTGGATGGGTACAACCCGCAGTTGTTGTCATTCCTAGCGACACCCGACGGTAGCGACAACATCAACAACAATAATAATCTTGGTGTGTCGTTGCCGGTTGATCAGCTGCCGCAATCAGTCAAGCAAACCAAAGTGGAACGTAACCGAAAGAAGTCACAACAGCAATCGCAATCAACAGCTAGCGTATGCCATTGTTGTTCTACAAGTTATCCAACAAGTTATGCGCCCTCGAATGAGATGAGCCCCGACATGAATGCTTCTCCTCCAGTGACTGTTATGCCAGTTAATCAGCTATTGGCCTACCTCAGCGGTGTAATGTGTCCGCCAGCAGCAGCTAATAAGCCGCCTCCGTATCCTCCTCAAAATCTGCCACCAGTTCCATCTTGCTGTCATATTCAAGTACACAGTTTGCAGCCTATGCAACAGCAACAACAACAACCACCTCCAACATTTGCTGCTCAGCCACCAGGATTGATGCGCTTCGAGTTACCCTGCATGCTCACGGGATTCACATCGGGTCAATTGCATCCCGAGCAGCCGCAGCCACCGTTCGCCCTGCAGCTCTTGCCATTGCCATATGCCGGATCCATGCCGTCCATGCCCTCCATTCCTCCATTACCAATTCCAGCTGAAAGTTTGCCTACGCAGTCAAAGCCAACGAAACATTCTACATCGACGCAGTCTACAGAAACTTGTGTCCCTCCCCCTGCAACACCACCCCTTACACCACCAGCACCTTCAACAGCATCATCGCCAACACATTCGTTACCATGTTCGAGTCTAGGAGATGAGCCCAAAAAACCTATTTTAATCAGTAGGAAAGCGGGTCCACAACGCAACAATATTGATGCACAACACTCCTACGGCCGTAGGCCATCATTTCCGCTGGGAAATGGCAATGGAAATGGCTGTAGAAATGGTAATAGAATCAGTAATACAAATGGTAATGGCAATAGCTGCATGAACCCACCTTGGCATTGCTCGCACTGTTCCCATTGCTGCTATCATCCCTGTGATCATCATCAGCGATCGTAGGCGTATCGAAAGTTAAACCATAGTACTAAATCAATGATGAATAAATAAATAAACATTTGAACTAAGTTTATATTTCCAGAATTTTAGACATAGTTTTAGCATTTTTTATTTACACATAAAATATATTATTTACAACTTTTTGTGATCTATTTGAAATAGATGTCGAAAATAATCAATATACTTATATATATGAGTAGTAGTAATACACATTTGAAATACTATTATAAAAACATGGAATAAATTTAATTTTGATTGTGAATTTATCTGAAGGTAATATTACCCATTCGGAAATAGCAAAGGCACTTTAAAAATTGCAAATCACAATATGTACATATAATATATATAATACAATGTATAATACAATACATTTTATGGATTTCTTGATTCCATGTCATTCAAATAGTTTGTCACATAATTGCTGATGATGGACGTAATTGCAGTTTGTTCAATTGCCTGATTCACATGGTTTCTCTCGTTGGCAACAGTTGTAGACGTGTCAGGTCGCGAAAAGTGTGCTGCAGTTGCTGCTGTGGCATTTGTACGGCGAAGCGCTTCTCTTGATGGAGCAGCTGGTGTTGCATATGGTGGATATAACATCATATTATTAGCTCTATGATCGATGGTGTGGCGACGTCTCATCATGCGCCCACTGCGCGCAGGTTGTTGTCTGATTTCAGTGCGATATGCAACTGGTGGTGGTGGTGGTTGCATTGGCGTTGGTCGCAGTGATGCTAGTGTTGTTGTCGTCACTGGTGGCGGCGGTGGCGGTGGCATCAGTGTGTTATTGGAATCTGCCAGCTGCGACTCGGCGTATTGCGAGAAGGCATCCTGAAAGCACTGCAAACGTGGTTGATACGGAGGAGGTTGCAGCTGACGCAAATAATATTGATGTTGTTGCTGCTGCTGATGTTGGTGTTGCTGCTGACTATAAGTGAGCTGAAGCTGTTGCTGCTGCTGATACTGCAGTTGTCGTTGTTGTTGATGCTGCTCTTGGTGAGGATGTTGATGATGGTGATGATATTGTGGTTGTTGCTGCTGCTGCCATTGCCACGATCTGGAGCGCTCTTGCAACTGTCGTTGCTTCTCAGCAATGCGCTGTTCTAAGCTGTCTAAGTCCTCTTTTAGCTGTCTCTTCAGTTGATCCCTTTGAGCATGCAAACTATCCTCATGTTTTTTACTCTCGACCATTTTGTGCATAAACAAACGATGATAATCGGCGTGTTGCCGCTCGCTTAGCAATCGATCCGCATAGACTTCTTTGAGTGTATTATTTAAACACTTTAATTTCTCCTCCTCCTGGCACTTTAAGCGCTGATATTGCGCATTCAATTGCTGCAACTCTTCTCGCCACGCCTCCAAATGTTGATGCTCTTGATGGGGCATTTGATACGATGGCTGCTGTTGCTGCCACAAAGGAACTAATTGTTGCTGTCGCTGTTGCTGTTGTTGATGTTGATGTTGTTGATTTTGCTGCTGCTGTTGATGTTGTTGTTGCTGATGTTGAGAACTCAGAACAAGTGCATATTTATCGTACTGCAGCTGCGTCCATTCGCTGTCACCCATCGAACTATCTATAAAATGTGGCTGCAGATTTTGATTCATTAGACTAACAGCATTGTTGTTAACGATGCTGGATTGCGGCAAGTCTTCAGTTTGTAGGTGTGGCAAGATGATGCGATGCATAAGTTGCTGACGAAGTGGCTCCATATCGCATGAATTGGCTGTTGTTGCTGCTGGTAGTCGATTTGCTGCAGCAGCAATATGTGGCTGATATTGTTGTTGAGGATGCTGCTGCTGGTGTTGCTGCTGTAGCCGCTGTTGGTCTTGCTGACGTTCTTCCTCCAAGTGCTGTACTTCTACTACTTGCTGTGGTTGCTCAACGACCTCGGCACATGGACGAGGCAATGGCTGCTGCTGTGACTGCAATTCAGCAGCCACCACCTCCACAATCACTTCTTGATGTTGCTGTGGTTGTTGCTGAGAAGCTGTCTCACTTGAAGTGTTGGGCATTTCGCTGTAGCCCACTTGAATATCAACGCTAGCAGACAGACTTATATCCTCCAGGATTCCCATCTTTCGGCTGTTATCGCTGCAGTCCGGATTGTGCCAACGGAAGAGCGGCAATTGTTGCTGATCCTGTTTATCCGCCAGCAGCTCGTTAGCACTGCTACGACTATAATATACATATAATTGTCGTAAGTAATTCATTCTTTTAATTGCTTTTCACTCACCTTAAGTCCAAGCTGGAGGATCGCTTCAATTGACGTTTCGACACGCGCTCTATCAGCTCATCGGTGCCATCCTCTTCGGTCTCTGACACAACGATTTCCTCCAGAATTATGCAACACTCTTCATCGCTGGGCAATTTCTCTTGATTCAAATTAGGCATCATTTGGGTTTCCTCTTTCATTTGCGATTTTTTGTGTTCAAGGAGCTTTCTTTTCTCCTCAGTCTTCATTCTCTGCTCCCTTAACTTTCTCCTCTTCAATTGCTGCGCCACAAAACGAGCTCGGCCTGATCCAACTGGAAACTTTAGCATTCGTAAGCGGTAGTCACTATGTTTGCTGATTCGATCCAAGTTATTTAGGGATGTGGGAAATCTTCGCTGATGCAGCTCACTGCGAGCCAATTCCCGAGGTATAAACAGATTATCGTCACAATAAACACTGGCGCGACGTTTTTTTGTCTCCGCTCTGCAATATGAAAAACAAATTGCTAAGCTTTGTTTTCATTTTTATTTAAATCGACGTACATTGAAAGCGAGTGTCTTTCTTCCAAAACTAGTGGTCTTTCCTCTCGATCTCTTGGGCGATTTTCTTCCTTGTTTTCCGATGCTTGTTCTGTTATAACACTGTATAATATGATTTGCATTAGTAGTTATTAAGTATTGTTCTTGTTTAACTCACATAGGATTTCTTTCTATTGCTTTGTCAAGCGTATTATTTTCATGATGCTCTAAGGGATTTTGTAGCTGATTTTCACACGCAGGGTTTGCTTTTTCACTAAAAAATAAAATTAAATGTATTTGAAAAATATGAAAAATTTTTTAAAAAGATCACATACCTTGAAAGCGACTGAAATCTTTCAAGATCAACAATGCGGTCTTCACCTTCCTTTAATTGAGCTTCTTCTTTTTCCCCAATAAGGTGATCTTTGTTATTTCTGACATTATCCGAAATTAATGAAAATTTCCTTCAAAATCTGCATTGTTTGAGATATAACTTACTTATGCGGTGAAAGTATTTCCTCGAATATATAAAGAGTGTCTTGGGCCTCATCCGATTTCTGTTCAGCACTGACCTCGGCCTTCTCTTTCTCGTTTCTATTATTATATATATAATTTATGTTAAAATAAAGATTTACAATTTTTTTTTTTTATTTCTTACTCATTTATAATCAGTTTTGAGCTTATTGTTACCAAAACGGAGTGGGAATCGGATTCAGACTCGGATTGGGATTCGTACGCGTTCATGTCGAGCTGTCAACTGTATGCACTTAGAGCTTTGTCCACCGCTTTTATAGCCCACAAACAAATTCAGTATCCAATGTTTACAAAAACTCACATTCAACGGAGGATTTCATTGAATTGATTGACTCTTGGTTTTGTGAAATTCGATAGTCTTTCGTCTATCAAAGCGGTCCTCCACATACAATCCAAAAAAACACATCAGTCGCACTACAATCAAATAAACACATCAATATTTACTAAATTATGAGGTTTCAACAATAATTTAGCTGTTTCACTTTACAATATTATAGTTCGATTTATACTAGCCCACGTCAGCTTTTATGGGAACTGATCTTAATCCCAATACACAAAAGCGTTTAAACTTTGGATAAATAACTTTAGCTATCTTGTACAACTTAAACCTTATTGATCAGCGTCTTATTCCAAAACCAATTACAATTATGATACACGAAAAATTCACAGAATTGTGTTTCTGAAAATCTCTTCTTACTTTTGCACTTGACGCGCGCGAAGCTTTGTCGTTAGGCTGCACATAATTTAGTTTATTTGCAATCACAACTCGATGCTTTGGTGCGCCAACCAATAATAAACAAATGACAAGAGTGTTCCATTTTCAGACTGAAGGCTCCTTAATTTCGGTTTCGGGTCTTGGAGCGACGTAGGCGCGACGAAATTTTAGCCGACGCAAACAATGAGCGAGCTTCGCGTTGCAAAGCCGAATGCTAAATGAGTGCAACAGAAATTAACAAATAATAATAATACAATATGAGTGCATGTGTGACTACCGCAACACCTATGTGACCGAACAATTATGGCGCATAGAAAAGTCTAAAATGGGGAAAACTAAATTAAGATATCCGTTAGATAGTACAAAAATAAGTTCATAATGAACATGGTAAGAGGATTGTACACGTATAGCACAAGCTGACTCAACAGCGGTTAACCACAGTTAGGGACACGTCAGCGCAGTTCGTGTCCGCCGTAAATGTCGACCGAATACTCGGCCGCCCATTGATGGCCATCGGCTGTATAGGTGTCCAGCCTGACCACTTATAATTCCTTAACATTTAAATGTGACTGCAACTGTAATTGTGTTGTGGTGTCTTTGAACTTAGCTAGACTGTCTATAGATAACATTTGTAATGCAAAACTGATTCTAATAATAGCTACGGTTTTAATAGTGTTCAACAAGTTGTCAATTAATTATGTTTGTCGAACTTATATGTGATACATTCAAAATAGTAATTCCTCTTATTGGTAATAATTAAAATATTTAGTTAAAATCACTTTATTTGAATTACAAATAAATTACTTCACATATATTTTTAATTTTCAATCCAGCTTTAAATTTTAAATTTGAAATTAGCGCATTTATTTTAGTTATCGATAAATGTAATGTATGTTGGCAGCGCCATCAACATTCTGGTATATTTCGTAGTATATTTTCATTGCAAAATGGCAAATTTTTAAAATGCAACTTGTGGTCACATTGTTGCTTGCGTTGTGGAAAGAAAATAAATAAATAGGAAAAAGATTGTAAAACCAGCAAATTGGACAATAATTATGGATAAACTAACAACAATAAGTGCGACGCTATTTATGGCCGCCGATGTATTTGCCATTGTAAGCCTAGCGCTGCCCGATTGGATTATAACTGAGGAAGCTGGTAAACACAGCAAACAAATAAACCCAATCTGTGAAACAATAACAAATTGTATTGTTGTATTGCGTTACAGGTGATATACGACTTGGCTTAATGTGGACCTGTATGACACTGTACAATCGCCCACAAGTTTGCTACACACCCGACCTGCAGCCGGAGTGGCTAATTGCGCTTGTTTGTATTTTCATTGGTTGCATTTGCATCACGACGACAGTAATATTGCTCGCTTCAAGTACCTGGGATCGCAATGTGATTCCCTATGCACGCTGGGTGGGATTTGCAGCTATGGTACTTTTCTGTTTTGCCGCTGTTGTCTTTCCGCTCGGTTTTCACATCGAAGAGATCGGCGGCCAGGCTTACCAGCTGCCAAACACATTCAAAATCGGCATATCCTATATAATGTTTGTGCTGGCACTGTGGATCACAGTTGTATCCGAGTTATTTGCCGGCAAAGTGTGTCTGCCACACTTTTAAAACGTGAGAAGCCGCTAAGAATTTATATGTGTATATATAGACGCGTCTGAATTAGCTATTAAGTTCATTTTTGTTTTGCAGTTTTCTTCTGTGATTTGTTATGTTTTATTTTTACTTTTTGTTTTATGCGTATTGCTCATAAATGTATATTTTTTTAACAATTAAGCCATATGAACACAACACTCGAATTGACTTCAGAAATCTCCGTAGATCTAAATGTATTCACTTTGTATAAGAATAATTAAAAGAATCCAATGAATTTACTCACATTTATGTAAAATACTTTATTTAGAAATATTTGATAAAAGGTTTAAGTACCGACAGCATGAAAGTCTAGAAAGCAACTAATTCGAGTCTGCGCCTGCGTTGTGTAAACGATTTGAGGAACTCCACTTAAATATCAGCTTTAGAAATCCGATCCATTACATTTATTTGCTGACTTCATCAAGAGGCCCTGCCACGTTGTACGATAATTCTAAATTTTTTGCTTATGGTCTCTCGGCTGGATGTTGTAACTGGAAACCAATTTGATGGGGCTGCACAACTCGAAAAGTACTTTACAAAAATTAAAATTCAACATAAGCATTATCGAGGCGCAAGCGCGGGAGCGGGCACAACTGTTGGATTCATTATGTGAGCATACAATATGTATTCTTCCATCCAGATGATCATAGCCCCCAACAAGAAGAAGATATGCCACAACAACTTGATTTTGTAGCCAATCAATATGACATCTACGACGTTCTTATTCGTCAATATAACTCTCAACTTATAGAGCTGATAATTGGCCAGTATTATGGTGCTCATGCCTATGACACAAATCAATAGAACTGGCAACTTGAATAGCCAGTAAGTTCTTAACATTAAGCGCTGAAATATATAATGTTGCGGATAATATCGCAAACGCACATGATTGATTAAATTCCAAAATACGCAACCCAAGAGGGTGGCAATTATTGGCACCATCGTATTGTCGCGCCTCTCACTATATAGCAATATAGTTTCTCTTGTGTATGGCACCATCAGAAATGTTTTGTATTCCGTTTGCACCGTATATCGTCCCTTGAGTGCTATGTTCATAATGGTCATATAGCATATGTAAGTAATATAAGTGTACTTAAAAATAATCCATATGGAATTCAAATTCATTATGGAAGTATCTTTAGGTCAGAAATTTCGGGAACAAAATGTATGAAAAAAATTTGACTTTAATAAAAAGAATATACAAAACGTATTTGACAAATGAGTCAAGTGAAAATAAAGTTTTGATATATTTTATTTCAAAGAATTTTTGTTTTATTTTATTCATCATCCATAAATACGTAAAATGCTGTAAAATGGGGGAAAAATCTTGATAACAAGCTAATGAAACATCCGATTTCATATTCAAATGAATATATTTGACTCGTAAATACATTCGTAAATATTTCGATAATATCTGTGGTTAATTGTAAATTTTGGATAGCAATTACAGAGATATGCATAGAGTACAGTTTCCATAGTTTTAGAGTCGGAGGTATAGCATATTGGTTGGGATATGTTCAGTTTGAATACCTGCTGAATATAAACGAATACGTGTGCAATATTCAAATCATTGTCAGCAGATCCATTTGGTGTATTGAGGTGTGATAGTAGAAAAGTTTATAAAATTTACATTATATCATAAGTAGTTTAAATCTTGTTGATAGAAATTAGCTTGAGGTCGTTGAAATTATATTTTAACCGCATTGTGTTCGACCTGTGATGGCACATTGTTTAGTTAACGATTTATAAATTTAAGCATTTCTCCAATAGATGCGAATAACGAATAATTACGAACAGAATCTATTGGAAAAATGTTAATACAATAAATATGGTTAAATTCTATATTTGTAGTATAATCTTGTTATCGTTAATTATTTCTTGATTTTCTTTTGTTGAGGGGTGGGCTAAATTGCATTTGTATCTTTCCATATGTCGGGTTAGTTTTGCACAAATTTCATTAAATATTTCATAGTATTATAAGTAGATTAGTATGCATGAGTAGTTGTCATTTTGTTTACATAATAGTATAATTTATCGTCATATAATTATTCGCTGTTTAAGTGAGCTACTCTGCTGATTACTAATTGCCAACAATAAATCGTGCTAAATAACAATTAAAAATCTAACTAAAACAAATGTATTGACTTAATATAATTCCTAGTGTGCAACGTAGATTAAATGCTTAAAATTCTTAAAAAATATTTTTGAAAATAAATAACAACATGCCTTAACATAAATATGCCTATACATACAATAATGATAAATAGCATTATTATTAACAACAAATTGCGCTGGCCAACTGGTCGCATCGCATCGCAATTACAATTTACCATCGAATGGTGTCTTTACAAAATATGTGACTAGATTTCCCTTGCCCTTGACATAGGTGAGGCCCCGGCATTCGCATTCGTATCCGGCGGCCATTAATATCTTAGCTGTATTCTCAGTAGTCTGTTCACAAAATAAATGTAGAGAGTGAGTAGAGGGTCAAGCCAATGAATAGTTCAGTAGTACACATTTACCTGAAGGCGTCCCATGACGCCGCACGAATCCATGCGGGATGCCACATTGACGGTGTTGCTCCAGATGTCATATTGTGGCTTCTGGGCGCCAATCACGCCCGCAATTACCGGGCCGTGATTCAGTCCGATGCGCAAACGGAAACGTTGGAACGATTCGCGATTTATTGAATCCAATATGGACATCAAAGCAATCGCAAACTCAACCAATATGACCACGTTGTGCTCCTCGGTGCGTTTCTCATCCTATTGCACAGAAAAAAACCAAGTATAGTATTACATTTAGTTGGCTTTTAGGTATTCTCTTCGTATTGTATTATGTTCGCATTTGGCCTTTATTGGCCTGGTCAACCAATGTGAAAGCCAATTGAGCGTGTGCCGCCTAAACTTTGGCTAATCCCTGGCCATCGCGATGGCCAACCCTCATTTGGAGTCCTTTCAGTTGCGTTTTTTCTCTCTTTTGTGTATGAAGGGTCATTGTTTGATTTAACTGCTGGGTTAACTACATCCCTTTCTCTCACTCCCAAAACACTCTTCCTCTGTTGCCTTTCTCACATTCTTAGCGTGTGTGCTGGCCAAAAGTTTAATTAAACTTCTAAGCAGCGATTAAAAGGCATTTAAACACTAAATAACATTTGGGAAATTGAAGCTGGCCATTTATTGCAATGTGTTGCCAATGATTTTTACGGTCCGATAAGCGAAGCTGGATTTTTAATGCGATTTATCCGCTTTGTTAATAATTCAACTTCTAAATATCGTCAATTATTCCTAACAATAGTCCAACACAAATAAAATGTTTTGCTTCTTGAAAATAATTTTGTTTCAGTACTGAATAAACAGTTGTGGATGATGAAACTGCTCTGAACGCTTCTGATAAATTTACACAGACTTCCAGTATTTAATATTAAAGAGTACTGTACAAATTTGTTCTATAACTAGTTTCAAGACTAAATTAGAAACAATAATTCGACTATGGCGTGAATTCTCGTACATTTTTAATATCTGAAAATGAAAACTCTTAACGCTCTAATTTATATGTACGCAATAAAAATAATTAATATATTTTGTGGGAAATAAACTTACCGCAAAGCTACGCGACTATTTTGAGCATGCCCGAGTTAGCAGATTGTGTATATATACAAGATTAGTAAAAAGCATTAAAAGACGTTAATTAAAGCAATTGAAAGACAGTGGAATAGGCAGCAGATTGCATTTGAGCAATCAAGTCACAACTTACCGTAGCGCCATCCTCCTTGCCAGGTCTTAGACCCGATGCACACATATAGGTGCTGGCTATAGTTTTAATCTTTTCGATGCCACTGAATTTGGGTTTCAAAAGTAACTGAAGGACAATTTTTGATAGGTGTTAAATTGTTTAACTATGTATGTAAGACCTTATACCTTATCAAAGTCACAAATGATCTCGTTGAGTAAACGCAAACACTCGAGTCCCTGTTTGTTGACATCGGTCTCATCGTAGAACTCTTTATAGTTGGGTATGGAGGCGAACATGACTGCCACACAGGAGTAGCTCTCGTGATACAGTTCCGTTGAACGCTCCAGATGCAGAAAGTGCGTGGCAACGTGAGCTGGCAATATGTTCTCCAGCAATATCTAAGTGTGGCATAAACAATGAGTAATCAATGTTTGCAATTTCGCTAATTTATTTGTACCTTATTGATGCCTCGCATGGTCTCCACCTCCTCCTGTTCGACCTTTAACTTAGCCTTCCACAGAAAATCGGTGCGTGCCACATATTCACCTTGGCGATCCAGCGTGTGTAGCACAGCTATCACGAGCAGCAACAGCAGAAACCCCTTTACTTCTAGCGGCAAACTTGAATCGAATATTTGTATTAAAAAACAAATCATTTAAAACAATAATTTTATGAATAGTTACCTATTGTTATGGTGGACTAAATTGTACAGTTCATAGAGGTCGCTATAGCGGAGCACGAGCATCTGTCCGATCAGCGCCAGCAGCATGGTGTTCAGCTTGAGTATGAATCCAGATCGCAGAAATGCCGATATTGCCGCCAAGCTAATGGCGCAGCAGAAGAGAAATATGGGTGCTAAGTCAATATGAATATCCAACGGCTTAAATGATTCCACCGACAGAGTGTTGGTGTTATTGATGAACGCATTGCTGGTGATGTTCGTGCTGTTGTTGGTTTCCATAGGCAACGGCTCTTCATCGGTCAGTGAATAGTTGATCTGCAGCGACATATGGTAAAGCGAAGAAAATTCAGGACTGTGGCAAAGTGGGAGTGAGCACACGCACCGTGTATGCCTAACTTTTTTAATGCAAATTATCTACGGCCGGATGCAGCGTACAAACGCATTGAACGAGTATTCGAAATGAATGGGTTTTTCTGGTATGAGGAATTTCTTTCTTAACTCCATACAAGCTCCAAGTTACTTATTCGATCAGAGAATGTTGAGAATATATAGAATTTATTTTAAGTAAGTTTTAAGTATAAAACTTAGAATGATTAATCATTTCAATTTGTGTTATTTTTTAGAGCGAGAGTATGTGCTTAAATTCTGCAACAAACTTGACCAGAATACAATGCATTACATATAAAGATAACCCCCAAACTTGTTAGCTTGTTAGCTCAAATTCTGTAATCTTTTCGCTTATACTGATAATAAGATAATATCGTCTTTAATCACAACTGTATCTCTTTTTTCCTTAAATTATACTTATATCTGATTAACAGCAGCTGTAGCTTACCACACTGAATACGGCACATGAAGAGACGAGTATGTTGACGATGATGAACATGGCCAAGCGCAGATAGCGACTGCTGGCCACAACCTGGCCAGGACCATTGCGCTCCGTGGTGGATGCGTGCACATCCGGCACCGACATGTTGCTCAGGTAGAGGAACAGCGACAGCGAAATGAAACTGGCGAGCAGCGAACCGACCAGAGCCAGATTCCTGTTAAGGCGAGTTTTGACAGAGAGCAGGCGAAACAGAGTTAAAAACAAATCGCCGGCAGGATTAGATCTCACCTACAATTCAATTACAATCAACTGGACGACGGCCAGGGAGAGGAAGAGGACAAAGGCGCATATCAGGTCGTAGCGGAAATGCGTATCCGGCTGCTCACGGTACATGGCCTCCCGGGGCGTGTTGCGATACCACATGGTCAGCGGCTTCAGCTCCGTGGGCGGCCCAAAGAAGTTAAAATTGAAACATTTACGCTCCGGCGGCAGCAAATTTGATTCAATCATGGCAATGCTCTGCAACGATGACGAACGAAAGACCATGAGCCAAGGGGATGATAATAGAGTTTACTTAGTTTCCAGCTGCCAGCTTCCTGCTTTTACTGCCACTTCCCTCCGCCCTCAGGCGAAATTGCCAGCCACGAAAAGGAGGAGGAGAAGGAGGAGCAGCCGCAGCAGACGGCACACAATCCCAGCAAAATCTTGCCTGTTGATTGTTTTATTTTATTTGGCCAAACCAAAAACAAAACTTTGGCCAAATGCGTACAAAATTTCGCAGGAGATTTGCTGACATTGAATTGAAATTTGATTTTAATTCTGTGCACAGCTGCTGCAGCTTGTTGACCCCGATGCTTGACAAACACTCACCGCAAGTCCAATATTCTTGACCAGCTTCGATTCGGCAATGTTGGCAAAGGGTCGATCAGCACCCCAGCACTCCACATATTTGGTCATCTTCGATGAGGGCCGGTTGCGTGTGACATGACCTGCAATCATAAAGTCGGCAATTTGATTATGCCATAATCGAATACACTCAAAACTTGGTTTGGCCCCATAAAGTAGCAACCAAAAGCCATTCGATTCAATTTCGTTTGGCAAATAGCAGCAAGTACTGTGTGTGCTCGATAAAGTGAACTAGGAAAGTCAATAATGCAAAGAGTTCAATCCTATATTTCTGTTATGTTAATGTTGTTTTTAAATTAAACTACTCTGAAAGACTTTACCACTTCATATTTTCAAATTTTTTTATTATATCTTTAGATTTCGTTTAAAGTACCATAATAATTCGAATTAAATTTGGGTTAAGTAAGGGACTTTAAAAAAAAACTTTTGTAGAATATAAAATAGAAAATAGAAAATATCTAACAAATTAATAGAATCATCTGTAATGTTTGATTAAAAGAAAAATGTGTCCTTTAAATTGTTTATTTTTTCAAAAAGAAATTAAACTGTTCACTTCTTAGATGATCCACTGTAATTTCACTCACTATTGCCTTAATCCTTGACTTTGTTAATTCGTTGCTTAACTTTTAGCACCGCATTAATTTTGAATGTGCAGTGGCACGATCCTCCGAGCGTCGGAGTCACATCAAAAATGCCATCAAATTGAGCATTTTGCAGCCACAGCGACTACGTGACGCACCTGATGTCCTTGGCATGATTAAAGCACATATAGTATAGTAAAGCGACATAAAACCACTATGAATGCTGAAAGGGGCACAGACAAAGCTCAGCTGGCTGTCAAAGGCGCTTAATTACCATTGGCATGCTGGCCAATGTGGTCCAGACTCTGCATCAATGGTCAACAGAGGCCAGTCCGCAAACAAATGAAAAATTACAACAACTACAACAACGTGGTAGCCACATCAAATTTACGATGCAAAAGTTGCGACAGCAGCGATAAAATTATGCATAAGCCGTAGCTCATTTGCGAAAGTGATTTTCAACTGTTGCGTTTTATGGCCAAACCACACCCCAACTGACACCGGAAGCCGCACTCACACACACACACACACACACACACATTCACACGCATACACACCGGCCACACTCACACAGTGAAGAAGTCAACTCACCCGCATGACTGCGAAAACTCTCTCGCCACTGTGTATGGACAGCTTGCGTCCCTCGATGAAGGCGCCGGAGGAGCGTCGTCTGTCGGCAAAGGACATCAGACCTGCATGCAAGATGAAGATGCAAAGCGGGTAAAAATGAATTAAACCAGTTAACGACCAAGTGTGCAAGGCTTAAAAACTCATCAACTTTGCAAATGCAGCTAAAACTTGCTTTCAATCTGAGGTTGTGGGGTAACGCAGTAATATTTAATATTTATGCTCCTTAAGTTCTTTTAGAGGATCATACTTTTACTTAACAGTGTAACTTACGCTCAAAAATTTTGTATTTTTATTGTGTATTTTTTTGTATATTTTTATTTTAGTTGCCCATTTCGCATTTGTTTATTTTCCGGCTTACACCATTATACTTTATCTATCAACTCTCGACTTAAAAATTCATAATTAGGTACAAAATTAATTAGAATTAGCAAAATTTATTTATTATTTAATTTTAGAGACAATATTTTATATATTTTGGTAAATTTAGTAATCTATATATCTTAAACGTTTCAGTATGTGCATATGTATGTATATCGATATCCCAAATATATATTTCAGTTTATTTCAGAATTTTGTGGATATATTGATTTGTATATTTAACCAATAATATAAAATGCTTCGCTTTTATTGAAAACGCCATCGAGTACTAAGAGGTATTACTTTTATTTCATTTGTAAATTTTAAATATATTCATTATGTGAAATCTTTTATTTAGTAAGTCACCATAAATTACAACCTATTCAACTCTTTTAGATGTAATATGTAATTTGAAAGCTCTTCTATTTCTATCCTTGAAACGGATTCGGAATTCTATAAATCGCCTGCTTTAAAGTTACAAGACTAAATATATATACTACTAATATATATAACACTAAACCATTTCAGTTTCCATTTATTAGATTTATTATCCTAAGAATTTAAACAACTTACCTTGAACAGACAATTTGCGACGCGAGCGTTCGGGAGCTTCGGCTACTGTTAGACTGTTGGTGCCAGCTGTCGAAGCAGCTGCCGTTGTTGTGGTGGGCGTGCTGACCGCATTGGATGCAGATGCTGCGGGAGTGCCGCCGTTGGAGATGCCACTCTCGCTGCCACTCATGCTAAGCAGATCCTCGGCAGGGAGCGATAGAGCAGCTGATTTCGGGGCAGATTCCGAGGCAGCAGAGTCACCGCTGCCACGATGCACAATAGTCGGTAATGGTGCCTCATTATTGACAAGTTGCTCCTGCTCTGATTGTGTGTGGCCAACCAACGGTTCGGTGGCAGCGGCATCTTCCTCCTCTTCGGACAGCTCCTTGATGGACATGGAGGCGGCCGAGGTCAGCGGTGCATGCAACGCAGCATCCTGACTGTTGGTGGAAGTGGGCGACAGCTTCTCGGGAGCCTCGACGGTGGTTGTAACCGGAGAATGCGACTCGACAGCGGGCAGCAGCTTCTCGGTGACATCGCCATCCTCTTTGACTGGCGTTGTTGGCTCGTTGGGTGGATCAGCGTGCTCAATGCACTCGACCACGCGTGGCACACTCTGCATGTAGGCGGGCTGACATTGCGACAGTTATGTTAGTAATTTGAGTTCTACCAAGGATAGAGAAAACAAAGCACTTACCTTGGGTGGCACAATGAGATAGGTTTCGATTTTATGGTCTGCTAGGTAGGCATCGCGTCCGCCTCCCTCGCCCTGTTCCACCTCGAATTTATCGCTCAGAAAGTCCAAAGTTTGCTTCGTGATGTGCACACGGCTGCAAGCAACAGTGCGTATGAGTGATGTATGGATTTAGTTGTACGGCGCAAATACTTCTTATTACTGCCTATGCCTATTTCACATGCAAATTAAGGCGGCTTTTATGCTTCTTCTTCTACTCTGCCCCTCGGTGTCGTTTGTTTTCTTCCGTTGCCACTTCCGTATTTTGATTGTAATTTTATTTATGCCTTTGTTAGGCATTGCCAAATAATTCGTGCGGAACACGCAAAATGTGGCCCCAACTTTCATGCGGCTCATTGAGCAACATTCCAATTCAATTTCAAATAATTGCAATCTACGTGAGCCTGTGATACATGTCAATTGAATAGAAGCCTAAGTATTTTCCCGCTTTTCATTCGAATTTCTTGTCATTTGGGCTTTGGAAATCCTGGGAAATTTGCAAGAAATGCTAAACAGAATCTGTAAGCTGACAAGTCTCTTTAGACTCCAACTTTGGCTTTTCAATACATGAAATTTTTGTAAAATAAAATTATAGAGGCATAAGCCATTTCATTGTCAATAAATTAAGACAACAACTCTTAATTATAGCTGTCTTTAAAATGGTTATTTTAATTAAAATGGTTTATTTTAATTTAGATAGTTATGAAACAAATAACAACCGTTCATTGAGCAACAAATTTATATCGAATCAATGCTAAATTCATGGGTTTGAATCAAGTAATTTCACTGGTGCAACAAAACCTTTCTATTATACCGCATATTGCGATTGAAAGTTGTGCCAACGATATAATCACAGGCACTTGTCAGTTGTCTCAGCTCATAAGCTATTATTTGAACTAGGGCGCAACTCTAATTGCAGCTGGCACTTGCCACTTAACTTGACCTTCTGCCGCAACTAGTTGAAGGTCTGCAGCACTGTTGGCTCGAAGGCCTGAAGTCAGCAATGTTGAGGCGGTTTTAATTGCAACGCTCATGGAGACTCGTTTAAATTGCCATTATGACGTCTGCCTTGACACCTTGCGTTCCTTGTTCTTGTGCTTCTTTTTTTTTGCTGGAAGCGTGTCATCAACGCGAAAGCGAACACAAACGCAAAAGCGAATGCTTTGTAGTAATGAATGAGGAGAACTTACCCCGCAACGCCGCCGCTCTCCATGTGGTTGGCCAGGGTAACATCATCGCTCCAAACATCAAATTGCCACTTGCGTAGGCCAAGGACACCGCAGAGCACATTGCCCGTGTGTATGCCAATTCGCATGTCAACATTTATGCCGGTTGCCTCACGCACGTGTCTGCCGGAATACGAATAGAAAAATATACAGAAATGGGCATAAGGCACCTAACATAACATACATAAAGAATATGAAATGAAAGCAAGTGTAACAAACAATGAAAGCCACACATCAGCACTGAGTGAGCATATGCACACACACACACAAACACACACTCAGAGGTAACATATACTAGTATTTACTAACTAACTGTAGTCCTAGGCGTAGTTTAGTTTTGTATAACGACAAGTACAATTTCATGAGACATAAAACAAAACAACTGGCCACGTCCATTGCTTTGGGCCTTTGCTCGTTTATGACACGCGTCTAGGCCAACAAGTCCTTGAGTTATTAACCTTAAATACTTTTTTCTCTGTAGTCGAGTGTAATGAGAGTGGCGAGTGCGTTTGTGTGTATGTGTATGTGTGTGTGTCTTTCTGGGCCAAATGAGCCGCAACAAAAGCAACACTAGCTACAGCAAATCGCCTTAGAAAACAAATCACTTGGGAGCCCTTTTGGTTTATTTGCTTTTGTTCTTCTGTGGGTCATTGGGTTCTGTTTGTTTTACGAGTGTAATACTTAGACACTAACAACAACAACAGAAATAACAAGAACAACAGTTACAGGATGTGTCGAATGTGGATTATGGATAGGAAGATGTGTATGCACATACATAAGAGTAAGCTGAGATTGCTTAAGAGCCAAAGTTCGTCGTCTAAAAAGTGTGTGCTTTTAATTTGTAAAACTTTTGCAAATTTCATTTAATTATGCGGGACCACAGGAGACTTACTCTCTCGTATGTGCCAGAATGAAGCCAGAGGAACCCTTGAACCAAGGGTCATTTGTTAAGCATAATCAACAGCTTTTTATGGCTGCTTAAATATCAAATATTCGACAAAGTTTTATTAATTACAGGGGAATATTCCTTAAAGCTTCTATATTCTTTTAAAGCTGCCCTCATTTCAGTTTAATTCTCGTTATATTCAATTTTTAACTGATGTAAAAGTCTTGAATTAAATGCAAAAAAAGTGTTGCCTACTTTTGCGGGCAATTGTTGCTTGCATTACAAGTTGCCGCATTGCTCAACAATCAGCGACAAAAGGATATGCAAAAATTGAAATACAAAAGACGTCTGCAGCTGCGTTGCACAATTAAACTTTCACCTTGCTCTGCTGCGCACACCCACACACACACATACACATACACAGTGAGAGCAGCAGAACAAGTGGCAAGCAAGAAAAGTTGGCATTTTTATAAGAAGCCTGGCGATTAAAACAACGGGCAAGTGGAAAACTTGCCGCTTTTGCAAACGGTCTTCTGCTCAATGGGCTGCATAGCAAAAGCAGAAACAAAAGATAAAAGCCAAAGCCAAAAAGCAAAGCAACAGTCGCCGAGTCGGCGAGAGATTGAAAAGCCAAATGCCGTTTGGCCAAAGGAACAAAAGAAATGAAAGAAAATAAAATGAGAATGAGAATGAAATGAAATTAAAGAAAAGAAGCCGACTGAGCCAGAGAGCATAATAATAAACACAATAGAAATGCTTGTGCAATGTCGAATAAAAAACAGGACAATATAAAAAGGAGAGAGTGTGCTGCATTGATAATTAGATGCTCTATATAGAAGATAATAACTTTTATAAGACGGTATTGATTAATGAAAAGAGCACTTCCCTTAAATGTGAATATCAACTTAATCAAAAACATTATTTTCTTCAGCGTTTCTTATAGTCAAAGTACCTCAAATGTTAGAGTACAAGTGCGATAGAATTGAGCAACTTCTGGGGTATTATGTGTTCGCGACTCGGACATAAATTCTTGCATGTAATAAAATTGCTTTTGTGTCGATATTGTATATTGTATTTTATGTTATTTCATTTTTGCACTCTCTTATTTTCTTTTTTTGTATTTTTAGAAGGCGCTTTTATTGCATAATACGCTTTTAATAGGCGCCATAAAGATGAGGCCCGCATGAGTTCGTGTCTATCTGCTGGCAATTACAGTTGACAACATCAATGCGATGAGCAAACAGTGAGGCAATAAAATTATAAGCTGACATCCATTTAAAGCTGGTTGTACTATATTAAAGCTATGAGCAATGTGAATGCAATTTTGAATTTATTGTTGCATGCATCAATGTTTACAACTGTGTTTGTGTGCTTGTGCCACAGATGTGTGCTTATCCAGCTATAACCTATAACCAACGAGCAGACAAACTATCAAAGTGCTGAAAGTAAAACAAATGTTTATAAAAGCTCTGACAGCAACTACATCGACACACATACACACACACTTGAACACAAGCAAACCACACACCAAACATTGAGTGTCAAAAGGGATTGCCAAGGGCAAACATGTCGTATACGCAATGCGTGACAATGTTGACTTTATAAAAGAGAACGATGCGAGAAAGTGTTTGGTAAGAGCAAAATTTACCTGATGGCATCGATCATTTGCAGGCCCATGTTGACGCAATTGGTAGCGTGCTGTGGCCGTGAAATGGGCAAACCCGACACACAATAATAGCAATCGCCCAGAATCTTAATGCGCAGACATTGGTTCTCCTGCAATAGTACAGAAATCGAATGTGTAAGTATTTTATAAATAGAACTCAAGCATTTACCTGTGCAATTTGATCGAAGCGACCAAACAGATCGTTGAGTGTTTTGACCAAATCGCTGGCTGTGAGTGACGATGACAGCGGCGTAAAGTTTACAATGTCTGCGAAAAGTATTGTAACATTCGTGTGCCGTTGCACGTGCAACTCGTGGAAGCGCGTCGCTGACGTTGAAGCCTGTCCGCCGGCACGTTGACACGCATCCGCCATCTTCAGCATAATGCTGCGTTTAACCTGAAAATAAGTATACGCAACGTATTGTCAAGTTGTATTTATAGGCACAGCATAAATGTTGAACTTACCTCAGCGGCTATGTAAGCGGGTATAACGCTGAGGAGCAGCTGCTCCTGCTGCTCCCGCTCGCACTCGAGCTTCACACGCTGCTCGATGCCCGTGCGTGTGCCGTCAACTGTGCGATTATGTGCCGCATCCGACATGATGCGATAGTACAGACCGGAAACGGATGCGCTGGCCAGCATTACAATCTCGCCAAAGAGCTGACAGCAGCAGTTAAACGGGGTCAGACAAGAGAGAGAGAGGAGTGGTAGAGCAATGAATAATAGAGCCAATTGGCAGTCGGCAAGCGAAGGCCCACAACCAAACAACCAGTTAGACCACAGGCGTGTAATCGAAATTCCCAACATACAATTCTGTGCGCCGCAGCTAATTAACGTTGCCACAATACCACTCGGCTTTCAGAATGTCTGCTTGAGTGTGACTGTGTGTGTGTGTGTGTGTGTGTGTGTTTTGTGGCTGAACCACACAAACACATACACTCACACACATTGCCATCCCCAGCAAATCAAATAGCGGAAAATGTAGGAAAAACTAAAGCACTCAATTTGTTTCGAGAGGCTATGCATTTTGATGGCCATCAAATTTGGTAATTAACATATTTCGCAATTATGTTTAACCAGTGAAAAGCAAATTCTAAATAGGCGCTGAATAATGATGTGGTTAACATAAATTGAGCTGACTGGCAAGTCACAAATAGTTGTGTCTTTAATTTGCAGCAGAACTTGCTTTAATTGTGGACTTATTGTACAAAAATGTGAGCTTGTATTGGAAGCTAATAAATGCATTATAAAATTAGTTTAAAAGCCATAAATATAACAGATAATTAAACCCATACATATATGCAAAATAGTACTAGCCTCCGCTTCAAATTTAAGTATTTATAATAATGGAACCATATAAATTTATTTAAATTGATACTACGAGTCTAGCTATAAAGAATTACAATTATTATTTAATGGGACATTAAGTCTATGAGTTATATTAACATTTATTTAGTTTTTTGTCCCCTTTAAATCTATTTTATAAATGGCTGCATAAACTATTAAATATAATGCTAAGCTGAGATTCTTTATGGCATTTATTGCAATAATATTGCGTTGTTTAAATAAAAAACTCACCATGGCCAAATCAGGTCCATCTTCATCTTCTGGGCAGCCGAATCTGTAGCCGATGTGTATGGCAGTCATAAATAGGGCCAGCACCACAGAGACGGGCCAAGAAATGGGCAGCATCGTATGAATGCCCTGCAAATGCAATGCACATATTAAAATACATATTTTACAATGTTCGATGCAACAGTTGCGACTTACCAGAAACAGAGCGTACATGGGCAGAGGAGCCAACTCGCTGCCGGTGATGGCCGCAATGGTGCCCAGCGAGAAGGTGGTAACAATGGCAAAGGCCAGAGCTGCTGCCGGTGAGCTGAGCACGGCCGGAAACTGTAGAGCCGTCAGTATTGAGCCAGAGATTAGGGCCGCCACCACCAGCAACAGTGTTTGCATCAGGTGCTATAATCCCCGGCAATACACACACACACACACAAACACAGTATAAATTAACATGGCAGGCCTGCTAGGGGAGTGGGGAGGAGGCTGGCACTTAGTGCACCACAACTTACCTGGTCGTAAACGATACCAATTATTATGGATACGACGCATGCCACCAGCGATATCAGCAGCCCCGATCTGAACAGCGACTTGCGCAGCCTCTGCCGATAGCGTGTATATAAATCGTTTAGGTGTATATCCTCAGCTGCAAAGTGAAGAAAAGTCAAGTGTTTGGCCCATTAGCGTACGGCATTAAATGGGCAATTTTCTGTTTAAAGTGCGAGCACAAAAGCATTTCGTATTTTAGCACCAGACACAGGTAGAGAGAGAGAGCGAAATAAACTCCATTGTGACATTTATGAAATGGCCTCGCACCTGACGCCAAAGTCCTGTCATTGGTTCTCCCCAATTGACTTTAATTGCAGATGAAATCGTTTTAATAAACTGCCACAATAACAAATGAAAATCATATCATGGCGCTAGACATGAAAAGGTGATTTCAGTTGGCAGCAATAAATCGTACAATATAAAAAGAATAAAATAAAAAAAGAAAATCGAAATGGAAGTGAAATACATAAAAGGAAAATTGCAGCTAAAGTTATGAAATCTCAAAACTTAATAATTCGAATTTTATATATGTACCTGGCTAAATGGGACATATGTATAATTAATGTAGGTCTTACGAGAAAATTTATCTCATTTGGAAATAAGTTCATATAAATTTACGATTAGTTATATATCATACACTAAGGGCAGTTTATTCAATGTCCCAAAGTAACACATAGCTATATTTAAAATAAGATCATTTGCCAAATAAATGCAAAATAAATTAAAAATTGAGGAACGAGGTAATTTATGTAACAGAGGCAGAGTCTAGCCGATAGATAATATCGGTATCGGTTGGCATTAGCAAGTCAATAGGCACTAAGCTATGGGTATCATCAATATTGTGAAGTAGATTATCAGTCGTCAAAAAGAAGAACAGCAGCAGTTAATTGTAACAAATTTCATTAAGACTTAAGTTAAATCAAATTATACATATATTATCAAATATCCAGGTTATCTCTCAATCAAAGGTTATCTCTTTAACCAACATGACTTATATGCATATAAATAGACAGTTTCAGCTAAGGGCTTAAAATTGCAATATACATAATTGTATTTTAACTCGTATAAGACAAGTAACAAAATTTAATAAAACGACTATAAACCGACTGATTAAATCGTAAATGTAATAACTGTTCGTATCGTATCAGCAAATTGTCTAAATATGCCATTATAAATTAACTATTAGCCATATATCATACGCACTCATAATCTCAGACAGACACTTTCTCACGAACGTCAAAATCAAAAGGTCAACACGCACTTTTCCATTGCCAAACACGTCAAAATTAACATATTTCTTTCGTTTAGTTTGTGGTGTGTGTAAATCGATATGAATTGTAACCATGTGTGGCCCACTAATTGGCGGCATTTAAAGACTATGATTTATTTATGGCACACCAAATTGTTGGACAGTGTATGTTATCTCTCTCTCTCGGCCTCGGCCAAGGTATTTGGGATGAGTTATTGCTATTTATAGTGACTCATACCTGGACCACCAGGTGCTTAAATTTTTCGTCTCTCGCGAGCATTTTTTCCGAAATGCGTATATTTAAATTGTGGCAAATCGATTGAAGAGCGTATTGGGGCTATTAAAGGCAAATGGCCAAATAAACTTGAAGGGTCAAGTGTGTCTGGCAAACTGTTGAGTGACCGTTGTTGTTTTTTGGCTACTCAGCTGCCTTCTGTTGTTGACATACTGAAGACAGGCTAATTAATGGAACTCGAATTTGGTAAATTCGTAGCACACACAAAAAGAAAGGAGAAAATCATTTACAACTTTCAGCAAGCTCGTGAGACGCAATAAATCCTAAGAGTCCGCATAGTCCTTCATCATAATAGGATTTCAACAAGATAAGGCACAACAATACAAAATGATTTCAAGTGCATTATTATTAATAAATGCGACATTTCACAATTTTTATTGGGACATCACACAAGCTAAAAAGCGGCGCATTTAACCGCAAACTTGTGGCGCGCATTAAGGATAAGAATTCCCTCCATCCTTGCCCGAGACCGGATGAGTGTAAAATTTTACATGTGCTACAAGCAATATAAAGAGCAAAAACCTAAATCAACAGAGTCGTTTAAACAAGAAAGGCGTTCTAAAGACAATCGAAAAATAACTAGAAAAAGTAATTATTAAAATAGATATTCTGTTTTACAAAAAATTCAAACAAAATTAAATATTCTAAATTTTCTTAATTTTTATAGATTTCAATACTCGAATATAAGTTTCAAATCTTTGCAACTAATTCAATAAACAAATAACGGATTACTCTTTGAACGCCTCTCGCTAATAGGCGACATCATACGCTGTGGCTGCCTTCGCTTGTTTATTCTCTGCAATCAAACAGAAATTCTTTTGACATCAACTGAAAGCGTTGCTTGAACTCCCCCCCACACACACACACACATTCTCTTGCTACACACACACATACTAGGTGTGTCGTTGTGTGTGTTTGAAAGGATGACAGATGCTCTCTCATATGTCTATGGCATAGCTACGGTCGCTGTGAGTCATAAAAAGTAAAGCGTCTAAAGCGAAACAGTTGAAGACTTTGGCAGGCGACACAACGATGTTGACTTGCCAAGCTTTTGGCATAGATTTTTATACGAGGATGCGATGAATGGCGAACGGAAAGCCGCAACGGCTTTTGATAGAATTCCATGTGATTAAGTACAGACGTGCAGACACATGTCAATGCATTGCACTCAGACAGACAGCAAAGTACACGACACGCCAAGGGATCTGTCCATGGATGGCATCCAACGAAAAATTTTAATGCGCTACACTCGCATTCGGATTGACAGCATGGCGGGGTTTTAGCTGCAGTCCTTCGTGACTGCGAATTGTAACCTTAAATCAAAATGAATTGAAATTTGAGTACCTACAATCAAATATGTTGAGTCGTTTCTTAAAGTGCTTACAGTGCTTGGTGCAACGCTGAATTCGAACTCGTAAAAGATTATGTCACTCCTATTAATGTAAAATCCGCAGTCCTATAAATATATTAAATATAGTACGGGACTTTTGTACGCAACCCATATTCAATATATTTTTTTCAAAATCCTTAATAACCAAAAATAATAAACAACAAAAAAAAGAGATTTGTAACATGTTATTGGAAATTATTTTCAATTTGTGTTTCTTAAAAAAATGATTATTATCCGTTAATTGTTGTACACTGCACAGCATTAAAGCTGAGTTGTCATTGCTTATTACTCAATACTTGAATAATGTAATTATTACATACTACTCAACAATTAATGTAAGGAAGCATCGATAAGCGAATAAAGAGATTAAAAAATCAATAGCAAAGTGTCACTTGTGATCGACTGAGGTATTATTGTAAAAGGAGTTTATAAACAGTAAATAAATCGAAGAGAAATAAATGAAGGAGCTTATAAAAAGTAAATATATCGAAGAGAAATAAATTAGACTATTACACTTCTACAATTTCATTTAGCTCTTCAACAGTTCAAGCTTTGTTTTTAATATCAAACATAATTATATTATATAACTTTAAAGTAGAGAACAGAGAAATTAATTTTTTCTCATTATAAATTTCGGTAACTATCATGTATAGAATGAGCGGAGATTCAAGTAATGTTATGTCACACCCAATACGCCATGCCTACGGGCCACAACAGGTTAATTCAAAGTACAATTTGAATTCAGAATTTAACTTTTCTTTCACCACAGTTAACCCTGGACAGCTCAATTGCAGTCGAAGATCAGTGCATGAAAGACGACCTCTACTTCAACTTAATGTACAAGTCTTTCGACAGCAATGCTCATGGGATAACACATCGCATCAATCAGTTGGCAAACACAGAAAATGCGAATTTAAGACCGATTTCGACGGAATTGGAGAGAAATGATAAAGCATGGCGATCAAGTCTATTGGACTACAGACAAATGGATTCTGAACTAGAGCGCAGTAAATATGAAATATAAAAACTTAAACAAAAATATTATTTACATCTTAACATTTAGTACAACGTGACTATGAGGCCATTGAGAATAATCTGGCGCGCTTTAGAAAAGGTAAGAGCGAATCATAATTGAAGATCATTTGATAATAATGGCCGTATAAGCAGATAAACGTTGCAGTCCAGAATTTAAACTGATTGGAACTGCATTGCTAACAGACCATTCAATGGCCCGCGAACACTTCGATCGTAGCGAATACTTCCCATCTACGTCAACGTTGCCCACCGATCTCAGCGCATGGAGTTCACATAGTGGCACTCTGACCGAGATCCCATCCATCTATCAACTGCCATCAATTACTGATTTGCTTGCAGCTCGAAGCAACCACACAGCAGTAGCTGCAACAGTGGCTGCAACACCACCGCCTCCGCCACCTCCACCACCATCAAAACCCGAGCGATGCCAGCGAGAGAGTGTAAAGGTTGAGCAGCCAGTTCAAAGTCAGAAGGAATCGAATGAGGTTCGAGGTTCAGAGCCCTACTACAAATGCCCCGTGTGCTGGAACTGTGTGCGCCAACGGAAGCCAGTTTCCACCACGTGTGGCCATGTGTTTTGCGGCAGTTGCATTAAGGCGGCACTGCGCACCACATGCAAGTGCCCCGTGTGCCAGAGATTGATGACAACGCGTCAAATTTTCCGAATATACCTTTGAGCAACACAATGCTGTTATATGCTTGTAATCTATTTTGTTTTCACTTAGTAAAAAAGCGCAGCAAGATTTTGTGCAATAAATTAACAAAGGTGTGCGCGTGAAAGTATGCTACGATTTTTAATCAAACGCCATTTAAAATTGCAAAATGTTAATATTACACATACGCCATGGCGTACGCTCGCTCAACCGTAAAATCCTGCAAAATAGTACAAAACTCTCTGGCCAAGGGCAGCAGCAGCAACAACAACTGTTGCAACTCCGTCAGCTCGCCCACGCAGCAGACGCCACCTGCTGCAACATTGTAAATTACGTGCCTCAAGACGGGGCAAGTATTACAAGCTTTACGTGGCATAGTGTGCCGCATACCAAGGCCAAAACAAAATGCTCGAGCTGCACGTTCCACGTTCGCAGCGTCTTAGCGTGGCAAATGTTGCAGTGGATTTCCGGCAAAACATGCCACTCGATTTAAATTTATTGCATATTTAAAATTTACTGGAAGCGAGCAGCAAAATTAACGAAATTAAATGAGATTTTCGCTTCGTTTGCTTTAACACTTTGTTGCTTGTTTGCTGTTGTTGATCGTGTTAAGCCAACAGATTTAATTGGCAGTCAACTCGTTTAAGATTTAACTGTCAGCCACAAAATAAATCAACTGACAAACAGTTGAGCCAAAAGTAATCAACAGCTTGTCCCCAAATAAATAATGCGTATGCCGAGGCGAAAAGCCATTCGCCAAGCCGCCCACAAATTGGACGACATAACAAGTCGAGACAATAAACACAAAAAAGTGCTGCTCAGCTAATGGTAGGTGAGCGTTGTGTTAGAGGATGTCATGCCAGCGCATTAATCAAGGTGCAGTCGAAGCCTTTTTGGCCATGGGGAGTGTCAACACCAAATTGCGAAACCGAAATTGTGCCACAACGCACAGTGGTCACTGCAGATTGATGGACTGGATTGTTGAATGACAAAAAACATAACTAAAATATAATCATTAATCATTGCAAATTACACACATTGTTTATGTTTCTTTACTGGTTTTTATGCCTGGATTTGCTTGCTGTGCCCACTGTGCCGGCATGTCGACACTCAGCGCACGTATCTCGCTTATTTCTCTTGCACAATGTGCGACCATTTTGCAATTTCTTTTTAGGACATGAAGCTGGCCTCCTTCCTGTTTATTTGTTGTTGTTTCTTTGCCGTTGCCGTTGCTGTTTGCTGTTGTGCGTGGCTGCTTCTAAATAATGGGCCCGTAAGACAAAGGAAGGAAAAAGGCGCTCAACGAGCATCGTTGACATTCGAATGCCACGCACTTTTTTCCAATTTACTTAGGTTAGTCATTTCATATTTGTTACCTTTCAAGCCATGTGGCTTCGGGATTGAGTGCAAGAAGTCAGTCATCCAAATGTCAGTGCTATCTATTTCGAAAATAGCAAATAGTAATAGGCCTCAAGCAACGAATACAAACTTTAAGTAGCATCGCTTTGCCATCAATACCATTTTAAAGCTGTCGTTGCTATCAAATTCACAGCCCTCCATCACTTTTAAAGCCACTCCATGCTGCACTTAGTTGACAGCTCGATATTTCCATAACTTGTTCCATTACGGCAGCCACTTTCAGGCTGTTATAACTTAAATCTTTCGCAATATGCAAAGTGGACATAAAAAAAACGGTAAGTGCACAGACACAAGGGTGCGAGTCGAATAGAGAAATAGTTGGAGGGGAGTGTGGGAGGGGAGGGAAAGAGATTGAGCAGCAGCTGCATCGCATTTACGCTCTCTAATGTTATTGATAGGCTTTGCCACCCACAAGGATATGCTTTGCACCATCCTCTGACAAATGCGAATTTAATAATAAGAAGAAAGAAAAAAAATCAGTGACACTGCAAATTGAATTTGCCACGCGCAACAAACGATTTGCAATACAAATGCGATTTGTGGTTTACGATTTACGAGCTCGTCTCTACCATGGAAATACTTTTTTTTCCTCTCTCCTTCTTTTTGTATTTTTGTCGTAAGCTGTCCAAATCAGCAGCGCGCAATCAAAAGGCATGCCTTGTACGCATTTAAGTACGAGCATAACAAGCAGAATCACAGATCATCGTCAACCTCAAATTGTAAGTAATATGCATATTTTAGTAATAAAAGAAATCTCAACAATGCCTGAGCCGAGACCCAGGCCGCATTGCCACTGTCAAAGCAATTTACATATTTATATATGTGTGGGCATATATTTCTTTTATACCCTATAGCAGTGATGAGCACTGACATGATAGCATAGGCTGATGGCGACAGTATAAGAGTAATGTATAAATACATTTGCAGCTTTTTGAACAGAAAAATGCTCTGATCTCAACAGTTTCATAACAGCATTCTGTTAATTGTGACATTTTCGATGTAGACTGTTAACATGATGATATGCTCTGCTCTTAACAGTTGCTTACAAGCATTGTGCTAATTGCTGCTCAATAAGAAAACGGGTTAACTATTAACTTGAAAACATGCTCTGCTCTTAACAGAACTGGTTTCCGTTAAATCAAGTTCAATGTTTTAGCTAGCTTTTGCTTTTTGTTAAAGTGAACTGCAGTCGAGAGTATCAGCTAGTCGAATTCACCTTCCTCACTGTTCGTTTTATCTTTAGGCAATGCCGTCTAATACATGGCACTGAAATCCGCTCGTATTGTCAGATATTTCCATCACCGAGTGGAACAAATCTCATATGCTCGAAGCCGACAATTCACGAGCATGTAGGCTGCATGCAAACAAGAGTGCATTTAAGCAGGTTGTATCAGGTTCGGCAATGGCTGCCACATGACGCATTGTGTCGCATAATGAGCCTCAACCCAGTGAGATAGATAGATATGCACAGATACGCCGACATGGATACAGATGCAAATATGCATTGAAATTGAGCGCACATTTCGCATGCAAGAAGCATTCATTTGAATTTCTATTTGCAGCGTATTTGTTCTGTTGGTGACAACTTTCACACCGAGTTCAAGAGTGTAGCGAAAGTATTACTTTTGTATAATATCAGATTTCCAATAAATAAAGTCATATCTGCTGCACTTTTAAGTTAAACCTTGGCATTCCTATTTAATTTATTTTCCATTTCTTGATATTATCTTTTAAGTGTAGAGCACTCTTGAAATATTCAGTAATTAAAATCAGAACGTCAATCCTTGAAATGTTTTTGTCTATGTGTTTGCTTTCAAATTAAATCAAAATTATGTGTTAGTATAAAGAATGAACAGAATTGAACAGATTTTCCCGGCCAAAAGGTGCTGTTATTGCCTTAATCTTCGAACTGGTTGCATCTTTATAGCGCTATATGGAATACTATGCTCTGGCCTAAATATCGATTTCATAATATCAATAATAAATGGTAATAAATATAACTTTTATTTATATGCTATATTCCTCTTTTTTAAATACTTATCTTTTGCAGATTCTCCTGTTGCCGAAACCAAGTATGTTTTCGCAGGTAATATATAAATTTTCAATTCTTGAAATTATTCAAAGTTAATATTATTTATTGTTTAGGTGAGCTTACGGGAGCTTGTCAACTTGCCGCTGAGTTTCTATTGCTGTTGTCCTCAATTATATTATTAATATCTACTATAGTTGTAAGTAGAAACATTTCAGATTTAAAAATAGTTTTATTATTGTAAATATTTTTCAGAAATTTTCATTCTTCGTCATTGTCTACTTAATCATAATTGTGACGCAAATTCTATATTTATTAGTTTATAGCATAGTTTCCTGCGCCATGAAAATCAACATTATGGCAAATTATAGCAAAAATGTCTGCATTGCATATTGGCTATGGGTAATTTTTTATTGTTGTAAGTTTGTCTAACTAATAACTGAATTTAAAAATGTAAATATTTTTGCAATTTTAGTGACTTCAGTTTATTTCATTTATATTGCCATCTCTTATTATAAATCAAAGCGAACAGAGGATAATAATAATTCTACGCCATAAAACTGAAGTAATGGAAATTAAATTTGCTGTCGATTTGTATAGTGTAAAGTTTTCAATTACGTTAAAAATAAGAGAAACTATAAATGTAAATAGTTTAATTATTTGTATGCTGTTGGCATTTAAATAAAAAAACCCAACGGAATCGTTTCGATTGATAATATCAATTGAAATACTTGTGCCACTTGACACGTATAATATTTTATGGGTGGGAAATTCACCGACTGTTGAATAGTCAGAGAGTTCAATTGCAGACATATTCTACCCATTATGCTGGGCCAAATGGTTTGTTTATCTCGGTGCGCCCATATTTACAGCGCCCAATCAATTTACAACTTTTCAGTCAATCACAAACCAAACCCAGTGAAAAAATTATGAACGCAATCAGGCCGAACAGAGTCGAGCCAAGCCAATTGTGGGCCCAATGCCAATGCCAGTTGTTCAGTTTTTAGAGCAACTGCTCTGTAGAGGGGTCATCTCTCTGGCGCCAGCAGACGAGGCTTCACTAACGCTGGGGCTCCCCAGCAGCATCAGCAGCATCAACAGCAACAGCTGAATAAACAGCCATAACAGCAACAACAACAACGAGAGCGATGATGACGATGACGATGGCGATGACGATGCCGATGATGGGGGCCTCAACAGGGTGACAAGGGGGCGGCAATGTGGGTGGGAAGCATCGCACAAAGCACTGAATACCGTTTCATCGACACTTTTTCATTGAATTCAATTAAAAGGCGAAATTGAAAATTGAAATTCAATTAAGATGCTATAAATACGCTGGGTGTGAGTTCGATGTGTGTGTAGGGAAAGCAAGAGAGAGAAAGCGATGGAGGGGAAAGTGTAAAAGCATTCCTGGATACAACAAGCACCATCAACGAATGATGATAGATGAGCTGATGAGTTGCTGGCGTCCATACGGACGGATGTCTATGTGTGGCCAACCATATTTTTTTCTGTCCTTAGGGATTCCTCTGTTTTCCTTTTTTTTTTTTGTCGCACTGGTTTTTAATGGCTCATCAACACTTTAGTTAAACAATTTGATGTTTCGAGTGCGAGTATTGATGGCAAATAAATTGACACTGCAATCAATCATGAAAGCCAGCATATGGAGTGCTCGTGCACTAATTAAGATAGAACATTAATTCTCACACCAACTGGGACACTGTGCAAATGAGACATAAATGAGAGACTAATAGGCAAGTGAGACATTTTTAATGAGGCTACGAGCAGCTCTCAGTGACTGGAGTGAATTTAATTTTAACTTATGGCAGAGCATAGATTTTATTCAGTCGTTATTTTAAAGCATATTACTGCCGGACATGCTGACGCACTCGATATCTCTTTTGCCGTCTATTAAGCAAGGATAATCTACTTTTTTTCAATTGATTGCGCACATAATTTGTAAAACCACCAAAGGCAGCAACCGAGCAGCTGCCTTCAATTAAAACAATAAAGAAAGTAACGACGAAGCCAGCCAAATGGCCAACCCAAAGTGCAAGTGTGGTGGCAAGAAACTCAACTTTGTTGAACTTTTCCACTACTACAACACAGCCGCAAAGTTAAGCGGGCAAGTTTACGGCCAAGTTGCCCTGCCCCAAAGAAGAACAACAACTTCGACTTCAAGTTTGCCGGTCTTGCAAACAGCATATCTTTGCGGTGGCTCAAGGTTAAGTAGCAATTGTTAAACAATGCACTCGCAAAGATATAAATTGCTTAATTTAAATTTAAATTAAATTATGCCTCAATAATGATGACGATAGATCAACAGACTTATCTCGCAAGCATGGTAAATTAATCGACACATATTTCTCTTTCTTTTTTGTCCGAATAACATACACATTACACTCGGCATTTTATTATGTTTGCAAATTTCTTTACTTGTCTTCCACATGGCGTATACATAATTTATGTACTACTCTCACTCACTCACATACACAAGCTGAGATATAGGATGACTACATGTTTTATTGCTTGCTCAGCTGTTGATATGCAATTTAAGCAATTTGCTGTTAATAGCAGCACGAATCCTATGCGGATACGCGGCGTATGCGCAACGTCTCTCCTTTATGCCTGAGTGGCTGATGTTCTTGTTGTTCTTGTTGTTTTTGTGCTGCCAGCTTAAATATTAACTTTTTGCATTATTCTCAATTTAAGCAATTTATATTATAGCCTCATTAGCATCATGTGTGTGAGCGTGGGCGTGTGAGGGGAGGGCACCATGTGGCACAGCTTTGAGTTCTCTCATCAAGATGCTAATGGAATTAAAATGAAAATTGAGTCAACAATATTAACACACTGCTTGGGCGGGCGACAGCAACAGGGGCAATGACTGTGAAATTTGGTTATCAACACATTGACACGGCTCTGGATGCTCCTACTAATACGATAGATATTGGTGTGCATGAATCTGATGGCATTATGTAGATAAGCTCGATGACAATGGCAAACTTTAGCATCTACTCATCAATTATCTGGGTATTTTCCTTCAAACTCCTATCAAAATTATGTGCTACAATTTATATACGACAATTTTTCCGGCAAAAACTTGTTGCGGCTGTCAGAGTCTAAGAACTGGTTGCTTTATAATTGGCATGTTTAGCATAATGTTCTCTGTCTTGTCTTTGGCAGCTTTTAATTCTAAGTGGGTAAAAAAGAAAGATTATTCTCAACATTTAGAACATTTGAGTGCATCCATAATTATGAATGTACTGGCAGGTATCATTTTAATAATCTCTACTACCGTGGTAAGTAGCTTTGTACTTGTCTCTACTTAAACAAGCTGAACTTATTTTATTTCAGAAAAGGGCATTTCCAATACTTATCTACATTGCTGTTGTTGTGTTGAGGCTCTTCTATTTATTGACTCTTAATATAGTTTTATCCGCTATGAAGATCAAATTAATATCAAGTGTAAACATATATTTTTGTGTTTCATATTGGCTCTGGTTCGCAATTTCTGTCTGTAAGTTCAAATTTATTTGTATGTTACTAATAAGAGTTGTAATAAACATTTTTTTAGGCCTTTCATTATATTTCATTTACATTGCCATTTCCTATTATTTGGCAAAGAAACAACAACGCTCACAACTACAAATTGCCAAATCCAAAGACACAACAGTTTCCACAAAGAAGTAAAAGAAACAAAGACAATGGATAAATATATGGCAACTTTAATGTTCACCTATCTATCCATTATCTGTGTAGCTTTATTCAAACTTTGTCAAAAATTGCTTGCTTAAAACTCGAAAGATGTTTCTGACGAAAAATTGCTTTTGCTCAGAATGATTTGCTTTATAATTGGCATATTTAGCATTGCATTCTCTGCCTGCTCCAGATGAAATTGTATAGCATAGTCAAATGATGAAAGTGTATTGGGTAATTCATTCATTCTGATTATAGCTCAACTTTAAATTGACCTCCATTAGTTTAGTTAACTGTAAGTATCACATTTTTTGACAGCCTTGAGCACAATTTAATTTAATTTACTTTCAGAAACAGTCTATCTTGTGCTCTTCTATGTAGTTCTTGCCACTTTGAGAGCTTTGTATTTATTTTAACAAAGTATTGTCCATTAACTACATTAAAATAATGCAAATATAAATATATATAAAATCAACTATAACCAATTTTCGTTTTGTTTTAAATATGGTACTCATTAACAAATTGTAAGTTGTACTATAACATCTTTGAAGACAAAATGAAGACTCCACAATTGGTTACTAACAAATTTTGAATAATATTAAAATCGTCGACAAATTACTACATTTACATAAACTATATGAGAAAACAAAATTAATTTTCCTAGATGGTTTTGTTTTGCAGCAACTATTGATAGTCGACTTCAAAGGTGTCTTATTCAAGTGGCGAGCAGTAATTTTTCATTTTTTAAATTTTTAAATACCTGCGCTTTTTCTTTCAAAATTCAAAATTCAAAAATAATGTTAAAACTCAACTTTAAAAAATGTTTGGCTAAAAAAGTGCTGCTATTGTCAAACACTTAGAAATGGTTGCACTCTCATTGGGGTTTTTCATCTTGTACTTTCTATCTGTATCATATTGGAACAAAATCACATACAATGGCCAGAATTGCTCTATGCAATTATGTGTATATCAGAATCGCTCATGATTTGCGCCTCAGTCATATTACTCATCTCTACAGTGATGGTCAGTACTTCAACTTAATACAATACTATATTACATTACAAATATCGCAGAAAATTACAAATTTATTTAATTTCAGCATAACCCATTTTACATACTAATTTTCGTTTGCGTCACTGCGCTGAGACTTTTGTTTTTATTTACTTATAATATCGTTTGTTTCACAGTCGAAAAGTATAGCTGTAATTATGGTATTTACAGTTATAATATTTATCTTTATTGGCTGATATTCACAATTTCCTTTTGTAAGTTGCATTATTTTAAAAATAATTTGTAAAAATAGTTTCATAATACAATACAATTGTAGGTCTTTCTATATACTTCATATACATTGCACTTTCTTACTATGTGGAAAAAAAAGAACAAAATAGGATTAGTTCCAGGTATTAACAGAAGTGTATTCTTGAGTAAGACATTTGTATGGAACTCTCAGAAAATTGTATTTAATAAACAAACTGAGTTGTGTTTTGCTTGTTTTGTTTTTAATTCCTTAAATACATAAAATAATAAGCATTTTTGTTGTCCTATTCCAAAGAAGATAATGTGAAAATAAATAATGTAAAATATATTTAAGTATCATTAAACGAAGAGATTCCTTGAGCAGACCCTTTCGCAGACACAGACACAAAACAAATGCCTTGTTATTTTGGGTTCATCTTTTTAAGGCCGCAAAATGTTAATCAATAAACATACTTTCGGGCATTTGTTTATTTTTCATAATACCCAATTGACCGTTGCCTTGTTCAGACAGAAATTAATAGACTTGTCGCATTGTTGAGCATTTAATGGATGGATGCTCCACTTGTAATTGCCCGACGGCGTTCGAAGGAACGCTTTTAACTCAAACCTAAATATTTGCCGCTTATTTCATTTCATTACATTTTATTGATACTCTTTTCAAATATTTCAAATGCCCGGATAGCTGAATCATCAATTAATCTTGCCTAATAAACCCGAAAACTTTTGTTTGGTATTTCAACATTTTTTCCATTCACGTATAAATTTTTTTTGAAAATAATTGAAGCAATTAACAAGATGCCAGCGGCTTTCCATGTACTTTCTGACTTATTCAACAACTTTCTTGCGGTTTAACGAGCCCCTCGAAAAGTGTCATGAACATCATCATACAGCCTGACACCCACACACCCACACACACACACACAGACATACACACAAATGATGCGCTAAGAAGGTCGTGTTTATTTTTTGGGTCGCCTATTTAAAGCATCCGAATTTTCAATCAATAAACTCAGCCTTCGGGCTATGTCGCCTGTTCATTCATAAAACTTTTTGCTTTCGCTTTCACGCTTCAATCAATATTTAAGATATCGACAACAGGTTGCCGAAAGAGCTGTGGAATAACGTATTTTTCATTCTACTCGTATTTAACTTTATTCACAACTTTTCCAATAAATTGTCAAACATTTTTCGGTGTAAATTCAAAATAAATAGTTGCAGGCAAAATCAAAGTAAAAGTCATAAGCAGTGCTTTTTAATTATCTTGAGCATTAATTGAACTTTTTCGAGGCAGACATCGTAGGCCGATCAAAACGAAAAACTAACATTATAATTATGTATTTCTCAACTCGAGCAAATTTAATTAATATAAGAAGGGCGGTCAAAGGAACTGCGCAGAATACGCGGCATTTAAACGGGGCGTGGGTTTTGATGTTATCGTGACAAGCCCAAATTAAGTAGCATTGGGGTTACATCAGCCTCAAAGCTGACGGCTGGAGGTTTCGCTAACCAGCGACCAGTCAAGGACAAAGGCCAACTAGCTGATGGAATAACAAACTCGCCGATGGGGTTGACACGATAGCCAAGAAAGTGATGGGAATTTCACGGCTGTGTAGCGATATACTATATCTGACTTCCCTTGGTATTAAAAAATAAATTATGTAAACAACAAATGTCATCAAAAAGTTTAAGAAACAAAAGTATAATATTCTTAGTTCCGTATTCTTCTGCTTAATTTATAGACACTCTTTCAAGATGTGATTACAGAGTATAAAAAAGCAAAACTCATTTAAGGTAACAGCTTGAAAATATTACAAAAAAATTAAGAAGTAATCTTTTATGGTTTTCTGACTTTTCTTGGAATTAAAAAAAAATTATGTAAATAAAAAAAGCCATCATAAAATTTAAGAAACAACAGTAAAATTTTCTTAATTCCGTATTCTTCTTTTAAGCTGTGATTATTTGGAAGAGAAAAATAACACTTTAAGGTACCAGCTAGAAAATACTGCAAACATTGAGAGAGAATCTATTATGTCTTTCTGTGGAATTGAAAAACAAATTACGAAAACAACAAATCTCATCAAACAGTTTAAGAAACAACAAGTGAAGAACCTATTCTTCATAATTTATAGACACTCCTTGAAACCTGATTACAGAGTTTATAAAAGCAAAACTTATTTAAGGTAGCAGCTTGAAAATATTAAAAAAAATTAAGTAGAAATCTTTTATGACTTTTATGACTTTATGAAAATAAATTATGTAAACAATAAATATCATCAAAACAATTGAATAAACAACAACTGCAATAAGTAATTTTTTTTGTTGAATATTCTGCGTAATTTAACGACACTTTCTAGCTACAAAAACAGGGTATGCAAAAGCAGAACTTACTTAAGGGAGCAGCTTGGAAATATTGCAAAAATTGAGAAGGAATCCTTTATGAAACTAATTTGATTTGAAGCAGCCACTGCCACTGGCTCTTTCTCTCTCTACTCATTTTGGTTGCCAAGGAGGATTAGACTTTGGAGGCATCAGAGTGTGAAGGAAAGTAGCTTTTCACACTTACCCGTTGTACCATTCTCCTGGTCACTCAACTCGGCCAGGGATGTGGACAATGCCATTGTAGTAGTTGCCATGGTCGTCGTCGCTTCTGTCGTTGTTGTCTTCATAGGTTGCATTGCATTTCCACCGCCAGAGTCGCTGCCTCCAGTTACAATAATGGACGCGTTCGTGCCATTTTCCGTTTTCACAATTTTCGCATTGTGGCTTACCATGGCAAAGAAAATAGCCAGAAAACCCGCAAAGGAAAACTCACAGCCGCCAGCTGCGCGCTACGATTGCCTGCCCAATGCAGGCAAACCGCGTTCCGCTTTCCACTTGTTGCCGGCACCTAAAAGGAAATTGAATAAGATTGAAAGAGAAAGCATGAAAATGGGTTTCCTTCCGGTTAAATGACATGCAATTAACTGTGCAAATAGGTGCCAATCCAAATTTGCTTAAGCGACAGTTTAGCAGTCGTGCTAAATATTTAAAACAAAAATCTCAATTTTTATAATCAATACAGTTTTGATTTCTTTTTCTACAAACAAGGACTGAAAACGAATATTGAGGATTTTCTATCTAAGAATATAATATATAATATATTTTATTTTAAAAACATATTTCATTTGAAGATTAAGTGCATCGTAAAAAACGGATAAGAATATTTAAATTTGCTTCAGGTTAAACTGAAAACATATATTGATGATTTATATGTGTTTCCCTAAGCTTTCATAAAAGCTTATTACTTACAGACAATGATGTCTGTTTTCTATTGAAATGCTAGATTATTTATTTCATTATTTTCAGGGTTACAAGAAAGATGATTTCTTCATTTATTATTATTTTATATTGAAGATTTATATGGATTTCTCCAAGCGTGTATGAAAGCTTATTATAAATCCTACAAAATATTTATACATTAAATTGTACATCAAAAAAAAGGAGAAAGATATTTAAATATATTTACAACTTAAAGACAAAATTGCCCTTTTCTATTGAAATGCTAGTTTATTTATTTCATTCCAAATTCTTTTCATGTCAAGCAAGAACAAAGTGTTTTCGTTGTGGATTGAATTGTATACTAGATATTCGTCAAGTGCTAACAATTTCCTAAAGAAAAGCCAGCAAGTTGTCCTATCTATTTTGTACATTCGAGGACAAAGACAACGAAGACAGCGAAAACTCTAAAAAAAGTTTCAGTTGTCAGTTTGCAACGTCAGTTAGTTTAGGTTCGCCAAAAATAAAGACATACAAACATATAAATAAATAAGTATATATAATATATGTATGTACGCTGTGAGCCACACTCTCAACAATCTCCTTTGCCTCAATTAGAAAAGTTTCCGTTGAGCACAGTTGAGCTCATACAACGTTGGGAGGAGATAGAGCCAAGGAAGGAAAGAAGGCAGAGGGGACACTCAAAGGACATTTCTATAGGTGAGACCTACAGAATGCTGTCAAAGGATATGCGACAAATTTCTGCAACTGTAGAGATAGCTTGAGCTTGGAAATCTTACGCATTCTCAAGCTCTTTTATGTGACACAAAACATTACAAAGGCTGCAGAAGAATGTTGGACATTTTTTTAAATTAAAATTCTACTTGCTCGACAAAAAAAAAAACGAAAAACAGTCACAAGGATTTGCTGACTTCTCCAAAAAATTAAAACGAACACCTCTTTAGTAGGGTTTCACTTGTTCGCTTGCTCGCTAACAAAGCGATTTGAATGTGCTTTTTTGGCAAAAAGGCACCCGCATTGTGTTTCATTTAATCTAGTTAATGAAAGAAGCCAGCGAAGTTTGAAGTTCCTATTTCAATGTAACTTTGTTTTGCTGTTAAATTAAAACTCAGCACTTCTAAATGCTTTTACTGTATACAAAATGAATACTGATTAAAATAAATAAAAGCGCTTGCTGCCTGCAAGTATCACAAATGATTGATGGAATTAAAACGATATTAATAATAAATGCGGCCATAAATGCATTAAGCAGCCAATTAATAATTTAGTATTTATGCATCGAAATGTGCTGATTGTTTCTACTCGACTGTGGCGTGCTTAATAACAACAAAACTTATTCATTGGCCTCAAACTGTTTAGCACACCGACACGATTGTGTGCAATGCGGCGTATGCGCAATTTCAGTGCAATTCATAAAAACGCCAGTGCAACAAGTTATGTGCATGTTAAACAAATCGCAACAAATGTCGAAGATTTTATGCACATTAAATGCTTTTCGATATTTAAAGATTTCAGCTGGTTTATTTTAATTAATTTAATGTATTTCGCATATAATCCGACACCTTTGGCTTTAAGCGTATTTGGTTGTATTAAATAAATTTAATAGGCCTCTTTTGATGTTATTCATGCTGCAAGTAGAGCATATCATAATTTCAAAGCAGTTTTAATGGAATTTTCACTTGAGTTTTTGTTTTGTTTTGTGTGTCTATTGCGTTGCTTTTCGCTCGCCAACCACTTGTAGATTTTCGCATTTTTAAGCAGCAAACGAGCAAAAAGGCGGCCACGCGTTTGACCCGCATACAACAACAACAACAACAAGAACAACAGCAGCAGCAACAAGAATAACAACAACAGCAGCAACTACTTGGAAAACTACTCATAAATAAATAAACTCGCAGCCAGGCATTGTTCTGCTATCTCTATCTGCCTATCTGTTGTGCTCTCTTTTGTTTCGCCTGGCTTTGCTCGTTGGCGCGTGTAGTTTTGTTATTTATACCTATGCATATACATAAATACTCGTATATATACAAGTACAAATTTTTTTGTTGCTGTTGTTGTTTACACCACCAAATCGCCGGCAGCAGCCGCGTTGCATTTTACCCAGTTTACTCAGGCCATTGCAGCAGCAAAAGCACCTGCAGCGAGAGATGAAAACAAACGACTTTAATGGCTTGCCAATGGCAGCAGGCAACAATTTGCAGCAAGCCAACTGATTAATATTTCAACTGCCATAAACTACAATTGATGTTTAACTCTTCAACTTTTTGCCGTTAAGCAATTTAAATGCCATATAAGCAGTCCGAGTATTATTTCATTATTATTTTTTCATTTATTTCAATTCCCAGTGCTTCAACTACTTATCATGTGCATTTGCCCAGAACTTGAACTTTAATATTCGTCGGTCACATTGATGACGCCAACCGCGTCGGCGTCGACGCCGGCGATTCGTTGCGTATACGTAATCTTTAATTCACATTACGTATACGCGCAGCTCGTATGTTTTGATGACAATGTGCTGATAGGGTTAAATGAACAACAACACATAAAAATAGAGAAGAGCTGTGTGGAGCAGAGCAGAGCAAACTAAAGCGAAACGTTAGTCAATTATCATTAATTTGCATCTCGGTTATTATCGAAATCATCATTAGGCGCTGGCGCTGGAAATGGACAACGAAATGACGCTTGTTAAATGGCTAGTCATAAATTGAGCACGGTTAGTGCAATTCTAAAAATTTCACCACATGTGTGTATACGCATATACAACAAGTAAGAAAGGTACTAGCGAGTGTGCTCGACTGTGAAATACCACTTAATCATGTGGTATATTTCTTCAAACATACCCAAATACTAAAAGTATAACGACGATTATACATATTTCGCTTACCGATACACTATTACATTAAAAATATACAATAGAGTACAAAATATATCAGATCAATCAAGTAGACAGTAGTTATGATTGTGCTCGACTGTGAAATACTCCTTACTCATGGGATATTATTCTTAATCTATACTAAATTAATATACTGTAAATACTAAAAATATATCGATTGTTGCATTTGGTATATCAACATTAACAAGTAAGAAAGTTACAGTCGAGTGTGCTCGACTGTGAGATACCCGCTACCCATTTTTAATAAAGGCAAAATATTGCGGTATCATTTTCAAAATATACCGAAAATACTAACAAAAATACTAAAAATATACTAAATGGTATGTTTGGTATATTGATACAGCACACCATTCAAAATATACCATAGACGGCACAATATACCAGATTGTCGGCCAAAGCAACTCAGACCCCTAGTAAGTAGGCGTTTTTGCCCATACAAAAGTATTTCTTTAATAACTTCCACAATTTTTATCTGATCGCAACTAAATTTTCAGGAATCATAACTACTATAGTAATTATTGTATATACCAAAATTCGCAACTCTAGCTTGAAATTTACGCTTGTTATTCGATTTTTTTTGATTTACGGGGGCGGAAGTGGGCGTGGCAAAAATTTGAAACAAACTTGATCTGCGTGCAAACATAACAAATGCTGTCGAAAAAAAATTATAGCTCTATCTCTTATAGTCTCTGAGATCTAGGTGTTCATACGGACAGACGGACAGACGGACAGACGGACAGACACACAGACGGACAGACGGACATGGCTATATCGTCTCGGCTGTTGACGCTGATCAAGAATATATATACTTTATAGGGTCGGAGATGCCTCGATCTACCTGTTACATACATTTCCTGCCGGCACAAAGTTATAATACCCTTCTACCCTATGGGTAGCGGGTATAAAAAAATGTTGTACCCCGAGCGGGCTCGAACCCGAGTCCCCCCGACTACCGCAACAGTAATATGCTTGCACTCTACCAATAGAGCTATCGCAGTGCCTCTTGCATACAGATACAAATATAGAGGCTAGCATGTATATACGTATACGCATACATACAACACATACATAGAAGGCGTTTTTGCCCATACAAAAGTATTTCTTTAATAACTTCCCCAATTTTTTTCTGATCGCAACCAAATTTTCAGGGATCATAACTACTAAAGTTATTACTGTATATTCCAAAATTCGTAACTCTAGCTTTAAAATTACGCTTGTTATTCGATTTTTTTGATTTGCAGGGGCGGAAGTGGGCGTGGCAAAAATTTGAAACAAACTTGATCTGCGTGCAAACATAACAAATGCTGTCGAAAAAAAATTATATCTCTATCTCTTATAGTCTCTGAGATCTAGGTGTTCATACGGACAGACGGACAGACGGACAGACGGACGGACGGACAGACGGACATGGCTATATCGTCTCGGCTGTTGACGCTGATCAAGAATATATATACTTTATAGGGTCGGAGATGCCTCCTTCTACCTGTTACATACATTTCCTGCCGGCACAAAGTTATAATACCCTTCTACCCTATGGGTAGCGGGTATAAAAATATACCATAGACTACAAAAATATCAGGATGTAGTTATGATGAGTACTTTATAGGATGGGAGATGACTCCCTCTGCCTGTTATGTATATTTGCTGAAGGCACAAAATTATAATACCCTTCAAACCTATGGATAGCGGGTATAAAAACGAATCGAAACACACACTCCAACTAACTGTGCTCCCGTTAGAGTCATCAAGAAGTTGCGCACGCCGAAATTGATCAATTTGGGAAAATGTAAAGTCGTCTGTTTGCCTGCCACACTCATTTGTCACACATGCTTTCCACATTACATATCTGTATATCTTGTTTAACTTTTTTGTTCGTTTCCTTTTGCTTCGCATGCCGTTTCCTTCAATAAACATTTTATACAATCCATACGAAACATACGTACATATATTTGCTTTAATAACCTTGCATTCTTTTAGCGCTGCGCGTCGCTTTTCCAAGTGTTTGTTGTTTGAAATTGATTAAAGCAGACCCCAGCCAACGACCCGAGGCATGTTCCCTAAACACTCGTACACACACATGATTGAGTGTGCCAGTATGTCAGTGTGTCTTAGCGCAAGAGTGTGAATGTGTGAGTGGGAGAGAGTGAGTGTAAGCATGAGTGTGTGTACTTGCACTGTATCTTTGACTTTGATCGCTCATGATTAATGATTACGCCCGTGTTTATTGCCTCTGCCACTGTGCACAGTGTAAGATATTACAGTTTTTATCGCTCCCGGGGGTTTCCTGCATTCGCAAAGCTGTCATATTTCAATTGAAGCACACACGCAAATGGCTCAAACATTTGCTTCTCTCTGTGCTGCTGATGTTGCTTTAACGCGAGTCAGTTGACAGGTCAAACCGATATCTGTTTTGTGTAAATTTCATTTACGACAGGAAATGATCTGCTTGTTAGTAGTAACAGGTGTGCCAGAAGCGTATTTGTTTAAGATTTTATGAATAATATTCACGTTAATTGTTGTCTGTTATTAACATTGCTTATCTCTTTACACTCAGCACAAATTGCTCAACAATTCTATTTAATTTTCCCGCCTCCGCTGTTAACAACATTTGCTTATCTCTCTTAAAACTTAACATAAATTACATTTCCTAAGATATAATCTCTCAACAGCATATTTATCTGTATGAAATGTAAATACTTGCGTATTTAACTTGGCCTTAATGCCTGCGGCAAATACTTATTGTCATGAGTCTAAGCCCAAGTGCTCTGGCAACTTAATTAAAATGGTCAATTGTGTCCTATGTGTTGAAGAACTTCAAGAAGAAGTTTAGTTGCCAATGGATACATATCAGTGCTGCTGGCTGCTAGACTTACGACAGTTGCAGAAAGTTTTCGGAAAAGCAAAACAAGCGCAAAATTTAATTAACATACCATTGAAGATGCCGACAAAAGTCAGCACAAAAAAGTTCAGATTCGGCTACACACAAACTAACTTTATTAATTGACAGCCCAATAACTTTGCGGCCTTAAAAGCATATCATGCACTCTTGATGCAATTTGATTGAGTGCAATGCATGAATACACGAATACATGAGTTTACAAGCGAAAGTTGCCAGTTTCGAGTGTTTACCAAAATACAAAAAATACAAAAAAAACATTGCGTATACGCCGCGTGTGCCAAGGCAGTCGGCAATGGGTGAATGGTTGGGCTAATTTTTTGTGTTTCAAAGCCAAAATCACTACAAAATGTGGACATGGGCGTAAATGGTTGCGGGCTTGTTTGGATTTAGTTTTTGTGGTTGCCATTTTTTTGCAGCTTTTCTATTTTTCATTTTTTTTCCTGCTCTTTTTTTTTTGGTGGCTTACAGCTCCGTGCCCATGAATGCTGATTCATTAGGAAAACTCAGGCAAACAGTGAGCCACACACGTCCGCAGGAAGAGAGAAAGAGGGTAAGCTATTTAAATGCGCATTAGTGTAAGCGCCTTTTAGTATGGGAATGGGCCATAGCCATGTTGGATTGCGGATTGTGGTTGTGCGGTTTGGCCTTCGTTGCAGTATGCCACCACAGCACGTAGATTCCTCGAGCATAACCAGAGAACCAGAGACGGGATTTTGGGCGCGTATGTGAGTAAGAGAAATTAACGCCGAGAAGCGTGACTTTCACATTGCTTTAATTTGTTTTGCTGCTTAATGCACTTAGTTGAAACACAATTCAATCAAATGGCTTTTGTTAATGATATCCATAGCCCGAAATCATTAATGTGACGGACAGCTAAATAAAGCAATTGTTTAGTATTACGCTGCTTAAGCCATCTGTCTTTTGCCTACAATATATTATATATATTTTTCTATTTCTATTTCTATTTCTATTTTGCCACTGGCTTTGTTAGCTTATCCCTTGTTAAGGTCATCCATTTCCGGTTACGACCTTGACTCCTGACAGAGCTACAGCTGCATTCCGTAAAATTGTAAAATTGTATACTCGCTTTTATGGCGCTGAGCAAAATGTTTTCAAACATGTGCTAAGCGATTTTATTAGCTGCCCGCCCCCGACCATAAAACGGTCCGACATCAAAAGTCTAAAAATATATATTCGGCCCAATAAAAACCAAAGTCGAGCAAACGGCCAAAACGGCACCTCGAGGTAATTAACAAAAGAAATAAACATAATCACAAGTAAAGTAGCAAAAGAAGAAATCCCTCAAAACAATTTGCAAGAATTGTTATAATTTTCCAGAGCATTTGATGAAAATGCCTTTTCGTTTCCAACACGTAATTAAATATCTTGTGTGCGTCTTTTGTGCAATGCAACCAAAACCTGCTTTGCCATAAAATGAAATTTCTCGACCATTTGGTCGTCGTCAACCAGTCGACGCAGTCGACAAACACAGTGGACACACCAAAGATTTGTGCAAATTCGTAAGATTTGCCAACGTCGATGATGATAATGATGATGATGATGATGATGGTGATGTTGACAATCATCTTGTTGTCGATGGCGATGTCAACGCAGTTGCTTGCAGTTTGGCAATTTTTTTATTTTGGGTGCCTGCAGCAATTTTTGAATTATGGTCACAAATATTATGAGCAAATAAATCAATTCTGCAAAACTGTGATAAATGCTGTAAGCTATTTTTGACAGTTTAACGCGCAGCAAGTGTGAAAAAGTGCTAAAAACAAATCTCTGGCGATTGACAACAGCAGCAGCAACCCAACAAATAGAGCAAAAACCGAAAGGAAAAATAACGCACAGTTGGCTGATCTGTTGAGATTAATTAGCATAACATAAGATATTTTTGTGGAAGCTTCTAATTTGCACAGCCTCAACAATCAGCTACCCTGTTTTCACAATTTTTATTATTCCCAAAATCGATAGTCGTAAAAAGTTTGCGCTGATTACTCACGTCTAGTTAGCAGTCGAGTCATTTCTCTTAAAAAACAGCTCACTGCAATTTCAGTGACAAATGAGATAGCAAAGGATAAATCGCCAACTGTCGCAACCGGAAATTAATAAAAAGAAAAATAATTAAATTTAGTGATACTAAAGCGACTAAACAGTGATAAACATATCTCGATTTGTATTTATTTACTACATTTTGGGTAGTTCATAAAACTCAAATTGATAAATTGCCCAAAAATAGCCATTCATTTGTTCTTTTTTAAACTGTATGTGTTTATCTTAAATATAAATAAATATGTATAAATAACATTATTCACATGTGAGATATTCTTATGTAAAATGTTTGTACTCTATAGCAGAAATGACGCGTATTTGTCATGTTTATACACTCCTTTGTTGTCACACATTATTATTGTATCATGCATGTAATATTCAAAATGGGTTTTGCTGGAAAACTTACACACAATGCAAATGTTTTGGCATAACATTTATTTCTATTTTTAGCTGAAGAATATCACCAGGCTGGCCTGCCAATATTTACAGATAACGCTATTGTTCCCTTTAAGTGTCACAATTGTGTTCGAAACTGTTGTAAAGATATAATGTACGGAGTGCATTTGGTTTGCAAGTTTGTCAATGCTAAAGTTATTCAATATTTATCGTATGTAAATACAATAGTGAAAATGTAAAATGTATATTTGCTTATCGCATGTGAAGCAGAACTTTTCAACTCACTCGCGCGGTAATTGAGTAAAAAGTGTAAAACAAATTATTGCCATAATTACGCTTCATTAAAAACAATTAAACAACTTATTGTTTCTGCTATTTGTTGGTGAGCACCCACATATTGAAGCCAAGCAGAGCAACAAATTAGGGAAACACAGAGAACAAATTTTAAACGTTTTTATTTCTTTTAATACTCTGCACGCAAAGGATTCAGTTATTACTTTGTTCTGTTGGTAATTACCACAGAAAATTAATTCATTGTTAATAGTTCTCATCAATTTTAGATTGATGATGCACACAAATAAGTAAATGACGATCTAATAACAAGAATCAAAATCATCAGTTAAAAGACTTCTCAATTTAAAGAAATAAATTCTCGAAACAGAAATTTTAGATTGAACAAGTAAGAAAGCTACAGTCGAGTGTACTCGACTGTGAGATACCCGCTACCCATTTTGAATAAAAGCAATATATTTTGCGGTATTATTCTCAAAATATACCAGATATACTGCAAAAATACTAAAAATATACCGAATGGTATATGTGGTATATTGATAAAGTACCGCATTCAAAATATACCATAGACGGCTCAATATACCAGATTGTCAGCCAAAGTAACTAAGACCCCTAGTAAGTAGGCGTTTTTGCCCATACAAAAGTATTTCTTTAATAACTTCCACAATTTTTATCTGATCGCAACCAAATTTTCAGGAATCATAACTACTATAGTTATTATTATATATACCAAAATTCGCAACTCTAGCTTTAAAATTACGCTTGTTATTCGATTTTTTTGCGGGGGCGGAAGTGGGCGTGGCAAAAATTTGAAACAAACTTGATCTGCGTGCAAACATAGCAAATGCTGTCGAAAACAAATTATAGCTCTATCTCTTGTAGTCTCTGAGATCTAGGTGTTCATACGGACAGACGGACGGACACACAGACGGACAGACGGACATGGCTAGATCGTCTCGGCTGTTGACGCTGATCAAGAATATATATACTTTATAGGGTCGGAGATGCCTCCTTCTACCTGTTACATACATTTCCGGTCGCCACAAAGTTATAATACCCTTCTACCCTATGGGTAGCGGGTATAAAAAGTCTTGAAGTCAAATATTAATCTTAAATTTCCTTGTTAAGATTGAACAAGTAAAAAGGTAACTCGACTGTGAGATACCTGCTACTCATTTTCAATAAAACCGTATTCTTAAAGTATAACGAATAAATATACCGAACGCTATGTTTGGTATATCGATATAGCACTACACCAAAAATATACCATATCGTTCTAAAATATCCCAGATTGTGAGGCAAGCAACCCGGTTGACATAGAGAAGTATTTACTAGATAAATTTTACAACATCAGAGATGTTTACTTCTACCTGTTACATACATTTCCTGCTAGCACAAAACTATAATACCCTCCTACCCTATAAGTAGCGAATATAGAAACTCTTATTTTCATATTAAAATCTTCTTTCAAAGTGTCTTTACTACCAAATTACATATTAAAATCATAGAAAGAGCATTAGATATGCGCCATGCACTTACTAACATTTCTTTTTCGTACTTTTTCTCGTTTTGTTTTTTTTTTTTTTGACAATTGGCGGTCACATAAAAATAATTTCGTGGGACTTTTTCAATAACCCCCGAGCAGCTTATTTTATTTTATTCTATTCTATTCTATTTTATCTGCTACACTTGTTTTTCTTGTTATTATTGTTGTTATTGTTTTTGTTGTTGTTGTTGTTGTTGTTGCGGTAGCAGATTCTCGTTCGCCGTCATTACACATGTTTATTATATTTTATATTTATTTGCTCTTAGGGCTTTTGAATTTTGGCTGTCGCCGCTCTGGCTCATCATCATTGTTGTTGTTGTTGTGCTTGCTGTTTGATTAGGCGTCTAGGCTGACACATGGGGGGCACTCAGCCACAGATACAGCTACAGATACAGCTACAGATACAGATAGAGATACATTGGCGACAAGATACACAGATACAAATACAAAATCAGACACAGACACGCCCCGTGCGTCGACACATGTATATGAAATTTTACACAAATGTGCAAATTTAATTAAATTCAAACGAGAAATAAATATAAAACGCTTCGCCTCGACATATATAAGTACTATATGATATATGCTATATAGAACACAACGTGTGGGGTGCTTTAGGAATATAAGAAGCTCTGTGACCTGCTGAAAACCAACAACAACAACTAGAACTACAATAATGCAATTTGTTTAACAAACTGTGCCCAGATAGAGAGCAGAGACTTAATGAATATTAATATATACGTATGTAGTGAAAACCAAACAAACAAAAGGAAAATTTAAACTTGACAAAGTCAAAGCGCTCCTCGCATCCAATGCGAATCGACAAGAACAATAAATAATCAGAACTCTTCATTTATTTTTGTTAAATATAAACTTGTGCGCAGATTCGCGGCAAAAACAAAATAAATAAATAAAATTGGAATTTTTTAAGAGCACTCTCGAGAAAAGATTTTAAAACCTTTGCTTTGTTTATTAGTGTAATCAAAATTTCAGCATGTTTTTGTTTGTTGCGCCAAATTAACCAAGAACTCAAAACGAATTGAAAATCTTTTGTACGTACTCATAAACAAATGTATGTCATATTTTATGTACTTGGAAATCTGCGTATTATTATTATCTCAAAAGTGCTCAATGCACACTGAGACACATATAGGAAATTGTGTCATCATTATGAATCGCAAAGTTATTTATACTTATTCAGTTCATATTTGTTCTTTAATCGTGTCTTTGCAAATGGAAGATAATCTATTTATTATTTTATTAGTTTTATTTATTAGTTTTAGCTTACTTAATATCATTTACACTAGTGTATTTATAATAGTATTTCTCATCTATTGGTTATAGCTAAAAGATGAACGTGATCTAATTCATTATCTCATCGACAAGACAGAAAATCCAATATATACTTGTTTAAATATATATCTATCGAAATATTCGTAATTATCGAGAAGCAAATAAATAACGTTTTATTTTCACTACCCATAGGGTAGATTTATACAGATTTGGTCATGATCAGATAGAAATTGTAGAAGTTATTAAAGAAATGGTTTCATATGGGCAAAAACGGCTGATGCTTCTTAGTCTAAGTTTCTTTATTTTATATATTGTATATTTTGTACTCTATGGTATATTTTCAACGTAGTAAGCTGATATCTCCCAGTCGAGCTCACTCGACTGAAGCTTTCTTACTTTTTTTTGTTACAGTTTCATCATAATGTGAATCAGCTCAACAGTTAGTTGGTAATTTACTAAAATTTATGACAATGAATGTACATATTCTCCTCAATGACTCACACTTAAAAGTACCGACTAAAGTGTATAGTATATTTAACAGTTAAGAGTATATAAAGTGTCATTTCATTTTTTGACAACACCTTCAATAATGAGTTATTAATTTGGTGAATTTTTTTTTGTGAATGTGCAATTCGATTAGTTAATAAGAAAAAAATATAAGTGATTATTTAAACCTAATGAAATGTGAAATATAATTTGTCTCATTGAGCTTATTAGGTCTTCAATAAATAATTTTATCGACGCTATCGGTTGCGGGCGACTTTGACTCTGATAATAGACCCCGAATAGACCGAACCCCCAAGCCCAAAATAAAAATGTGAACTATGAAACGTGAAGCGTCCGAGGAACCCATTGAGTTATCAGAGATATACATGCTTAGAAAATTGCCGCGTTGCGTTGATTTTTATTTTTTGATATGTGTACATGTATCGCAAGGCGTTTTCTTATAGAATTTGAACGTTGTCTTGCCATAAAGATAAAAAATGAACCGTTAAATATATATGTATATATATCATATGTATGTTTATGAAACACAAAGTGTGGGTGGTTATTTATTAACGCTGAGCCATGAGCCAAAAGCAAAATCAGCGCAAGCATTTTTATAACTTGATTTATTTAAAGACAACATTTGGCAAATGATTTCACGACTAAGTAAGTGATTATTTTTATACGCTAGCCGACGGAATTACATGCGACAACAGATGATGAAATCTTCAACTGATCATGCTGAACTTGCATTGCGTTGACACCAAGTGTCAAACTATTAAAAATGTAAGCCAACTGGAAAATTCAAATTTCACAAAAGATCTTTTGACCTCTAAAAACATGGGGGAAAAAAACTCAAATGTCGCAATGAAAATAGAAAATCAAGTATAAGTTATTGAGATGAAAATTTATGACAATACTAATAATAATAATGCCAAAGTCAATGCCACCCACAGATGTTTGAAATAGTTATGCATATACCCCACAAATATCTCTAGTCGCTAACTAAATTTATTTGTGCTGCTTTTTGTATCATTTCTTTCATCACAAACTCACACAACACAACACACACTCACACACACACACACACACATGGCAAAGCGTCGCGTCCGGCCGTCAGAAATAACGAAAAAATTGCAAATACAAAACAAAAACAACAAAATAAATAAAAATAAATCTATTAACTTCAATTCGGCGAATAGTTTATACGCTTTCATTGCTTTCTATATTATTGAAATATGAATGTAATTTATTCTAAAATGGAATAAATTACAAAAATCATAAACTTTTAGCTTCAATTTCACGAATAATTTATACTTTTGCAATTAATTTATGCCGCAATTGAATAAATTAGAAACATCATTTGTCATCATTAATATTATTTATTTCAATTTCACAAACAATTTATACTTTTGCATTTAATTCAATAGGAAATCTTTTATACATTATAAGAAATCATATTTCATTCTTAATCTCCGACTAATTGCAAATGAGCGACTTGCAACACTCTTTTAATCTAATTATAATTTTTGTTTGACATATCAAAGTGTTACACATTTCATTGAAAAGTCACATTAGCTTTGGGTCAGAGTATTCACAAACAGCAAGAGCACGAAACTGACGCAATGTGTCGCCAACAGCTGACAATTTGAGAGCAACATAATTTTTTATTGCTTATTTTTTAAATTTTCATTCATTTTGCATATATTTAGTTTTCTATATAGCAATTTATACAATTCGCGGAATTCATTGGCTGAAGCTAATTTAATAAAACAAAACAACAAAACAAAAAAACACACACATAAAAATCAAAAATTATTTTTAACAAAAAATTAGAACCAAACGACAATGTGAAGAAGAAAAGAAAGAAATGAAAGTGGAGCTGCCTTTAAGCATTTTGTCTAGGTTCATAAAATTAATTATAGAAATCAGAAATCAAAGACGATTAGCGCGCTTATCACATTCGCCAGAGGCCTTTTGAAAGTATTTTTGCTTCTTATGTTGATTTGTTTTCGCGATTGTTTTTTTCTCGAATTTTTGTTTATTGTATTTTGTATTTTATTTTTAGCTTAATTTTAGTTGCTATTGAACCTAGCAATTAGCTAGGGCGGCAAATAATGTGCGCTCATTTTCGCCGGTTTTTGTTTTGTTTGTTGTTTTGCTTTTTGCTTTTTGCTTTGCGTTAATTAAAAGTTCTCATTGTGTGAATTACAGATACACTACCCGAATGATTGTAGACTCTTGTTGCCACCCAGTTGATGTCGTTGTTGTTGGTGTTGTTGTTATTGTTATTGCTTTTACTGCTTCTGTTGTTGTTATTGTTGCTACTGCTCTTGGCAATTTGGACAAATTTCACATGTGTATATGTAGCTTAATTATTTATATCAATATACGTATTTATATATATTAGGCTGAATAGCGCGCGTTGTTAAATAAATTCACAGACACTGACACTCACACTCACACTAACACTCGCACACACTCACACACAGTCGCATAAACATCTACAACGCGCGCGCAGCGACAAAACGCGCGAAATCAACACAATCGTATCGTATCGAACTGTGAAATAGGAAACAAGAACAGCGAGACGAGAATTAAACGACGACCGCACGCTCGTACGGTCTAATCAGAACTGAGCGCACGTTCTAATCAGAAACGAGCAACGTCCAACAGGCTGAGGCTGCCCAAACGCAGAGCAGCCAGAGTCGTCGGGTGTTTATGCCAACACACACACACACACACACACTCTCACACACATAGAGCGAGTGTCTATCGCGTGCTTGCCGAAGTCGTGCGGCGATATTTCTGAACTTGTTACACAACAAAAAAGGAAGTATGAAAACTTCCAATTATTATTATTAGTGCAAATATTACAATTCAATAAAAAAACAAATATTAATAGAAGAATCTATAATAAAAAAGGAAACTAAATAACAAAATAAAGTTAAGTAAAATAAAAATAACTATGATAATAAAAACAATTGATTTTTTTTTGTAAATGAATAATTATCACAAATTGCAAATTGTAAATTTAATATACTGTAAATAATGTATTTCACAAATTTCAACAACTTTTTTGTATTTCATTTAAAGTAAAAAACAAATTAAAGCCTCAATATCTCAAAGCTTAACAATGGAAAGACATAAAAACGAAAAAATAATAAATATATTTATATATAAATAACAAACAAATACTACAAATAATTTTATTAAAATTAAAATATTTCAAACTACATATGCCACAAATTTCGACTAAGCTTTGGTGTTAATAAAAATTAAAAGAAAATACATACAAAGAGACTATAACAAGTTTATTAATAAAAAATAAAGAAACGAAAAAAAAATACAAAAAATTTAGTATGAGTATTTGAAATAAAAGAAAAATACCGATAACTATTCCAAACTTTTTCTCAGTGCATAGTGCGCTTCGCCAATACAAAGCTGTGGCACGAGTGCTCTCTGGTTTCGGACCTGCCTGAAACAGAGCAACAAGCAAAGCGAAATGTTGCCGACCTTGCCGCAAAATGTTGCTGAGCGAACAACAAGTGACGAGAGAGTGAGGAGAGAGAGAGAGCGTGCGAGAGTGTGAGAACCGCTGAGAGCAATCGAGCTGAGAGCGTTGACAGTCTGTTGCTCTGTTTTGGTTTTTATCATGAGTGCCGGCATAATGCCCACACACACATACACCTATACGTTACTCAATGAAACACACACACACACACACATACACAAGCACAAACACTCACATCGACATACAAGTGTTTATTTGGCATACGTTGCGTATGCTTAATATTTGATATGGCGTTTCTTTAAGTGCCTTCTAATCAAGTGACACTTTTCACATGCATACTTATCCATGGTCTGGCTGTTGGCAGTTAATCAATTAATCAATCAGTATAAAATTGATTCAACATTTTATTAAGGCAATAAAAGTAGAAAAACCAAACCGAAAATAAGTGCAAGCTTATACTTATTAAATGATTACAATTTTGTTTTGCAATTAAAAGATTGCTGTGAAATATGTGCACCTTATAAATAAATATAAAACAAAAAATAAGAAAAATTTATTTGTGGAAATTTTCCATTATTATTTTAATAATTTATAAATATGAATTGATTCAAAACAAGAAAATATAAAGTTATGTTTGTGAGAAAATACCGTTAAGAAAGAAATACACTAAAGCTTGTAGAGCAACGCAAAGTTTCGTAGAGGAGACAATAGGTCATCTATCAATGTCTTTTAACTATTATCTATTAGGTAAGCACACCACAAGTTATAGCTATAATTGGTTTTATTGATTTCCATGCATTCTTTATTTTTTATTTTGCTATTTGCACTCGATAGCGTCGATTTGAAATGAAACTTTGCAATACACACTGTTAATGCAATTGCCGCCTGCACTTCAACCTCAATTTCCCATGCTGTCAGTGGTGGGATTTAAATTAAATTATACATTGCATCTAGAAGTTGTGCTCGATTGGAATCCCTTACCACTTGTTAATTTCAGTTTAGCAGGATATTGACAACGTTTCTTTCCGGTGGCGTCTCAGCAAAATATCACAAGGCAGCAACAACAAAAAAATTGTATTTGCACACAAACAACAAAACGAACAAACACACACACAGACACACACATACAATCACACAACTACATATATGCCACAGTGTGGTGCAGTTTGTTTGCTGACTTGTGCAATTTCCGTCCGACAATATGGAAGCTAAGAAGAGGGGGGGGCGTATACGTAATGAGCGTTGAGTCGCATGAATTCAAGCATTTCTTGTTAAAGTTGAGCACAAATCTTGCATGTAAACAATAGACACTTTATACGGATTATAAATATGGGAGGGAATTCTAGTTTATATTTATAACCACATGAATAATGTTACGCTATTTTGCTTGGTTTTTGCTAAGCACCTAATCCAATTACAATGTACGCATAAATTATGTGCATGGCGTGCAATATTTTCGTAGGCAAAATTTATAGCCCACGCAATTTCCAGCTACTTGCCCTGAAGCAAATGCCGAATTTGCATAAATAAATAAAGTTCAAATTGGTAAATCAAAAAAAAAAAGAGAAAAAATATACGCTAAACTTAATGCATTAAGAACTAATTTAAAATGTGTAAATCCCCAAAAGAATGTTGGCAAAAACTTGGACAAACAACAGCAAAAATTAACTAATTGAAGTCACAAATGGATTTTGCATAAATTTCTTAACAGTGGACACTTTTTGGGCCATCAACAAATCCCCTTGTCAATAGGCAAATGTTCTCTTGTTATGCATAAAACATGGCCTTATCGAAATCAAAACATGTTTACGTTTAGATTTCAAACTTGGTCACGACGACGATGCCACCAACGCCCAAGTAAGGGAAGGACACACTCTGGTAGGCGTGGGAAAACCTTTTACAAGTATTAACTTGGTCGTGCATTTGTAACAAGCTCAAGTTTTCTTTGACCTTTGATGAGAACGGTAAGCGGATCTGTTTACACGGAGTGAGAAGCTAAATAAGTAATCGATCAAATGCAAATTACTTGAGCAACACAATCGAGCAGATTAGCAGTTACAAATATTGTAGCGAAGAATGGACTGGATGATTCAGCAAATGGAAGTTCAATCAGATTAGCTTTAATCACAGCATGAGTATCTGATATCCTTAAGAGTGTAAGAGGCAAGCAAATATGAAAATGGTTATTTAATGAACTGCTATTTGATGTGACCTAGACTTGTCAGTCGTGACTGTCGCGGCTATCGTGGCAGTCTTGAAATCGTAATGACTGCTACTGACCCTTGAACTTTTGCCACGAAAACGAATGAAGCAACGAAAATCAATTGCCGCAGGCAACCTTTAAGTCACTCTCCACTGTTGCAGTTCACCAAAAAGTGAAAACTCAAATAAATAGAAAATAAAATGAACAGAGAAATTGGGCATCAAATTGAGCGCACATAGACAGAAAGAGAGAGAAGGAGGCATCACTTGGGCACAGCATAAAACCTAATTACGGAATGTGCTTTAATTAGTGCGCTCGACTTAATTACAAAACAGCAAAACTGCACAGCAAACAAAGGCGCCAACAACAACAGCCACAACAGCAACAACGACAAAAGACAGCAACAACCATGAGTCCGCCCCAGCGTGACAGACAATTAACAGTATCAGCATGTGTGTGAGTTTTTGTGCGCTTGTATGTGTGACAACAGCTTGTCATATTTGCCATTTACAATGCCCGAAAGTGTGCTTTAGTTTTGTTTATTCACACACAACCATAAAGTTTTACAACACTTTAAACTTCTTTCGAAAACTTTGTTAAACAAACACAATAACATGCAAATTTAAATACAAAAATCAGATGTGATTAAAAAACATAATTCGAATGCAAAACTTAAACGATTTTGCAAAGACTTGCATAATAAAGAGTATTATAATAAATTATTATACTTATGATATGAGCTTGAGGTTTCATTCAGATGTGATTTCAAAACAAATTTTTAGTGCAAATTTAAGAAAACAGTACCACAATAAATTATTATGCCTATGATATAGGCTTCAGGTTTGGTCAGAATATCTTTCCTATAATGTGTTATTCCACTGCAAAAAAAATAACTATAAAACATGTTGAAGAGCTCTCTTAAATTCCGATACTCAACATACCTTAATATATGACCAAAAATACAACATTTTTTATGCAAAAAAGTGTTGATTAAATCTTGTTTTAGCTGATATGTATATATCCTGCATACCATTATCCCAATTACTCAATCAGCAAGGTGAAACTTCAATATTCACATGCCAATGTCGAAAAATCAATGTCTCTCTATCTCTCTCGAAAGTGTGAGCGAGACCGCAACAACCATTTGAATAAATATATTCACAAATCACGCAATTTTTCAATCGTAAGCAGAAAAAAAAAAGAAGCGAGAATGAAATTCAATATAAACGCAAATTATTCTGCTGTCCAATGGGAGAAAAAGGAATTGCAAGCCCAGCTTTCAGTTTCCCCTCGTTCCCCATCCTGATTGTCGACTATCAAAAACTTTGTCTACCTTCTGAAAAACTGTGCGTCCTGTTTATATACGTTGTCCGTCGCTTTGCCGGGCCACGCATAAATCTGATGACCGCTTTTGGGCTGTGGTGTTGTGGCCACGTCTATCGCGTGTCTCTTAGCACTTCGTCCTTTTTGTGTATGTGTCGTCCCCATGTTAAGATGCCTTTAAAGTGTCCGTCTTTTAAGCAGTACCGTGCTAAAGCTTTAAGGCTTCAATGAGCATTTGAGTGATGAATATACTTGATGCTTTGTTGAACTCAACCTTTTCTTGGGTCACAACTGATATTAAAAGGCATAAACATTAGTCACAATGACTTTAAATGCTATAAATCCACATAAATACATACATATAAAATACATGTCATGCGACAGACGCAATAGATTAAACGTATTTATGCATTCAAAATTGCCTTAGCATATTAACGCAAATCTAATAATAAGATCAAGCATAAGCTTGTCAAGAATAATCCACAAAGCAATACCCTAAGCCTGGTCAAAGGGTATTTTGCATACTTCAAAAAAATATTCTTAATAATAATAAATTGAAATTAACTCAATTGCATTTAAATAAAAATATATATAAGCATTGCATCATTTATTTTCTTTTTTAATGTCCTCCTTAATAACTTCATTAAAATATAGGGTACACGACAAGGACAATAAGCATCCTTTTGAAACTACGCATAAGCTCACTTACACACACATGCATACAATATACGCAGCAAGCGCCAAATTAAATTCATCATACGCCACGTAGTCCCTGCTGGCAATCGCCCAAAAACTTTTGCACGTTCTCCATGCGCCTTCGCATACAAAATGAGCCGCACGAACAACGCACAAGAAGTTGCACAAATCTTCGGCATATTCAATTAAGTTTTAATAGACACATTTCGCAGATGTATCCCCACAAAAAAGGGACAAAATCCCAAATTTAATTTAACGACTAAATAGAAGGACACATTTTAGTTATTAACCGAATCTAAAGTTCACAAATAAGCAAAATAAAGCGCAATGCAAATTAAATTTTAATACAAAATTTATAATTGAAATAGAATGTCGTTTGTATGCTGCACTTTCTATGAATGAAAGTTAAATGAAAGTGACTTTGTAAATGCAATTTTCCAAAAGATTTAATGCAAACGTTACTTCAATTTTGTACAAGTTTATAAACAAGCATTGATGCCAGTTTCTAGTCGATGTTAAATTCAAAATTCTCCTGCAAACAACCGTATATAATATATATTTCGATTGCTATGCCATGGCAAAAAGGAGAGTCGACCTGTGCTCCTCAGGTAAAATTTATAAGGCAATAAACATCAATGCATGCTGCCAGGCGCCATTTGCAACAGCTGCACTTAAGTGTGCCTACATGTCGACAAAATGGCCGACACTTGTGTGTATAGGTGTGTGTGTGTGTGACTGTGTGTGAGTGCCGCTTGTTGTGCCTGTTGCATTGAATACCCTGCAGAAGAAAAAAGTGTGGCAATGCCTTTACGTTTAACCGAAAGTTGCCTGCAACAGCAGAAGATACACTTTCACTAAGCATTTACAGGACATCTCTGAGTTCAGCATTCGAATTCGTGTTTAATCCTTGGCCATTCGCTTGTTGTTTTCATCGAGCAACGCCTCGATGCCTTTCAGATGCTGCCAATGGTTTTATGTACAACCATAAAGCAACGCGCTGGAAATGCAATTGCAGCTGCATATTAAAATTGTATTATTTCCGAGGCAGACGAAAAAGATGAAAATTAATTTCCAAAAGGAGCAATTTGCACTTTAATTTATTTATATTGTTGTCCGAATGCGAAACAATCACATCGCTCGCTAATTTACGTATCTGAGTGTTCTCGGAAACATTGCGCCCCGAGGCGGAGAACAGCATTTGATTGTTGATGTTCCATTACACGATTTTCGCTTTGTGTATTTCATACAATTTCCGGGGGCATCCTCGACATTTTCGACTGCCCACCTTATTTATTCATGCAATTTTGCGTGGATTTAAAGCAATAATTTAGCTTGTTCTTTTTGGGTGTGCATTGCAAAGTGTTTTCTCACCTGGCAACATGTTGATAACGAGCGCAACAATCGTAAACAAGGCTAAACACTTGTTCTGTTGTTCGTTCACGCACGGGGGGAACTCACATGGCGTATGCGCAACTTTTCAGTTTTTGCTACTGATAACAAGAGTTGATTACAGCGGAAGTTTAGCACAATTAGTCATAGCTAAAAATAACATTATCATTATCAAACTCATGCTTCAGAGCTTATCAAACGTTTAGCAGAAATAATTACATTGATAACAAGTTATAATTATTTTCGTTAATGCAAACAAGAAGTTATCATAAATGTTTCAGTTGAGCAACACAAAATTGCACATAGAAAGCTTATGTTAGTTCTATTTAAATACATTTTTTATTCTCATTGCTTTTCAGTTGCGTTTTCTTCATTCGCTTAAATTGTACACAAATTACACAGACAGATAGTTAGAATACGAGTACAGAGTGTAGCATTTTATTTATTTTGTAAGTTTTACATTAATCATTAATCATTAGATCAAAATGCTCTCAACAATTACACTTGCAATACATTCATTATTATTATAAAGATGTGTCTGCAATGAATACATCTTTGGACATTGGTATTAAATTTTAAATTGAATTCTTACATACAAATACAAATCAAAAATGGGGGACATTAATTATGTTAAATACAAGGCAAAATGCACAAAACTTTCTTAAAGTTTATTTTGTTTATCATTAAATCAGTTTCGCAAATTTATGTTATACATATCCAATGGCATATCAAAGTGACTGAGTGTAGCGGTACAACTGAATGGCTAACTGATAGATCGATTGATTGACTGACTGACTGACTGATTACGACTGACTTGACTGATGACGACTGTTTGACTTATGTTTACATATATGTATAGAAATATAGTCGAAAATTGCTTTTCATCAACACACACTCAAGTTAATATAGTATCAAAAATACTTTTCGTGGTCTCATTTACAAATTTGTTAAAATACAAAAATATTTTGATTAATACCGTTAACAAAAATACTTGACAAATTTTCGGGAATTTTGGGTAACATTTACAAAGAATTCTTGCAAAAGTAATTTACATAAATTTTGGTACAACAATGTTGTGTGTGTTTCCTTGCGGATGTGGAGGTTGTTTTTTGTGTGTTTGCGTGTGTGTGTGAGTCTGAGTGTTTCAAGATGTACATGTGTGTGTGCGGTGTCTTATGCCCAGTCCTTCTTGATCTCAAAGGTCCAATCCCACTTCAAGTGTATGTGCTTATCATCATCCGTGAACACAGACGAGACAGAGTAAGTGCCACGCGAGACCATGCCCGAGGGCGCCTCTTCAGCTGGCGTCAAATAGAATTGGATTTCCTTCTTGGGCGGATAGGAGCCAACCATATGCGTCATCTTGTCCACTGCGATAAATGAATATAATTCGGATAAGTGTCTATGACAATGTAACAGATATTAATGGAATAAAGCAAAGGGCTTACCCACAACTTAAAGCAATAGAAATGAAATTATCCATAAATTGTAAGGCATTAAACATATAGAAAAATATATTTAGTGTCGCATTACATTATTACTGTAAATACTGCAAATGCAAAGAGCACTATGTAAATCGCACTAACTAAGTAGCACAACAGAGATGTGCCATCGCACCAGGTGCTTGCCGTTTCTGCCAAAGTCTACAAACTCTATGAACTGACTGTGACAACGATGTAATAGCTACTGAAATGCCATAATACAAACCCATTCGCCTACTTCTACTCGAAAGCCGTACAAGTGCTGAGCTAACTAGGCTTACAAGAAACTGACCAAGCGAGTATCTCAATATCATTGACAACATGTAAATTAATATTGTTAAGAGATATCGTAAAGAGTTCTGAATATAAAAAATACTTAATTATGTATAATACACGAGTTATTGGTATATAACATCTATCCAAAATCTACACCTTCTATACTTAATAGTTCCTCTCTAATAGTAGTCGGCGAGAAAGTGAATGATTTGCTTACCAGGCACACCCATGCGATAGGTCTTCTGCACATACTTGAGGCCATGAACGATTTCGCGTTGCACAATAAAATCAATGCGCACCTTGTATTGAACACCTTCCTTGATCACAAAGAGCTGCGGCAGAATAGATATATTAATTAATTGCAATTATGCAACCAAGATTGCGAAAAGTAAGTAACACTAACCTGCTTTTTGAGCTGACTAATATCGCCACTTAAATCCAATTCCATATCATCACGTCCCTCCACGACTAGCGCCAGTTTTTTCACAATCACCTTACGGGTATCATTAGGATCTGAATGAGAAATTCATAAAATAGAATTTTAAAAATGTTTTTAACATCTTATTTTCTATTTACACTTACCGACAACAATCTTCTCGGCCTGTGCGGCACCAAGTAGTGCCTCCTTATATCTTCGCAGGCTCTCATCCTCCTGATCGGCAGCCATTATCTCTTCGATGGTCTTCTCCGGTGGTGCTTGGTAGTTGGAATCGTGCACATCCTCATCATGATGTGGTTCAGCGTGTTTCGTCTCTGTTTCAGCCATGGCACTTCAACTGAGCGATAAATATGAAAATGTATTCAATTTTTCATTGTAAATATAAATATATGTTCATGATTGCTTTCTATATGCGGGCATATATATTTATAAACCATTTAAAGTGGTTTTTATTTATATTTATGCTTTCAATGTAATGTTAATCACCACAAAATTAATTTCCTTGTAATAACTGACTGACTCAGTGTTCCCCAAATATCTAGCTACAGATGGATCAACTTAAAGGTCAAAATTCACTTTAAAATACTGCTGAAGTTGTTAAAGAAAAGAAGTTCTCTAGTAAACATAGAAATATTTTTATGAGTATGGTTAACTTTGTTGAGTATTATGAAAGTCGAAGTGCGGGTCTTGTATTATGTTGGACATTATTGATTATATACCCATTATTAACGCCTAAATGAACGATACTTGACTAAGCTTCATAGGAGTATAGAGCGAGAGAGAGGTAGAAAAAGTGAGCTGGACAAAATATTGATGCAGCTGGGTTCACATACTATAGAAGCTTGTATGTATGTGAAGCACAACCAAATACGAACACACAGCTACAGATAAGGCATAACTGTGTGCCTGTATGTGTGTGTATATTCATGCTCCCATACATACAAACATGCAGAGCGATAGAGCGTAAGATGGTGCCTAGGGTGGGTTGAGGGGGGAGTCGATGGGGTGACGGGTTAGACGGCCGGCATTGAATAATATTGACCAGAATGGGTTGAGCACCAACACAACCACACATCTCACACACACACTTGGCAGGGTTTTGTTCATTACAGTTTTTTTTTTTCATTATCTGAGATTGTTATTGGTTTTGCTTTTCATTATCTAAATACACGTCGCTGGCTTTATGCCCATTCCCAATGTGTGCAAAGCGATAATTTCGTTCCATTTTCATTTCCATTACAATTTGTATTCCAGTCTTTACTTAAAATGGTTTCCTCTTAACTAACTGCATAACATTGTAATTTAAATATAGTTGTTGTGACTTATTATTGATGCTGTTCCTGTTTATTTGTTATTATTATTGCTATTGTTATTGTGACGCATGGTCGACGACAAAACGAGATAATAAAAATGTATTTTTATACAGTTTTGTATATTTTCGCTTGAGCTTTTCATTATATTTATTACTCAACAGAGAAAAAAACAAAAGCATCGCTGAAATACGATTTCTGGGAACTCACTTTTGCTTTTCTTTGGATTTTTGGATTTTCGAATTTTTGTGTTTTCTTTTTTTTTTTTGGCAACACAAATTCCACTTCTGCTATTGTATTTGAATTCAATTACAAAACGAAAATTAATTAAGTGTGAATGCAAAATGAACAGGCAACCGCAATAAGCACACATATACTCAGAAGATATACATATGTCTGTGTGTCGTACATTTAGAAACAATCCCAATCATCAAAAGAAACATATTGAAATGTTAAATCCAGTCCAGCAAGAGTGAAAGAGATAAACTGAGCGAAGAGTATAACAGAAGAGGCCACAACACAAAAAAACAACAACGTATACGACCCCCCGCCAAAGAGTGATGAATTTTTTACGGGTGTGGGAGGGCAGCAATTGTTCAAGGAAATGTACGCGTCGATGACGCTGCTTAGACAGGCTGCCAGCCTGCCTGCTTGATAAAGAAATGCACGGCACGCAACGCTACTAGAGGCCAGCAGCAGAGTCAGCGGCAGAGACCCAGACGCATGAATCACACACACCAACACATACAATCACACAGACGCTGGGGCCGGCATTAATAGCGCTCTCCGCTTCTGTTTGCCAGCAAATATTTTCGGGAGTGGCGCAGTTTTTGCTTGCGGATAGATAAGCAAATTATTTAAATATTTCGCATAATATTAGCTATTGTAGTATATTTTTTAGGTGATTTGCAATAAAGGAGTCGACACACACATTCACACATATACAATTGTACTCATACTTTTACACATTCTGAAAGTGGACGCGTACTTACCTTTGTTTAAAGAAATATTCTTTGTATATGTATAATACTCCTAAATATCAGTTGTCGCACAATATCTCAATTATTATAGTTAATATCAAAAATGTATATTATCTTTAAGATAAACAAGCAAAAAACAAGGAAAAACGCGCAGCGAAAGGTGCAATAGAATCGTATCCAGCGTGGCCGCAGGTTGAATTTCGAAATATACCGTTTTGCTACTACAAAATATATACTGCGAAATACTAAAAAAAATTGCTAGGCATTTCCGAGCTGCTCAAATGAAGTACCCGAGTGGTTCATGAAAAATTGTATGTATTATTATCTTGAAAAAAACCAAAACAATAGACACTCGGCTAGAATACAAAAATGTCTCTTCAAAGAATTTAATACACAATATTTTGTTTTAATGAGAAGAACATTACAAAATAGTCTGCACCGATATTTGAAAGGGAAGATTAAAATACCACAAAATATGAGAATGTCTTGTGATCAGAAACTAATCAAAACAGAAACACATAATTCAATTTTACAAGTCAGGCTAATGCCTAAATATATTATATGGCCAATTACACAGAATACAAACATTACAAAATTTTATTTTTATGAGCAGTTGGTTCCATTAGCAGCAGAGTGGCAGTTATTTGTGAACGATTTGCGGTAGGTTGGCATTCCTTGGTTGATCAGCTGTTTATTACTTCATCGCTGAATAAAGCATTTTTGTGAAACATATTTCAAATGCAAACTTCCCAGTACCTGAATCAAATGCATACTGCAGACAAACTATCCGAGGAACCATGGCCAGAGGACGCCACACTTTATCAGGTAAATAAGTGCCCACAATTAATGTGTTCGTTGTTAACCATTATTATTTTGACATAGCCATTCGAGGCAGAACAAATTCTGTTGCCGGAGAACGCCAGTTGCCTGGCTGTTAAAGCTTATCTGAAGATGTGCAATTTACCATTTGGTATTCGATCCTGTGCTAATGCTGAGCATATGTCACCCGGTGGACGCATGACCAAATTGCCATTTATTCGAGCCGGCGCCTTTATTTTTGCCGAATTTGAACCGATTGTTAACTTTGTGGAGCAAAAGGATATGGCAATTGGTAGCTTTTTAGATGAGGACGCGAAGTCAGATATGCGCACATATGTTTCACTTGTGGAGAACATCTTTACAATGGCCGAATTGTACATAAGCTTCAAGAACGAACGTGTGTACAAAGAGGTAACTGCGCCACGCAATGGAATCGTCTTTCCCTGGCCATTGAGCATGATGCAGAACTACAGCAAACGTAACAATGCGTTGCGTCTGCTTAAAGTTTATCAGTGGAACGATTTGGATATCGATGATGTCATCGAAAAGGTATCAAAATGCTGTGAGACGCTGGAATACAAACTGAGGGAATCACCCGATACTCCTTTCTTCTATGGTGAAATGCCCTGCGAATTGGATGCAATTGCATTTGGACATTTGTTCAGCATACTGACCACAAGGTTGCCCAACATGGCGCTGGCACAAACTGTGCAAAAGTTTAAGCATTTGGTGTCATTTTGCCGTTTCATTGATGAAAAATACTTTCAGACGAGGTGCCTGCAAGATTAGTTATCAAATGCTTCTGCTCCTTGTTATAGTTTTTTGTACATACATAAATTTGGCACGTGAATCACTAAAAATGATCGCATTTCACATTATCTGCATTTTAATTTCTTTAGCTTCAGCCATAAAAACATGAAGAGATCCATTTAAAATAATATTTTAAAACTTTTCTTGCAGCAAATAATTCAATGGGAGCAACTAACACATTTCGAACGCTACAAAGTTGAATTTTAAAGAATTATGTTATGTTATGAATAAATACTAATACTGTTAAGTAAATAAAGACTTTTAATTTAGTCATAAAGTTGTTATTAATCCTTAACTCTCTCGAAATATTATGATTCAGATCGAAGATGGTCTGTATAATTACTATTTATTCGTTATCCGAATATGTCACCACCCACTAATTTAAACAAATTGAGTGCATTGTAAAAATATATATGCAAAATTTTATTCAGCAGTTCCTAAAATTGATTTGTTGTGGTTTTTCTTTAATACCTAGGCAAATTCTTGCTTTCTCAATTTTCGAAATATATGTATCGATATATTATAGTGCTAATTACAATTTGATGTTCACATACAGAATTTCCTCAATCGCACGGAGTGATTTATTACAAAATGTTGAATAATTTGTTTGCCAAAAGCAATGCAATATTTAAGTAACTGGCATTTATATGATACGTGATAATTATGTAAAGTTAATCATTAAAATTAATATTAATGCAATCGTATTATTATAATTTTTGTTGTTATGGTGTGTTCTTTAGAGAAATGGGTTTTGTGGAAATCTTAGTAGATACTTCGAAGACTTTACAAATGTCCAACATAAAAATAAAGTAAAGTGCATAAGATAAACTCAACATAATAATTAATAATAAAAATTTATATAAAATTGCTAGACAATATTTTTTTTGTCTAAACCTGATATCGATAAAGGTGACAAAACCAAACTGTAAAATCTAACGAAACGTACGTCATCCTTTTTCTGATCCTTCTTGTTTTTCGTCCGTCGTAGTATTCTTTGTTCTCAGCAGCAGCAACGACAGCAGCGCCGCTTGCGTCAGCGCCTCTCGTACTTTGTAACAGGCACAGACAGGCGCGTGCGCAGCCCATGTGCAGCGCTGCCGGCGGCACTGCTGTTCGATCTGCTGCGCTGCAAGGAGGCGCGTCGCTTGTTGTTGCTATTTGCTGGCAGTGTATGGTTATTGCTTTTGTTACGCGTCGTCGTCGTCGAACCGCTGCTCGCTGCTGATCCCACATTGCTGGCGCTGCCATCGCTGTAGCGCTGCCGTTTGCTGATCATAGCAGTGTCTATGGATGTGCATGTGTGTGTGAAAGAAAGTGTAAAAGAGTTGGTGAAATGAATGTGCATTAAAATTTCTAGGTTCAATTATCATTAATTGGGGCAGCTGAACTCCCTGTAACTTCATCATCATCATCATCCCCTTCAACATCAAGATCATCATCTCGAACATCGTTAACACCATTCTCATTGTGATTTTGATTGTCACTGGCAGCAGCAACAACAACTGGCAAATCCACAGTGGCCATAGCCATTGCTTCCAGCTGCTCCACATCAGCCATTTCTGTTTCTGTTTCTGTGTTAGCCAAAGAAGGACAACAGTACAACAGTAGAGTACAAATGCAAATCCGAAACAAACGAAAGAGAGAGAAAAAATACACACATTGGGGCATTTTGCCATCATCATAATAATTTTGATAAATAAGAATTTGGAATAAAATTTGACGATTATTTTTTTCATCACTTGTGAATCGATTATTCTTGGTTATATCAATGAGAACCGCTTTTGTGGATATGACGATGGCGATGGCGCAGAGTGATCTCGAAAATATGAGTGCAGAATTCAAATGCAAATGGAAATGAAATAAATGAGGTCTTAAAATATATTAAATATAGATCAAAGCTATATTAATTAATGAAAATAATCACAAATAATAAAAAAAAGAATATAATATTTGTATGAAATAATCAGAATTACTTTAGGTAATTGTAAATAAACTATATTGAAAATTAATTTATGAAATGATCGAGAATTATGTGGAAAATGTATTTCAATACATCAAAGCTAGAAAATTAAGTCGCTGACCAAATTAAATTAAGAGTGGGTTAGGGAACTATCTATAACTCGAACCTATTACCAATGATCTTTTTTGAGATGAATGACAACACATTTGATGCTATGGTTCAGATGACGGAGAAGAAATGTTTTGATGCAGTCGATGCAAGCATGATAAATGATTGCAATTGAATTTAGCCCCTTACTTACCTTTCGGACTGAGCTTCCGCTTGGACAGTGAGCTTGTGGCAGTTCTGCTTTCGGGTGCACTGAGTCGTCCACCGTTGGCAGAACGTTTCTGGCCCTGTTCGGAACGTCGCTCGCGTGTGCTGGCCAAATTGCTAACTGGCTGATCGGTGGCGCTCTTCTTGGCCACATTCTTGCTGCTGTTGCCAGCACTGTTCGCATCCTGGCCATCTAGTGAGGTGGCAGTGGCCGCAGCATTGGCCCGCTTCAGATTAGCCGGCATGCGTTTAGGCGGTTGCATGGCATTGGCTGCGTTGCCGCTGCCGCTGCCCGATGAGGTAGTTGCTGCATCATTGCTGCAGCTGGTTGCTGGTTTCTGCGGTGACTTCAGATGCTTCAGATCGTCCTGCTTTTTTGTGCATACCCACGTCCAGCCAGAACTTGAGCTGTGCCTCACGCTGTCGCTGCATCAGCTCCTGGCCGGCAGCGTATTTGCTGAGTAGTCCTTGCAGCTTTTGCACCGTCTTGTACACTGTGTCGGCTGCAATCAATCCGTAGTCGAAGAGGGAGCACATGTGTAGTATGAAGTTGCGATAGAGATTCTTGCGCACAATCTCGACACCTTTGGCATCCAGAAACATTTCGCAGGCCAACGGCAGCTGGCAGTCGCCGACGAATCCGTGGCGCATCACATGCAAATTCCACAACTTCATTAGCTCCTTTTCGCCCTCGTTGACGTCGGAGAATTCGTCGATCATTTGTATGGTCTTTTGGCGCAGCCAAAGCGGATCGCTCTCCCCTTCCGAGTCAATGTCCAGCTCCTTGGGATGCACTGGCAGGCAAGTTTCCGTGTGGTGATACAATCTGCAAGCAACGAAAATTGTAAATGCATGTCTTAGATAAATACAGGCTATGGCTTGTGTCTTAACTCCGTTTAAAGTTTAATTTTAGTAAAAGTTAATTAGAATTCTTCCTATTTTTCACCTGGCTCACCTGTTGTGTCCTGTTATATAAGAACGTTGATTACTGATGTCATCCTCATCCAGCTCGAGGAATTCATCTAGGCAGGTCTTCTGTCGCCTTGGCCGACAAACCATTAGGCTGGTGACCGAGGTGCGTCTCACCGGACCGCAAGTGCGGGCAAACGATGAGCCCGACGGTCCAGCCAGATCATATGGCGAACCGGCATACGAGCCATCATAGGCGTCATTGATGGTGACATCGATGCGTGCACCGCTGCCCGCTGGCTGGTACGTAAAGTTGAAGCGCGCATGGCAGAGTTTCAGATGCTTGAGCAGCGCATACAAACGCAGGCAGTCCAAGCCGCACCAGGGACAGTTGAGTTCCTGTGTGTACTCGGTTTGTTGGCGCGTATTGTTACTGTACATAAAGTTATAGACGATTTGTATGTGCTCCGGCGTTGCCTTGCAAATGCTGCTGATATTGTTGCTGCCATTCTTCAAGCCACTGTTACAATGATTGTTGTTATTGTTATTATTGTTGTTAAGATTGTTGTTGTTATTGATGTGACTGAGTTCGCCATCCACATCAAGATGCTGTACATAACGCTGTAACTCGGGCGCTGCAATAATGTCGGGCAATTGCTCATTGGAGAGTGTCAAATGGAATTTGAGCATGGGACTCTGCTGATAGACATCGTAGGTCAGCGAAAGTGGAATGTAGCTGTCGGGCATGGTCTCCCAGGTGCATTTCTTTGGTGAGAACGATTTGATGCTCGACGAATTCAATGGCTGCAGCATGGCCTCGTATTCGCCCTCGGTGATGAAACCACTTGACTTCTCATACAATATCAACTCGGATCCATAGAGCTTTTCGCTGGAGCGCGAGCGCTTGTTTGGAGGCGTGGCTGCAAAACAAAACAAAAAATTTTGTTAAAATACGAGGACCAAAGAAAAATTCCAAAACTGTCTCGAAGACTTTTGTCAGATTTTAAACGCAATAAGCTTCACCATCAGAATTATTATGGGGCAGCTTAGTAGGTTCTTCTATACTTAATATTTAATACTTAGAATACTTTATGCAAATAAAGTAGTAAATGCTTGAGTAAATTGAAGCTAATTAAACAATTTTTTCTAGAAAAAGTCTTTGTCTTAAAAGCGAACTCTGACTAGCAATCGAAATTGTCTGCTTTGAATATGCATTTGATCTTTTTTTGACTGGTAGCCTGCTCACCTGCATTCTCATCGTTGCATGATTGTGGCTGCATCTTGATGCGGAAGAGTAGCTTGTAGAGCGTGTGTTGCTCGCCCATCGGTCGCATCGTCTGCAACGGTATGCTGATGGTCGAATGCTCACCAATGCCCTCCTTGGGATTGTAGACAATTTGACAGCTTTTGCTCAACAACTCTTGAAAATCGAGTGTGCTATCCTTGCGCTTGCTGCGCGTTATCTTATATAAGGTGGTCTCCACACACACTGATTCACCGGCTTGACATAGCAACTCCTGTTCCGGCTCCTGATCGAGATCCTGGCGTGGACGCAATAGCAGATCGGTGTCGCTTTCCGGTTTGAGTTTCTCGTGCAGCGAATCGTAAATGACGTGCAGGTAGTTTTGGGTTACAGCCTCAGACTTTTGGGTGATGGTGTCCAGTATGGTGTCGATTTTGAAATTGGCGCGTTTCTTGTTGTTGCGCGACATGCGCTCTTTCATATAGCTGAGTGTGCGATTCAGAAAGATGGGCTAAGAAGAACAGAATATATAACAATATGCACTTTGAATGGGGAAAATGTAACTCACATTTGTCTCGTGGCGATTGCGAAGATAGCGATAGATCTGTGTGGGCTCTAGATGGGAATTTATAGTATTCATATTAATGAATTTAATTTGCATTTGCTTCGCACTTCAGTCACTCACTTTCAAAGGCCTGTAGAAAGAGTTCCTGCTCTTGTTGGTGTCCATTAAGTTTTGGATGCGTTTCCTGGGTTACTGCAGCAGCAGTTGCTGTTCCCGATGTTGTTGTGGCTGTTGGCGCTGCCAACGCTTCGTGTGTGGCAGTTGTATCTGCTGCACTTGCCGCCAATCCATTGATGGCCACAGCAGCAGCATCTCCACTGTTGTTGTTTTCCTTTTCACGTTTTTTTGTTGGTGCCATTGTGCAGCAGGTGGGGGATGGAGTTGTAGAGGTGGGGGAGGGCAGTTACACCTCAAACGCGCCGCTTGCTTACACACACACACAACTCGCACTTACACACACGCTCACGCAAACGCACACTACTTCACCCGTCTGGCTCGTAGCGTTGCTGCAATTTCAGCATATGAACTACAAACGTTGCATTTATTTGTTGTTAACACATTTTTCACATTTGCACCGGTGCATAAACGAATGATGTTTTGTTTGTTTTTTTCTTCGTAATTTTGCTGCGTGTTTTTGCCGTTTTTCTTTTCGGCGCGAAACCTTTTGCTTTGTTGCAGCGTTACTGATGTTATTATGGGCGTCACAGCACGGGACGACTGCATGACATGTGCTGCTGCCACTTATAATTCCTCATTCTCCTAATCAATGATGACTTTATAACAATTAAATCGCTACTATCCTATTTATAAAAATAAAACCATTTATTATTAAACAAATGATTGTCAGCAATTTCAATTTTTTTTTTAGTTGTCCTTTCAAAGTCGTACAGTGTAGTTCAGCCATCCGCGTAATTACACACCCTCAATCAGTTATTCAACACTGTAGTACCAAAATTGTATACAATTTCAAAATGGTCACACTGCTTAATATAAATGAATTGCTTGGTTGCTTTATTAATGTCAACTTAATTACGACAACCTAGCTTATGCTCTACTATTTACTTAATTATTTATATTTTAATTCACTCTGCACATACATTTTATAAATATTGCAAAATTTGGTGCCAGCTGTTGCTGTTAACTGTTGTATACGGCAACTCTATGCATTAACAGAAAAGCGTGCAATGTTGTAGCAGCTGTTAACAGTTTCAGTTCCACTGCAAAATAGGAATTATTCAGTGCATTTTTTAAGTTTACAAATAAAATAATTTGTAAATCAAGTAAGGTAAATCCACTAATAAGGAGATTAATAACTGATGTATAGTTTTATAATCGCAAAATACATTAGATCTGCTGCCTATTTAACACCTTGCCCATTTACACACACATTCACACACACTAACGAAATGAAAATCCATTTAATTTTATTTTACAAAATATTTTGCAGGCCGGCAACTGTTTCTAAAACTTGGAAAATTCTAAATACATTTGCATAGAAAACAAACAAAATGGACAAAAACAGCGCGGCTTTGTACAAAAAAATGCAAGGTGAAGTTGAGTCATATCAAACCCTGCAGAAATGTAAGCACAAAATGAAACAACAAATTATGGATACAAAATATGAACAACTTTTTTCATTTGCAGCTTGTGTTAAAGTAGTGAAGCAACGTGCTCTTCTGGAGAGTCAGTTGAATGAAAACAAGTGTGTTATGGATGAATTAAATTTACTTGGTCCTGATAACAAAGTGTACAAATTGTTTGGCCCTGTTTTGGTGAAACAAGAACTGGAAGACTCCCGTCAAAATGTGGGCAAGCGTATTGAATACATCTCCAAGGAGCTGAAAAGTTCCACTGATACGTTGGAGAACATGTAAGTTGTCTTCTTGGCAAGTGTATTATTTTAAAATATTTATTTTCATCAATTTTTGTGTACTGCAGGGAAAAGGATATGCTGAAACATCGCGAAGCTGTGGCCAAGTATCAACAACAATGGCAAGTTGCAGCAGCCATGAAGTAAATAGTTGGAGAGCAATAAATTCTTATTTATTAATCTTTGTGATTGTTTGGAAGGCATTAACGACATTAAAACACAAACCCATTACATTAAATTCAATGAAATACACGTAAAGAAAACTTAAAACCAATGAGTAATATAAATTCGTCTATTTTTGAATCCTGTCTTAATAATTGTCGAGGTGTGACCACTAGCACTAAAATATACATTTTAACAGATGTTATATACCATAATATACAACTGCCACCTGGTTACACTGCCATAGAGATTGCACAAAAACTTGTGAATCGATAGTGCTATCGTTTGTTAATGCATCTCTAGTGCGAGGGAGACAAACTGAGACCGAGAGCACTGAAATTTGTGCCACGAAGAACGGAATTCTCTTTTGGTGCCGCAATAGAATCAAACAATATTTTGTTGGCTGTGGCGTTGTCAGCAAATTTAAAATAATTAGCTATAAAAAAAAACAATGGGCTCAGGTCACAGCGTTCACGTACCCGGTGGTGGCACCGAAGGTAAGCAAGCAACGGAAGTAAATACAACCACGTAAACGATTTGTGCAGTTGTCTATGATGAGAGCCAATCATATGCACACACGCATACAAATACACACACATATACGTAAACAGACTGACGTCGAGGCAAAAGTAAATACAATAATTTCTACAATTATCAATTTAGGCTACCACGTACTCAAGGTGCAAGACAATTCGCCTGGCCAGAAGGCCGGACTGGAGGCGTTCTTTGACTTTATCGTAGCCATCGCCGGCACCCGGCTCGACCAGGACAACGATATGCTGAAGGAGCTGCTGCGCCAGAATGTCGATAAACCGGTTCGTGTCACCGTCTATTCAAGCAAGACACAAACCATACGTGAACTCACACTGACGCCCTGCAACAATTGGGGCGGTCAAGGACTGCTGGGCGTCAGCATACGCTTCTGTTCGTTTGAGGGCGCCAACGAGAATGTGTGGCACATCCTCGAGGTACACCCCAACTCGCCGGCAGAGCTGGCTGGGTTGCGTGCCTACAGCGATTATGTGATTGGTGCCGATGCCATACGCCATGAGAACGATGATCTCTTTACGCTCATCGAGACGCACGAACAGCAACCGCTGAAGATGTATGTCTACAATCTGGACGATGATGCGTGTCGTGAGGTCACCATCAAACCAAACACTGCCTGGGGTGGCGAAGGTGCTCTGGGATGTGGTATTGGCTTTGGCTACTTGCATCGCATTCCCATTCAACCAGTGCCGGCGACAGCAACGCCAGCGGTTGCCACGCCAGCAACTGCAGCAGTGGCGCCTCCCCAGGCAGTGCCTTTGGTGGCTGCAACGGCGGCTACAAGCGCAGCCGTTGTGGCACCAACATTGCCTTATATACCACCGCTGGCCAACACTTTCGGGGCGGACGTGCGACCACCAACCATTGAACCACCAGCGCAGAGCATATTCAAGACCTATTTCAATCCCGATGACGCAACAACAGATGCCTTAAGCTCAGCACTCGAAACGCAAGCCGCCATTACAGACACACCGCCCACGGAAGCAGTAGAAACACCAGCGTTGCCACCACAGCCAGTGCAACCGCCACAGCCTGCAGCTCCAGTTCAGCCTGTGTTGCCCCCTGTAGCAGTTCCACAACCTGTGCTGCCTCCTGCCGCTGCACAGCCACCTGTGCTGCCTCCTCAAGCTGTGGCCCCACCAGCAAACATCTACATACCCGGCGTCTTTGATCCGAATGCAACAACCCAGCAACAACAACAACAACAGCAGCAGCAACTCCATCAAGCGGCTCTAGGCGGCATTCCCGCTGCCCAATTACCGTTTCCACAGGCAACAACGGCCACGCTACCGCCACCCGCAGTGCCGATGTTCTCCATGGCCTCGCTGCCCCAACAGCAGCAGCAACAGATCTACATGTCGGCACCAGCCACCTTATCGTATCCGGCTGCAGGTGCCGCTGCCCAAACGGTGCCTTCCTATCCCCAAGTGCAGCCATCGATGGGCGGTCTATTCCCCACGCAGCCAACGCCAATGCCACCCCAAATGGCGCATGTCTTTGCACCACCGCCACAGCAACAGCAGCCGCCAGCGACATCGATTAGTGGCGAACAGACTTCAACTGGTGGAGTGAGCAACTAAAGGACAACTTAGACAGCGATTATAAAAAATACCGGACGAACTCTTTACAAATTGTGTCGTTAAGTTTGACATCTGATTGTTTTATATTTTATGAATTTCTTATTCTTATAGCGAATTAACGAAACGTAAATGAAAAATCACGAGTGAATGCTGTCGAGTTATACATTTCATAATAAATACAATTACATACACACACATATTCACGAAAAAAAATATTTAAATAAATGCTACATTTAAAATACATCAATTTTGTGCATCTACTAAACATATGAATTTCTGCATTTGTCTAAATTTTCTATTTTCTATGTATAACACTGAACCAAAAATCTAAAAGAATATCAAATTTTTCATTATTTATGCTATGTAGAATTTAATATAATTATACAATATGGCAAGGGCAATCGGTAATATTTTTATTTTGTATTTTATTTTCGTTTCATCTCTGTATACAAAAAAAAAAGCACACGATTAAACTGTTTTAATATTATGTAATTCCACTGAAAATGTCTATTAATTATATAAAATTCTGTTAAGAAATATTTAGGTTTATTATTTTCTTTAGCATACATTGTTTACAATAAATATCTCGTTGATTTTAATATCAACCAGAGCTGAAATAAGGTCAATGTCCGATGAATGGGATTGTTGCTTATCAACTTTTTTAGCATTAATTAAAATGTACTTATTTCGGGACTGGTTGTTGAGCTCTTAAAAAGGTTTGAATATAGAAAAAAATATATCTTCATAGATTATAATTTAATTATCAAATTATTATCGCTTGTTAAAATCATGAATTTCCTAACTAAATAGGTTCGTATATTTAATACTCTATGCAGGTTTCAATTTTAGCTATAAATGTATACATTTTTACATTTTTTAAAATATTTTTTTGAAGATATTTCAGGAGGAGAAGTGAAATTATTAGATTATAAAGGGAGTTGGCTTTAAATTTCATTACAGCCTAAAGTAGAGTATCCGACTTGTTTATATAATAGTTTCTTTATCTTTAGTTCCAGCTACAGTCTGTAATAAGTGAATTAACATTTACCCAGCAAAAGCTAAAATGAACAATCAAATCTACTTTCAAGTGAAATGCTGGCAACGAACGTGGTCCTAATCTTCGGCATTGCGTTTCTCTCATTGGGAACTGCGGATGAAAAAGTGGTAATTAAACAACGATTACAATGTGCATCAAGCTTATGGGATTGAGCTTAATAATCAAAATCTTATAGGGCTCGGAAAGTTTGGAGGATGAATTGGAACACTGCCAGACAAAAGGTTTGGAACTGAACAAAAAACTAATTGAATTTAAATTTCAAATAATTGAATTGCAAGGCAAATTGGCATTAATCAAAGAGTTGCAAAATACAATTGAACTAAAAGAAAGGCAATTGAAAAGTAGCGAAGAAGCACTTAAATTTTGCCACAAAATTGCGGAGACTTCAAAGAAAGAATGCCAACACTTCGATCCCACGAAAAAAATCAAAATCATTCCCACCAATGACACCAATGGCACCAATGACCCCAATGATACCAATAACCCCAATGGCACCGATGACCCCAATAACACCAATAACCCCAATGACACCAATAACCCCAATATCCCCAATGATACCAATAACCCCAATGACACCAATAGCAAAAAGGATGAGGAAGTTGATAAATCAACGAACAGCAAAAAGGATGAGGAAGTTGATAAATCAACGAATAGCAAAACGGATGAGGAAGTTGATAAATCAACGAATAGCAAAAAGGATGAGGAAGTTGATAAATCAACGAATAGCAAAAAGGATGAGGAAGTTGATAAATCAACGAATAGCAAAAAGGATGAGGAAGTTGAGATATCAACGAATTGCGATTCCCTTGGTTTTACTTCAGGCTTGCATACCCTTAAATATGTAGGTGCCGAACCATTCTCCGTTTACTGCGATGGGGATACGGCTGGATCTGGTTGGATTTTAATTCAACAACGCATCGATGGTGCTGTGGACTTTTATAAAAATTGGGATGAATATCGAGACGGATTCGGCGATGTAACCGGAGAACATTTTATTGGACTGCAAAAATTGTATATGATGACCAACTATAAGCCGCATGAATTATATATCCAGCTAAAGGACTTTAATGATGAAATCTTTTATGCGCATTACGAGAATTTTCAAATTGGCAATGAGATGGAGATGTACAAACTCAAGAAATTGGGTAAAATGACAGGCAATGTTGCCAATAAACTTGTCGACCATTTGGGTCACAAGTTTTCCACATATGACATGGATAATGACAATTCCACTAATGATAATATAGCAGTCCGATATCATGGTGGCTGGTGGTTCTTTGAAAGTATAACACGTTATGGATGGTAAATTTAAATAAAGCAGCCTAACAACTTTACTTTTATTATTGACACATTTTTCTGCTTCTCATTTTAGTAATTTGAATGGAAGATATTTGTCATCTCCAAGTACTACAGATCCACATCGACTGCACTGGCAATGGAAGAGCTATAAAGGCGTCAAAATGCTTATTCACCCAATAAGGAATTGACATTTTTTGTTTTTTTTTTAATTGAATATAAAACAATTATATATGCTTCCTGGCTTACATTCAATGAGACAGACGATAATATTTGCATTTAAATTTATTTCTAATTATCTACATTTTAGAGATTAGATATAAAAGACAATCCATATGTTGGCCATTTGAAATGGCGTTTATTTTGCTAAACACATTAATCGGAGAACCGATAATTTTCGATAACAGTAGCTGGTATGCAGCTCTCTGTTGTTAACATGCCAATCGATTCACAACAGCTGATAAACAAACCTAGCTGCAATTTGTAAACCCGGCAAGTGTTTATTACTATTTGCTTGTCTTAAACGAAAGTAATTGCAAAATATGTCCAGCAAAAATCGCAAACGCACGGCAAGTAGCAGCAGCAGTGCTGAGGAACCCGACAGCGAGGAAGAGTCGCGCTTAAAGGATCTTCGAGAGCGTGATGAATTCGCCAATCGCCTCAAACAACGCGATGAGGATCGAACGCGTAAAGTGGTCGAAGCCACCGGTGGCCGCAAGGCCATTGAAGAGGCTACCAAACGTTTAAAACTGGAGCACGAGGATCGCGACAAAATTGTGCCACATCTGCGCGTGCAATCGCGTCGTCAGTACTTGGAGAAGCGCAAGGATGACAAGGTGGCCGAACTGGAAGCGGACATTTTGGACGACGAGTATCTCTTCAATGATGATGTGTAAGTGATGAGTATTGTCTTTTGCGCTGCTTTATTTCAATCTGTTCTTACCGAAAGGTTAACTGAACGTGAACGACAGGATCGTCGCTATAAAAAGCAACTGCTTAATATAGCCAAGGAGCATGAGAAGGCGCGAGAACTGGAGCGCGTGCAGCGCTATCACATGCCGCAGGATCTCAAGAAGGGCGAACGTTGTAAGTATTATAACTGGCAAATAAAGTATAGCATAATCTAAGCAACAGTTTAAAGGCTATAATCATTATTCTTGAGCAAACCCCTACTCATCACTTGTATTTGACAGCGGAGTACGTGGAGGTGGATGAGTTTGAGCAGCAACCCAACTCGGAGCAAAAGAAATGGGAGGCCGAGCAATTGGCATCAGCACGCTTTCAGTTTGGAGCCAAGGATGCCAAAGCTGAGGAGGAGTACGAACTGCTGCTGGATGATCAAATTGATTTCATTCAAGCTCTGACACTCGACGGCAGTCGCGAAAAAGCATCCAAGGAGCCTGAGCTCACCGAAACGGAACGCAAACGCATGACACTCGATGAGACGCGCAGATCGTTGCCTGTATATCCTTTTAAGGACGACTTGATTGCAGCTGTTAAGGAGCATCAAGTGCTGATTATTGAGGGCGAAACGGGCTCAGGTAAGACAACACAGGTGCCTCAATATCTGGTCGAGGCTGGCTTCACCAAGGACAAAAAGATGATTGGCTGCACGCAGCCTCGTCGTGTGGCTGCCATGTCGGTGGCGGCGCGCGTCGCCGAGGAAATGGGCGTCAAGCTGGGCAATGAGGTGGGCTACAGCATACGTTTTGAGGATTGCACCTCGGATCGCACCATACTCAAGTACATGACGGATGGCACGCTGCATCGTGAGTTCCTTTCTGAGCCGGATTTGGGTTCCTACAGTGTCATGATCATCGATGAGGCGCACGAGCGCACACTGCATACGGACATCCTGTTTGGTTTGGTCAAGGATATAGCGAGATTTCGACCGGAGCTTAAACTGCTCATATCGAGTGCCACGTTGGATGCGGAGAAGTTCTCTGCTTTCTTCGATGATGCACCTATTTTTCGCATACCCGGTCGTCGCTATCCGGTGGACATCTTTTATACAAAAGCCCCAGAGGCGGATTATATCGACGCGTGTTGTGTGAGCGTCTTGCAGATTCATGCCACACAACCGCTGGGTGACATTTTGGTATTTCTCACGGGTCAGGACGAGATTGAGACGTGCCAGGAAGTGCTGCAGGATCGTGTCAAGCGTTTGGGTTCCAAGATACGTGAACTCATCGTCATACCTGTGTATGCCAATTTGCCCAGCGACATGCAAGCGAAGATCTTTGAGCCAACGCCACCGAATGCCAGAAAAGTTATCTTGGCCACCAACATTGCCGAGACTTCGCTGACCATCGACAACATCATTTATGTGATTGATCCGGGTTTCGCCAAGCAGAATAACTTCAATTCACGCACCGGCATGGAGTCGTTGATGGTGGTGCCCATCTCAAAGGCATCGGCAAATCAGCGCGCTGGACGTGCTGGAAGAACGGCGCCAGGCAAATGCTTTCGTCTGTACACAGCTTGGGCATACAAGCATGAGCTCGAGGAGAATACAGTGCCCGAGATTTGTCGCATCAATCTGGGCAACGCGGTGTTGATGCTCAAGGCATTAGGCATCAATGATCTAATACACTTCGACTTTCTCGATCCGCCGCCGCACGAAACATTGGTGTTGGCCTTGGAGCAGTTGTATGCTTTGGGTGCGCTCAATCATCACGGTGAGCTGACCAAGCTGGGACGACGCATGGCCGAGTTCCCTGTGGATCCCATGATGGGCAAAATGCTGCTCGCCAGCGAAAAGTAAGCAAAGTAAATTGATTTTATTGTACGTTTTATAATTGAAACCTTTTTTTTTAAGATATAAATGCTCGGAGGAGATGGTAACCATTGCAGCAATGCTGTCGGTAAACAGCGCTATCTTCTATAGGCCCAAGGATAAGATTATACACGCAGACACTGCACGCAAGAATTTCAATCACATGCATGGCGATCATTTGAGTTTGCTGCAAGTCTACAATCAATGGGCTGAAACAGATTACAGCACACAATGGTGCTATGAGAACTTTATACAGTATCGTTCCATGAAACGTGCCAGAGATGTGAGGGAGCAGCTGGTCGGGTTGATGCAACGTGTGGAGATCGACATGGTCAGCTGTCTGCCAGAGACGATCAATGTGCGCAAAGCATCCACTGCAGGCTACTTTTATCATGTGGCACGTTTGTCCAAAGGCGGCAACTACAAGACCATTAAGCACAATCAGACAGTGATGATTCATCCTAATTCGTCGCTGTTCGAGGAGCTGCCTCGTTGGGTGCTCTACCATGAACTGGTGTTCACCTCCAAAGAGTATATGCGACAAGTAATTGAGATTGAGAGCAAGTGGCTGCTGGAAGTGGCACCACATTACTACAAAGCCAAGGAGCTCGAGGATTCGACCAACAAAAAGATGCCCAAGGGCGCAGGACGCGCCGAGATGACTCAATAAACTAAGAAAAAATCCACTTTTAAATTTTGTAAATGAATTGTTTTAATTGTGAATGTGGGAAGCGTTTGAGCGAATCGAGTAGCAATTTTGTATTTAAAGAGTAAATCAAAAACTCCGCGTAGAATAGTAATGAGTCACTTTTAATTGTAATAAACTGAGAGTATCTAACTGAGATCTCATTAAGCAGCTTACTTGCTTCAGTAATTAGATAAATATAGGAGCTACCTTGAATATATAAAATCAACTGTTCAAAAATTACAAGCTTCTACATATTGGCCAGAAAGTTGAGTTGTGAATGCGATCAGCCAAAGAGAGAACTATCTTAATCGTATTTAATTGATATAAAAGTTATTATACAGGAATTTTAATTCTTTTTATATAATTAGTATTGTGTTTATTTATGTATGACATGAAAAGATTTATTTGTTTTTGGGGGCAGGAAGTTTATGTTTAGGTAGGTTTCTTTAAATGGGCGACATTTCATACATATCATATTTCTTAAACAATAGCAGCGACTACTTGACAAAGTTGGGGTTCTTCTTCAGTATGACGAATCCCTCCATTACAGGCGTCAGCGAAATATACTCATCGGTAGCCAGCTCGGCGCGCTCACCAATGGCCAACAACACGGGCGTGGTGTGTGTCTGGAAGCCAGTGATGGTCTTCGGTTTACCTGCCTGACCCACAACATCAATGGCGATACCCACACGAACGGGGACCTGAAGTTGATTCAGTTCCTCGTCGAAGGTGATGAGCATGCGCGCCTGCATGGCGGGCACCAGTGTGTAGAGCAGATAATGCGAACGATTGAGGATCAGATTCTTGACATCCAGCAGTGACACCAATGTGGCCATTAAACCAGCTACAGCCATGGGATTCATCAACTGGCGATCACTGTGATATGGACTCAGCGACAACGTTCCCTTGCCCAAATGCGTCAAACTCTGTGCGATGCGCACCATAAACAGATTGCTGGGATCCTTTGAATGATACTGTGCCAACTGGCGCAACATAGAGGCGAGACGTGCATTATTGGTGCCAGCTCCAACCAGACCCATGGCAAAGATGGCATTGTGGGCCACCTCAGCGTCGACATCGTGCGAGAACTTGCTCAGCGTATCCAGTATGTTGAGCTTGGGATTGGAGGCAGAAATCAGACCCAAAGCCAAGGGAACAGCACGACGAATGGCCGGTTCACAGTAGCGCAACAGATTGCCAAAGGAACGGTATGCCATCTCGGCGCCAATGTCCTCGCCCATGGCAATCAATGCAATGCCCAGCACAGCAATCGATTGTGTGGCCGACAAATCCTTTTCGCGCTCCTTTTCCTTTTCTTTCTCCTTCTCCTTGTCTTTCTCCTACAATCGAAAATTTGCCATTATTCGAATTCAATAAGAAAGTTAATATTAAGCGACTTACCTTCTCCTTGCTCTTGTCCTTCTTGCCTTTCTCCTTCTCCTCATCAGCGTTCGATGTCTCGTAGTGATCAGAGCAAATATGCAACAGCTGCTGAATCTTGAGCACATTGCCAGTGCCCGCATAGGCGCAAATATCCACCATGGTGGTGGCCATGCTGCGGTGCGGCTCTTCCAGTACCTCCAGGGTCATCATAACGGCTTCGGTCGACTTCTGACGTCCCAAATACAACAAACCCAGACCCAACCAAAGGAAACGCGTATAAGTGTCCTTCATGTCCGTCTTGGTCAATCCCATGATGGTCTGCAGCAAGATCTCGGTAATCTCGGCATTGCACGAACCCACGCTAATCAAACCGAGCGAGAGCGCTGTGATGCCCAAGATCTCCACACTGGGCGATGTTTTGCCATTGTTGGCAAAGATGGTTTTCAGCGTATCGATGACAATGGCACGATTGGATCCAGCATAAGCAATGCCCAGGCCCAAAATAGCGCCAATTCGCATGCAGCTATTCGGATTATCAATGTAATCGGAGAGCAGAGCATGCGCCGGATCCACCTCATTGCGAATTCCACAATTGACGATGCCACAAGCCAACAAAGCACCTGACTTGATGTTGTCATCGGTGGAGTATAGATACTTGTCAATCATGGTTAGACCGCCATCCACATCCCACAAGAGAATTAGACCCAATGAAGCTGTGGCCGACAACATGCCATGTTCCTTATTCTTGTACAGCCATTTGTTGCCATCCTCCGAGAGCAACTTGTCCACACCAAAGCCCGCATTGACAAAGCCATTTACAAAACTGGCAGCCAAATTCTGTTTTGCAGAATCCACCTGAATCGAAGCGAAGCGTGAACGGGAGTTATCCAAGTGCGATTTGTAGATATCCTCGGGTGTCTTGGGCTCCATAATGTCCAGCTCACGGGCCAGATTCAGGAAATGCTTATTCAAATTGGCATTCGACATGATCTCCATCAAATCATCATAATCCGATACCGATTCATCCAGCTCAATGCAGACTTGTTGGCGAGCCAACATAAAAGCCAACTGCTTCTGCATGGCCGGCTCCTTGGGCTCCTTAAAGATCTCGCCAATCTTGCCCATGTCATTCAGCATCAGTGCCAAACGCATAGCTTGCGTATGCTGTTGGAACTTGCGGGCCAGCTGCAAAGCAGTCTCCAGTATTATGGTGTTATCCGGTTCGGGGACATAAGGATAGCAGGACTGCAGATAGAGACAGACACGGGGATAGGCCGATTCATCCACATAGTCGGCCAACAAATGCAAATGATCAATCTCGATTAGCAGATCGCAGGCATCGGCCTCAGCATTATGCTCCATATTATAGGGTATAATCTGCTTGACCAGCTCAATAAGCTGGGTGCGAAACTCGCCCGTCGTGTCGTGATAGTGTGCTGATATTTCGCCCGATAGATGGCGCACATACTCGTGTCCCCAATCGCCAATAGTTTGCGTGCGATCACAAAGGAATCGATAGGCAAGACAATCCTTGCCACTGCCCATGGTCATCGAGAGCACCGAAATGATATCAGCGCACAATTGACGTGTCTGCTCATCGGGCATATGCTTGTACACCGTTTTCATGGTCTCGTAGTGGGGGCGCATGAATTTCAGTGGCTTGGGCACCGATGTCATCGATGTTGTCGAGGCACGAATCAATTTCGCCATCATTTCCAGCGCTGGCTTGTACAATTTCTTATCGTTCTCCTGCAGATGCTGCACCAGCAGCTCGAGTTCTTCTTGCAGCTGTTGATCCTCATCGGAAAGCTCGGGTTGCTGATCTTTTTCATCCTTTTTGGATTTACCAGCAGCATCTTTCCCATCTTGGCCCTGTGACGCTTGCTTTGCCTTCGCATCCTTATCGCTAGGGGGCACTTGCTTTTTCTCCAGTTTTGACTCACCAGCCATCTTTTGTGTTTGCGAGTCTCTCTAGTCCTCTTTAGAATGTTTCAAAATATAGAAATTTATGATTTTTAGCAATTCGGCGTTTGCTTTTTTGCTCCGCCTTCTCTTTCGTTCGTCGTTGTGCTCAACAGAATTACAAAGCGTTTTTTGATAGAGCTGAGTTGAAACACCGCTGAGACTATCGATATACCGATGATTTTGCAGTTTCTTTCAACAACGATTTTGAATGTAATTATCGATGTGGTTTGTAATCAAATACATGATTATAAAATATTTTCAATAAAGAATTTATGCTTTTAGATACGTTTTAAATTTGTATAATATTGTTTGAGTGCGGCTGCAAGCTAAACTTTTAAAATATGTGTTTTAAAGTAATTTTTTTTTTTTACCAAATTTTTACGGCATTTACGGTATCACTATTCACCGTTAGCTCTATTAACGTATCGATGTTTAATGAAAACAATGCTGGGCTGCCAACTTATATTTAGGTAAATATTGTAGCTTAAGTATTTACCAACACTAACTACCAACAATTTAAACACATGTTTTGATCGCCTGCAAACTGCGGACAATTTTGGTTTAAACAAAATGTTGCGCGTAACACAAACCAAAAATACGTTGCTCGATGGAGCCACCATAGATTCACAACTATACACGACCCCACAGGATTGTGAGGATTTCTTCGAAAGCATTGAAAAACCGACGACAGTTGTTGCAGCTCCACGTCCAACTTGTAAGTAAATGAAATGTTGTATATATTATTGTTAAACAAATTATCAATCACTTGCAGTTATACGTGTTGGAGTGTTAACCACAGTGAGAGGCTCTGCTTACATGGAATATGGCAACACTAAGGTAATGGCCATAGTAGCCCCGCCACGCGAACTAGTTCGCTCCAACGTGCGTCGTGTGAATATGGGTGTAATCAACTGCTATGTGAACTTTGCGGCTTTTGCCAGCGATGATCTGGAGGAGGTGCCGGAACGTGAAAAGCATCTGAGCAGCATGCTGACCAAGGCACTGCAACCCTTAGTTTGTCGCAATGAATTTGTCAACTTTCAACTGGACATTCGAGTTTTAATCTTGGATGACGATGGCTGCTTGCTGAGTACTGCGATCAATTGTTGCGGTGTTGCGCTGATCGAGTGTGGCATATCCACATATGACCTGATCACCGCCTCCACAGCATGCATTTATCGTGATCATGTATTCGTTAACCCCACCGCTAAAGTGGAGGAGTTGCTTTGGCAGCACAGAGCGGGCAATGCGCTGCTGGGCAGCAGCAGTAAGTCCAAAGAGGAGGAAAAGGATGTACAACAACATGGCCTACTCATCATTGCGAGCATGGAAACTTTTGAACAGCTAGCGCAGTGTCAACAATGTGGTTACCTCAAGCCTGAGACTTATGTCCAACTCTTGGATTACACGCTAGAAATAAACAAATCGCTGCGGCAGCTGATTAAACGCGTGCTTACCGAACGTGTGAAGGAGCAGCATGTGCTGGATATGCGTGAAAAGCAACTGGAACATCAAGAGGATCAGCGACTGGCTACAATCATTGAGAAGCTGCAGCAGCAAGGACTCCACGAGTTCATACAAAGCAACATCAAAGAGGATCCATATACCGCAAAATAAATGTTTCATGTTTATATAATTTTGTGTGTTATACTTAACGATCTAAAAGATTTTAACAATTTCGGGGGTGTCTAAATGGATAAAAATTTGTATAGTCTACTGCTGATCAGTGGATGCCTCAAGCACGGCGCCCGAATAGGCCAAATCCCAGTAGTGTTCGACTTGATGCTTCTGAAAGAATTCGCGTGCCATCTTCTCCATGGGAAATATTTTGAATTTGATCTCGCCAAAGTGTCGACGCTGACTTGTGCCCTCCCAGACGAGCACACACGAATTGGACACATCCTGCCCGTCGTTGCCCTTGACCACATCCTCCTCCCACTTGATACGATGCAGCATGAGACGACGGTACTTCTTCTGCTGCTTCGGACCACCCTCCACAACAACAACACAACAATCACGAAAGAGCGCCACACTTCCAGTCATTTGCAATTGTTTGGCATTTGTCTCCACCTTGAACTTTTTGCTCTGATTATCCTGTAGATCGCGTATGCGATAGACGCTCACATGTACACCACAGCTGGTATCCTCCTTCAATTTGCGTTGCTTCTTCTCGCTTTTCTGTTCGCTGGTCAATTTCCTGGCATTGTTGGCATCCTCGTGAGCCTTTTGCCGCTTAGCCATTTGTTCACGAACATGCGCCTCAATCTTGGTGGGATCCTGGACAGCATCGGTGCCAAGCACGCGCATTAGATTCGAGATACGCAGCTTAGGCTCGGGCGGTGCAACAAGACCTAAACGTATCTTCTCCTGCTCTTCTTTCCAGGCCTCTCGACGATTCTGGCGACGCAGCTTCTTGCGCTCCTTTTTGGTTAGAAAAACAGGCAAGTAAACGGGCTTCAATGGTTCATCTGCCATAAAAATGAATGATTAGTTAAACTGTTAACAAAGTATATAAAATATGCAAATACTTGGAGGCTTCATTTGCGTTGGGTGCTCGATGAGATTGCTAATAGCCGTCTGACGTATGCTAATCTTGCCACTCGTCTCGTCTAGCGTCTCCATGTCCTGGCTGAGAATAACCGAATCCCACCACTCCATGGCAGGCACATCATCAGGCATATCCTGTTTAGGCGCTATCAACGCCAGCTTGGTTGCCGATGAGATGCCTGTCTTGCGTGCGATTTGTGATATCTCATTCTGCAAACGCTCTAGCTGGCTCTTCATGCGCATGCGCTCCGCCAGTTGCTGGAACTTGCCGGGTTCATGGAAGCGCAGCGTACGCTTATTCCTTATCGTCGGCTTCAGTGCAATGCGATCATCAAAATACTTGACGCCATCGTCGTGTGAGCTGCCCGTCGAGCCACCGGCACCGCCGCCGCTGTTGCTACTGCTACCCTCGGTGCCCGTGGCTTGACGTTGGAATACCTCACGTTTCTTAGCGCGTATGTTTGCTTTCAAAGTGGGCGTCACCGTTGGTATATTGATGGCACGCCCGCTTTTGTCGACAGTGCGTCCTTCTTCGTCCAATATCAGTGGTTTGGGGCGCTCCTGTTGTTGTTGGGCCGCTGCAGCGGCGGCTGCTGCAACCGCTGTGGGCTGTTGCTGTATTAAATTGGCCAAATTACCCGTCAACTTGGCACGTATTTGCGCCTGCAGCTCCGCAATCTTCTTTGCCTTGTCCGCATCCTCGGGCGTGGGCTTTTTGGCCAACGCTTGTGTGGCCAGTGCCACGGGCATTCCTATTTGGGGTACAGACGCGAGCAGCGGATCCTTGTCCCGAAGATTACTCAGTGCCCGCTTGCGTTCCTCGATCTCACGTTGAGCATGAGCCATCATCAGTTTAATTTGTGTGGAGCTTAGCGAGGCGGCCATAGCATCGACTTGGTTGCCATTCTTCTCCTTGACGTCGAATCGTGACTTCTTTGGAGCGACAGCAGCAGCAGAGGCAGCATCGACGATGCCGCCGCCGTCAGCGCCTGAAGCGGACGCCGAACGTTTGTTGGATGATTTCGATTTGTGGTCGTCGTCGGCATCGGCGGCAACGCTCTCCGCATCCTTGCGCGTTATAATAGACGACATAATATTCGCAATTAAATTGATCTGGCTTAAAACGTTACAAGTTATTTACCAAAAAACTTTGCACATTCCGCCTATAATCCACAAATGGTTTTTTATTTTATGTTTATTTATCTGTAAAAACGTTTTCGTGAAAATTTCTTCGGCAAAAAGACAGGGTTGTCTCCAATCGATATGATACGAGGGCTCGTTATCGAACTACAGAATCGCTTTCGAATATATATGAATATACTCAATTTAGTATATTATTCACTTTGTGGTACTGAGTACTAGAAAGCATCGTTTGGACAAATATTACTTTTTATCTTAGATCGTTAAGTCAAACTGGTAGAATTTTTTCAAAAAGATATTTGCATGTCCCTAGGTCTACAAAATCTGCATATTTTTCTTCACACTATTAAAAACTCTGTAATAACAAAATTGTAAGTATATTCTTACATATTTAAGTGGTTTACTTATGAGGACTCTATTTAAAATGCAATTTAAATGTGATTTTTTTATTAGAAAAGGGTCCACAATTCAATGAATTTATTTGAGTGCAAAAACATCGATATTATATTATATTCATTATAAATCGATGCTTAAAAAATGTAGTAAAAACATCGATATCTCGATAGTGTCGTCGATGTTTCTCCACCTCTATCTACTCTAGTGTCGTGTGTGCTTAATTTTTATTTGTTGTGAAAAGTTTTTTAGTGGTTTTATTGTGCATAAAACATTAAAAATTTGCATTTAATTGGAAGCATGGCATCCGAAGAAGAGAATGACGATAACTTTCAAGGTAAGTACAACGTATTCATTCCTATTTTCCTGTGCTGAAAATTTTTTTTCGGCTCAATACGAATACCGACCGAGCCGTGGTCATGTTCAAGCAAGCAAGCGAGTTGTGGAGCAGGCGTCAGCGGCCGCCGACGACGTCTCTCGTTGCCGCCGCTGTCGCTGCCGCCGTGTGCGCGTTGGCTTTTATTATTGTTTTTATTTCGTTTGTTTTGGTCAAATACCAATTTGATAAAAATAAGTATAATAAATATTGAGATAATTAAGTCAAAATTTATTGAAAATTGGGGAAAATTTACATTTGACGCGCGATTTTTCACATTTTTGCGTCTACGTCATTCCACTCAAATTTATTGCATTTTCGTGTACTGTGTTTCGCAAATGCAGCACTACATTAAACTATATATTTGTCCCGCTCGCACTTGAAGTGTGTTTGCGATGGCAAAACATATGTTTTGCACGCTTGTTTTGATCTTTCCTTCTATTCAAAACGAAAGGCGGGCAAATAAGAATGTTAAGAGGCGTAATAAAAATGCCTGTTTGAAATAGTAAAAATAAATGCTTTGTATTATTATTGTATTAATAAATAAATATTTTTATAAATGCATTAAATAAATGAGTGCTAATAGAATTTATATTTGAGTGCAGAATTTCATCATTTTTTATTTATTTTAACTTTTGGCAACAACACTGCAATGAGTCATTTGTACCAAAATTGTGAAATGCAATTTGCCAATGTCAGTTGCAAAGCTCATGTTAAGACTATTGGGTCACAATAAGTTGCTTAAAATTAGATTAGATATTTTCCTGTTGACAATAATTAAAATAATAGTATTGTATACTATGTCACGATTTAAAGTAGTACTAAAAAATACCAAATACGCAAAACACAAGTGTCTGTTCTCTTTTGCAAAATTATGGTGTTTTTGTCGTGTACACTATTGCGTACTTGCTCTATCGCATAGCATGTGCCAATGCGAGGAGTATTTTTGTGAAAAACAGTGTGTATACACTGTAAAGTGAGACCTGCGCATCGATATTCGGCAACAGCTACTCGCTCACTCTCTCTCGGCTGCTCACAAACGCACTCGCAACCGCAAGCAACCGACGATAACGCCGCGTGAAGTGGGCTGCTTTGGAAATTTTACGATTCATTGTTGCTTGGACGTGGCAGCCATGACGTGATTTCTGACTTTGAACTAAAGAAAATTTTTTGTTCAAATTACATTTGTAAATTACACTAGAAAAATTAAATTAAGGGGAATACGTGCATTAATTAAACCAAACAACAAAACAAAGAGCTCAATTAAGTGTAACATAAAGTGTGTGCAAACTATTGAAAAATACATATATCTATATATATTGTGTAAGAAAAAATTAAAAATAATACATACTTACATCTCACACACAAAGCCATGTGTGTGCATGTGTATGCGAATGTATGCAAATGCAAGAATAAACGAAGCAAAAAAAAAAAAAAGAAAAAAAATGTGCAGTACTTGCAATATTGTCAAATTTTATACATTGTTTTCCGTTGCCTTCCCTTCTATCCGTCGAATGCCGTGGATTCGTATTCGTAATGCGTTTGATTGATTTCTCCACTTCTAAGTATGTGTGTGTGCGTGCGTCGTCTTCAGTCGGATCGTCGTTTAGTCAATCCGTCTAAAAGTTGTGGCAAAGACAGTTGCCACCATTTACATTTAACAGAGTCGCCGTTCAATATCATTAACGCAGCCGTGTATTATATTTTATATACATACATACATCATATGTACACACATACAATACATATGCACACATCGCAATACATATTTACGTCTGCTTGCATGTGTGAGTTTTGACTCGTTTGCTCGCCAAGAGAAGCTCGTCTCTCCTCCCACCGTTCATCACTTGATGGGAGTTAGCGTTTGTATGTGTATGTCTGTAAATGTGTGTGTATATACGAGTGTGTTATGCACGCGCGCGCTCCAGCAGCAATAGCAGCAGCTCTCGTCCTCGTCGTCGGCCCGTCGCTCTCGCTCTCTCTCGTGCTCAACCACCAAAAACAGCCAAGCAAACAACAACAACCGCACTCGTCGTCGTGTCGCTGCTGCTGCCAACAACAACGTTATTTACGCGATTTCAATTAATTTATAAATAATTTTACTTCCAATAACAAATACAAGCTCAAATTTAAATCAGCCGCAATCAACCTTTAAATGTATGTATGACGATTGCAAAAGTGTTTTAACTTCCAAATAACAAAAACGAAAAAGCAAATATAAAAAGAAAAACCACAACTACTTACTCACCAAAGTAAAAGCAACAGAGGGTGGCAGAAAGAAGAGCAAACGAACGAACTGAGAATTTGCTGGAATGTGGTGTGTGGAAAACAGAAGAGGCAACCAACGCCGGCTTCATGTAACGAATATACAATAAACTATAGCAACAACCCCCTTTTTGTGCACAACATACATATGTATGTTAATTCGTTAATTCGATTCTTCCCTTGCCTTCCCAGCCCGGCGGCATACAGTTTACGATGCTCCTCTCGTATTTTCTTGTTGTTTTCTATCAAAGCTGTTGCATTAAACGAGGGGGGCGTGTATGTGTGTTTGTGCGTCTGTATGGATGTATAGAAGTTATCCTAGAAATCAAACGTGGGCAGTCTAATTTTAACATGTGGTGTGCGCCGCGCACATCTTTGTATGTTATCGATATACAATGGCACAGCTATCGAAAGCATATCTATGCAAATTGTTGGAGCATCAAACAAATATTGCATTCTGACGTCAGCGTAAGGTATCCACTCTATATACGCATGCATATGTTTGCCTCCCTCCCACTTCGTTTGCTATCATTATAGTCTTATTTCGCCACTTTAAACATTTCAACAGCTGTCTGCTGTGTATGCGCATATCGTCATTGGTTGCTTGGTTGATGGGGGACGGAGAGCGGAATAGTGGTGTTGGCAAGGCCTAATTCACGACAAAAGCAACAAAATCAATTCGATGGCTGCTCTCACCAGAATTAATTTGTTTAAATTTTTGCTAATGTCCATTCCAATCTGATGTTTTTACTGCTAGGTTTCTATTTGACAAGAAGAAAGTGTTTAATTTTGAATGTTGTGCATTAAAATCGCATATTTGAAAATGCTAAAAGCTTTGTCAGTGACAGCTAAGACGAACCAACGTCGTCGTCGCGTAAGAGAAAGAGACGACGATTGAAGGTAGGAGCGCCCAGCGATTGCACTCCATTCCATTGTACGTGTGTGAGTGTAAATATATTGCAGTATTGCACTGCATATTGAGAGAAATAAAGACCAAGGAAATGGGAGAGTGAATGCGAATGAGAGAGTAAGTCAGACGATACTTTGGTAGTCAGGTGTAAAGTGCTGTTTAACCCATGTTGTTATTTTGTTGCTTACGTAGATAAGCTGCAAATAATATTAACATTTATTTAGTGTCAGCAACAAACTGTCGTTTCTACTGATTGAATTTGAATAATGCTGCTGCACTCATACATTATCAAACAATATGATCATCACGTTTGAGGTCAAACAGCCAAAGCTGTTGAACAAGCTTTGAGTTGTGTCTCAAGACTTGTTCCAAAATACTTTATTATAGCATTTTGATCGTACATAATTCGAGAATAAGAAAAGTAAGTCAGATGGTAGATAAATGAATTTTCAATAACCCAATTACAACAAATGTATATCTCTCTTTCACTCGATCGGATTACACGCGACGACGACGCGGTATTTTTGTTTCTTTTACCCACCTTTGTCGGTTGTTGTTTTATTTACGTGTATGTGTGTGGACACACTGATTTTCTATAATTTGTATTTTCGCTCACTGTTGCTGAGGGCCACAACACAACCAACAACGAGTCGAGTCACACATACACATTGATACATGCATGTGTGTGAACATACAAACAGAAAACTTGCATAAATCTGTTGAAAAGATATAAAAACTACAATAACAGCAACAACAATAACAACTGCGTGTGGCGCCCCAACCGAAATAAAATTCAATACAAGAAGTGAAAGTATTGTGTCTGCTTTGTGATTGTGTGTGTGTCGATCTTGCTTTGGTTTCGGGTATGCGAGAGAGTAAGGCAGGCATTGACGAACGATAGTCATGCATGCTGATGCTGTCACGCTCACTCATACTGCATTTAATTATGCCAACAACAAGTGGCGTTATTTTTTTACTGCTCATGTCTCGATTTGAGTGCTTAAAGTTGACATTTTCAACGTTTTTACTACTCACATTAATTGCACGTGTTTAAGTACTTGTACTTATGTACAGTATACAAAATGTTTTGGAAAGATCTTTGCTTGATCTTTGCAAGTGTGTTTTTATTAAAAAGTCCATTAAATATTCTGTCTATCAGTCTTCACCTATAAACATACAAAAAGAGACTTACACATGCTCATATATGTATGTGTGTAGTTCAGAGAGCGGATCTCTCGTCGAAGTTGTTTGTTGTTATAGTTGTGTAGGTGCTTTTCTCATTTTAGCATTTAACACGAATCTGTGTTGCTGTGGTGCTTGTGTGTGTCAGTTGCTATTGCTCTTAAATTGCTTTTGTGCTTGTACACAAGTACACAAAAATACAATGAGACAGACAGTCGGATATTGTTGTTGTTATGGCTGCTTTGCTTGCTTGTTGTGCATGCGAATGAAATCGGCAGCAGCGTTTGACATTGATTACCGTAATACCTTGTGTATGTATGCTAGTGTAGGGGTGTGTGTGTGTGCTTGTGCTTTGTGGTTGCTTTTTATATTTGTGCAACTGCGCGCTGTTGTCTTTTTCACCTATTTACTATAATTGTGTTGTTGTTTTCGTTGCCCGATCACGAGCAGAGAAGGCCGTATCGCTTCTCATTATAAATATGTTTGTGCGTATATGTGTAGCTACTGTGCTGCTATTTTATGGTTGTTTCACTTCATTTGTCACGTGTAAGAGTGTGTGTGTACTTTACTCTTACATGCGCCCACAACAACTCGCCTTGTGAAAATTAAAATTTTGGAAACAGAAATGCTTACATACATATAAATAAAATTCAACATTGTCATTTATAGCTGCGTTTAATTAACGCTTCTCTCACTTTTTTTTGCTCTGGCCTCAGCCCTCTACACAACAACAACAGCAATAATAAAAAAAAGAGGTGAAAGTGAAGGTCATTAATATTTGCATATGGGAATGTTTACGCATTGAGAGTGCTGCACACGAGTTAAATAAAAATAACGAAAATGACAAAACTTCAATTTGCTCACGCTTACAAGCATATGTATGTATTTGTGTGTACATTTCTAGGTACACTGAATATACATACAAATGCATATATGTACATGTCTTTGTATGAGACGTATCTATGCCTCTGTCTCGTTCCCGTGGGCCTGTCTGCCTGCCTATTTTTGTCGCCATTGTGGTTTTGCAAGCTCTCACCTACACACGCACACAACAAAAGTGGTGCTCTCCCTCTCTCACACACACACACAGGCCCGCATACTTGTGCGGGGGCCTTTTTGTATTTGTCGCTGGAAAACATGCATAGCTGCCGTTGTAGTTGTTAATTTTATTTTTTTTTATATAGACCTTTACTTAATTGGTTCAATAGTTTTGTAATTGTTATCGGGCGGCGTGTGTTCATACATATGTTTGGATGTGTGTATATAACACAATTTTTGCTTCAGTTGTTACCAAAAATAGTTTGATGTGAAAAGGAAGGTAACCAATTTTTTTGTTTTTGTACTGTATGGGTGTGTCAAATCCATTTATAATGTACTACATAAAAAACATATGTACAACGTTCAGATATTTTTAAACAATCCCTCAAGTTAACTAGATCGATATCGATTATTGACGTGTGTTTGTCATCTCATATGGGAGGAACAACAGTTAATTGGGCAGTGTTGCCAAACTGTTGTCGGCATGTGGACGGCGTGAGCGCGCGTTGCCAACTTGGTGAATAATTGCCGCACTTATTGTAATAGTGCATGTATATACATATTTTTTGATTATTGTAATCCGTCGTTAACTTTGGCATAGTTTCGTAGCCGAGAAACCAGAAAATAAAACCAACATTAAAATTACCAACCAGCAGCCGACAAAAGCAACAACTGCTGCTGTTACTGTCGTCAAAGCTGTTGCTGTTATTGTTGTTGGTATTTTTTGTGTTGCGCGGCCCTCGTTTTTGTAGTTGCCACCCGACTTGTTATATATCGTTGTTGCTGTCGCTGTTACTGCTGCAGTTATTGCTGTTGTTGTTGTGGTCGTGGCTGCTTTGCGGTTGCTTTAGTCATATTTACGCTGCCTATAATGTTTATATAATTTTTCGTATCTTTTTTATTCACTTGTGCATACCGAGGTTTCTTATTCGTGGTTGTGCTTTATTATTTTCATTACAAGTGGTGGGTTGAGGTGAATTTTCGTGCGTTTGAGTTGAACTTGCTTGCCAGTGTGACCAATAGAATGTACAAAATAAATAGAAGAAATGGGCTCCAATGATCTCCTTTCATTTTAGGTTAGTTAGTTTTTTATTGTTCAACAATATGCAAACAAAAAACATGTTAAAGCTACCAAATCCAATGTTCTCCATCACGTTTTGTAATTATTCCATCATATTTCACAATTTGAATACAGACAAAAGACACCGGAAACAAACAAGACGAAGGTGAGGGCTGACCTGGCTCTGACGTTCTACTTTTAAAGCTAAACAAATATGGGCACACTCATACACAAATATGTAGACAGACAGACACACACACACACGCCAGCCTAAACAGACATAGAAATGGCACAGTAAAAAAACCCCGTAAACAGTCAGCGAGAACTCTGCGGAAGTTCAATTAACACACAGCATTTTACTGCGGAAAAAATGCGAGTGATAAAAAAAAGAAGTCGAAAAACATTTAGTAACATAAGTTAGATGGATAGCAAAATTTGATTGCAATTGACGAATAATAACTTCAACTCTTAATTCTTAATTCTTCATGCAAAATGCATTCTCATTTGGGCCAGCAACAACAACAACGATAACAAAATAATAACAACATGCAAATGTATAATGAAATATTAAAAAGTTGATTGTACGCTCAATTTGGCTGACCTTCAGTCATTTTCAAAGATATAGCCATAATATAATGATGCCGCATACAAATCGTAAATATACATGCATATGAATTTTTAAATAAAAATACTGACAGCGCGCTTAAGATTGAGAGAGTTGAATGTTGCTGTTGCTGAGGGGGTGGGGAATACCAGTCAGTCCCCTGTCGTGGTAACACCAATCTCTCGTTGTACGTCTCTTTAAATACCCGTTAAGCATCGGGTACCTGAGTGTTACTAGTTAGTGGCAATCTTCTTATATGTGTTACAACCTTCTGCTGTCTGTCCTCAAAAATCAAATCTCTACTAATGTTTGAGATAATACAAATACTCTGGTTCCTCAGAACTTTAATGATATTAATATACATCGAAAATAAAATTTTCATTTTAGATGGCATTTATTTATATTCTTGATTCTAAGAATTTTATGAATATTCGATTATATACTTGGAAAGTAATTTGCAAAGCAATACTTTTATATTAACGTAGCGGGTATCTCAAAGTCGCGCATATTCGACTGTAGCTTTCTTACTTGTTTTTCTCTTCTCTTTTTGTTGTTTTTGCTGTCTGTTTTGGTTACTGTTTGTGAGTCCGTTTTTAGTCCAGTTCGAAATTGCCAACCATGTTGTGCTATCTTCGTCTCTGTCTCTCCCCCTTCCTCACGCCTGCGCCGCACGCGTCTCAATCCAATAAGAAGAAATAATCCAACTGAATCTGGGAAGACAAGTTTTTGATTTTGAAGCTTCAAAAGCTTCAACAAGCTCTGCTTTGGTTTTACTTTAGTTTACCGCTCACTCAGTCATAGCTCCTCTCTCTCTCTCTCTCCCTCTCTGAGTTGCGGCAGCAGCTTTGACTTCGTTACGATTTGAGCCTTCTAGCTTTGCTGTTGTTGAATCTGGTTTTAATTTTTGGGTGTTGTTGCTGATTAGCATGCACATGTATTTGTTGTGTTCGTCGTCTGACTGCCTATGTGTACGCGAGAGTGTATGTGTATATGAGTGTAAGTAGCAGAAGCTATCGCCGCTTCGATCGATGGACAGACAGACAACATTACGAAACGAAAACACAACAAGACAAAGTGAGATAGTTGTTTTGTGTAAAGTCTTAAACCTATAAGGTTGGATTAAATGCAAAAATAAACAAGTTCGCCCCATAATCAGTTCGAACCTTTTGAACCAGTTCTTAGCGTAATTGGAACATTGTTGTAATTTCCCATAATTATATTTCGACATAGACTGATTATGAAAATGTTTTCTCTTATATTATATAACAGTGCTTAAATGAATTGTTTTTAAGAACTGGCTAAATTATAATTAGAAACCTATTTTTGTTGATCTTCTTAGAACACACAATTTCGTCCGTTTTTTGTTGATAATTTAATTTATGCAGCGTTTTTGAAAACTGGTTTCAGCTCCTCCTTTATGTTTTTCCCCGCATCTTTCGATCTATTCTTGTATTTAAATACATTTTTAATTGTCGATTTTCAATCAGCAGAATACATAAAACCAGAATTTGTAAACCACATTTAAAGTTTATTTTATTTGTGCTGTTTTTTTTTGTATAAAGCCAAAATAGCACAGCTGCTTTTCGTTCGTTATTCGTCGAGTTGATTGAGTAATTCTTTTACTTAAAGTTTTCTAATTAATAGATAAGGTTATCCACATACATAACTCGGCAGCGAGAGAGTGCACGACAGCACGCGTTTGTAATCTAATCAAAATAAATAAGAAACCAACAAAAATTTCTGCCCATTCACGGTCAATGTTTTATTTTTTCCATTTTGATTACAATTATTTTGCGATAGTCCAAAACAAACGCATTTCCGTTTAACATTTTTTGTTTTTTTTTGTAATCATGAAAAAGCAAAGCTGCAAATTATGCAATGTACATCGGGTTGTTGTTGCTTAAATCGGTCAATGAACGTTGCTGTTGTTCAACAAGATCTTCCAGGTGGCGCTTATAATTTGATTGGTTTTTGTCATCGTCATAGTTGTTGTTGTTGTTGTTGTTGCTTTTGTGAGAGGGCGAACTGCGAGTCCGTTCAGGCCACAGTTCATTGTACGAGTCGAGTACGCGTTTGTTTGCTTTGTGTTTGTTTTGCGACTTTGTATCGTACAAACAAGCAAAGAACGCGATGATATCTCATTGGGACTCCCGATATGAGTTTGTTTCGAATTCATTGGCCTTGAATATTTAGAATGAGGTGAAAAAAGTTAATGAATTGACCTTAAAATATATTTTGACTGCAAAATTGCAAATTACTTTTCTTCTATGGATATTGTTTGCAAATATATTTTATGGAATCATTATATTTTCATTAATTTACAATACCACATTTTATTATTATGAAATACATTTCAAATTTTATGAAATACCTTAAAAAATATGCTGAAGGTTTTATAAAAAAATGTATTTCTTTTATTACTTGCAATTATGACATGGGGCTTCCCCGCATTGACACTATAAAAACCTAGTAAATTGCATATTATTTTTGTATGTATTGTAAGGTTTCTTTATTGACTCATGACGCATCTGCAGTGAACTATAATAATAAATAATTGCTTCGAGTGAATTTTGAAGTGAGCAAAATGTCGCATAACTGTATAAATAACGTTTATCGGGTAAACATTTTTCATAGTCTGTGAGTGAATACATTATGAAATTGTATTTGTTGTTAAGCTTTGTATTTATTTATACAACCCTTCTTCTCAATAACGAGCATGTCAAGTGATGCGACACCATTTAACGCCTTTCTCAATATAATATATAGTATAAATATTTTCACACTCTGTTTGATGTGATGCCTGAATCGTGAGTCACATTTCCTAATAATGGTATTGCTGATGTTATTGTTGTTGTTGCTGTTTTCCTCTGGTGCTAAAAATAGCAAAAGTGTTGAATATACAAAATATTGCCATAATATACTTATAAAATATGCATGTGTGTGTTTGGTCTTGTCGAGAAAATTGAGCTGCTGCCTGTTGTATCGTGGGTATTGGAAATGCACAAAATGCTGCATGGCATTTTGGGATTCCCGTGTGGGCAATTACCCTCTAAGAGGGAGAGAGAGAAGGCGACGCGACGACGACAATTGATTATTCATTTTACTCTCACATACACACTTACATGCCTGTTAAAGAAGAGAGCGTGTGCGAGAGCGAGAGAGCGACTTGCATTCCCCAACGCGCGCCCTCTTTAATCGTATCGAAAATTGTCGTTTCTTTTGTTTTGTCGCATTACTACTCGACTTTTGGTTTACCGCTGCTGATGCTTCTCCTGCCCTACAACTTTTTTGAACATCTGTTTCAGCACTGTGCCTATCAGCGCATTTATAAAATTTACATTTTTAAATGCTTTGCACGTATTTTTGTGGTGCACACAAACCTACATACATTTGCATAAATACATATATGCATATGGATGTAAGTGTGTGGAGCCGTTAATGTGTCTTTAATGCGCTTGGGTTGTAGTTGTTGTGGTGGTTCTGCCCATTTATCGATTCAACTGAGTTTCGATCGATTTGGCGAAGGTGGCAACACTGGGCACCGGTGCGCAGATTAACTCGCTTAGTTGTTGTGCCATAGTGTTATGTAGCTGTCGCTGTCTTGCTCGCCCACCCGACCGCTCTCGTTTGGCATTGTTATCAATGGATTTGTTCTTGTTGTTTTTGTTTTGTTATTGTAAAGAAGCGCATCGCACAAAGCAAAAACTGTCTACACAGCTGTCAGCTGCACTGGTCACACTAATATGATGCGAGTGTGTGTGTGTGTGTACTTGTGTATTATTTAATTCTATTTAGGAGCGTGTGAGATTTTTGTTACTGCCCTTCTTTTTTCTTGAGCATGCCATTGCACACGTTCACACGTTTTTCATAGGTTTCGATACATGAACACACACATCTATAGTACATTCAGTATGTATTTCTTTGGGTTCTTTTTTCGGTGGTTGTTGCTCCTGTTATTGTTTGAAGCCTGAGGCCAGCTGTTGTTGTCTGCTACGTGGAGTCCTCGTACACAAAGACGCAAACATACAGGCATCGACCTCCCCTCCCCCTCTCTCCATACTGTTCGTTCGCTCGCATCGTCTCGTGTCACGTTGTCGTCGCTGTTGTCGTCACGCGCAGTGCATTGGCCTTTGAGTTCGCCTGGGCTCTCAATGCTATTTAAGCGGCGTTCGCTCGCCGTCTCGGAGGAGGAACCGACAACGTTTTTAACAAATGGCCGCCGACTTAGCGTCGCGCGCGCGCTTCAAACTTGAAATTGTATTTGTTGTTGTTGGTGCTACTGCTCTTTAGGTTTTGTTTTTTTACTTTTCGGCTAATTTGTTAAAACGTTGGCTGCAAATTTGTTGTTATTGAAACTGACAAACAGAGACACACATACACAATAACAACAATCCAGGGGCAACATTATTATATTATTATTTTTTTTTTGTTATAAATGAACTTCAAGTTGTTACCTTGGCTCACAGCTTTTATTTGTGGAGTTTGTCAGCGTTGGTTGCTAGTATGTGTGTGCGATTTTATGAGCTTTAAAATTTTTGCGATTTGCTATAAATCTCATCCTGTTCGACTACAACTACAACAACTGCTATTATCCAGTGAATAACAAGACAGACAACAATACATGCGAAAAAGAGACAAACATACTTTCCTGCCATTTTATGACTTTGTTTTTGCTTGTCGCATTTTGTTTGACAGCTGCTGCCGCCAGATTTTTAGTTGCTTCCTGCCTAAATCCGAATTCGAATCCGCATCATAAAAGATCGTCAGGTGTGCTGCTTATGACCATTTACCGCAGTACATATTTGCACTCACATATACACACATACACAGAAATTCCTCAAATGTAAAACACATTTTCACGTAGAGAGCGTGATGAGTGTGGGGTAGCTAAAATTCCTAGTACAAAAACAGATGAGCCTACCACAGCAGGCAAAAAAAGCAGGCACGACACGACACGAACGAACACACGACCTCACATACATACATATACGTACACGCATATACAACGCATAGGCTAAGATCTCTGTCTACGGTAAAACTACCTGAAAGCGGAAAATTTTTGTATGCAAAAATGTCAAAAGTGAACACGAATTAACAACAAACACAATTGCCGTGCAGAAAAGTTCGAAGCGGGTGTCTACGCTTCTCACACTCTCTTTAATAAACTCTCTTTGGCAAGAGAACGAAGAAGTGGGAGAGAGAGCAAAGAGCCCTTAAGAGAAAATGTGTAGCGTAACGGTATGCAACGTAAACATAAAACAGCTGAGCTGTACGTAACCAAACGTATGATCGCGGACGCGTAACGTAAATAAATATACATAAGTGAACAAAAACACACATACACAAGTAAAATTCAAAAGAGAATCACGGAGCGGCAAGGAAACGGAAAACAAAATAATTTGAAAAATGAAAAGAAACTAGTGCATTCTAACATATTCGTTTCTTTCCAAAAAGTGTAGAGTGAATATAAAAGTAAAATCAAAGCATAATTTGAACAAAGATCCAGTAAAAGCAGAAATCAAAAGGGAGAACAGCACCACGGCCATAAAACAACAACAATCAACAACTACAAAATTAACAACAATCAACAGCAGCAGCAGCATTATCAACCACCACTAAGTACGAAAAAATTAATGAATTGTATATTCCATAAGGAAGTCATTTTCATTGCAATTGGTAATCATTTTATAGAGAAATCGGCAGCAGCAGCAACAACTTTATTGTCCAAATTGAAGAGCTTTTTTCGTGGTGCGCGTAACAGCACTTGGCTATCGATTGGCGGCCGACCGATAACAAGCCGATAAATTCACTGTTCAACACTGCAGCACAGTTTAGCTGAGCAACAAAGCGAGCGCACAGCTGATTGGGCTGTTTGTGTCTGTGTTGTTGGCTGAGAGCGGGAGGCAGAGTGAAAGGTTTACGTTTGCTGCGTGCGTGCCAAGTAACAGCGTGAGAACAACAACAACAACCTTAAGTTCTGCGTGTGACGTGGTGGGAGCGCAATAACAAGAACATCGCATCGCGCAGGTGGCAGATCCAAAACAGCTGTTTCAACAAGCAAACTATAACAACAAAAAACAACGTCGCTGAAATCTACTAAAGCGACAAAGGCTATTGTCGTATAAATGTAAATATATACAGACATATTGTAAGTACATTTCACTGGGCCTCTTGTGTTCTTTTTATTATTTGTATTGAGCTTATGTCTGTATTTTGTTTTCATATATTATTGTGACGCGTGCCCTGCGACTGTAGCTTTTCCAACAGTTGTGAGATAATTACTCACACGTACACGTTCTCTGCGACAGCGATCAACAACAACCACAATAACAAAGTAAGCTAAAGTTTTGTATTTTTTTTGCTAAGACGTGCAACGAGCCACAAGCTTTTCTGTGATACACACACACAGAGGCAGACAAATAAACAAATACACCAAGAAAGAAACGTACATACATACGAAATGTAGATAAGAAAAAAAAAACGTAAAGTCAACGCATAACGACAATCTCGAAGAGCGCAAGAGAAAGAGCGAGAGCACGAGCGAGTGAGCGTGAGAGTAGAGCAACGTGCAGAGAGCACAGCGAAGAGAAGAACCTCGAGTAGTAAACGGAATAACGGAATGGCCAACGGCCAGCGACGGCAGAGTGCCAAGTGCGCACATTAAATTGCAAACTTGTTTTCATCTTCGCTCTACGCTTCACTTCCATAATAACTACATTACAAAAAAAACAGCAACAACCACAAAAAATACTACTTGCAGTAGTAGAGCAGCAAGTGATACAAGGCACGTACAACGTATTTCAAACGAAACGTCGAGACTGCAAAGAAGCAAAGCAAGCGTGCTGCGAGAGAGTAGCAGAGTAACTAAAGAGCGGCAAATTGAGCACCCATATGTATGTGTGTGTGAGAGAGGGAGATACGACGAAAACTGCCTGCTTGATCTGCTCTGCTCCGTCGCGTCACACTCGTCGACGTCTCTGCCTGCCTGACTGTCTTAGCATTGTCCACGGGGCGGCGGTGAGTGGTGTAATAATAAACGAGTGCACAGCAGCAGCAGCAAAGCAGCACAACGACGACGGCAACCACTTGAAAGCAACTCGTTTCGATTTCATTTAGCAGATACCTTTTGTACGTTGATTAAGATACCTTGGACACACACACTTCTTAAATTCAATTCATATGAAATAAAAAGGAAATCAATTGCTAAACCAATAAAAACAATACGTTCAATTATCGAGAATTCCAGTGCCAAAAACAAAAATAAATATGTGTTAAAAGCAAAATTCCAAAGCACCAAAATGTCTTGAGTAAAAGTGTTGGCGTAAAAACCCAAAATACACACATACATATATTCGCATGCATACGACGTTATACTCACGCACACAACGATATCAAATACAAATATAAAAACAAAAAAAGTGGTTAAAAGGCATTAAAAATTAACAATATTTCGAGTGCTTGAACTCTGTGCCTTCAATTTCGAATCGGATAATACAACTGTGTGTGAGAGTGCGAGTGTGTGTGTCTGCCAAGAAAAAGATATTCACACACACATGAGAAATAACATATATGCAACTAATATAGAAGTGGACAAAAAATATTATAAGCAGCAACAGCAGCAGAAAAAATATATATGTATATAAAAAAATCAACGTACAAACACAGATGATTTTTAGCAAAAAGCAAAAAAAAGGAAAAAGATCAAGCAGCAACAGCAAGCAACAACAGTAGTGAAGCCAATCAAAACAGCAGTTGTCTCGCTTTGTCACACATCGATCAATGCGAGCGAGAGAACGAGAGAGACAACAAACCAGCAGCGAGCGAGCGCGCACACACCACCAAAAGCAGTCAAGCGACGTGTAACCATATTAGTGTGAGTGAGTGAGTGCGTACGTGTGTGTGTGTGCGCGAACAGCATTGATTGCTCGCTCTGCGCGCAGTGCTGCGCTGCTGTCTTTGATTTTGCTTATGGCTGCCGCCGCCGCCTGACTTTTGAGCGATTCATATACACACACAAAGACAATTTGAGCACCTGGCGCAGGAGTCGCACTTTCAACTCAAGCAAAAGTTACACCAGTCATCATTCGCACGCCTCGCACGCAAACATGTAAAATCACCAGCAGCAGCAACAAAACGGCAATAACAGCAACAACATAAATCGACAACAACAAGAGCATTGAATATACATGCCTACCTTAACCCAATTAAAAAATACATACCATATTATTTAACAAAAGAAATTGTGTTATTTGCAAGTAGCACACAAATACACACACAAAAAGAGCAGCAACAACGTGGAGTGCAAATATGAACCAGACTTTTTGAAAGTGGAAGAGCGTACCTGGAGAGAGAGCGACCGAGTGAAAGAGAGAAAGAAATGAGAGCTATACGGAAGTGAAATTCTCAAGCAGTAACAACGAAAATTATTTAAAAAAAGAAAGAAAAAAGAGTTGTGCGTGTGATTTGTTTTGTGTTTGTATTAGTGCCTGCATTTCAAATCACAAAAATTGAAAGAAAGAAAAACGCAACAACAACGACAACAGTAGCAAGTTTGCAGCTCAGCTCAACAAGAAAAAAAAACAACTCTGAAGAGAGCAGTTTCGTATCAAAGTGTGCGTGTGTATTTGATGTCTGTGTGTGCGTACGTGTGTGTATCAAATGCATTTGCCTCTGTTCACGTCTTAGCAACAACGTAAATTTTATTTACGATTACAACATACTAAAAGCAAATATTATTAAATTGTGTACAGCAACTGAACCAACAATTGCCATTTTGGACCACGGGACCACATCCTGCAAACGTCTAGAAGAAGCTTCAACATCAAAAACAAATTTACAACAACTTCCAGTTACCAAAATTTACTTCCAAAGCTCTTCCGTGTCCGCAAAAACCAAAAACAACAAAAATCTATCGAGAATTGTCTATCAAATCCATTTTTTGCCATTCGCCACGCAACGTCACTACGACAAAGCAGCCAACCTAAGTAGCAAGTAGAACAACATCAGCAGAGTATATCGATATACTAAAAAAAAACCACGACGACTAGGTAACTACAATTGTGATCACCATATCATCATTATATACAACAATTTGTGGACTGGGGGCGCGGCGGACACGTTATGAGCAATTCGATTGCATCAACAAAATGCCTGCCCAATGTCTCGTTCTCGTCCGGCAATTATGGTATGTCACAAAGCCACCGTTACACCGATGATAGCAAGGAGTACATATTCCTTAAGCTCACCGACTCTGCGTACCGTGCCATCGAGGAGTATCAAAGAAATGAGCATGCCAATCGCCTGGGACCCGGCCAATGCGCCAAAATACAATGCAATGGCAACACTGGCTTCATACACTTTCCACTTCCCAACAGCGATAGCAATGGTAATGCTAATGCTAACAATAATGGCATGGAGAATGGACGTAAATTCGGCTTCACCATCGATGACTTGGAGGGAACGCTGGAGTGCATACAGCAGCATGATCAGAGGCTCGATGTCCTTGGTGCGTTGGCGCGTCGAATGCGCATTCATGCCAACGATGATGTCTACGATACAACGCGCACAAAGATGGCCCGGGCTGAGGAGACGGAGAAGAGCAAATGTATACGTGAGATCAAGCCAAATCAATCGGATATTGGGCGTAAGGTGAAGAAGCCACCAAGCGCTTCGGCATCGCATCACAGTGGGAACAACAACAACAACAACAACAGCAGCAGTAGCAGCAATAGTTTTAACAGCAACAATAGTCGTAAGTTAGGTACATCGCCATTTAATGGTCTGACATCAGTAGCAGCGGCAGCCGCTGCAACATTATCCTCACGCTCACCCAATCCCAATATGTTGGGCGCCAGTGGCACAGTCAATGGCAACAGTAGTCGCAACACGGCCGCTGCCACGCTGGCCAACACATTCGCCAATGGCATCTCGCAGGGTTATGCAGGTCTGAGCGGCAACTCGCCCCGCGACAGCATCAGCAGTAGCACAACAACAACTGTTGCTAAATCTGGCAACAGCAGCAGCAATGGACGCAATAAAATGCTCAATGGCAGCAATTCTCGCAATGGCAACACCAAATCAGGAGGAGGAAGCGGCGGCGGCGGTGGAGGAGGCAACGGAGCAGGTGGAAATGGTAACAAAATGTCGGAGGTTTCACGTCGCACGATACGCGAGCGTTTGATACATTTACTGGCACTGAAGCCGTTCAAGAAACCCGAGCTGTTTGCACGCCTCAATCACGAGGGCATCAAGGATCGGGAGCGCAACATGATATGTAATATACTCAGGGACATAAGTGTTATGCCACAACACAATACGTACAATTTGCGCCGTCAGATGTGGAACGATGTCGATGAGAATTGGCCGTTCTTTAGCGAACAGGAACTGCAGCAGCTGAAGCGTCGTAAGCCACAGAATCTGACGCCACCCATGAGCTCGGATGCGGGCAGCTCAACATCCGGACAAAGCCCGACATCCACACACACGGGCAGTCCGCCGCCATTGATGTCAATGGGATCGGGAGGAGGCGGTGGACACGGCATGGGAGGACAGCATATGATGTCCGCCAACAGTGGCAGCAGTCTCAAGCGCAGCAGCATCGAGTACGATGAAATGTTCAATCCGGTGCAGACGAAAAAGATGCGCATCAGTCATTACAATCGAGAAACTGGCAGTGCTCCTCAATCGCAATCGCAATCATCATCATCATCAGTCTCCTCCTCCTCATTAAATAGTGTGCCTACGTCGACGTATCGCAGTCGAACTGGAAGCTCAGCAGCTGCTTATACGCCGCCACAACAGCAGCAGCGTCAGCAACAGCATCTGGTGGATGAGCACAGTAGTGATTTGAGCTACAATGTGCTGGACAACATTGACGAGTTCAGGAGCATCGAGCAGCAGCAGCAGCAGCAACCACAACAGCAGCAGCAGCAACAGATGCGCGGCAATAGTCGTCGCACTAGCAGCAGCAGCTCAACGAAGCAAGGCAGCAACGGGAGCACGGACAAACGCAATTCCACAGGCAGCAACTCGAGCAGTTCCAGTGGCTATGAGACGCAGCAGGAGCGCAACAGTCGCCAGTCCTCGTCATCGTCGTCGTCGTCGTCGGCAAACAGTCGCAAGTCCTCAACAACGCCACCAAAATTGGCAGCAAGTTTTGTGCGACAGTCGGCGCCGGCAGCGACAACGCAGCAGCAACAACAACAACAACAAAAGCAGAAACAGCAGCATCATCAGCAACAACAACAACAACGCAGCAACTTTAATAGTAGCAGTAGCAACAACAATGCGCACGATGAGTACAATTCATACAACAACAATACGCACGCCGCTTCTAACAGCAAAAAGCGCACGAGCGACAGCAGCAGCAATGGACAGCGACAACGCAACAGCAGCAGCAGTAGCAGCAACGTTTATCAGCAACAGGAAAGGCAGCAAATGCAGCAGGATAGACAGCAGCAGCAACAGTTGTCGCACCATCAGCAGCAGCAGCAGCATCATCAACAGACGCAGCAGCAGCAACAGCCACAACACCACAATCATCATCATAGCAATCGCGAGTCGACAGCCAGCAATCATCAGTCCCATCATCAGCAACAGCAGCAGCAGCAGTCGAATCCCCAGCACCCATCGCCCACCCAGCAGCTGGCGGAGGCAGCTCACGCCTATGCCGATGGCAATGCCAACAACGATGGTGCGCCACACTATGACTTTAGTCAGTATGCTCCGATACGCACGCTGGAGGTGCGTCGCTGCTATAAGAATGAATTTCAGAGCGACTATGTCGAGTACTGCAAACTGTTGACCAGCGTCGAAGGTGTGCGCAAACGCTTCCAGGATCTCTCCAAACGCTTGGAGGGTGCTCAGCAGCGGGGCGGCGATGATTATGATCAGATCAAGCGGCAGATTGTCAACGAATATGAGCGCATCAATAATGATCGCGGCACACAGGAGGATAAGCAGCGATTTGATTATTTGCATGCCAAATTGGCGCACATCAAGCAGCTGGTCATGGACTATGATAAGACTTTGCAGCAGACGACTGCAGCAGAAGCAGCAGCAGCCGAGGCTCAAGCAGTTGCAGCGGCCGCAGCAGCAGCCGCAGCTGCAACAAGACTGGCAGAGAATAGCAGTAGCAATAACTTGCAGCATCAGCAGCAACAGCAACCGCAGCAATATCAGCAACAACAGCAGCAGCAACATCATGCTGTCGTAACGATACAGCAGCAACACCAGCATCAACAAGAGCAACAGCTACAGCAGCAACACCATTATAACAACAACAACGACAACAATCACGGCAGCCACGATAGCGACTCGGATGATAGTTCAGCTAGTTCTGATTCCAACGATGATGATGACGATGAAGAAGATTGCGATGATTCCAACTCCAATACTGATGACGACGAACGCTACTGAATGAACGAATCAATCAAATCAACTCCAATCCAATCAAATCAATTAAACAATCGGAAACAAAATGCTACTTTAATGCAACCGTTGCTGCTGCAACAGTTGCAAGCAATGTAAAAAGGCAAAAAAAATGAAACTATTATACATATAAATATATATACTATATATATTACACAATTATTATAGTAAACAACAGAAACACCAACAACAACAACAAAGCGTTCTACAAGAAAAATTATACTAAATAAATAAAAAAAAAAACTAAAAACAAAAAAATGTTGAAATTATGTTAACAAAAAAATTAAAAACACAAAATACAAAAAAAAAAAAACTATTTGCAAAACGTGTCGTAAAAAGCAAAAGAAAAAACGCATATATTTTCAATGCAACAAAAAGCAACAACCAACATGCCTAAACAACAACAATAATAACAAGCAAAGAAAAAAACAATTTTTGTAGACTTAAAAAACAATTAGGGGCAATTCAAATGTAAAATGTTTGATTTTTGATTTTGTTTTTTAAACGTTTTGTGTGTAATAATAATTATATTATTGTCAAGCAACTTTTTTTTAATATATACATTTATCTATATATATAAATATAGACAGCAAGAGAAAGAGCGAGAGAGCTTATGTTTTCTTTTTGCGATTTCCAAAACTCGGACAACTTTTTCCAACTGTTTCTTATTTTATATAAACCAACAACACAACACCAACACACATACACCAACATACACAGCAATATGTTACATACACAATCATATAAACTTTTGTTTTTTTTTTGTTTACATTTTTTGTTGATAAACTACACAATATGTAAATACCAATACATGAGTATATAATTTCCTATTCCTCTTCCAAACCAAGACAAAAGAACATACAGTGTGACAAAAGCAATTCGTTTTTGGCAATCACACAGCCAGACACACGAACACACATTTCTATATGCTTCTCCTCCTTCCCCTTCTTCTGGTGGTGTTGCATGCGGGCGTGCCTCTTTAACAATAGACTGAACTTTTAAACGGCTTGTTAATTTTTTTTATATAAGTATGTATACTTACTTATTTGTAGCAGCTTGTGTAGAAAAATTTCAATTTTAATTTGTGTATAACTAGTTAATTTTTGTTATAAAAGAATATTTTTGTGTGTGTTTTGCAAATCGTACACAAAATATAATTTTGTTTTACTTGTTTTCTTCTTATCAAACATTTCAATGCGCTAACCATAAATTATTTATTTTTTTTTGCGTTTGCCTGTTTAGACAAATTTTTGCTCAAAACAAAAAAAAAACACATTAAATAAAAAGAAAAAACAAGAAAGAAATACTAAGTAAATGAGTTATAGACATGATTGTGCGGTTGTATCAGAGCTATGCGGCCCCAAAATAAGCTGTTTGCTTTTAGTTTTAGAACAACTTTAAGCACGTTACAGACGCTTCCTTAAAATATATGTATAAAAAAACACAAAAAACATAAATCGAGTAAAGTCGTTTGCTTGAGAAATTATAAAATAATTTGCTGAAACTCTAGTGTCCAAAAACAAAAACAGAACTAACAAAAAATATTTAATAAAAATATCTAAAAACGAATAAGAATGGTAGAGAAAGAATGAAAAAAAAAAACACAAAACGACGAAAGTGAAAGGAAGGAAACAACCGACAAATTTTTTTGTTAGCTATTTCGTTGCAATATTTTTTATATACCATATTTAAGTAGTAGGAAAAAACAAAAATGAAACGAAAAGGGAAAATCAAATGAAACAATGAGATCAAGTTGCAAAAAATCAAGCGTTTAAAATCGATTTGTAGCAATTACAAAACAATATTAAAATGATATATACAATTTATATACAAGAAAAGGAAAAAATACTATATATATACATATACCTATATACAACAATGACATTTGATAAGTAAAAAAATGAGATGAGGGGAACTTACTAGTTTTATATGCATAAATGCCACGCCCACACACCACACACGAAAAAACAAAACAAAAGCAAAAACAACTCACACAAACACAACACATATACACACATAAACTAATCTACTGCAATTACAAGAAATAATGAAACTTATTAATGATAAACAACAAGAAAAAAAAAACAAACAAAAAAATGATTGTGTAAGCCGCAAGGAAAAAAGGAGTAAACCAGATCAAGAGACATGAGAAAATTATTATTATTATTATTATATAATTATTATTATTATTGTAAGTTGTAAGAGCAAAACCGCTGACAAAACCAGCAGAATTAAAAATCTTAAAAAAAATGAGATATTGTTATATACTAGTAATTATTAAGGCGACAAACAAAACAACAAAAAAAGAAAACAGACAACAACAAAAAAACTTAACAAAAAAAGCAAAGAAAAAATAGAGTCAAATAAAATATTGAATCGAAAAAAACAACTTTTGGTTTTTTTTAATATGGGAGATTTTCAGCATTCACTTATAGCGATTTTGATTTTCAGTTATAGCAAATTTGATTTTGAAGAGTTTTTCGCTTGAACATGAACCACGGTAAAGAAAGCTTGCGTGAGTGCTAAATGCATTCGCTCATGCGATAGTTTGTACAACACCTTATTAATCGATAACCATTTTGTTTCCATCACGCAGAAGAGGAAGAAGCTGTCGAGGAGAATGCGCAGGCTGCGGAACTTTCTAATGACTCCGATGCCCCATTAAAGCCCAATGTGAGTAGATAGTGATAATGATAACATTATCAATATCGATGAACTTATATTAATGATTTGATCAATGCTGTAGAATGACGAGGATGATGATTATGATCCAGAGGATAATCGTGGGGGCAAGAAGAAGAAGGGAAAGAAGCGCAAGACAAAGAAGGGTGAGGAGAAGGGACGCAAGAAGAAGAAGCGAAAGAAGAATGAGAGCGAAGAGGATAGCGACTTTGTGCAGCACGACGAGGAAGTCGAATATCCAAGTACTTCCTCGAAGCGTGGACGTAAGCGCAAGGAGGAGAAGAAGGAAAAGGAGAAGGAGTCTTCCTCAGGTGAGCACGAGTTGTTTGAATAAAACAATAAAACAACAATAAACTTCGGCACCATAAAATACAATTAAAATGTTATAGTTGGACTAATCTTTACTAATGTTATTTTTAAATCGCAGGCATGCCTTCTGTGGAGGATGTGTGCTCGGCGTTCAGCGTGTGCGATGTTGAAATCGAGTACAGCGAGGAGGATCTGCAAAATCTGACCACATACAAGGCATTCATGGTGCACGTGCGTCCCATACTGCAAAAGGAGAATCCCAAGATCGCCGCACCCAAGCTGATGATGCTTGTCGCGGCCAAGTGGCGTGAGTTCTGCGAGAGTAATCCGCACATCCAGCAGGAACAACAGCAGCAGACTGCTGGTCAGGCACAGTCAACAGCTGGTGCATCGGAGGCTGCAGATGAGCCACGCTCATCGCGCTCGTCGCGTAACGAAAAACCCGATGACATCTACGAGGAGGAAGAGGATGAGGAAGAAGAGGAGGAAGAAAAGAAGCCGCGACGAAAGCGCAGTGGACGTAGCAGTAATAAGAAGGGACGTCGTCCATCGGGCAAGGTGCCCACACTGAAGATCAAGTTTGGCAAACGCAAACGCGACAGCTCTGATGAAGAGCAGGACGCTAGCGGTGCATCCGAGCGTGATTCGGATCTAGAGTTTGAGCGAATGCTGCAAAAGTCCGATGACAGTGCAGATGAGAAGGAAAAGGAGAAAGAAAAGCAGCCCGCAGAGACATCATCGGCTGCAGCTAGCGGAGCTCAAGATGACGGCACACCCGTGGTGCGCAAGAAGGCCAAGACCAAGATCGGCAACAAGTTCAAGAAGAAGAACAAGCTAAAAAAGACCAAGAACTTCCCGGAGGGTGACGATGGCGAGCACGAGCATCAGGACTATTGCGAGGTGTGCCAACAAGGCGGTGAAATCATTCTCTGTGACACCTGTCCGCGTGCTTATCACTTGGTCTGTCTGGAGCCGGAACTCGATGAGCCACCAGAGGGAAAATGGTCCTGCCCGCATTGCGAAGCCGATGGCGGCGCCGCCGAGGAGGAGGACGACGACGAGCATCAGGAGTTTTGTCGTGTGTGCAAGGATGGCGGCGAGTTGCTCTGCTGCGACTCCTGTCCCTCGGCCTATCACACTTTCTGCTTGAATCCACCGCTGGACAACATACCCGACGGCGATTGGCGTTGTCCGCGCTGCAGCTGCCCACCGCTGCCCGGCAAGGCCGAGAAGATCATTACCTGGCGTTGGGCGGTGCAGCGTCGTGGCAGCAGCGAGGCATCCACTTCGAAGAGCGCCAAGCTGGGCAATCGTGTTCGCGAATACTTTATCAAGTGGCATAACATGTCCTACTGGCACTGCGAATGGGTATCCGAGGTGCAATTGGATGTGCACCATCCCCTGATGATACGCTCCTTCCAGCGCAAATACGACATGGAGGAGCCACCCAAGTTTGAGGAATCCCTGGACGAGGCGGACACACGCTTCAAGCGCATACAGCGGCACAAGGACAAGGTGGGCATGAAGGGCAACGACGATGACGACGAAGCCGCCCTTGAGGAGCGCTTCTACAAGAATGGCGTCAAGCCGGAGTGGTTGATTGTGCAGCGTGTCATTAACCATCGCACAGCACGCGATGGCAGCACCATGTATCTGGTGAAGTGGCGTGAGCTACCCTATGACAAGTCCACTTGGGAGGAAGAGGGAGACGATATGCCCGGTCTGCGACAGGCCATTGATTACTATCAGGATTTGCGTGCTGTGTGCACCTCGGAGCAGACGCGTGCTTCGAGTAGCAAGAAGAGCAAAAAGGGGCGCAAAACCAAGAAATTGGAGCTGGACGACGAGGATCGTCCCGTCAAGCATTACACACCGCCGCCCGAGAAACCCACAACCGATCTGAAGAAGAAGTACGAAGGACAGCCAGCTTTTCTGGAGGACACAGGCATGCAGCTGCATCCCTATCAGATTGAGGGCATCAATTGGTTGCGCTACAGCTGGGGACAAGGAATCGACACTATTCTGGCCGATGAAATGGGTCTGGGCAAGACCATTCAGACGGTCACTTTCCTGTACTCACTCTACAAGGAGGGACATTGTCGTGGTCCCTTCCTGGTCGCTGTGCCGCTCTCCACATTGGTCAATTGGGAGCGTGAGTTCGAATTGTGGGCACCCGACTTCTATTGCATCACTTACATTGGCGACAAGGATTCGCGTGCCGTGATCCGTGAGAATGAGCTGACCTTCGATGAGGGCGCCATACGTGGCACCAAAGTCTCCCGATTGCGAACAACACAGTACAAGTTTAATGTACTGTTGACCAGCTACGAATTGATTTCGATGGATGCCGCATGCTTGGGCAGCATCGATTGGGCCGTACTCGTGGTGGATGAGGCGCATCGTTTGAAGAGCAATCAGAGCAAGTTCTTCCGCATACTCAACAGCTATGCGATTGCCTACAAGTTGCTGCTGACCGGTACTCCGCTGCAGAACAATTTGGAGGAGTTGTTCCATTTGTTGAACTTCTTGAGTCGCGACAAGTTTAACGATTTGCAAGCTTTCCAAGGCGAATTTGCCGATGTCTCCAAGGAGGAGCAAGTGAAGCGTTTGCACGAGATGTTGGGTCCACACATGCTGCGGCGTCTCAAGACGGATGTGCTGAAGAACATGCCGTCCAAGTCTGAGTTTATTGTGCGTGTCGAACTCTCGGCCATGCAAAAGAAGTTCTACAAATTCATTCTAACTAAGAACTACGAGGCACTCAATTCCAAGAGCGGCGGCGGTTCCTGTTCACTCATCAACATTATGATGGATCTGAAGAAGTGCTGCAATCATCCGTATCTATTTCCCTCGGCAGCCGAGGAGGCGCCCACCTCAGCTGGTGGCATCTATGAAATCAATTCACTGACCAAGGCGGCAGGCAAACTTGTCCTGCTCTCGAAGATGTTGAAACAACTCAAATCACAGAATCATCGTGTGTTGATCTTCTCTCAAATGACCAAAATGTTGGACATACTCGAGGACTTCCTCGAGGGCGAGCAGTATAAATACGAGCGTATTGATGGCAGCATCACGGGCACAGTGCGTCAGGAGGCAATCGATCGCTTCAATGCACCCGGTGCACAACAATTTGTCTTTTTGCTGAGTACACGCGCTGGTGGTTTGGGCATCAATTTGGCCACAGCCGATACGGTTATCATTTACGACTCGGATTGGAATCCGCACAACGATATTCAGGCGTTCTCTCGCGCCCATCGTATTGGCCAGGCCAACAAGGTGATGATCTATCGCTTCGTTACGCGCAATTCGGTCGAGGAGCGTGTGACACAGGTCGCCAAGCGCAAGATGATGTTGACGCATCTGGTGGTACGTCCCGGCATGGGCGGCAAAGGCGCCAACTTTACCAAGCAGGAGCTAGACGATATCTTGCGTTTCGGTACTGAGGATCTCTTTAAGGAGGACGACAAAGAAGAGGCAATTCACTACGATGACAAGGCAGTCGCTGAGCTACTCGATCGTACCAATCGCGGTATTGAGGAGAAAGAATCGTGGGCCAACGAATACTTGTCCTCGTTCAAGGTGGCTTCCTATGCCACCAAAGAGGAGGAGGAAGAGGAGGAGACCGAGATTATTAAGCAGGATGCCGAGAACTCAGATCCTGCCTATTGGGTCAAGCTGTTGCGTCACCATTACGAACAGCATCAAGAGGATGTTGGCCGTTCCCTGGGCAAGGGCAAGCGTGTGCGCAAGCAAGTCAATTACACAGATGGCGGCGTTGTCGCCGCAGACACAACACGCGATGATTCCAACTGGCAGGACAACGGCAGTGAATACAATTCCGAATACTCGGGTGGCAGCGACGAAGATGCCGGTGACGATGACTTCGATGAGCAGAACGGCGAACGCAAAGCCAAGCGTCGTCTGGAGCGTCGCGATGATCGACCCTTGCCTCCGCTCCTCGCTCGTGTTGGTGGCAACATTGAGGTACTCGGATTTAATGCCCGACAGCGCAAGAGCTTCCTCAATGCCATCATGCGTTACGGCATGCCACCTCAGGATGCCTTCAATTCACAGTGGCTGGTGCGTGATTTGCGCGGCAAATCCGAGCGTAATTTCAAGGCCTATGTCTCGCTATTCATGCGCCATCTGTGTGAGCCGGGTGCAGACAATGCCGAAACCTTTGCGGATGGTGTGCCCCGAGAGGGACTCTCTCGGCAACATGTACTCACGCGTATTGGCGTCATGTCTCTGATACGCAAGAAGGTGCAGGAGTTTGAGCACATCAATGGCTATTACAGCATGCCCGAGCTTATTCTCAAACCTTGCGAACCGGTGCGGGCTGGAGGTGCCAAGCAGGAGCTGGCTGCAGCGGATGCGGCAACACCAGCAGCTGGCAAGGCGCCTGCAGAGAGTGCAACGACCAGCAACAGCGCAACTCCGGCAACAAGTGCTGCGCCAAGTCCGGCGCCTGCTTCGGAAAAGAGCGAGGAGAAGGCAGCACTGGATAAGGCAACACCCGAGAAGCAAGAGCCTAAGACGGAGCCAGCAGAGGGCACTGAGGAGGACAAGAAAACTGCAGGTGAGGCTGCTACTGCTGTCAAGCAAGAAAAGAGCGAAGAGTCGGGCGATGCTGACGCCAAATCGAGCGGAGGTGAGGCGAGCGTAAAGAGCGAACCTGCCAAACTGGAGCCCAAGGAAGAGGGTAAAGAGACGGCAGCAACTGCTGTGCCCAAGGAGGAGCCCAAGAGCGAGCAAAGCGACGAGAAGGACAAAGACAAGGAGAAGGAGAAGGCAACCAGCAGCGGCAGTGAAGAGAAACCAAGCACAACTGCAAGCAGCAGCAGCACCACCACAACAACCACTCCTAGCAACACCACCAACATCATTGACGACGATGATGATGACGTGATGATTGTCAAGGAGGACGGCGAACTGGAGAAGCCCAGCGCCAATGCCAACTCGAATGCCAACGCCAACTCGCCCAAGGATCAAAAGGCAGCTGCTGCCGGCGGCAAACTCGTCGAGGACAGTCTCGAAGTGTTGAAGCGCAAATTCATGTTCAACATTGCCGATGGCGGCTTCACGGAACTGCACACGCTCTGGCTGAACGAGGAGAAGGCCGCCGTACCTGGACGGGAGTACGAGATCTGGCATCGTCGCCACGATTATTGGCTGCTCGCGGGCATTGTAACGCATGGCTATGGACGTTGGCAAGATATCCAGAACGATATCCGCTTTGCCATCATCAACGAGCCGTTCAAAATGGATGTGGGCAAAGGCAATTTCCTGGAGATTAAAAACAAATTCTTGGCGCGACGCTTTAAGCTGCTCGAACAGGCGCTGGTCATTGAAGAGCAGTTGCGACGTGCCGCCTTCTTGAATCTCGCCCAGGATCCCAGCCATCCGGCTATGTCGTTGAATGCACGCTTCGCCGAGGTCGAGTGCTTGGCTGAATCGCATCAGCATCTGAGCAAGGAATCGCTGGCGGGCAATAAGCCTGCAAATGCTGTACTGCACAAGGTGCTCAATCAGCTGGAGGAGTTGCTCTCGGACATGAAGAGCGACGTCTCCCGCTTGCCAGCTACTTTGGCACGCATTCCACCTGTTGCACAACGCCTGCAAATGTCTGAGCGTTCCATTTTGTCGCGACTAGCAGCCACCGCTGGCAATGCCTCGAATGCAGGTGAGTTAAAACATTAGCTCTTTTGAAATTGAGATCCCTTGTTAACAATACTTTTTACCCTTGCAGCCCAATTGATGGCACAGTTTCCTGCTGGCTTCCAGGGCACCACGCTGCCAGCTTTTACTGGTGGACCCGCTGGCAATTTCGCCAACTTTAGACCGCAGTTCTCGGTGCCCGGTCAACTGTCCAACAATGCCGGATCCTGAGCACCAGCTCCTCCAACCGCTGCATATCTATCCTAAGCGCATTCAAATTCCATGGAAATTAATTACTCTTCAGCTAAGAATTTAAATACGTATATTAAATGCATACCCAACACAACAACATATATATTTATCATAAAAATAATCATTTGCAATGAAATTATCAAAACAGTTCACAAATTACATATTTGCCGCATCCAATTAAACACGATACTTACATATATATGGACAATTATTAATATTGCTTAATTACTTACTGTGTGATTTCATTTAACATATTTATGAATACAAATACAATATAAATTCCAATTCCATTGCAAAAGAACACCTCTATTGATGTTTTATTTGGTAATTGTTCGAAATTTGCGCAGATTCTAAAATTCCCCCAAAAGTATGCACTATTTATCGATCGATTTAATAATCAACCAGCGCCTGAAAGTATGCAGCGCTTTCCTGTATTGCAATTTCGCGAAGCTCTCGAAAGTATGCATAGATTTTTGTTGTCAATTGGTACCAAGTTCGGTAAGTAAAACAACTTAAATTCAAGCGACAGACTTTTTTATTTGATACTTGTAACATTTGTTGTTAAATTATCATGCATATGTTTTGGATGTATGTATATTAAGTATAAATTAGTTAAGTTTTGTATGTGTATATACTCGTTTGTCTACATATTATGTATAATTGTAATTTGTAAATATCAAATAATCATTACGACATTATTATGCCGATATAAGCGCAATACTATTATTTCAGAACTGATATCATTGTATGCCATTTGAGTAGAGTGCGGATTTCTAATTTGTGAAATTCGTAGCATCTTTCCAAATATATTGCTAATTAATATCAATTTGACGAGCAATTTGGCGCCGTCCACAGGCATTTGGATATTCACCTCGATTGCGAATTGGGCAACGCGATCTTATTTACAATTGTTACAATTAAATGGAATTTGCATATCGCGTATGCATATGCGTACATACACAATATTCACGAGTAAATGTAATTAATTACAAGCGGGGCTCTGACGGCCTAATACAAATTACAAAAGTACAACAAAATAAAGTGATAATTAAAAAAATAATGTAATAATATTAATATAGAACAAATGTAACAAACAAGCTCTCTACACATTGGCCAAACCGATGTAACTAAATAAGCTAATAATGGTAATGTATTTTTAGCTGACAAAAACAAATTATATGCGAGCCAAGTTTGGAATTATTACATACGATTTAAAAATTATGCATAATATTTATATAATATGGTACACAAGTTAAACGAAATCACAAACAAGCGCTCACAACAATCAAAATCAAATCAAGAAAAATCTGCACCCTAAACGTTAAATATTGTGGGGCCAACTTATGCAGCTAGAACAGCAAATAAGCTTATAATAGTAAATAACAAAAACACAGACATACGCACACACTCTCTCACACACACATACACAGGCACACATAAACTCACACAAACTAATTAGAAAACTAAACAGATTTAAGCGAATGAATAGCCCTTCATAGCCTTGAGCCAGTTTAGCCCGTTTAGCTGCTACTACAAATACAATAATGTCGACAATATGTATTACGATATTGTGCACATTTTCTTAAGATCGCCCTCCGTTTCATCCACATCCAGTTGAAGCGAGGCATCTTGGGACAGCGAGCGTCCCTCGATGTTAGGCAAATATGGCTCATAGTCAAGACCCTGTCGCTCATAGAATAGCAAATAAGCGGCGCTGGGATCAATGTTTGGCTTATGAGATATCTCGCGACAGGAGCTATCATTGTAACAATACCAGGAACCAGTTGTGTTGGATGCATAGGAAATGTAGTGACCGCCATTCAGCATGCCCGAGTGTGACTGTAAAAAAGGAAACATTAATTGACATCTTGTAGATATATTAACTATTCTAAGACATACCACCACGGCGTATAGCTTGTACTTGGGATCGAACTCATCAACATCCGCTTTGAGCTTATGCTGATGGTAGTCCTCGAATTCGCCATCGACTATTGGCGTCTTTGTGAGGCTGGTGGAGATGAGGCGTTGCCGTCTGGCCGAATTACTTGATTTGCTCTGGCGCAGCACATTGCCAGAAGCTATCGGCGTTTCCTTTGCAGCAGCAATGGCGGGTGCTTCGCTTGATGGCGTTGGCTTATCATTGGGTACCACATTGTCGCCGGCATCGACTTCATCCAGTTCGCTGACAATTTCATTGCTTGGCAAATCCTTTTGCAGCTCGAGGAGCTCCTTGTGCCGCAGTATTGTTTCCTGCGGCACCGAGGCCAGATAAGGCGTTGGATCAAAATCGTCGAACGGAAAGTGTACCACCTTCTGTGACTTCACCCACTTGCCGTTGACGCAATTGAAACGCTTCAAATGCACAATCTAAAAAGAGAAGTCACATGAGTGGTATGTGGTAATGGCTGACGGGCAATTAACTCACCAGAATGGGTGGCAATTTCCATATCTGCAGCTTCTTGGTAGCGGGCTTTTTACCCTTGCAATGGCTGCAGTGATACCACTGTTCCAGTTTCTCCTCGGAGGTAAAAGCGCGTAGGCAATGATTTAAATCAACGGGCTCCACTTGCTCTCGCCGGCAAATGGAAATAGTCTCGTGATCAACCCACAGCTGAGCAAGAGAAAACATATAATATTAAGTAAACGATGCGTAAAAGTTTTAAAGATATTTACTCACCCGTTCCAAGGTGCTTTGGTACCGTAAATGCAGCGCAGTTGGATCCCAGTCAATGGCAATGGTGAAGTCTTCAAAATATTTTGTAGTTGGCGTATAAGAAAGCGATGCCGTGTACTCTGGTGCACGTTTCGCTTCCAGATTTGGTAACGATGGGCATTTCACATTCATTTTTGGTGTTGCAGCGTTGTCTATAACAAAACGTAAGAGATTTATAAGTTGAGGATTTATGCTTGCTCAGCAGTTTACTCACTGGGCGTCGAGTTGATGGGTGGCAGCGCACCCTGAAGCACGTACTCGTTGTTGCAACGAATTTCACAGCCGCGACAAAAACTCGACCAGGGACAAATAGCGCAGGTGAGACCATCCGCCTTAACGGCGCGCAGCGTAAAAGGGAAATCATAGCCCAGACTGTCGTCGCTACAAAGGAGAGCATTGGGAGTATATTATATTGCTTTCATCTTGGTTATCTATGCAGCTTACCAGTCAGCAGCATGATTTGCCTGTTCGGTGGTCGCTGGCAATGGACTCAGCAATCGACTCACTTGCAGCCAGACAGCGCAATACAGATCCTTGTGTGTGCCGCCATCGCAGTTGGGTATCAGCAACGGCACACCAAACAAACTGGGTCGCGTCTTGTGGTAGGACAGAAAGTAGCTGTCGTGCCGTGTGATCTTGCGATGTACGGCGACCAGATACTTGCCCACTTTGTAGGGTTGCGAAGAGCGACGTGAGTAGACGCCGCTGCTCGTTTGATTACCGCTCGTGCTCTCCGGCTGTGAGGTGGTTATATGCTGCTCAGGTTCTTCGCCTTCCTCTTCAACAGCTCCATCTCCAACATCATCATCCTCTACATCATCGTCCATATCCCTGTCTCGAGCTGTACTCAAGCTACTGGAGCGCTCATTGGGCACGCCCTCATCACTATTACTGCCATGACGACTCGTCAGGGCCAACTCTGCCACGGGCATTGGCTCAGTTAGCGAGCTTTCCATAGAGTTCTCACCCGAGTGATTCGTATACGATGGTGAACTGGTGTTGCTCTCTGTGTGCAGCAGCTTTGTGGATGAGATGCGTTTCTGCTGTGCTGCCGCATCGTCCATGAAATTGTTCTCTGGACTGCAGCTGAGGATCAGCGACTCCTGCATCAAAGTGGCGCATTAGTAAATTACAATCTAAGTGCTTTGGCATTGTGTGTTTGTTTGTTATTTAGGTAGTGTGTTTAAGCTCTTGGAAATTGAAACAATTAACAATTAAATCTACTCGCAAATAGGCAACATTTGTGTCAACTTCAAACTAGGATAAACGCTCAAAATTCTACAATCATTTGAAATTATTGTGGGTGTTCAGAATTAGAATTAGAATTAAGGTATCTGCAAAATACGGGTACTATTTATGAACGCATATTAAAAAGTTGCAATATTCTTTATAAATAATTGTGAACTGAATAATTATAGGTGGTTTCTAATAAGGCAAATGAGTAAGAACAGTAAATGCAATATGCACAAAGCAGGGTGATTCATTTAACGCTCGTTAAACAAAGTAATTATTAATCTGACTTGTGGTATCCTATTTTGATTAAAATTGTAGTCCTTATCCAAATGTCGGTACATAAGCTTAAAAATAAGGTTCCACATTTCTTATTGATTCTAAATTTAAGAGTTCACTTAGGGAAGGTATTAAAAAAAGTTTCACAATACAAATTATTTTTATCATGTGATTTAGCACTAGATGAAAATATCACGATCTTCTATAATCTTAAAATATTACATTTAAAGTTCACTAATTTCCAAAAATCATATTCTTAAAGAACAGAAGCTCTTTACCACAAGCAAAAGACAAAAAAAAAAAACATATATTTTACAACACCCTTCTAATGAGTTTAAGATTTGTATATCTTAGAATTTTTCCTATTTCTGTTATGAAAAGCTAAAGAAACTAAGGCAATACAGACAACAACTTTAATATTTTTATGAATACTATTGAATGGAAAATTAATCATTGTCATTTTCGGACTAATAACTAAATAACATTTAAAGAAAAATCTAGATTTTTGGTTAATTAAAAATGTATTAGGTACTTGGTAAGAATTGTAAAATGCAAATTCTTCAATATTAAATAGATTCACTATGCAAGAAAATATATTGAACAACACTAACTGTAAAAAATTAATAATAGCATTCGATAAATATGGAAAAAAGCCATGAATCACCCTTTTATGTACAATTGAAAAGCTATGACAAATGTCTAGACTCATTTGAGAGACTAATCTGTACCATGACGAGATAAAATGTACAAATAAATGGTACAGACGAAATTAAATGAACAAAGAGGAAATTGCAAATTCGATGAGCGAACGATAACCGATAACGATAGGTGGTAGAGTTGAGAATTGTTTGAAAGCAAGAAATGTACAATAGTTACTAGAGTATTTATGTATTGAAAGAAGGCCAGCTACAAAGTAAATGTGTGTATTAGTAATTATATATAGAGAGAGTATATATCAAGGAGCAGTATAGAAATTACGATAAATTACATAAATTACGAGAGAATTAGAGATTTTTAGACTAGAATAAGAATAATAGCATAATAAGTAGATATTGGAATTTTACGGTGCGTATACGAAATCAAAGAACAATTACAGGGGTTGGTGGTGGTGGTGTGGGTGTGGAGTTGGGTGTAAACATTAGGTAGGTAGCCCACAAACCAAACAGATTTAACATATTGGTATTTAATATATGTAGATTTCGACAAAGGCGAAAAACGGCATTAGGCGAAAACGTTTGCCGGAATGTGCCGCTGAATAATAACAAAAGTTTCGTTATGTGAAAAATTCGTTTTCTTTGATTGATTCTTTGAATGGATTCTGATTCTTCGGGTCGTCGCTGGAGCGAGTTTATCCTAGGCAATTGAGGGAAATATTCGAAATTGAATTTGGGGAAACAGCAAATTTCCCCAGGATATTTGAAAAAGAATCTAACATATTAAATACGTGTATATGTTAATATAGTTTAGAAGCCATACCTTGAAGCAAAAAAGACTGTGGGGCATGCACTCTCTTTTTCCAAAGCACCGGCTTACCTTTCCGGCATCATCTGGCTGCAGTTCGTGCACTTGGCCAGCTTGGCTGCTGTTGATGTGGTTGCTTTGGTATTTGGCCAACTGTTCCTGATCCGCATCTGCGGCCGTCTCCTGACTGTCGCCCAAATGCCCATTGCAAATGGCACGCGAAGACGATGTGCGATTCGATGTCTGCAGCGTGCTAAGCGACGACAGCGAATCCTGCGCAGTAATCAATGCTGCTAATTGTAAAAAGCGTTAGTTTACTATTGATAAGAGTTTAAGTAAACTGTAACTTACCTGAACTGCGCTGTATATCCTTGAGACCCTGTTCAATGTGCATGCTAAGCGCTGAATTGGAGCGTGTTCTCGTGCTGCTCTGCTCGGGCAATTGATAGACATACAGCTCCTTGGCGCTCTGCGTGCGCAACTTATCCTCATCCGCCAGCAGCTGACGTATCTGCGAGTTCCACAGCTCACACACCAGCATAAAGCTCGGCTGTAGCTGGCACAACGTGGACAGCTTATGCTTCAAGTCGCCGTATTTGCACTCCGAGTTGAGACGCAGTCCATACTTGATGGGCACGCTGCCATCCAATAGAATTACTGCAAGGCAAGAGGACAATGTTGTACCAAATGAGTGATCATATTTATAGTCAAACGCTTACCAAGAACTTCCAGATACACATAATTCTCTACAGGCAGCGGCAGACTGAGCAGGCTGAAGGGATCGAAGCGCACCGACTCGTGGCCACAACTCAAACAACTGACTTTCGACTTGAGCTGGCCGTAGAACAGATCTATTATAATGGATTGATTGCGCGCATGATGCTGTGACCACGCCTCGGCAGCGACGATTTTATCGGGCCTGCCATTTGAGTCCTTTAGTTCACTATATGGCTTCTCCATGACTCGATTTAGATCCTCGTGCAGCGCATCCAGCAACCACTCCAGCAACTCTTGCGAATCATGTTGTCCACCACCGGCAAACTGCGGCGCATGTTTGTTCACACAGAAGCGTAGCTTAAGCGGCGCCACAGAACGCGTGGTGGCCGTCCACACTTCCTTCAGCAGCTCCGCATAGCGCATGGCCAGCTGACCACGTGTGCCCAACTTATTGGCCGCATTCAGCTCAAAGCGATGCATTTGACGGTGGAAATACTGCGCCAAAGGTTGTGTATTGAAGAGCACTTGTAGTGCAGCATTCATGAAGCACGTGTTGCCCAGATTATGCAGCCCCGTGGCACCCGGGGCATGCACGGACATGATGGAGGTGCGTGTCATGCGACGGCGATCGTTGGGACCGCTGCCGACGCTTTGGGCGCTGGCGAGGGAGCCAAGCTCCTCGGGCCACGTCAGATCCTTATTGCGTATCTCGAGCAGCAGCTGATCGTTGTCGCGTATGAGCAGCTCCTTCAGGCACATGGTATCCTCCTCCAGCAGTATGGCACTATTATCCAGCGTGGCCGCCGATGGTGGCACATGCCACAGCCGTATATCCTCCGGTTTGAGACGCAGCTGATCGCACAGAAACTCGCCCACCTGACGCACCGTGGCCAGGCGACTAAAGGCCGCCGTATAGGCCAAGTAACGCTTGGGTGGCTGCAGCACACTGCTGGCTGCAATCGCTGCATAGCCGCCACCAGAGGCCAAGACGCCATAGCCACCGCTGGTCGTGGAGCCCCAGCTACTCAGCTGCGAACCAGCAGCAGCGCCTGTGGGTGCTGTCTGCGCTTGATGCAGCAGTATGCGCAGATTGAGCGGATACAGCTCCAGCTCCACCTCCGAGTTGGGTGGTTGTATCACCTGACAGAGCAAATAGACAGCTTTAGTAGATTGTATCATGAAGAAATTTGCAATCGAGACTCACCTGGCGTGGCAGCGGCAGATTGTCGCCGTACCAACGATTCAGCGCCTTCCACAGCGACTTGGGCACCAGCTCAAAGTCATGACTCTGCACAAGCGGCGTGTCCCGTTTCAGATGTCCGCCCTCGCCAGTGAGCGTGCGTATATTGCGATGCTGATTCACGGTAATCAGATTGCTATTATCGATGGGACCAGGTCGCTGTTGGCCACAGTGGCGACCAGCGGAGATGCCACTGCTGCCTGAGGCTGAGCCCAGCGAGTAGCTGTCGTGCTGCTCCAGACTGTGGGTGTTGAAACTCTCATCACAGACGAGCGCCTCGTCAACGGCGCTCCGCTGACTGGCCGAGCGTTTGCAGTACTCGCAAGTGTGCGCCGTATGCTGTGTGTACTGCATCCAATTGAGCCACCAGTCGCGTGATATCAGATACCAGAACTGACCCACACGATAGGGACGTCTCTCCTCCCGTTGCAGCCAACCGCGCACAATGTCGTACTCCATGTGTTTGCACTGCGGCCACAGTCCAAAGACAATGTGACAGAGCTCAAAGATGAGGTCCAGCAACGGTTGCATCAGCCTCAAGCCGCACTGCACATTCCACAGCATGAAATCCTCCGCAGTCAGTGAGACATTGTCCCGGGTAAGCGTGCTGGGTACGCCATCTGGACTGCGACGCTGAGCGAACTCCAGTAGATCGTTGATGACATGCTGCTTGGTCAGTTCCTTGTACTGTTGTGTGTCACGATTCTCCTTGGCCACAAACAGCAGCACATTGATCATCTGCAGCGTCTCTTCGTGGTTCAGCACACCATCGCGATCGACATCGAAGATCTTGAAGCAGACTGCAAAGGATAAAACAGTTGAGATAATGATTTGCTTGCTCTTGAATCTACTTACAGCGAGTGCGTTCCACTCCAGGACCTCGACAAGCGGCGCTAACACCGCAGCACAGCTCTTTAAAGTCAATGTGGCCATCGCGATTCTCGTCAAAGGCATTGAACAGTCCAGCCAGTGCATTCTTTGGTATGGGCGGACTGATGAGCGGCCCCAGAAACTGCAAATCGATTTGGCCATTCTGCGAGGTGTTCTTCAAACGCCAAAACTCTTTCTCCAAGTCGCCAATATCCTGTCAAGCAATACAAAATAATATTAGTATAATATACGGCACTATAGTACATTAATGACTAATTGAAGGTGGCGCTTTTAAGCACTTATGTTTCAGTTCAACCTAATTCTTAAATCTAATCTAATCAACGTTAGACACACGACAAAGCTCAGCACTTTACAAAGTTTAAATAATGAATAATGCGAGACATGTGATTGTTGATAAAGTTGCGTTTACAAGTTCAGGAAATTGATAGAGGGCAATTAATAAAGTTTTTGTCATGAAAATATCGCTATTAGTTTAATTAATATGCCAGTTATTTCATAGTTATTTTAATCAAAATTGATTGCTGAAAATGTGGTTTGACTAGTCATAGGAATTACGAATGTAGCGAAGTAGATATAAAAGTAGTATTGGAGTTTGATAAAGGAAATTCTAAAAATATAATGCGATTAAGCGCTAATTGAGATTAGTGCTTTTTGTTTTCTGATAGAAGTTCTGTGTGAAATTTTAAAACCAGATAGACAAAAAGACAACAAACTTGAAATGTTTATATGACTTTTGTAGTTAAGCTTTTAAAAAAGAATTCTTCTGTCTGCTTTTTACATAATCAATTAATATAACCTTAGCTCTTACAAAGTGCTTTGTAATCAATTATACAAACAATGACAGACTACTGTTGACACTCAAAATCAATGTACTATTCTTTCAGCTATTCTCGCCAGCTGCTCACCTTCTCCTCGAGATGCGTTACTCCCGCCAAGCTCTGGTAAAACGTAGGCGTCTCCAGCTCTGATGTAAGGCTGACACAGTTGTCGGCCAGCAGCCAATTGGACAACACTGTGGCATTACGATGCTTGATTATCCAATCCTGAAATTGCTCAAAGTTGGCGCGTTCGCTCTGAGCAAATAGGGAAACGCTTTCGAAAGGCGCCAAGCTGACATTACGCACATACTCCGACTTGATGATGTACGTGCCCGCATCATTGCAGTACAAATTCCACAGAAATCTAATGGATACGATATATACGATATGTTAATAAATGTTGGTAAAAATTTAATGTACTTCAAGTGCTCACTTGGTTTTCTCCTCCTGAGTGCCGCCTGTGATTAGCACCAAGCCGCAGAGCAGATCCTTGAAGGAAATGCCGCGCTGTGTGCCACCACAGGCGGCATATAACATGTCCGTGATCTTAGGCGGCACTCCCTCGCACAGCACATCCTGCTGGAATGCATTTCGACTGAGGTAGAGCCGACCCACGCCCGCTGACTTCTTGAAGGCATCTTTGAGGCGTCTCAGCTCGGCATCGCTAACTGTTAATTGATTAATTGTGAATATTAGTTTCGGATCGGTTTCAATTTAAAAATAGATTTGTATAAATCATTGGGTTTAACCAAAAATATGATGATCGATCTGGGGGAAGACCAAACACGATTTACAATCTTGCCATTTCACACCCACCAGTTCAGACAGCTAATGGGAAACTTGTGACGTTGTCTATCTAACAAGTACAGTGGGTAATGCTTATATGAAATCCCGAATATGTCCTTGAAATCATCATTATTTTATTAATATTTTTAAATCTAAAACCATGTATGTAAGACCACAAGTAAGCTAGTTATTAAAGACAAGACTAGCTGTTCATATGCATTTTCCTATTAGCCGAGTAAAGACATTAATTTGGTCGAAAACTTTGCAGTAAAGTGATTATGAACATTTCATTTAAGCAGTATTTGCAGTTCTAAACCAATAGTTAAGCCATAGCCAATTAGCATTAGAAATGCCTACATCACTAAAGAACATAAACATAAATTGAATTTGTCAAAATAATAGCGACATTTTGGGACTTAACTGTGCTATTTTCTATTGAAACTAATCTAGCGATAAGAGCGACGAGTCTAGCAGGGGAAATGTGTACTTAATGTTTGTTCTGTTCTTTTCGTATTCTAGTGGGACAATCTAAAAAGATTACATATTATTTCAATTGTTTGTTCATGCATTAGCGACATTCTTATTAGAAACCAATTACACTGTCTGGCTATGCTTATTGGCAAAATAATTCTCGCATTGTTTGTCGTCTGTTAAGTTGCTGAGTCATGCGCTGCATGCAATTCTACGTAACGTGAAATGTGTTTGTGCAATTTGCTACGTTACGTTAGGGCCAAAACGTAAATCACGTAATCAATTAACTGTCAATTTTAAACGGCAGTCGTTGGTACCAGCAATTCATAATCACAAATTGAGCATGAAAAAGCAATACGGAATAATTTCTGAGATTGCAAAGAATTGTTGTTATTATTATGCGACGTCACGCGACAAAACGGAATTTCATTGCACACTTATTGTTGTTGTTTCTGACTCGCTTGTCCGTGGTTTGTTTTCATTATTAATTTTCTATCTGCATTGGACTTTTATGGTTTGCCCGTAGCAGCTGTAGAGACAGCGAGAGAAGGTGAAGGGGCAAGGCAAAGTGTGCAATGCCATTGCGAAATGCTACTGGACTTTTGCATGCGCTTTTTGTGTAAGAAGCAAACCGGTCGTCGTCACCCAACGCCGCGGTTGCTTGCCAAGCTCACCTGGGTAACAGGTACAAATATAGACGGGGCATCTTATCAGCAAACACTCGTTATTTTCTTTGCCTTCGCGGTTGGTCATAAAATCGCAACAACAACAGTAGCGCGAGATGAAATGCCGATGCAAAGCAAGCGCAAATATGAGACAAGGAAACGGAAACAGCAACAACAAAGCAAAATCAAGCGATAGAAGAAGCAAAAACCCCTTTTTGCAGACGTCATGCTAAGTTCATTAGAAGGAGTAATAACAACAGCAACAGTGTTCGGTTGCACGTTTTGTTGTCTCCTCTTTGTTTCGTCGCGACGAAAAATTCCCGCCCCCGACGCAACCACTAGACAACGAAATAACGGCGGCTGCTGAGCTTTTCTATTGTGACGTCACTGCGACGGCTGCGACGACGCAAATACTCATACACTTGCACTGACACTGACACACGCACATGCAAGTGTGCTGAAATTTGCACACAATAACCGAAAAAAGCGAAAAGAATGAGAAAAGAATAAACTCTCTGACCAGCAATAAAAAAATGAAATAGGCAATGGCAATTGGAAACAACAACAGAATCGATAAAGCGCAATTACACCTGTAGTGGTGCATACAACTACTACTATTATTGTATTGTTTTTGTTCTAGAACCTGACGCGAGTATTGTCGTATGACCCATTTTATTTTCATTTGTCGTTGTGGGCTACGGATGCCCCCAGCAAAAGTGGCAATGGCTGCTGCTTGGATTTGAAGGTTAAACACTTACCACGTTTGACTGCATCCTCGTAACTGATGCAAGCATGCTTGGATTCTTTTGTACCCATTATTTGGGTGGGCGACGACGGCAAATTCTTCAAGTGCTGCTGGCGTCGTCTTCGTCGTCTTGTGACTTCACTTCTTTGCTCACATTTGTTTATGTTTTTGTTTTGTTACCGTTGCCTTGAGGCCAAAATCACAGTCACCGAGTAATATATGCATGCAAATGCAAATTTTCTTGTATTTTGATTTGTAAATAAACTTGATTCTTTGTCACACTTTCATTGCTTTTACACAAAGTTTTGCTCGCGTTCGCTTATATTTTTTTTTAACTATCAGTGACCAGTGTGACCACGTTTGGCACCGCAAAAAATACTGCTAGTTGGGGTCATTAGAAAAGTGAGCAGCTGTTTTTTCAGCTTCAAACAAAAACATCTGATTACCAACTAGTCAGCGCTTTGACGTTTTGCAGCACTTCTTATCGATAAATCGCAACGTTTGGTTGCGAGCATTTCACAGCACTGCAAAACGAACGAACCAATTTATTGTACGGGCGTAATTAGAAAGCAATAATTAAGCGTAATTTTTACGTGTAACCAACAACAACACACCATACCATACAATTGCACGAGTGTAGCACGTATAATTGAAAAAAGAACGCGGGTTCCTTTTGTGATTTGCAATTGATAGTGTTTAAAAGTACGTCGCCATTTTTTTGACAGGCTCGAATCGACGACGACACACACAAAAGAAAACCAGAGTCAGAGCTGAAAACGAAAACGAAAAAAAACTGTGCGTGCTTGCTTGCGTGTGTTTGTTTGTGTCTGATGTGTGGTTACGTCTATGAATTTTTTATACATACCTAGCTGCAAATAAAGCTATATACTGTAGTAGCAGCTGTATAGAGTAACTTAATCGCCGACATTAGCATTAGTATTAAATAAAATTAGAATTGTGTGTAATAATAATCGAAAACCACTGATTACCAACCACCGCCATATAACGACAGCAGCAGCAGAAACAGTAGCAGCACTTATCGACGTGGACACGATAAGACCCAAAGGAGAAATAGTTGCTGGAAGAGTGAGAGAACAACGAGTGCTGAGGAGGAACTCAAAGTATACGGATACTAAACTGCATCTGGCACAAAACAAAAAAGCACGACTGTGATTCAAATCCACTACAATGGCTAAAACGTACGATTACCTGTTCAAATTGCTGCTAATCGGTGATTCTGGTGTTGGCAAGACCTGCATATTGTTTCGATTCTCAGAGGATGCGTTCAATACGACGTTTATATCCACAATAGGTGAGATTATCAGTTATCACTATCCTTAATTCATAAAACAACGAAAGAACGCCACCCAACAAGAACAACAACAACTAGACAACCAGAGAGAGCGAGAGAGTGGAAACATTTCAAAGTGCATACATCATCAGCCACACAACAGTCATCCTCAGTAATCAACATTGCTGGCTCTCTCTCTATCTTGTTCTCTCCATCTCTCTCTTACGCTCTGTAAATTTTTTTAATTAATTATGACGCCGCCGGGCAGCAATCGCAATCGGAATCCATACACACACACTTATACAATGTTCATGCTCTCAATCTCGTCTCTTGGCTCAGCTGTAAGCACAACACTTACACACACATACATAGATATGTGACTCATATTTAATGCTCTTTTTGCTGGCTCTCTGCAATGATTGGTATTTGTCATATTTACTGTTGTTGTTGCGTCTAAGACAAGGATGAAGTAAAAAAGAGGCATCAAAATATATTTGAAGTTTGGCACTACAAAATACACGCTTCTAATAAAACTGTCCATGCAGTTGAGAGATAAGTCGAGATAAGCAAATGTAGCTAGTGTCATTGAACTATAATCGACTGTTCCTCAAGATGATGATAGTTGATAAGTTGCGCAGTTGTTTGTTTGCTGGTCTCTATCAGCAGCTAACCGCATCAAGAAGATACACAACACACAACCCACAACAAATAAGTTGTTTGCCACGAGCACAAGCACGAGCTGGGCAATTTGTCTATTTATACATTTGGCACATTTCCCTGCACTAATTCCAATTTGGGTTATTTACTTAACGACGACAACGATCCGGATCCGAATCAATTGCGTATTTCTCAACAACAGATGTCTCTGCGCTCTGTCGCTCTTTTCTTTGTTGTTGTTTTTGCCAAATATTATCTAAATACATTTGTTGTTTTTCTTTTTTTTTATGTAAACTTATCACGTGTTTTTCCCCTTGCTGCTCTTTTATCTAATATATTCTGTTTTATTCACAGGTATCGATTTTAAAATTAGAACAATTGAATTGGATAACAAGAAAATCAAATTGCAAATATGGTAAGTAAGAAATTTATGAAAATTCAACCTTATTGTATAAACATAAATTTAATTTAATTTTAGGGACACTGCCGGCCAGGAGCGTTTCCGGACAATCACCACGGCATATTACAGAGGTGCCATGGGCATTATGCTTGTCTATGACATAACGCAGGAGAAATCATTTGAAAATATTAAAAATTGGATACGAAATATCGAAGAAAATGCCGCCGCTGATGTCGAGAAAATGCTGCTGGGCAACAAATGTGAACTGAACGACAAGAGACAGGTGAGCTATCCAATAATTTCTACGAGAAATAAATGATAATTAGCAATTCATTTTACGTAGGTTTCAAAGGAACGTGGGGAACAACTGGCCATTGAGTATGGGATCAAATTCATGGAGACGTCCGCGAAAGCAAGCATCAATGTTGAAGAGGCATTCCTCACGCTCGCCAGCGACATTAAAGCGAAAACAGAAAAGCGAATGGCAAGTTTTTCCTAGCAGCTATTACTTTGTAAATTTGATGTTTTTAATTAAACATTTGTTTACGATTTCAGGAGGCAAACAATCCACCCAAGGGAGGTCATCAGCTGAAACTGACAGAGATTCGAACAAAGGACAGTTGGCTGTCCAGATGCAGTCTGCTTTGACGTGGCAATGTGCGTGTGGCACTGATGCGGCATGGTGGTAATAATTATGATAATGTATGTGGTAGTAGTTTTCTTAACTCCTGTTAAGTCCCAAAACAAAAACGTTCAACACAACATCAACATCAACAAACGCGAGCAAACTCCCTCTGAATATGCGAGAATAATGAATGAATAATATTAATAATAATAATAGAGTACAGCTATTAATTTGTATTTGCTATACTGAGAACATGGCCAGCAACAGAAAACGTGTACGAAATATGCATACGAAAATACTTATACATACAATATTCATTTAAAGGTTTAAACAAATTAACTGACACGACTATTGTGAAACTTAACCAGCCCGCCCGGCCCGCCTCTATTGCCCTGCCCCCCGCATCCGTACTTTACTCTGCTCTGATCGACCTCTACTCTCTCTCTCACTCTGTTTGTGGGAGGGATATGCATATTTTCATTTTGAATTCTTTATTATGTATAATTTATATAAATTTCCTGTAGCACGAAATAAGCCGCCATGGTTGTTCGGAATTTGTAAAACAATGACATAACAATAAATTAAAATAAATTAGTAAATAAATATATATAGATATATTTTATATATATTTATTTTGATATGCGTATAATTTATATGCGATTTCGTTTATGAATTCATTCAGTCCATTTTCGAGTACACACAAACAAAGAGTCCTTTAATTCGTTTTGTAACGCAGTTTTTAGAGGCATACGCACAATAATCATGCATATTACATCATGATCAATCCATTTAGATATCGAAATAGATGTCATATAGTCGCGGGTGCTTTTTCTCCATATAACATACATAGTACATATAATCCACAATCCAAACTCACATACAGGGCATTGTCAATAAACGAAGCGTTATAATCTAATGTAATACATGCGTATGATAATTAATACTAATTGCGTGATTAGAGGAAAGTGAATAACGAAATGCGCATTATGCAATACGAATACGAATAACAACAACAACATCATCAACAGCAGAAGAATCAGCAGCAACAACAACAACAACAACAGCATCAACAAATGCAGAGCAGTAAAATACATATTGTGAAATTAATTGATAACTAAATCTAAAGGCATATTTGATATTAATTAATTAATTAATTATATATGTATGTACTTGTAATATTAATTATTAAACGTATACAATTTTATATAATAAATCATGTGCAAGAAAGCGTTCTTTATTATTTACGAAGTTTCGATAGATAATATTTTTAGTTTTGATGTCATGACTATTAATAACACTTAAGATTATGAACTTACTTTTGCCATTCATTTGCATAGTGTCTAGAAAATGTTCGTCGAGACTTTTTATAGCCATGCTATTGATTTTTGATTTATATGAAATGTTTTATGTTAGGAAATAAATCAGTTTTTATGCTTGCCAATCAACATCAGTTCAAATATGTTATTTTTAGAATACGAAATTAATCGATTCAGTAATTGCCGAAGCACTTTAGCTGAACAATTTTGAAATTTAAAAAGCATTTTAATGAAATGAAATTTAGTTTTCGTTCCTAATTGAAAATAAAAGTCCACAGCTGTTTTATCTTAGTGAAAATATAATTGAGATAGTAATTAAGTAAATGCTTAAGTAGAAAAATTGCATTGCATAAAACGACAAATTGTTGGTCTTAGGATAAACAGAGAATTGGTTAAGCTAAAATGTAGATACAATTAATAATTGTCATACAGTATAATCTGCTTAGCATAGGTGCACCTCAGTCGATGCTAGCTGCATTTCTGGAGCAGTTGGACAAGTTACACTGTGGTTGAACAATGAATTGGAATTGAGAGCACAACATACTAAACATAATAAACAATACACAAGCACACACACTCGCAACTATACACACACGCTGAACATGGGGATTGGATACATATACATATGTATATTGGATAGATAGATAGATCTGTGTCGAGGGATTCGATGCAGTAGTACATAGTTGTTATAGCTAAGCGTTGTGCTGTTTTGCTACCCTTGATCACGTCCGACGGATTGCACAATTTCTCTTTGCCGCTTTGCGCGCTGCTGTCTGTTACGCCTGCGGCAGATTCTGATAGTAGGTGGCGAGTATTTTCCACGCCTGTGGCTCCATGAAGCCATCGGGCGGACTGGCTCCGGTCTTGGCCAGCGTGCGCATCTTGGTGCCCGAAATGAAGTCAAAGTCATCCTTGCGCTGCGGCTCAAAGAAGGCCATGCGACTGGCAGTCTTGTCGTAGGCGGCCACGCGGAAAGGCAAAATCTAAATCACGTAAAGAAAAGAGCTTAATCAAGTGTTCTACGAGGTGTAAGCAAATCATTAACTAACCTCCATGCTGTCTAGTCCTTGGGCCATCTTGAGCACTCGAGCACCGTGCGTGGCATCGTAGAGGTTGCCATCGGGATAGGCCTGCTTATCGGGATGCGGCATGCCAGCGGGATCGCGACCCACAATATAAAAGTTGGCGCCCGCATTCATGCGTGCCTTGGCATGCCACTGCACCTCTGTGGGACCAGCGTACATCATGGGCGATGGGAAGATGGCCAACACCGTATCTTCACGTCGCAGCACACCAGCATCTAGCACCGCCTGATGCTGAGCCATGCGCACCTGCAGCGGCACATCGTCATCCTTGGTCCAGCCGCCAAGCGGATGCAACAGCAGCACCGGCTGCTTGAAGCCACGTTCCAGCAGCTGACGCTTCGTATCCTGCATGAGCAGCGCGTGGCCATTGTGAATGGGATTGCGCAGCTGGAAGGCAAAGATGGCATCCGCATTCAACTCCTTGAAGCGACTGCGCAGCTCGTTGGGCGTCAGGCGGTACTGATCGAGACCATCGCGCCAGCGAATGCGCTCAATCACGGCCAGTTCACCACCCACCAGATACTCGCCCGACTCCAGCACCTGTTTGCTGTACGGATGCTGCGGATTGCTGGTTCCAAACTGACGAGCGAGACGCTCCTCCTTGCGCTGATAGTAGAACTCGGGGCGACGCAGAATGGCCACCGCTTGACCTTCGTAATTGAGTGTCAAAGCAGAAGCATCCTCGAGTCGCTGCTTGTCCTCGGCACTGGCGCTCAGCACAATGGGTACCGAGTGGTTCTCGCGATAGGAGACATCCAGACCGCTCTGCAACGTATTGAAGTGCAGCGTTTGGAGATACTCATCCTCGCGCATAAATCCACGCAAGGGATAAGCCCAACCCTCAGCGAGCACCTGCACCCATTGCAGCTCCACAGTGCTGATCTCGAGTGCTTGCAGCGACTTGGCCTCGTGACGCAGTGCGTCCGCCTCGCTTGCCTCACTCGGATAGAGCTCGGGAAGCTGATCCACATCGCGCAGCGAGCGCGGTATAATTCCCTCCTGCTCCAACAGCGTTACCAGGAGCTGCGTCGACTCGCGCACCGTATAGCCATCGGTGTTGACCACCAGCTCCGGATGCTGGGGACGCTCATACTCCTGCGTGATACCCGTGAAACCCTTGATGACTCCCTCGCGCGCCTTCTTGTACAATCCCTTAACATCACGCGTTTCGCACACATCCAAAGGCGTGTCCACAAAGATCTCGTAGAACTTCAGTCCAGCATCCTTGTGTATCTTGCGCGCCATCTCGCGATCATCGGCAAAGGGCGACACGAAACTGCAGATGGCCACAACGCCGCTGTCCGCAAACAACTTGGCCACCTCGCCCACACGACGAATGTTCTCCTCGCGATCGGCGGGCGTGAAGCTCAGATTCTTGTTGAGACCCGTGCGTATGTTGTCACCATCCAGGCCATAGGCAGGAATGCCACGGGAGACCAGGTAAGCCTCCAGCTCAAAGGCAATCGATGTCTTGCCAGCGCCACTAAGACCTGGAAAAGGGAATAAGAATAGTTGTTTTTTGTCGATTATACCTAATATTATTTTAAATTAATTCAAGGAATAATAAGAATTGTATTCATCTATACTTTTTTCACTAGAACTAAGAGTCCCTGAAGATTCGATATCGTTATTCCAAATTCCAGAAAGTAGCAATTTCAAATTCCATTAATTTTTCGATTATGATAGAGATTGCACTATGCTCCTCTAATCTTTAAAAATGTTCGGTAATTTTACGTTTCTCTTCTTTATGGGCAAACTATTCGTATCAAAACAATTATTGCTGCCAATCTTATCCATATTTGTTGTTTTCTTCTTTGACTATAAACAAAATTTTACCGAAACCTTAAGTAATTGATGCATAATGTTTTCCATACCACATTAGTTAACTAACTGACCATGTGTATAACAAATTTCATAACTCTACCTAATTTAATAACAGAGATTGAGACGTTTGCGAAGTCTCAGAACGCGGCCTTAAATCATAACTAACACGAGAAATTAAGAGAGATCTGAAACTATCAATTATATCTGTCTGTCGATGGTACTCACCCGTTAGCCAGACAGTGCAGCCTCGAAAGCCCCGACAGAGACCCAGATTCTTACCACGCGTTTCGCGGGTAACATGATGCTTCTGTTCCGTCACATTGGTTGCCACTTGAAGGCACTGCAAAAAAATAGATGGAAACGAGAAGAAAATAAAATCAGAAGAGCCAAACGAGATTCTTTGCTGATGCTGTTTGCTTTGCCGCTGCTGCTGCTGCTGGTGCCACGGTTCGATTTCGATATTAACATAAATGAATATTCATCGAGAGATGACAAGAAGTGCCTACGGGTCGATTTAGGGGCTTTGGACCTGACGCTTTTGACCCTAAAGCGATGCGAGCGAGCAAAAAAACGTTAGTGCTATTCGAGATTTGCTGAATCGACACAGTTTGTTGACCCTTTTGACGACGCCAACTCGTGTGTGAAAGATCGCAAATGGCATTACCCCAAGGGAGCATGAGATAATCATATCCCATTTACAATATACAATAGAACGAAAAAAGGGAGATATGGTCATGGTAAAGAGTTGCGAGCGTGCAGAGCTTATAACGAAATCAATTTTAACAGTATACGTGATTTTATTATGGAAATATAATGATTATTACGCGTTATAATAGAAATTAAATGATTATTAAGCGATATAGAAACAAAGCAATTATGAAGCGTGATTGTGATTCCAAAATAAATAGTTATTCAACATCATGGGCAGCAATCTTTATTATATGTAAATAAAAATAAGATCAAGCAAGATGATATCACATTATTCAAAAAGAAAGCACAGCTTCAAAAGAAATTAGTTTAATAAAATGAAAAAATATATATATTGAATGTTATCTCAGATTCTCTTTCAAAAAAAACATATTAACAACGTAATCTTGAAAAGATTATAACATATATTTCCAATAATTTTGATTACGCAGAATTTTTTAAATTTCTAAAATATGGAATTTTTTACAGGGCAAAAACACAGTCGAGTTTCTGTTGAAAGCTGTTCTAATAATGTGCTATTTGGGTCAAGGAACACTTGAAATCGTCGCGGTTAGACGGTTTTTTTTTGATTTAAGCGTCTTTTGCCCAACTTCGCTGAAGTTGAAGGCATGTGACATTTGTTATTTTGGCGTATGTTCGTACCCTCCTCTTGATGTGCGGATAGAAGCCAATTGGTGGATTGGGCATTGTGCTTATTGCTAAACGGAATGTTTTATTTATTTATTTTGCACTGAATAAAAGACAATTTTGGCACGTTTGACTGGAGAAACAAATACAGCGCAGAGCGTAAAGAAATGCGAAGGCGAAGCTGAAACGTTGACGTTGATTCTCCCGCAACGAGAGTTGAAAGCGAACTGAAAGTTTCAATAATATTTACCCTATTATATGGCGGCCTCATCTATAAGAGCGGAAGCCAAGCTAAGAGAGAGGAGCAGAGCGTGAGTGAGTGTGAGCGAGAGAGAGAGACATATATTTGTATTTAGAGAGTCTGAGCGAAACCTTCTTGACTTGTGGCGCTTGAGATGTGCTCCAGCTGGTTTTACGGATCGTTTTCTATCTTTAAACTGTATTTGTCGTTGTCATCTTTGTACTGCACTGTGTTATGTGTGTCTGGACAATCTTTTCGCATTGTGTTTACATTTTTTCTTTTCTTTTCGCATGCTTTTTTTTAGATTATTCTAATATTATTTGCATCTTGCGACGTAAATGTATTTTCTTGAAATTCTTCTTGGCACCTGTTTAAAATTCACTAAACCAGCTGATTAAATAAACAACAAATGATTTTCAACACAAAGAAACAACCGAAAACTGAATGTGGGGGAAAAAATATATCAAAGTGCTGTAAATAAATTTTAAAGACTATCAAATTAATTTAATAAATAGAAAACGAATTGATATAGCAAATTTCTCCCCTTATAAATTAATGTTGCGATTCAAATTGATTGCAATGACATAAAATAATAATATAAAAGAAATGTTATCAACAGCAAGGCGAATATTAAATACACTTGCAAATTGAGAGTTAGTGCATATCGATGTAGTCACGAAATGTTTGGTATCTATGTATTTAATCATTATTATTATGTGATGGAGTCGTCGTCAGGCCAATCAGGTTTTATTGCTTTAAGGAAATGGGAGTCAAACTTGATGCCACTAAAAATAAACTTTAAGATTGGATAGGAAATAATTCCACAGATGGAATTATTGCACAACTTTTCAAAAGGTATGCTAAAAGAAAAACCTTGTGTATAAGCAAGTTCGGCATTGATTTATCAAGAATCTAAACAAAAACTAAACCAAATATCACTCGAATATGTATACAAAATACTTGAAGAGGGAATTTCTTGAGAGAGTTCAATGTCATAAACTGTTTTTAAAGTGAATTTCGGCACGATGTGAAGTGAGTTTGTTTACATTGGAATGAGAAGAAAACTCACCAAATCACTGCACTTTTCATGGTTTAACAAACAGCATTTGTTGCTGTTGCTGTGGCCGTTGTTATTATTATTATTGTTATTACTAAGGAGATTGGCGCGTTTTGTAAACATTATTATTCCCGAAAAAGGAAAACCAAATTTGTGGTATATAAACAAATATCGCACAAAAAGAAAGCGCAACAGTCAACAGGCAACGCGTCAACAACAATGAGAGACTTTGATAATTAAACAAGTGAGAGTTTTTTGGAGTTGCCCGGACCTAAGCCGAGAAGTGGCCGCAAAATAATAAAAACCCGCTGAACTTTCACGACGAAGCTCGCGACTGCAACTGAAATTTGTTGGCCGATTCGTGCGTTAAATGCAGCAAAAAAAATTGTGGCCAAAAGAGCAAAGAGGACAGCAGACGATGGACAGACAGAAAGAGGGAGGAGCCAAGTTAATAGCGAGTTGACAATTTGCAAAAGCAAAAGGAAATTTTTCATTGAATTTTGTAATATTTGTATACTAAATAATTAAAGTTTGAGATGATGCTTGTTTTAATTGAAGTTTGTGAAATATGACAAAGTAATTTTAAATTCTATTCAAGCATCTATCTAATGATTAATTGCCACTATAAAAGTTATTATCTTGATTATGGCCTATTAAAAATTCATTATTGATAAGTACACTATTCCACAAATAAAAGATTAAAACCACTTGGGGTATGATTAATAAATTAGCTTATCTTCCAAAAATAGTTTTAAGACCTGACAAAACTTTTAGCATAATTCTGAGTAAAACTAACATCATATAATAATTGTCAACTTCATTATCAGATGCTGTTTGCAATAGGTGTAAGCTTCATTACGGTTTAGATAAAGTATCTTCTAGATACATAGGTTGATTATATTCTTCTAGATACATAGGTTGATTATATTCTTCTAGATACATAGGTTGATTATAATCTACAATGGCAAATGAGTTGCAGAAAAACACAAAATTGAAAAACACTTCAAGATCGTGTTGGAATTTGCAGCCAATGTCATTAAATGTATGTAATTACTCTATGTTTTACATTTGTACATTTTGAAAGTCATGTAGTAAAGTAATTTGTAATGTAACGACTGCAAAACAAAACCATAAAATAAATGCTGTGAGTTTATATAAGAAAAAGAAACGAGCCTAGCAATAAACACATACTATTGTTAGAGGGTATGTCAAGACACTTGACACTAGAATTAACTAGATAACTATGGCAAAAATATGAATATTATCTTTTAATAGAGATTAAAAGAACCGAGTAGATTGCAAAGATTGTAAAAAGTGAATGGTATTCGTTTGTTGTCGTCGACCCACATTTGAGTACTCATGGATGGCAAAAAACAATTAGTCGCCAAGTAACAACAGAAACCCATATTTCTTGACCAACATCTGCGCTTATTAACGTGGTCATTCAACTCTGTAGTGACCAAGTTTTAAGCCAAAACAAAACAACAGCAACATCAACAGATCTGAAGTGTGACTGAGATACTCGTATGAGTATTTCAACTTGTTTACAATTCGTTAGCATGGCCCAAAACATAGTTTGACTTTCTTTTCAATTTCAACTAGTTTTACTGCGGTTGCAATAACATCGCATACAAGAGTGTATGTAATAAACAAGCTTACAACAAAACAAAAACCTGTTGACTGCTTCACTGCCGCATTGCATAAGATAAGCCATAACATTTAGCTTATCTATGGCCAAATCATTGGAGCAAAAAACTTACATTTGTTGCAGAGACACAGCCTTGGATCTAATATTGAAATTTCCATAATAAGAATTGCGATGTTTAGCGGTGAAATGTGTTAAATACAAATGTCAACATGTGAATCATAAACATTTTAGCAGTCGCTGTTAACATACTGTTAATTCACTGTTATTAAAAGTAGAATTTCGTTGCTCACCAGAGAATATAAATAAAAATTTATGAGTCGTATTTACGACCTTTCTTGTTGCTTAAGCAATTTTGTAATTTTCTGAAGATATGTATATCCATAAGGTATAGAAAATTGTATTAAATAATAATGACAAGTAAATAATATAAAATCAGATTTGCAATTCAACAAATGTTTTTGAAATTGCAACTTCTTTGTTGGCACAACCTATAAAATGCCGCTTAATCATTTAATTTAAATTTCCTCAACATTTTCGCATTGGCAAGGAAATTGTTTTGTGTTTTGTGAGCTCAGCAATTAATATAAAATACTAACTACGTATATAAACCTAAGGTTGCTTGATAAGCTAATTTGTTGCAATATTCCAGTTGCCTGATTATATTCTACAGTTTCTTATCTATGTGGGCCACTTTAGCAGCATTAGAAACTCTGTCCATACTATACTGTGTGGGTCAGTGGGCGAGGCACGTTGCTAATGATAGATAAGATTGCGATACGGCAGAATATAAAGTGAAATTAAGTCACAAATTGGCTTTTCCCTTTCAAATATGAAATTTGGTAGTTGCATACATAATTTCCGGCATGTTGTTAGGAAATGTTTTTATGAATAAAAAGTTTAAATAGAATTTGTGTTGAAAACTCTAACAGCTGTTTAAATAACCTGTGCACTCTTTACACTTAGGGTTCCATGACCGTGTCACCGAATTTTCTTGACACATTTGTACAAATATTTTGGGGCAGTGGTGCTGCAAGAAGCTTCCAGCTGCATTGTCGATAAATACAACACACACATACATACATATTGTATGTACATACATATGTAAATACATAGTCGAAATACTCACCGTCTTTTGCCGCTTTTTACTGTGCTCAGGTGCTTCATTCATGACGAGTTTATACAAATGCGTCCACCTACTTTGCTAATGCAAACAATACTGATATTTCCACTGGCGAATGAGCAACGATGATTGGTTTTATTCTAAACTTTTTTTTTTTAATTTTTGTTTCAGATGCTACGCGTTAAAATGAATGAAATGTTTAAACTTCGCCAAGTGGGGGTCATGTAGGAACTGCGTTTATTGCACTTATTAACTTTGAGCTTAGAACTAATTAAACTAACGAAACTTAAGCTGCTATAAAAAAATTGAGATTTATTTAGCACACACAACACACACACTCCAATGCAGAGGCACACACACGATTTGCCAAACAGCTGATTGCAATGCGGATAATCTGGTTATCGATAACAAATCGCGTTGTAAGGCATTTAGAGAAGTTGGCAGCACCGCAGCGCGCAAAAAAACAATGATTTGAAAATAAAATTACAATTTATTGCAATTAGCATTCATAAATATTGGTACACAATTAGAGCAAGCCTTAAATTACTAGAACTATGTATATGTTATCTAATAGGGTGGCGGTTGATGCTGATACTGTTGCTGCTGGCCCATCATATTCGGTTGATTGGGCATTTGGCGCTGCAGCTGCGCTACCAGATTAGGCGTTTGCTGTTGATTCATGGTCTGCTGCTGCTGCTGGACCATTCCGCCGCCACCACCAGCTCCGGCACCACCGCCGGCCTGTGGTCCACCACCCATGCCACCGCCGCCCATGCCTTGCATTTGCATCATCTGGTGACGCAGCTGTTGTTGCTGCTGGAATTGTTGTTGCGTTGGCAACACACCGGGTTTGCCGCCGCCCGTGGGTTGCTGGCGTGCATAGGGCGGCACCTGGCCGACACCAACGCCACCGGGTCCAGGTCCCATCATGTTAGTCATCGTAACATTCGGTGCTTGATTCATATACTGTCCACGATTGCCGGCCATCATGCCACCGGGTACTCCACGTTGTTGCTGCTGCTGTTGTTGCTGTTGGGCCGCCACTGCGGCAGCCATAAAGTCGGGATTGTTGCGTTGCGCCTGCTGCATCTGCGGATTGAAATTTCCCATGAGGCCGCCTTGCTGTTGCTGCTGTTGATTAGGAGCCATGCCCACGCCAACGCCAACACCGACTCCGCCAGCGCCGCCTGCCTGCTGCTGCATGCCCGGCTGTTGTTGCTGCTGTTGATACTGATTCTGGAAGTTTTGGAACTGTTGCTGCTGCTGAATCATGCCCTGCTGCGGCATGCCGCCCATGCCCATGTTGGGATTATTGCCGCCAGCGCCGACACCAACGCCCACGCCGACTCCAACTCCACCATTGCCACCAGCGCCGCCGCCTTGCATCATGGGATTTGCATTGGGATTGACCATGCCCACCATACCCTGACCCATCTGCTGCTGCTGCATCATCGGATTCTGTGGCATGCCCTGACCCATACCGCCGGGCATATTCATGCTGCCCATTTGATTGGGTGCCATGGCACGCATGTTGCCGCGCATAAATTGCTGTTGCTGCTGTTGTTGCTGCTGCTGCTGCAACTGATTGGGATTCATTTGCTGCTGTTGCTGCACATTAGGCTGCTGCTGTTGCATGGCATTGAAGGCAGCTGCTGCTTGCGGATTCTGCTGGGCATTCATCTGCTGTTGTTGTCGCATTTGCTGTGCATTCATTTGCTGTTGTTGCGGCACCTGTTGCTGCTGCGCCTGCTGCTGCATGGGATTAAAGCCACCGGGTGGCTGTTGTTGCTGCTGCTGCTGGAAGGAACCAGGCTGTCGCTGGCGCAGCATCTGCGACAATGCTTGCTTCGAGTTCGTAGTCAACGGTGGGCGCTCAATGCGATTCACTAGAAGAGAGTACCAATATAATCAATTGATGCTTTTAATTGCAATTGGTTGAGATACTTACTTTGCATATTTTGCTGATACTGATACTGATTGTGATGCTGCTGCGGCTGTTGCTGCTGCTGCGGTGCATTGTGCCACTGCTGCTGTGGTTGCTGTTGTCCCGGCATGCCTTGTGGGCCGCCTGGTCCGGGTCCTTGCATAAAGTTCATCTGCGCATTCGGCTGTCCATTGCCGCCCACATTAAGCTGTTGTTGCATTTGATTCGGTGCCATTTGTTGCATTTGCTGCTGCTGTTGTTGCTGCTGCTGCATCATTGCATTCTGTTGCTGCATCATGGCATTCGGTCCAAACTGCTGCATGTTCATTTGCTAAGGTAGTGTGAAAGTTTGTTAGTTTGTGCACTAAGAAATGCCTTATTAAAATGACTTCACTCACCTGCATATTCATGGGCATCTGTCCCATTTGGTTGGGCTGCATCTGCTGCTGCATGTGCTGCTGCTGTTGCATTTGCTGTTGCTGCTGTGCATTTGGCGGCTGTTGTGGCTGTGGCGCCAACTGTGGCTGCTGTTGTTGCGTATTAACCACTGGCGGCGTCTTGGGATTCTTAGGCTTACGTTTGCGCGTTGTGGTGCCCTTGCCTCGTCCACGTCCAGTGCCCACCACCGCACTGGGCGATTGATCTACTGACGACGGCGTATCCGCCTTCATAATCTCATCCTTCTGTAAAGGAATTGTACACTTTAATAATTGCTAAATAATTGTTTACGCTTTGTTCACTTACAATGCAAATCTTTTCGGGCACCGGCTCAATGTCCTCGGGAGCCAAAGGCAATGGCTCGTAGTAGTAACTGCTCGGCTTCACCAGACTGTGCGTATGGTATTTGAGATTGCGATGCGCCTCCTCGTAGGTGAGCGGTTTGCGTTCCAGTTTGACAGCGCCAAACCATACCCAGGACAACGGAGCTGGATTCTTGTGACCCTCGAGTATGTCCCAGACGCTGATGCGCTGCTTATCTGAGATGCGCAGCTGCTTCTTGTCCATGTCGCAGATCTTGTTGCCCTTGTTGTCCATGCCATTGTGCTCGCAGGCAATTACCTGAGAAGGAATTGAAGCATTATCAACTGTTTTAACTTTGATTCTACTTTGTTTTACTCACCTCTGTGGGCTGCTTGTAGAGCGGCAGCAGCTGACGTATTACTCTGATGGACGCATTGTTCTTTTCGCCGATTTCCTTTTTGAGTTTCTTCATCAAATTGAGATACAGCTTCTTGGTCTCGTCGCGATCCGTTTGGCTGTCAGACACAAGCGTCGAGTGCACCAACGTAGCCAGCATATCGACCACAGTGGTAAAGAGTTCACGATTGCAGCTCAAATCCACAACGCCCTGACACACCAACTGGGCAAGCAATATAGCCCAATCTGTGGTGGGCGTGCTGTTCTTTTGGATGGCATCAAACATGCCGCCAACCAGCGAGAAACGCAGCTGCAATGCATCCAGAATCTCCTCACGCGCCTGTGGCTCATCAACGCCGCCAATCGTGTCCAGCTACCGTGTGAAAGAAGGTTATTAAAAGGTTTTCAGAAGGATAAATTACAATAATATTTATATATTACCTCGGCAAAGGATTGCAGGCACTGGGAGAGCTGCGAGTAGAGCGACACCAGCAGATTCTCCTTGTACTCGTCCTGGCCCTTCAGACAAGTGAGTATGAGCCCCAAGAAGGGCTGATAGTTGAGTGGCATCTTCTTGTTGCGTGCCGCCAAACTGCCATTGCCGCCATAGCTGTTGCTGCTGTGGCAGCTGTTGCTCTTCTCGCGTTCATCGCCGCTACCAGAGCTGTTGCAATCCGACTTGGACACCTTGGAGAAGTAGTTCATGCTTTCTAGCACTTGACCAGCCACACGCAATATGCGTCCTTGCACCGCTGGCGTCAGTTTGGCAATCAAAGGCGCCACCAGCCAGGTGGATGGCTTCGGTTTATGCGTGGCTTTTACAGCGCCTGGCAACGTCACTTCTTCCATGTGAAAGACGTCTATGGCTGCTCTAGCCACCGTGTCGAGCCAGGCATTGAGCTCCGTGTTGGGACTCAGCGACTGACGATACATGAGCTGCAAGTCGAGCCAGGAAATACGTAAAGTCCACTGATCCAAGTGCTCCAGAATTCGCACAATCATCGCACGCTGATCCAGCTCCGAAATTATGTTGAACTCGGCCTCCGGATAGCAGATCATGTGCAGCACGCGCTGTGCCTGCTTCGCCGTCAGCATCTCATCGATAATCATGTCGCAAAGCTGTTCGGCATTCTTCAGACAACGCTCCAGCACATGCTCCTGGGCGCAGATCTGTTTGAGCACCGCCTGCGCAAACTCCAGTAGCGAGATTTGCTCGTTGCCAGCGAGGCTGTTGCCCGTGCTCGGCTGCAGTGACTCCTGTTCGCTGCCCAGGCTGCCCAACTGCAGATCACTTGTGCCCAATATCTGGCTAAGATCCGCGGGCCGTTGTTCGTTGCTCTTGGGCGTGCTGCCCGGATGCACGGGCGTATTGAAACCGCTGCGCTTGCCGCTGCCAAATGCGCCGCCACCGCTGCCAGACGAGCCCATTCCACTAGCCGTAAGTGGCGTCTTCAGCGCCGCATTGTCCACTACAATGAGTATCGCCTTAAGCACCGCCAGCACCGCTGCAATAGGTATTGTCTTGTGCGCGCCTACCAGCAGATGGCGATCACAACTCAAACGTATGCTGAAATCGCTGCCCACCGCATGCAACGGATTGGGCGACGTGCTCACCGAATACATGCCCGGCTGTGGTATCTCCAATGTCTTGAACAGCTTCAGCACCAGATGACAGGTGAGACGAGCACCTGCTTCAGCGTCCACACTTAACTCGCCACCGCCAGCGCCGCTCACTGAACGTGCCAGCGTGGGCAACGCAAATTTGCTAACGAAATCCGCCAAGGAGAAGCAATGTCGAGCAACGAGTATGCAGACGAAAACAGCCAAGGCATTGTGCGTCTTTCCCTGGCCAATGTCGACTTGTCCTCCCAAATGCGGATAGCGTGGACTCTTGCTGCCACTGCAGAGACTCTGCAACGCTGCAATCCATTCCTCTGAGAGCACATTGCAGCTGGCGGTGAGCTCGGCACACGCCAATGCCACATCATTGAGGCGCTCGTTGTCCGTTTCACGGCAAACAGCAATCACTGCATTCGACACAAAGCTGTAGACATTCGCTGGTGATTCGTGGAGCTGACGCAACCAATGCGGTTCCAGTTTGCCGCCACGTCGAGGCGTCACAAACAGCTCCTGCAGCAGCTGTGGATTGTAGCCCTGTGGCGCCATGCTGTGACGAAAGAGAAGAGGATTAGAGAAGTGTAATTAAATTAAATATGTGGTGGACTTACCTGAGCAACTCGGGCGTATTGAAAATATCCTTGAAGCGCTTAATGCAGTTGAGCTGCTGATAATACTCGGCGGACTGCTCCTTGCCTTGGAGCAGCACACACGACTCATGCAGATCGCTGAGGTAGGCGAGAATGCAACGCTCCGCGGAGCTGCATTCGCTTGGATTGCTAACATGCCGAATGGTGCGACACAGACCCTCAAAGACCGAAACCGTTTGCTCCGGCGACAGCAACAAACAGCTGTTGTAGCGTCGCAAGATGCTGACAATATACAACGCCAACGAGGTGGTGTAACCACGCACCATATTCGACTTCTTCGACTGCAACTGATGCTCCACTTCGGGCAGCTCTTTGAGCAGATGATCGCACAACTCCAGCAGACTGTAGATATTCAAGGCCAGCTCCATTAGGTCAAACAAGAAGGCCACATGCTCCTGCACGGGCAAATAATTGTTGTTGCCCAAGGCGAAACCGTTGAGTTGCTCCAGCACATTGGCGGCACACTGGGCGGTGACCACATGCTGATCAAAGTAGGCCATGTGCTGGCACTTTGCCGTTGTCGCCTCAAAGTTGAACTCGTTTCGGGAATGTTTCTTCACTTTGCCGCCCTCGGCGACATCGATGCTAAACTTCTTCGTAAACAATTTGCCAATTTCCTTGGACATTTTCTTCACCGCATGTTTCTTTTCGTCTCGCTCCTTGCCCACTCCAAAAAGCAATATATAGCGTTGATTGCTCTCGCTGCTGTAGCTGGACATGCTGGGATCATCTTGCGGTATGGGAAAGTGTTTGGTGTACACATAATGACGCGATATGCTAACCGGAGCATCGACGCCGCCAGCATCGCCATCGCCTGGCGCGCCAATCTTTGGACTGTCGGGCGCCTCATGTTGTTGGCCCTTCTCCTTGATGTTCTGCACCAACTTGTCGAGATCATCGTCCACATTGGAGTCATCAAACTCATTGTGCTTGAAGTCAATGCCAATTCCAGAGCCGAAACCATCGTCATCAAAGCCATGTGGAGCACTGCTACTGGGCGGCGGCGGCGCTGGAGGTGGAGGCGAACTTTTCGTTGCTGTCTTGTGCACCAGCGTGGATTCCAAGAGCAAATCGCCGCGAGAAATCAGCGTATGCATGTAAGCATTATGCGAGAAGACATCGTGGCGAATGAGCGCACTAAAAAGCTGCACCAGATTCGTGAACTCGGTTCGCTGTTGGGCGCTGCTGTTGTGCTCGTCCAGCACTGGCGCATCGTGGTCCAAAAAGTGCATAAGAACATGCTGAAACACGGGCAAGCCATCAATGAGGCCAGCGCCGGATGCCAACGAATCCTTGTCGTCTTTGTCGTTGCACATGTCAGCTGGAGTGCTCGTCACATCGATCTGTCGCTTGTCCAGCAGTATGGCCACGACCATTGAGCGATGCTCACCCCAACGCTGGCTGGAGACTGCCCATTCGCAGAGTATGCGGACCGTGTCTGCGTCCTGCTTGGGCTCATAAACAGGACGTTGTTGTGGCTGCTGGGGATCATCCTCTTGGCGTCGCAGCTGCTGAGATGATTGTGGCGGAAAGATGTGCGCATACAGTGTGTCCATGGAATTGCATTGATCCATACGTTCAAAGCAATGCGTGTCCAGATGGTCCAATGTGGCCAGAACAGTGGTATAATGATTCTTGCCCGCACTCAGCCACTTGGAGGCGAACCAACGTTGCTCCGCATGCTGTGTGCGCAGCACAATATCAGCCTCGGCAGCACGCAGCTGACGACGCAGTTCGTGATTGGTGCGTGGACAGCGTGTGGGCATTGGCAACACCGACGGAGCCAGCGGCAAATGATCCAGCGGACTGCCCACCAAATACGAAGGAGCACGATGCGCTGCAATGCCGCTCCAAACCAGTGCCGTGGGACACTCAATCGTAATCACCTGAAGTATGGTGCTCAAGTACAAGATAATGTCGCGATGATGCGGACAATTCATGTAATCCTGTAGCGCCTGCTCATAGGGATCGACAGCTGGCTGCTGCAGCAGTTGCTCCTCTGCTCCTCCATCCATGTCCATGGGCTGTGGCTTGACGAGAGCCTGTTGCTGCTGCTGTTGCTCCACAGCAGCGTTGAGCAGCTGTGCCATCTTCTTGGCCACCATATTGGCCATTTTACGGCACAATCGCTCGGACTGCACAAAATCGTGCATGTATTGGAGTGCAAAGCTTAGCACCAGTTTCTTCAGCGGTTCAACGAAGCTAGTCTGCGTGCGCATCTTGTCCAGCAAATCGAGTATCCAGTTAAGAAACTCTTGACGATCCAGCAGTTGTTCTTCGTACATGTATTTACTCAGCTGAATGCAGTACTTCCAGTACTTCAAGGCATTGCGACTATCCTCGAATTGGCTGCCAATGCCCGAGATGCTCGAGCCAGGCGGCACGGCGCCAGCGTTGGCCACGGCGGCGTTGGCTGCCGCAGACCCACCCAAAGTGGCCAACGCAGTGCCTGGTGCTGATGTCGCGCCTGGCACGACGCCAACACCGGCAACGCCACCCACGGAAACCGGCTGTCCATTGGCAGGACTGTGGATGGGCGGCAGTGGACTGGCCATGCTGGGCACTGGTATAAGATTAGGCGTAGCGCTGCCTGGGGCGTTATTGCCAGTGCTGCTGCTATTGTTGCTGCTGATGGCGTTGCCATTGGTGTTAGTGTTGGTGCTGCTGTTATTTGAAGAGTTGCTGTTGCCATTGGCCTGCAAGCCATGCTTATCATGAGCTGTAACATTAATAAGAATTACTTTAACATGTAGCTATTCCTTGTTAAAACTACTTACATTGCTGATAGTACTCCTGTAGCTTGGGCAGCAGCTCCTTCATGAACTTAATCATGTTGCCCGTCCATTCCGCCGCTGGATCGTAAATGCTTCGCTTCTTATTCTTCGACTCAGAAAAACTCAGTGTGTAGGCCGCACTTAGTTTGATGAACCATGTGGCACGTTGCATGTTCACCTGATTCTCACAAAGTGTGATGAAGATTTCTTCTTTCTTGTTAAACGAAGGCGCACGTTTGGCAAGACTGAGCAGTGGCTTGTTGCCGGCCAAGTCCTTGAACCATGCGTCCACAGTGCATTTGCGACGGGGTGACACCGGCCAGAAATTGTCCTTACAATTAATTTGCTGCTTCTTGCGCACGGTGTCCTGCAGTGTCATTAGCTCCTCCTTTTTTGGCCAGCACACCGCTAAAGAACGCGCTCACCTTGCCCGCATTTACATTGGAAGTATGCGCCGTCCCAAACTCATCGGACAGCGGCGGCGTCGTTGTAAAGCCATGTTTCACATTTGTGGGCGTCAATTCGTCCTCGCGTTGTTTGGCGTCTTGCGGATATATATCTGGCGGCCCGAGACGTGTGCGCTTTAGCGGACGCTTCTCCTGCAACAGCGAAAGCATCTTGCAGCTTTTCTAATTCGCTTTTTCCGTAATTATTTTGCAATTCTCCGCAATTTTCACCAACTCGTACACAACAATAACACGAAAACAAAAATACATTTATCGGTTTTCCATAATCGATTTAAAATGGTTGTTTTACAACACTTAAAATCGGTTGCGGCAATCGATAGAGATGTGCAGCCGGTCGCAATTCTGCCAGTGTGAACACCTGTTTATATATTGTGTATTGACCAGTTTGAATTCATAATAAAATATTCGAGGCTTAAAAATAACGGTATTTTTAAAAAGTATGTCACTAACTCATTTTAAACAAAAACTAACTCAATAATAAAAGAAAATGTAATTACTTGACTGTTACCGCCCAACCAAATGGTAATCAAACTTGCAGCTGTCCCAGATTCATTCATTTGTCAAATTTATTTTTATTAAATGTCAAATAAAAATTCAAAGATAAGGAAGGCACAAAAGTTCATTATTTTCTTTTCAACCTCTCCAGAAGGTTCATGATACGCTCCTGATTGCTAGCAATATGCTGCTGATTGATGACCATTCGCTCTTGGTTGCGAATTAGGATCTTTTGATTTTCTATAAGAGAATTCGCGATCGACTCCAGAATTGTACTCTTCTTGACAGCCTCTTGACTTATCACCTTCAAATAATAGCTACTGTCCTCTAGTAATTCAGTTGTTCTGTCAATTTCGTTACCAAGTTTAATTTTCTTTAGAGCTGGTTCATCGTATTGCTCACAATCATCGGGCTCATGATTAACAATTGATTCAGCTGTTAGCGAGCCTGTCGCAAATTCTTCTGCTTTCCATTCTTCCTCCTCGTGAGCGAAGTCAAGAGAGTCACACATGGTAATCATGACATCCTCCAGTTCGCCTGTCCAACGTCTGCGCTTCTTTCCAGAATCCACTTGAAGAACAAATTCAACTTTTTATAGGAAATTTTTTTGTACGAGACGAAATTCTTACTTGCGTGCTTCTTTTGGAAATGCCTCTATTCCAGCTGTTTTAACGGTATACACCACTCCACTGATTTGTTCACGAATGCAGTAGCTTATAACTCTACCCGATTTCAACAAAACGGTTAGGTTTTTAAAATAGAGACAAAGTTTCTGCGGCTGCCTTAAGGCACTAAAGCTGCAGTCGGCTACTAGAGATGTGAAGAGCAATAGAAAGTCAAGTTTTTTCAATTATCTCTATCGGAAATTTATCGACTTTAACTTTTTGCATTTAAAATATTAATCCAAAAGTTGAAAATAAATCAAAAGATGCAAAAAAAAGTAAATAAACTGTGTAAAATCAACTTTTCACAGTAAATATTGCTGAGAAATGAATCAATATAAAAGGTAATAAAATCGATGTAGCAAAACACTGCCGATAAATCGATAATAGATTTATCGCCACTCTTTTCGATATTCCCTCCGATTGAATTGTTATCATTTCATTCCATTTTCAGTTCCAATTCCCTGTCCAATCCAATCCGTTTTATGTTGCACTTGCATCTGCTTTCTTAATTAAAACAAAATTGAATTAAGCGTCAACATCAAAATGTCCAATAACAACACGGACACTGGTGACACAACCATATTGGCCACCACAAGCGCCACTGTGCAGGATTACTCAACGAATCCTAGCGATGGCGACGGCGATACGTCGTTGGAGCCGCGCGAGTCGCTGGTGAGTTGTTGTTGCCTAAGTAGCAGACCCCCTTTAGACTTTGTCTAATCTAATAATCTGTCTACAAAAAAAACATATTAAAGATAACCACAGCTGTAAGCTTTCTACAAAATACCAAAGTGCGACACACAACGCTCATCCAAAAGCAGCAGTTTCTGCGGTCCAAAGGTCTAACAGCTCACGAAATACAATTGGCCTGCGAGCGAGCCGGCGTCTTTAGCCAAGATCCCAATAATCCCAATACCGTTATCAACATTGGCTCCCAGTTGGCGGTGGTGCCACAACAAACGGCCTTGGGGCGACTGCGTGAACTGCTGCACACAACAGCGTTGTTCAGCGGTCTCGTCTATGGCATCTATTTGTTCTGGCGGGTAACTATTTAACTCAACTGCACATTATCATAATTCTCTATCTTTTACTTACCTTTGCTCTTTATTATCAGAAATATATAGCACCATTTTTGTTTGGCAAACCGAAGAAAAAGCCGGTAGAGAAAGCGCTCGAAGACATCGACAGGAAGGTGGAAACCACCAGCACAACACTCAACAAGGAAATCACAATGGTCAAGGACATGATTACGTTGCAGCAAAAGGAACAGACGCAGCACATGAATCGTGAATTCAGCAACTTTCGCAGTGATCTGGATGCGATTAAAGGCTTGCTATTGAATCGCAAGCAATTCGCATCGCCGGTGGCATCAATGACACTGCCCACAATTCCTGCCTGGCAATTGGCCAGCTCCCCACATCGCCATCGCCATAGTAACAACAGCCAGTCGGACAATGACAATGATAAAGTTGATGACGCCGGCTCCGGATCGGGTTCATCTGAAACCGAAGTGGTTACCAAGAACAGTGATTCTAGCTTGGAGATCATGTAAAAAATAAGAGAAGAGAGCCATTTAAATGGAAGCTATTTTGTAAATTGAATTGATTTAATTTAGACGGTTTTTGCGTTTTGCGATTCAGCATTTCTTATGTGTTTAATAATATAGTCCACGGCTAATCCATATCCATAAACGCTACCAAAAAAAGATAACACGAAATACACTCACACGTATATACGAATATATAAATACCTATATAAATACACATACATATAATGATAATAATAAAAGCAGGTTTTGAATAATTGAATTGAAAGAAACTTTAATTAGGCGATTTGTTTTGTTAATCTATGCGACAAGAGCACCGGGAATTTTTATTTAATCAAAAGAAAAAACAAATTTGAAATAAATGTGAAGGGTAAAGGGTTCTTGTGGTGGGGGCGACGTGAAAGATTATCTTAGTTTACATTTGTTTTGAACTTATGATAAGAATTTTCATTACTTTTGTCTAAATTGCCGAATTTTGTATTTGTGTTTACGATTTTTTTTTGTATAATTTTCTTTACTTTCGCTACATTTCTATTAAATTGGCTAAATTCCCATTAAATTTGATTAGGATTAGGGTAGACACGATGGCATCCACATTTGGATTCAATTGTGACAAAGACCCGTTTAAAGGTTTATGTTCATTGTGCGGTGCGTTAATATTAATTAAATTTGTTTTCCTCTTGTTTAGACCCTTAGCTTTCTATTAGCTTTTTTCAGCTTATTGTTTTTTTGGTTTTTATTACAAATTTGGTTCTCTGCGCGATCCGTTCATATTGTAAGTTGTTGCTTCGACTACTTAAGATAAATGTGTTTTTATCGTTTTGTACACGCGATAAATTAGTTTTGCTTTAAGTAATAATCCTAAAATATACGATTTATAGTCTCACAAAAGATTGTTGGGGGCTTATTACATACATACATATTGTATTTATATTAATAATTTATAAAATTTAGAGTGCTGCACGGAATAAACAATTCAAGGGAATTGTTCTTCAGTGCCAGTGCTATATTCTGTTTCATCTTCGTGTGTGTTGTGTTGAAAGATTGGAAAACAATTCTCGTATGTGTGTTTGTATTTTGTATTTTCGTTATAAGTGGAACCCTTTTTTCCTACCCATACTAAGTATGCACATCAACTTGTACCTCAATTGCATTGTAAACTGTAGGGTAGCATTGCCAAAGAATTAACAACAGCCAGGCCGTAGTTATCAGCTATCATATACAGTATATATAAATTGTTAATTGATAAAAAAAAACATATGTACAATTATTTAAACTTTGTAACCATTACGCAGAATATTTCAAGGGGGTGATTTAACACCCTCGTGATAATGTGTTAAATCGAATATATGTATAAACGCTAAATGAAAAGGAAACACAACAGTGGTGCACAGCTTAGCTTAGTCGAAAGTGAAAATAGACAATAGCTAGAGTTTACGTTTAGTTTACAAGTAAAAATCCATCGAATCTAAACCGCTGAATTGATGACTGCTGTGCTATTTATGCTGGTTGTACCACCAAAGGCCGATGCTGCTGCGGACGACGTGCTCGCTGCCGTTGCCGTAATGCTCACAGCCGCTGCGGCTGCTGTTGTGCCACCATCCGGATAACCTCCTGAGGCTGGGGCCGGCGACAGCGACATGGTCGATGACGATGGCGATGAGCAATCGCTTTGCACACTCATTGTGGGCGAGGCGGCAACCAAATTACTGCTGCTACTCGTATTGCTGATGGTCAGCGGAAATTGCGATGGCGTGCCGGTTGGAGTGTGTGGCGAGAGTGGTGTTAACACGGAAGACGTGGATAACGTCGGACTGCCAATGCCGCTCGTTGTGCTGCTGATCGATAATGATGGTGCTGTGGTTATGCTATTGCTGTTGCAACTGTTGCTATTCGCTGTTGTCGGCGTGGCAGGCGTTGTGTTGGCTGTCGATAGTTGTGTGGCTGTTGCAGTTGTCGCTGTTGTTGCCGGCGGCGATTGTTGCTGCTGATTCGTATTGGTGCCAGCAGCAGCTGCTGCTGCGGCGGCACGTTCGCGCTCGCGATCACGTTGCGGCCGGAAGGCTTCACGCAACGCTTCCACACGATTCTCGTTGGGTCCCCAGCGCGCATAGCCAGCGCTATTCTGCAGCCAAACGACTTGAGTGCCCTGCATGCACTTGATCAACACCTCGGATCTGTGAAAGGTAAGGAAATCAGCAAGAACTAAAGAGAATGGGCCTATCTACTTACTTTTGCATCATGTGCTGATAGCCATGTCGGTACTCGTGTGCCATGCCCAGCACCACCATGGAGCGACGCTTGTACATGCTCTCCTCCAGCTTGGCGATGCTCTTCCACTCCGGCAGAAAGACAATAAAGCTGCAAAGTCACTTGATTACAAATATGCTTGCGACAAATAAGTTTAAGGCATCTTACCTAAGTGGTTCCATGGAATCAGTGAGCAGTTTATCCACATGCAACAGGCACGCCTCGATGAGCTCCTCGCAGTGCGGCGGATTCACTTGGAACGAACCGGAAACGGGCTTAAAGTCAAGAAATGGGCTGCAGAAGAATTTATATTAATATTGATCAGAAGTTTTAAACTGCACACCAACTCACCCCCTGGAACCAAAGTAGGCATCCGTGTCGGCAAACGCCGAGCAATATTGCCGAAAATAGGAATTGAAGGGCGATGCAAAGCACTCGAAGCTCACACCAAAATGCCGATGCAGACACTCAAAAACTGGCACTGGCAACGCCGCCTGCGTCAACTCTGCCTCCTGTGACGAGTTCAGAGCATTGCCCAAAAACGTTTGATAGCGCTTAAGCAGACACCACACACGACCGATGAACAGATCGAACTTCTTGTCGTCGAAGCAGTTGTGACGGTAGAGCTGCTCCAGCTTCTGCAGATAGGTGAGGTTGATGTACTGTGCATCCGGTTGATTGATCGTTGCGGGCGTATATTTGATGATCATGTGATCGCGATCCTGTAGATATTCAATGGCCGGCATGCGTGGCGAGGGCACCGCAAACTGTATGGGATAGCACCAGACCTTCTTCAGATGCGGTGGGGGCGGCGGTGGCGTTGGCTCCGGTATTCCATGTTCTTTCAGCAGCTGCAGATGACGTTCACGTATTTTACGCGCATGCTCCGCTGACAGATGATAGATCTTGATGCACAAGGTTTCCACTGAACTCTTTACGGTCTCCACCAAATGCGGTTCGCACTGTCGTTTTAAATGCGCCAAACGATCTTGGAAATCTTCGTAACTGGCGCCCACAGTGCGACGCAACCATTGAAACGTATCCTCCACATTCCATTTGACGACCTTCTTGGACTCGGCCGGCGCCGATCTCGACTCGATGATTTGCTTGGCCGCCTCGGCGTATCGTGACAATTGTTTGCGTGCATCGCCGGTAAACTTGGGCTTGACTATCTTGATTGGTATGTCGGCCATGATCTCGCGATACATGGAACTGGAAATTTCTGGCAGGCAGCTGCTGGGCAACAATGGATCGCAACCGGTATCGATCACTTTACGCTCCATGAGCCAACGATTGAAGGAGTCACGGGGCGCCTTGATGTTCTCCCGGCGCATGCACAAATCCTCGTAGGTTTTTAGCAACTTCATGCTGAAGGCAGCGCGTAGAGCTTCAATCTCCGGATGCGGCTGTGGTAGCAACGTCGGCGGCCGCTCCACGATTACTGCATTCGTGCAGACTTCCAGATCCCAGGGACCAGCGAGCACAAACTTTTTCATCGGCGGACCACCATGTGGCCCACCCATGTGATGCTGCTGTTGCTGCAGCTGCTGATGATGCGGGTGTATGTGCATGTCATCCGATGGACGCCGCTTCAGATGATGATGTTGATGTTGCTGCTGGTGCGGCGTCATGGGCGTGGGTCCAACCCCCACTCCACTGCCGCCGGCATGGCAAATGCCCAGCGGATCGGTTAACGGATCAAAGGGCCGTGCACCCGGCATTTCCCACAGCGATTCACCTGTCACCTTGTTCCAGTAGTAGGGCCGATTCTCGCGTTTCGACCAGAACTTGCGCCAACCTTGATTCACAAGCTCAGCGGTCAATTCCTCGCCATATCCACCAGGTCCCAGCGTGGGCGGACCTTGCGGTGTATGCGCCATGGCCTCAAGCGTGGGCGGCGCATGATGTGTCTTGGTAGGCGTTGATGGCGACGAGCAGCTGGCCACGGGTGAGCTGCCAGCGCTCATCATGTGACCATCGCCCGAACCAGAGGCTGATGACGTTGCAGTTGGAGATGGCGTCATGTTATTGGAGGCGCTGGCTGTCAGCTGATCCCAGGCACTTTGGGCACTCGTGCTGGGCTGCATCATAGGACTGACGGTCCCCGTGGAGGCGATCACCGAAGGCGATGATGGCACCTGCAGCCCAGCACCCAGATTGTGCATGTTACTGCTGTTGTTATTAGCTGCCATTTGAGCTCTGCAAGAAGAAAGCAGTTAAAAGGGATCGCTAGGTGAATAAGTATTCACGAATTATAATTAAACCCTCCATACACAATTTAAACTGGCCCTATACGTTTAAATGATAACTAATAGTAATAAGAATACACAATTAAAACCATGGTATTTTGTTTTGTGTTATTATTAACTTTGAAAGTTATATACCAAAAACCTAAATAAATTTTCGAGCTTCAAACGGTTTTTTTTAAAGAGTAGACCTTCCTCTTTATAGCTTCGCATGAACTGATAACACCCTGTGCTACCCTTTTGGATAGCGGGTATAAACAAAACACACTTGCTTGCAGACACAACACGCACTTGTCATCAGCATATTAACATCGATTTGTTTACGTTTTGCCACTGCGTGAGAGAGGGAGCGAGCGAGTATAAAACTGACGGGCGAGAGCGCGCGCGAACAAAAGAGATAGAGAGGCAAGCAAGTCTAGCAGGCAAGCAGTAAAATACTTCGGTTCCAGCTTAACGGCGACTAGTCGGCAAGAAACACTCAGCGAAGCAGCAACGCAAGCCGGAGAGTACGCGCAAGTGGTTGCTAAAAGAAGGATCGTGCGATGAGTGTGACGCACACACTTGGATGTATACAAGCGTATTAAATATGTCGTTATTACTGAGACATACTTCACAAATTATTCTCCCCCCTTTCCACCACAGACCCACCTTGCATTTCTAAGTTTGCCGCGTAAAGCTTTTCACTCTCTCTCTATCTCTCTCTGAGAGCGGCGCGCATGTGTGTTGTGTGTTTATGAGAGAGCAGTAAGCGAGTGAGAGCACGACGAATGAGAAATCAAAACAAATTGCAAAAGAATAGAGATTTTCTGCCTGCCTGCTTGTGTATATGTTTTGACGAGCGTGTACCTAGCGTATGCGCACCGCACAAAATCAAAATATACAAAAATATTTGCAGGCACACTTTGTTGTTGCTGCAATTGACACACACACGCACACGCGAGATTGCATTACATGCTATAAACATTTCCAACTATACAATTAGAAACAAAAAAAAAACAAACACACTAACAACACTCAATAGCTGCTCTGTCTGATGTGGTTTCATCGTGTCGACGTCATGCACACAAAAAATAATGGCGCGCTTTTTACATCCAAAACACACACAGACCTCTGGTGCTAAAAACATATTTTTTTATAAATTAAACATTGGACTTTTGTTGTTTGCTATTTTTTGCGGGGGCGGCGCAACGTAACATTTTGGCGCGCGGGCATTTGCAGTGTGGCATTAGTTTTGTGTCGCTTATATTGTATTTATAAACAACATTGTGAGTGCACCGAAAATTTCTCTACACTTTCTTTTCAACCACATCAATATAATCTACGCCTTGCTGCTGCTTGCTTGATGTATGTGGTCATAATATTGAACGCGCTTAAAATGCCACTAAACTCACCTATTTTCAACTATCCTATTATACAAAACACGCACTACGTGTTTTCAAACATTTATAACGCTCGTACGTAATTATTTGATACGATTTATTTATGTTTTATAAATAAATTTCTGAAAAACTCGTCTTCCAGAAGTACTTCACCAGCTAAGTGTGACCAATCACCTCAATTGTTTGCCATAGTGGCGGAAGAACACGCACCGATAAGCGCAAAAACATATCGAAGCATTAATTTACATAAATATGCCTTTTACATAGTTAAATTAATTATTTTAATAATTATTTAGCCAAAATTACCCACTTCAGCTTACATGAAGTCCATAAATAAAGAAGAATTAAGCGAAAAATACAATTAATCGATAAAGTCAATTCACCGTCAGTTGGAAATATACCATTATAATACCAGCAACAAACAGGTGCAGATAAATATTTATGTACACACAATTCTGGTATCTACGAGATACTATTGCGTTCTGTATGCTGACTGAATTTTATTCATTCTGGATGGAGGTTGTGGAATGTTGTTTGTTTACCAACAGTAGTATTTACATATACATATATATTTGTAACTAATTTGTTGCCTGCAATTTAAGGCAAATTTCAACGCTAATTGTGAGATCTGGCTTAAATCTGTTGATCAAGCGTAACAAATTCAGTTTTTTCGCTTTTGAATTATTTGATTCCAACTCGTATAAAGTAGACAGATTCACCAGTAAGCTCTCATTCAATGATTTCTGTGGATTCAAATTGATTGCACGTTCATACAAGTTGATGGCATCCTTCAGTTTGCCAGCGTACAGCAAACAAACGCCCATATTGTTCAATATCATTGTATTGCCCGAATCTAAATGCAGCGCCTTTTGAAATATTAGATAAGCCTCTGGAAAGTCATTTTTGGCCACTGCAATTAGGCCCTTGTCCACCAAATCACGTAAATCCGGAGTGGAATTACTATAGACAGAGAGAGGATATTAATTATGTGTTATTGACATAGATAACTTTACTTACATTTCGCGCAATCGTCGCGAGACGGCAAACTTTTGCTCTGCCCCAAAAATATCACCAATTTGCAGATAGATGCGTCCCCACGCCGAATACAACGAGCGCTGCTCCTCTTTGCTTAGACTAGAGCGCGACAGTAGCATGCCGCCCATTATATCATCAATCATGCTGAATTTCTTCATCTACACAAAAAGAACTATAAATTAACAATATAAATCCTTTAATTATGTTAAGGTCTACTCACCATTAAAGCACAGTTGATTATCGATTGCAAGACTCGCTCGGCGCGTCGCTGCCAAAACTCCGCAGCAGTTGCTTGCTTCAATCCCTCATAATGCTGTTTAATCTCATTGCTAATCACATGCAACTCGGAGAGCTGATCCAAGGCCAAATGCGGCTTTCCGAGATAAATAGGTAGCTCTGCAAGCAGCAAACGAAAGGAAAAGCACGCAATGGAGCCTTGTTTGCCATTATACATCTCAGGATAGAACTCGTAGAACACATCTGGTCCATTTAGTTGCCCAAAAGGTTCCGCCTCTGCTTGCAACAGATCATACTCGTCCAGCTTGGCCAGCAATGCAAGACGTGTGAACCATAGTTGCAAGGAGTGAGGTGAATGCTTCGCTGGTTGTCCAGCTCGTCCATAACCCTGACCATAAATGGTCAACAGTCGTCCAGTCAGATTGACGGCAGCGCGAAAGCAGCCAGCATTGATGAGCGTGCGTATGCCGCGTTCATCCTGTGTAACATTCTCCACGCCCAGGATTTGACGCTGCTGCAATTCTGCTTCACCCAGCTGTTGAGTGACTGCAATACTGATGGGATCGGGCTAAAAGAGTTAAACTATTAGCATTTGCATTTGATTTCTCATTATTTTATACCCGCTAGCTAGACAAAAGAAAAGTGTAGTAACTCAGGGACTTTAAATGAAATGAAGTCAAAGAAGCTAGTTAATAATCGGTCAAATTAGTGCAACAATTGATTTTTTACATGTTCTAGAGAATAGTTATCGGGTATATCAGCTTGTAGTGTGTAATTACCAAATCGTTGGCTATGTGTATGCCTGGCATTACGAGGGGCGTTGAAAGGCCGCCCGCTTCATTTGGTGTTGGCACCTGCCACAGATTTCTAACGTCGTCGCTCACTTTGATGGGCTCCTCGGCTTCAGCTGTTTCCACATACTCGGGCGGTTGGAATGTGCCCGTAAATGTGGTGGACAACATATTGCTGCTGCTGCTGGGTTTGTCGACTGGCGGCTGCTGCTGTCCCTCTTTGGCCTTAGGTTTGCTAGTTGTCAGCTCATCAAAGAAACTGGGCGGATCGTTTGCGAAGTATTCGCTTAAGCGTCCGTTTGAGTTGTTTGTCATCCCGTGTTTTCAATGTGTGATAGAGATGGAGGAACATCGATTGCACTATCTATCGATGTAGCAATGTCTTCCAAATATCGATTCTTAAAGTCAAGCATCGATGTGACCAATGATGGTCACACTTGTTTATTGTGTTTATTTTCTGCACCTGTCGATAATCTACAGCACCCCCATCGTAATATCGATTTGCTAGCAACTTGCTAAGGTCACACTCCCAACGGTTGTTATACTAATTTGTATAAAATAAATTTTTAAAATACAATCCAATTATGTATAACACTTGTAGTAACGCTGCTGCTCTTGTCATTTGTATTGTAATATAACTTATATTATGCATGGTACACCACTTATATACACCATCATATATAATAAATAGCCTTGCATTGATATAAGCAACAAGTGTTGCTCTACTATAAAAAATGTATATGCAATTCTAAATGTTTTAAGTTCAAATATTAAATTTTTCTTTCTAATTTTATTTATTGCAATTGCATTAAGGTTACCATATAATACAAATCGAAATTTAAGGTTATGCTTAATCTAGAAACATATCGCCATTTGATGACCACAAATTTAACATTAAAATTGTATTTACAAAATCAGCGCCTGCGCATTACAGATTTGTAGAGCGCCATCTCATTCTTGTCCGCTCTCTCGTTCATGCTCTCTCTCTCTCTCTGACTTCACTGACCATTGAAAATGGTTTCGGGATAATAGCTGGGGGCGTTGAACATGCGCGGGAACCCGTTGGCATCCAATTGACCCACAGGCAGCATAATATCACTGAAATAAGTGAAACGGAAAGAATAAGTACATATGGATGTATGTATATGTGGATAAGTGTGTATGTGTTAGTGAGTGTATGCAATTTGACGCCTGTAAATGATCAAACACAGCGGGGCGTGCGGCAACAACTGAGGGGCAAGGCACATGCTACACGCATGCTCTCGGGTTTTAGTTTTGGGCATCACAGCAGAGCACGTTAGCAACGTTGGCGATCAGCAGAGCTCGAAGAGCTCTATAAATATGCATAGGACCGTGGCACAAGGAGCTGCAAAATTGGACATAAAACACGCTCAAGTGCTTTTTAGAATAAATAGCACCGGACCGCACTGAGTTGGGAATGGAGGCGAGAATGGGAATGAAACCGGGGTCTGAAAATTGGTCTGCTGGTAGTCTCAATGAATGGCCAGCGTATGGTTAGGGAGTGTTAAGGCAAGCAGACGCAAGTGTTTTACGGTCACTTAAATGAAATTCTTTTTTTTTATGCCAATTCGAAAACAATTGATTTTTGTTCGTTGCACACTCTCAAGCGTTGAATGAAATGTTTTACGAGTTATGTGGAAAACATATTGTAATTAGTTTTTGGGCGACATATTCCTAGCATTTGACCCTTAAATGTAAGTCAGCTAAAGTGGCGTTTGAAATTTTTAGAAATTATTAGGAATGTCGTTACAGTTATGTGTAACAAAATTCTAGTTCTAAAATTGTATTTGTGGGGAAATTCCAAAACAAACTTCTCTAACGTGTTGCCAAATTTGTCTTTGCACCTGCTCCATTAGTAACTGATCTAATTTCAAACAACGTAAAAACGTTATTTGGAACTTACGGTCTTTGCTGCGGAGTGCGATCCCTTTGCCTGCGATTCTTGAACCAATTCGAGACCTGCGTCAGTGTCAGGCCAGTCTTCTTGGCTAGCGTCTTCTTCTCGTCTGGCGTGGGATAGCGATTAGTTAGATAGCAATCCTTGAGCGCGTTACGTGACTTTTCCTTAAAGCAATAGACTGTTTCCTCGCCATCCCAAATAGTCTTTGGCAGCGGATACTTTTTCCGCAGTCGATACTTGTCCACAGCACCCAAAGGACGACCGCGCACCTTTTCCGCCTCTTTGTAGTGGGCCTTGAACCACAGACTCTGCAGATCCACATGGTATTTGATGGAGAAGCAATGCGTCTCTAACAGACTGTAGAGCTCGTGAAACTGTCCCAGATTGTAGGCAACCATAGCGCGAGCCCGCAACACACTCTCATTGGTCTTGAAGAATTCGCTGGGTGGAAGGCTGCACAGAAAGTTGGTCAGCTTCTCAATGTCGCCCTTTTGCTGCAGTGCCTCGCACATGCATTGAATCTAATTTTAAGAGATTCGATTAATCAATAGAGTTGGTTAAAATCAGAAGTTGGGAAGTTGATTTACTTGATCCGTGGAGAACTGCAGCATCTTGGCATCGATGGGAAAACTACCCACGGCGGACATGTTGTGTGCTGCAGTTAGATTGGAGATCAAATGGCCACCACTTGATGCTCCACTGCCACTCAGTCCAACTGGGTTGCGTTGTAATCCCGCACAGAGTGCATCCGTTTTTGTATTGCCATTGAGATCGCCCAGTGCGCCGCTACCGTTCTCGAAAATAATACTGTTCAGCGAGGGATAATGTGTGGGCGTGGTCGATGCTGTGGGCGGCGGCGATTTGTCATAGTCGTTGGTTATGTCCTGGAAACGTCGCTCAATCAGATCCTTTTCTGCGGTCTCGTAGGGCGCAAATTTGTCTAGCTGCAAAACCGTTTTACAGGAAATGTTTCCGCGATAACCTGTAAAGAGAAAAGAAAAAATTGTAATTCAAGAACTTTCGCAAATTTTGTTTCATCATTTCCCATTTCTTATTTTACAAGAGAATTTTTATTTATTATCACAAATAATGAAAATAATCTTATATTTGAAGAAATATCAATTAGTGTATTGATAACAGTAACTAAACTTGATATTCAATATTTTGGATTTTTCAATAATTCAATATTGAATTATGTTCTTAGTGTTATTAATGAATTCGTAATGGAAATGTTTTTTTATGTTTTTAAGAAGAACAAAAGAATAATAATTCGATAACTACAAAAAAAAAATAAAAAAAGTGTATGATTAAAATGATAATACGGAAACTGATGAAAACTATGTTTGGGTATTGTATTCTAATTCTGGAAATTTGTTAATGATTTCTAGTTTTAATTTATGTAGCACGTGTGAACTGAACTTTACACTATTGGCTTTGGTTTGATCGAGTGTTTATGTTTCTTCGAACCTCAACGAAAATCGACGCAATAAAATTCGCGCTCTCACGTGCTACTTTGGAGCTCAGCAAAATTTAAGTGCTTGATCACCCCTTTCCACCCGTCACTCCCCCTCGAGTTCCTTAAGAACTACCCCCCAGCTCAGTTAGCTCCCCGCGTCAGTCGAAAATGCATGTGACTAATCAAATTCTGCACATGAGCAACGCTTTGCTTCATTGGTGTCTTTCGACACCTCAGACCTCAGACAGAGGGCATAATAATAATAATACATATCATATTGACCAGAAAGAGACATGAAGCAAATTGTATATACAAAGACATGCGATACATTCATTTTTACATACTACATACATACAAATAATACATATACATATGTATATACGATATTGCTATGCGATTACATGCATAATAAATTGTTCTTGGGTAGAAAGTACACCAAAGTTTCCACTTATTTTTACTCCGAACTTTCATAATGTTTTACAGAACTTTGATTACTTGCAGAAAATGAGCAATTTCATTCATAGTTTAATTGAAGTTTCCATCAAAGTCGCGTTGTGAAGTCTCTAGATTCTTTATTTTATTTTATTCTTCTAGTTTCAAATTACTTACACTGAGAGAAAAAGTTTCAGAAAATTTCATAAAATACTAGCTTAAAAATGAAAAGAAAAAAAACTAGATAGCATAAAATAAAAAGATAGTTCTCTGAAATTAACCAAAAATTGCAGTAATACTACATGAAACTAAGCAATAGAAATTGATAAGTTTTTAAATAATCTGATCTTTGGGAATTTCAAAAGGAAAATATTTGTATTAATTCTTTAATTAACATTCTATTTGTTTTAAATTATTGTACACAATTTGCCATACTTGTTTCATTATAACAAATTTGTCGAGCTCATTTGAGCGTCTCAAAAATGTGTAATCTTCAGCAAAAAATGCATTAAAACATCACACAATAGTTTGCAAGGCTTTAATTGTTTATGCAGCGCCTCATTGACGCCTGTTTCATGTAATTTAATATTCCCATTTTTACATATAAGTGAGTGTATCTGCTGTATCTGTGTAATTTGGCTATAACTGATAAGACTTTTGGCTTACCAGCATTTGGCAGAAATAACGAGCCATAGGCCATAGGAGAACTGATGTTATCGTGTTGCACGGCTGAATGATCCGATGAAGTGCCGCCGGAACTGGTCGAGTCTAAATCCCCATTGATCGACACGGATAAATTGGTGCTATCCATGTTTTTGTCAAACATATTTTGTTGCACAAAACGAACTAACTATTCACTTTTCTAATATTTTTGTTTTTCAGTTTTGCACACTCGAATCGTTGAAATTGTCCATTCAAACATAAGAGTTTATTAACGGTTGAGATGGATATTATAATTTAAAACAATATTTTGTTGAGCACTGTTCGGCTGGCGGCAACTCGAACTCGACGCTTTCGCTTTTCAAACACAACTGCAAGTGGCAAAAAAAGGGAGCAACGATAGCAGCAGCAGCGAAGACGAATGACGAATGCGAACTGCATTCAAGGCTGACTCCCTGCTTGTGGCCTGAAACGTTTTGGAAGTGGAACGGTGCCTGCTGCTCACTGCTTGCGGCGCAAGTGCGTCTGTGTGTGCGTTAGCCTGCTAATTAGGGGTTGTTTATTCGCATTGACTGGTCCTGTTTGCAAGTGGGCGTTGCCAAGTCCAGCCGCAGCGCCATTTTGAATTGCCAATGAGAAAAGACAGACCAGCACACACACACACATGTAGAGGTGAGCATATGTTATCTAACATTTAGCATAAACGCCGTTGTCGTCGTCGTTGACATGACCTCATTGAATCGTTTGTGCGAGTATCTAATGAATGCCGTGTGCAATTCGTAGAATTTACATCAAATTTCTGCGGCATTGCTTAATGCCAGTTTTTGGTTCGAGTTTTGCATATGAAATCAGACTTTAAAGTCACCCAAAAACTGGCTGCAATACGATGCCCAGCCACCACAGTTGTCTCTAGCTCTCGCATAAAAGGGCGCAATGCAAAAAGAAGTGGAAATGGTTGGAGAAAAATCGTTTGTAGCTGCTGCTACTCTGCTTGTCATCTAATGGCATCAAATTTCAATTACAGAATGTTTCGCTCATTCACAGTGCGCCACTTCAGTTATCTGTATTTGTGTGTGTGTGTATGCGTGTGATCAAATAGTGACATGACAAAGGTGACAACAGCAGCAAATCCACAAAAAGGCTAAACAATGGCTGCCCCGGCAACAACAGCAACAGCAGCAGTAGCAGCAGCATTTTATAGCTGTTTGTTGTTGAAAAGATTTCAATTTAGGCATTAAATTAGGAGGGTTGACAAAAATTCGTCACACTACCAAAAAAAGTAGAAGAAATCCATGTGCATGGTCACACGCATTTACACAAGGGACCCTGTCGATTTGTCACACCATCATCAACAGCTCGCGATCAATTTGAAGAGGGGAGAGAGAGCTGTCACTTCGACAGCGCCACAGGTGCAATTTGGAATAGTTATCGATAAACGATTCACACAGGAGCTTAACAGCAGGCAGCTTTTACTGCAGTGCAACCCTAGAAATGGGTGTTGCTGGTGTGTTTGCCCTCTAATTGACCGCAACAAGCAACGGCTTGTAATCGCATTAGGCTAATTTTATTTGTACTTTATTTGATTAACACAATCACGTGTCAGGACTTTGCTGCCAAGCAATAATACTTTTCGTAGCATCGTCGCAAGCTCAACGACGGACGCGCTTTCATTCCCACACTATCATGTTGTGCTGAGCTTTGCAGATTTTTCCCTGAGTTTCGGTGTCCGATTCAACATAATGCCAGGGCTATATGTTATGCCAGGGCAGCGAATGCAGCCGCACTCAAGTAAAAGTGCATTTGGGTAAGAATCGAGGATGTTTGTTGCAATATTTGGTGATGCAATTTTTGTGCTTATACGTAGTTTCTAACAACTGTGAAAGCTGCCAACTGCTATGATCGACTATGAGATACCTTTTAACGGTATAAAACTTATTTAATATATTTTCATTTATATAATAATAAATTTAAATATTAGAAAGGTGATTTTATGTGATCTATGTAAGACCATCAAATATATAATTGTAAATACAGAAAAGTATTAAAATCCCAAATAAAAATTATTATTGATATGGTATTTCAATACAAAGAACAAGATTAATCAGATTACCTCCGTAAAAACTAATTTGCTAACTATTCCTATTCAAATTGTTAAGAAGTTCAAGTGATTTTATGTGTACAAAATTAATTTTTAATGAATGATTAGATTGATGATTGGATAATAAATTGTTCAATACAATTATGTATTATTAAATATGGTTCCTATTGGCTGTTAAAGATTTATACTTTATACCCTTTTCCCTATATATATACCGGGTATAAAATGATACTAGCCAATGACATAATACAATGTATTATAATACGAAAAGTATTTCAATATCTGTTTCCGTTTCTGTAATCCATATTGCCCTGCTCATTTCGGTTATGCAGATGATATTGGAAAACGCTTAGTCATAACTTCTTATGTAACCAATGTCTATTGTCATCTTTGTCAAATGTGCACAAATTGCTTAACTTCTTGCTAAGGATGCCTGGAGTTTTTCAGAAAGAATAACCTGTACAGTAATCCCTGTCTAATAGCCCAGAAAATAGAGCAACCAAAATACACGACAAACCCACCAAACAGCTTAACAGCTGTAATCCCAAAATTCTGAACAAAACGTCTGCAAAGTGTTTGGGTCTCCTACACAGAGTCTTTTACTCAGTCTCTACTCCCATTCATGCTGCAGTCTGATCCCTTCTGCTCTTTATCCGCTTGTCGATCGCACAATAATGGGCAAACTGCAGATTTTCCATTGTGTGTAGGATAGTTAGGAGGGTGTTCTTCGATTGCGTCTATGAAAGGAACATGATTTTCGCACCTTGTTGTCAATTGTTCAATAGAAATTATTGGGAATTAGAAACTTATGTTAATGGATAATATATGAAGTTGTATTTATGGCGTTTTAAGCTAAAACTTACCGATAAATATAAATATAAATAACATCACTAAATGTGAATAAAGAAACAACTTATATTTATTATTGATTTATTATTAAATCAATTCAAAATAAAATTCCAAAATTGATACCTTAGAAATATAACAAAATAATATAAATAAGAACGAGGGCCAAATTTATTTTTAGTTTTTTCAATAGAAATATCATTGGAAATTAGAAACTGATGTCAATGGAACATGTATTTTGATGTTGAAAAAAGAAAAAGAGTAAAAAAAGAAGCTAAACTCGAGACCAATTAATAACATTCAGTTTTGTGGTACTAATTAGTTACGGAAATCAATCAATGCACACGATTTTCCAGCATTAATTTCGAACATATGCTAGGAAAAACTTTTCACAGCTAATTGGATGTACGCGCCAAAAAATACAAGGGGTTGTAGCTCTCGTTGTGGGTGTCGTTGTCGTTCTCAATGAATGCACGACTGTAAAACGATCCTTAGTCTTTGAAACAATCTCATTAATTCCCATTAATGTAGACCTCGTCTTGCCTTGGTGTCCACTTACCCAAATAACAAATAAAAACTTACTAGTATATCCAAACAAAAAACAAACTTACTATAACAACTATTTGTATACATTGGTTGCTTCAATTGTTTTTCTAGTATTCCAACGCGTTTAGTTGTTTTTTATCAGAGGTGAGATAGGGTTACTATTTTTTTTTTATCTGATTGCTACTTTGCCAAGAATTTCATTGTGAATATTTGACCAACAGGAAATAGAGCAACTCATCTATTGATTAGAATCAGAATGCAGATTTCTTAAATTGATTTGAGCTCAAAAATTCTTAGTAAATTTACGAATTTACCAAGAATAGATTCAGGCAAAATTCTCAATGAATTTGTTTTGGAATGGGTAAAAAGAGTAAATTATATGTATATGTATTTATTTTGCACCGCATATTTTACAAATATGAAGGTTTACCCAATTTTTGTATATGTAGGGAAAAATAAAAAAAAACGTAAATTCAATATTAAAGAAGAGTAAAGATATCTTGCAAATTATTTAAAATTTTTGTATTTTAGAAGAGGATTTATAAAGTTTAAGGAATAAAGTGATCGATCTGATATAAATTAAATTGGTAAATACTATTATAAATTGTGTCACTTTTTCTTTATTTATTTTTCAATTCAATTCTTTGTAAATTATTATTCAACCGTTCTATCTGTAGACCATTTATTACATATAATTGCTAGTATAGTAATTGTTTACATTTTCCTCAAGGATATTCTATGTTATTTTTCATTATTAGTTTTTAATGTTTATTGTATATATTTTCCAATTAAGCAAACTAAATGTGGTAAACTGGTTTTTGAACGTCTTTATTAGAACAAATTGTGAATTATTAAGCATATCAGCAAATTCTCCTGGGATACAATTAGTCGCTTTAAAACAATCACGATAGCTGCTGTAGTTGGGCATATGTTGCGTTCCCCGATCCCCGTCACCCGTTGTGGATGCAGCCGCAAAATGAGCAAATAAATCATAAATGTTTCATTCAACGTAATTGAGCGCAGCTCTCGCTGGGTAACGCACCCTTAAAGTTTGCCCGGGATATTCATTGTACCCAGAGTCCAGGTCGTTATGGCTACGAACAGGAGGAGAGCAAACAATGTAACCCGATCCTCTTGCTATATACCCAAACATGCGTAAGATTGTGTCGCAGCAGCAGCAGCAACAGCAAGGTAATCCTCTCCTGTTGTCTGCTCTGAGAGCAGCTTGTTTTGCTGGCTCCGCCTACCGACGAGGGGTGTGAAACAAAGTGGAATGAAACAAACGATTTTCCATTTAAAAACAAAGTCAGAACAATTGAAACAATTTGAAACTAAAACATGGTATTAATAGTATCACACATCCTTGGCCAGTCGTCGCACACTGCGATAGTTGACATTGATCAAACGAATACTGTCTCCCAAGATCGCCAGCGGCTTGATGAAGTTACTCAAAGTGTCCGCCACGGGTTCCAGAATATCACGCAACGAACACATAATATTATATAGAAAAATCATTGGCGGCTGCAGGAAACCATTGAAGGCCACCGTCAATGCTGGTTTGACCAAATAATCGGATGTCATGTGCAGCAGTCCAACGAGGAGAGTGTTGACCAAAGAGTACAGTACAAAGCGATAGCATTGGAGCACAAAGGCCACCACAAAGGCGACGCCAATGTGCAGCAGACCAAAGAACTCGGCCCAAAAATGTGTGGCATATGTTGTCGCCCGATCCGCCAGTACAATGGAATTAATCTTGGGATGTGTGTCCGTCGTACTCAGATAATCCGCACAGCCATGCTCAAAAGGATAGATGCCAATGCAAGTGTGACGCGTTGCTGCCTTTACATTCCACTTGGGTGATGGCAAATCATCAATAATGTTGCGCGCATGCTGCGGCTGGCATTTACACATGTTGTCCAGCGAGGCGACTAAGCGATCGAGGAAGCCAGGCCGTTGCACAGGCTGCTCTTGCCTCGTCTGGTGTCCTTTGGCTCTGCTTGTCCGCTTTCTTGGCGGTGGCACCGTAAATCGCGCTCGCTTAACGCGCGTATAGCGTTGGAACTCGATGCGATTGGGACGAATCATTGGCTGCTGTGGCTCAGCATGCATCTCGTACAGCACCTGGGAGGGACTGGACTGAACCGTTGTGGTGGTATCGCCCTGTGCTTCGTTGTCCAACATATTGTACTGGGATTTGGGGTCTTTGAACAGTTCGGTTTCCGTTGAGCTGTTTAATTGAGGTAGCAATTTTCTTAAAGGCGACTGCAGTTTAGCTGTGACACCCACATGATGTACCTCAACCTCAATTAACTGCGATTCCGAATGAGGCGAACTAAACTCCCCAAGCTCGGACATTCCCCAGAGCTATTAATGCTTGCTTATGACATTCAAAGCGGCGCCAAAGCGATTATTCTCATTTCAAATATATTATCGATAATATTGAATAGTCGATAAATTGTGTAGGTTAACAAAAGGTCATAGCTATTTGATATAAATTGAATTTGTTACAAAGAGCATTTATAGAGCAAACCATACGGCACAACTAAATTTAATATTTTACTTTACTTTTAATCATTAATTTAGAACATTTTAATATAAAGAAGAATAGAAACATAATATACCAGTCATTTAAGAGTAATTACATATACCGCAAAGTGTATATTTTCAGTATTGCCTATCGATTTTTTATCGCGATGCACGGAGCTTTTTAGCGAACTGCCAAAGTGCACAGCAAAAAGGAGAGAAAGAAAGAAATATCAGTTGTTCCGGCATTTTGTGTCTGACTGGCAGTCAAAACTCTAACAGTAAATATAATTTAGTGCCTTACACTTTGGTAAAATATAATTTAGCAGCATTAAAACAAAAAAAAAAACAAACAATAAAACGCCTAAATGTTTTCATCGGTGTGGCGAAGCGTTGAAACGCAATTAACTTCGTACTATTTTCGAGGTTCGTCCAAATTTGTAGTGCAGCAGAAGAAAAGCGGCATTATTGGAGCCCAACTTCTTCTGTCTGGTTGTCATCATCGTCGTCATCGTCATACTTCTGGTGCTGGTGCTGGATCTTCTGTTAAGCGCTTTCTGGGTGTCCAAGTCTGTTGCGTCAATTGTAATTGATTCATGTACTTAATAAGTGTTTTAATCTAATCTCCACTCTTTCCCTTTCTATTTGTCTGTTTGTTTGCTTTGCATGTTTTGTGTCGTTTTTCTAATTCATATTTAATACACTCACCTTCTGCTCTTTCCGCATAGTACAAAAGTTGCGCACAGTCGGCTTCAGAGGCATGCATAGTACTTTGGAGGATGTGAAGCTCAATGGCTTCGATGTCAAAATTCTGCCTGCTCTGCAGGATAATTACATGTACTTGATTGTGGATAACAAGACACGCGAAGCTGCTGTTGTTGATCCCGTTGATCCCGATTTGGTTATCAAGACGGTGCAGGCAGAGAATCTGAAGTTGAACAAGGTGCTGACCACACATCATCATTGGGATCATGCTGGCGGCAATGAGAAGCTGGTGAAGCTCTGGTCTGGCGGCGAACTGGAAGTTTATGGCGGTGATGATCGCATTGGTGCCATGAACAATAAGGTGCGCCAAAATGACACCTTCAATATTGGCGAACTGAATGTGCGCTGCCTATCAACACCTTGTCACACCACTGGTCACATTTGCTATCATGTAACAGTGCCCGGTGAACCCAATACGGGCGCCGTCTTTACCGGCGACACACTGTTCCAAGGCGGCTGCGGACGCTTCTTTGAAGGCACCGCCGAGGAAATGTACGCTGCTCTGTGCGAGAAGTTGTCCGGTTTGCCCGATGAGACTAAAGTTTTTTGTGGTCATGAGTATACATTGCAGAACATGAGCTTTGCTCGCCATGTTGAGCCAGACAGCGTCATTATCCAGAATCGAATTGAGTGGGCCAAATTGAAGCGCGCTTCCAAAGATCCTACCGTGCCATCGACAATTGCTGAAGAGAAATCGTGGAATCCATTTATGCGCGTTAATGAAGCCGTGGTAAAGAAACATGCGGGCACTGAGGAGGAATCTGGTGTGGCCACCATGGGCGTGTTACGCAAGGAGAAGGATACTTTTAAGGCTTAATGATTTAAGCATAAATAAATTGTGATTATTGGTGAAAGCTACGCAAAGCTGTTTCTTTAATGGCGCCAAAAGTGGTATGGTTATCGTTATCGATATTTGGCAGTTGGTTTACACATTTACAGCTGTTCAAAAATTTTTATGTTATTGGTTTTATAATTGTGGAATTCGATTTTTTATTGTATTTTGGACCTACAAAAACACAATTATTTTTTGCGAATCGGTCTTCACTTTTAGTATTTTTATCAAGCCGAAGGTCAAGTGGCCCCAAAGAATGGCAAAACACCTGTTATCGATATATGTACTCCCATCGCTATTAATCGCCCAGTCGACTGATGCGTTTGCACGACAACAAAACAAAGAGGCCGTGTTGTTATTAATTTTCTATTTTTCTTTTTTTAACAACTGCTCTTTAATTTTATTTACACATGGACCAGCTAAAGGGCTTAGTCAAGGCCTACGAGGCCTGGGTGGCCAAGAATCCCGATGTAGTTGGCGACTTCGAGACCACAGCCAAATGGGTGTCGTACTTTGTGGCAGGTAAAAAATGTGAAAAAGATAAGATTGGTGATACAATTTACGATTCAAACTTCAATTTCAGGTCGCATATCAAACTCAAATGTGCTGTCGGAACTTGTGTACACACTGTCCAACATCCTGGTGTTTTACAACGACCGCATCATCGACCGGGCACGTGCTGTCAACGACAACGCCGTGATCCGTCTGCAAACCGGCCTTTGCTATCGACTAAAGGTCACGCTGACGACGCTCGAATATTGTGAGGTGTTCATTGAGATATCAGCACGCCGACTGTTCGGCCAGAAAGGAAAATGGCTGGTGATAGCACTTATTCAGCTGGCCAAGGCAGCTGGACGCTTGTTTCTGCTGAAACATTCGACTTTGGACATTATCACCTCACCGCCCATCACAGCCCTTAATCGACGTGTGCTGAGCAAACAGCGCCAAGCAGCATCTGCCACCGCCGCCACTGACAGTTTGTCCCAATCGGAGCACTCCATAACGTTTCAATTGAAACGCTCAGGTCGAATTATACGCAAAGTCGAGGGTGCTCCGCCTATTCAGTATCGCGACTTTAAACTGCACGTGGACAATGCGGATGCGGCCAAGACGCAAATGCCACGCGAATTGCTGCAAGCCGAGTATTTATACATTGCCAAACCTCTGGTACATCTGGCGGCCATGGGTCTGTTTGGTCAGCGCAGCTGGAAACAGTACATGGTTGCTTTGTCCATTGATCTGTATAGCGTGCATGTGTATCGCCAGCATCGCCATCTGATGTCCAAGCAACAGAAATTGGAGCTGAGCAGGCGATGCGTGAACCTGTTGTATTTCCTGGTGCGTTCGCCCTTCTATGACAACTACAGCAAGTCGAGGATAGAGAGAGTGCTCGGCTTTGTCGCGCAGCATGTGCCCATTGCCAAGGTGGTGGCTGGTCCTATAAAGGATTACATTCCACAGTGGCAAAACACTTACTTCTATTTGTGGTCAACTTAAAAGTATTCCGTTTTAGCCTTAAGCGTTAAAGTAAACTAACAAAAGTGGTCGAATGGGGTGGTGAATAAAATTAAGAATCGAAATGTTTAAACGATCAAAATATGCTTTATATGTCTGTTCAAACATCTAGATCTCAGGGACTATATAAGCTGAGGTCATCAAATTTGATGACAATGCTTCTTCAGTTTCTCAGATCAAGTTTGTTTTATAACTTTGCTACAAAAATTTGTGAACGCAATATTGAAGCTAGCAACATGAACTTTTGCTAGGTTTAATGAAAATCGCATTCCAAATAGCTTAAGATTTTATGATCCCTATAGACGTTATTTTAACAACCCTTCTGGTTCTAGTCCTCTCAAAAATTGTTTTGCCTTCTGTATCGTTATTATTATCACGAATTTATATTGTTTTGTATGGCTTTTTAAATTATATTTGGAACAATATTTGTACACATACATTTAAACGATATTCTTGGTTTTTTTGTGGTTTTGTTTTTTTGTTTCTTTTTGCACTTACACGCTAAACTCTATACATAACAATGATCCGATAATTGGCTAAACACACACTGTGAACTTTGTCTCAGAACTTCAGACTGAAGCCTGGTCCCATGGCCATTTGACGTTGCGTTAGTCCCGCATTAAGCACAAATCCTGTACTGGCCGCCGTTGCCGCCGCCATTCCGGCGTTGCTCTTCTTGTTACCCGTAATAATGCCCGACGCAAGCTTAGCACCGCCTTTAGCTGCAGCTGTGGCCATCGGTTCGTCGCGTCCCAGCTGCTTGAACTGCGAGCCACCTGAGGGAGGTTTAGGTGAGGAGGCTTGCGCTTTGCGTGCGCCCAGCTCGCTCTTGGCCGGCCAAGTGGGGAACATGGATGGATCGATGGGTAGTGGTAGCTCCTTGAAATATGCATGCTTCAGCGCCGCATCTGCAGTCAGTCTTTGTTTCGGATCGTACGTGAGCAGACCTTGTAGCAGCGCTAGACCCGCCTCCGAGGTCTTGTCTTGGAAATGCTTACGCAGCTGCGACACCGGATAGTCGGTAAACTGCGAGTTCTGGCTTAGCATATTCTTGACAGCAGGCAGCTCCAAGTAGCCAGGCCATATCTTTTCGTTGGGTGTGCCGAGTTCCTGCAAAAGACAAAAGCAATTAATATTTGTTTCAATTTTACAATTATTGTGTATGGTGAACAAAAGCAACTTGTAACTGCTTTTATCTAATCTATGAATTTCAACTGTTTATCTACACAATTGCTCACCTTAAATATACGATTAAGCTCATCGATTTCGGATTTGCCCGGAAAGAGCGGCGCCATTTGCAGAAATTCTGCAAAAATACAACCCACGGACCACACATCGATGGGCGTGGAGTATTCCGGCGAGCAGAGCAACAGCTCTGGCGCACGATACCACAACGTAACCACCAGCGATGTGTATTTCTTCAATGGGGAGCCATATTCGCGGGCCAAGCCAAAATCACCGACCTTGAGGATGCCCTTGTGGGAGAGCAGCAAATTGGAGGTCTTCAGGTCACGATGCAGTATCCAATTGTCATGTAAATGCGCCACAGCCAACAACAGTTGTTGGGCCAAGCACTTGACCTCACCGGGAAAGAAACTCTGCTTGCGTTGCTTCATGGTTTCCATCAGCGATTTGAGATCGTGCTCCACATAATCCATCACAATAAAGATCTTATCCATATTGGAGCCCACGACAATTTCGCGTACAGTCACAATATTGGGATGTTGACCCTTAAGCAGCGTATTAATCTCACGCAGCGATGTGATGGGAAATCCTTCCTTTTCTTTTTCCATTTTGAGACGCTTTAGCGCAACAATTTCGTTGGTGCGTTTGTCTTTGGCGCGATAGACGACGCCGTAGGTGCCTTCCTCGATGCGATTTAGGCATTGGAATTCTTCGACAGAGCGACAACCTTGCACCCCGGGATAATAGTTGGGCAGTGGAATGCCTTTGTCGTCGCAGGGCGGCAGCTCTTCAGCTGGTGTTGCCTTGAAACTGACGTCAGCCGTGTCCGTTGCAGACTGTTGTTGTCCACCCGATTGTGCCATGCCACGCTCCTCGCTGCGTGTGCTGCTGCTGCGTGAACGTGGTCCCTGTTCCGCCTCCACATCCTCCTCTTCACTGCTGCGCGAGCGACTGCTATGACTGCGACTCCGACTCCTGCTGCGACTACGACTGCTGCGACTGTTCTGGCTGTGACTGCTCTTTGAGCTGCTCGCGGAACGTGAGCGCGCCCGTTGCTTGGGCGATTTGTAGAGGGCTCCTACGCTAAGCGGACTATCTGGCAGCGGCACATCCTCGTCGTCGTCATCCTGCCGCTGCTTCTGCTCCTTGCGTTTACGGTGCTTTTTATGAGACTGCTGCTGCTGTTCCTTCTGCTGCTCGTAGTTGCTTTCCTCGCTCTCGGCCGAATCGCTGCCACTTTCAGCGCTGCCGCTTTCCTCCTCATCATCCTCTTCGTCCGATTCGCTTTCATCGCTGGACTGTGATTGTTTATTCAATTCCTCTGTGGACTGTTTGCTGCGCTTGCGACGCTCGTATTGAGTTTCCTCTACGTTCGCCTTCTGCTTCCGCTTGACTATATTCAATCCGGCTGTCACGCTCGCCGCCACCGCCGTGGGACTGAGTGCATCGCTGTGCTCGTTGCGTTCACGCAGCAGTTGCTCTCGCCTTGCCTCCAGCTCCTCGCGGGCAATTTGCCGGCGCTGACGATTCTCACGCTCGGCTGCCAAGATCTTTTCACGGCGTGCCAACAACTCGGGATCATTGGACGTTGTGCCACGTTGTTGCTGCTGTTGTTGTTGTTGCTGCGCAGCGAGTGCTGCTGCAGCTTCAGCTTCGGCGCGCCTATGTTGCTTATGGCGTTGATGTTGCGCTGCTGTCTCAGGACTGTCGAGCAGCTCAATCACCTGACCATGTCGCATCTTGTGACTATGACTGCTACGTCTAGAGTCGCGCTCCTTGCGGCGACTGTGGGAATGAGACTGTTGAGGTTGCTCGTAGTTCTCCTCCGACTCATAGTCCTTGACGTATTTGTGACGTTTACTAAGAAGTCGCGAACGCAAATCTTGCTCCAGGCTTTCAGCATCTTTCGGCTGTTCATAGCCATGTTTACTCGCACGCCTGGACGGCGGCTGCTGCTCCACATCCGCATAGTCCACATGGCGTCCACTGCTGTGATAATATTCAGCGCGTGCTCCACTACGCGAGAGACCCATCAGTTGTTGCTCCTGATGGTAATGATGATGATGGGCATAGCTTTGTGATGGCAGCGGTGGCGGTGGCAGTGGCAACTGTTGCTGATAATGATAGGCATGACTCAAATGATGCTTGGCCGCTCGTTCACTGCGATGCTGATGATGCTGCTGTTGATGGTGCTGATGATAACGTTGCTGCTCCAGATCATCGCGTGTTCGGGCGTATTCAAAGCGATCTCGTTCACGTTCGCGTCGGTCTCGTTCACGTTCAACGCCCTCTAAACTGCTGCGCTGTTCCTTGTGTCGGCGATCGCGGGAATGTTTCTTCTTCTCACGGCGTGTACTCGACGCATCGCTACCACGTCCTTGGCTGCTGGCTGCCGGCTGTGGCGGTTGTATGTACAGTGCATCCGCATCGTGCTCATCATCATCGCCACTAAAACGAGAGAAATTATAAGTTTGTACAAATTACGCATGCCAAATTACAAAATGGATGGGTTTTTCTTGTTGCTGTTGCAGAGATTCCCCCGATTAAGTGTGTGTTTCTCGACTGCGAGGCGCGCTCTGGTTCAACAAGTGCTTTAGAAGATGCTTGATGATGATGCCTGTTGCCTGTTGTTTAGAATCCTATATCCTTTTTTAATTTCATTTTTGAACTGTTGTTGCATTGCAGAAGTTGATTTACATTTTACGTTGCCCTTCGACGTTCAAATCTCAAGGCCGCCGCCATTTGGGAAGAACTCTAAAGCTAATCACATTCTTTCTGCTTAGAATAACGGGTGGAAATTGATAATAATCGAAAGAAAACAACAAATACTCAGTGTAGTACATAAGATTAGCAAACAAATACAGACTTGTACAACCATGTGGGCATTTCGTTCAATCATACAGCGGAGCCTTGAATAATAAATACACTTGAAGCTTACCATGATACATTGAGAGATTGCTTATATTAAATGAATTAATGGTTGATAGATTGATGATAATTCAAAACGCGTTGTTTTGCCGACATTTTTTTATGATTTTCCCCCAGGTTCTTTTCACTTCCCATCTCCATCGAGTGATCCTCCTCCATTTCTTGCCGATAACAACAAAAATAAAGTAATAAATCGCATTATCGATGATCATACAACACATATTATTCAAGACTCCACTGCGCTTCAATTACGTACTTACCTGTGTGGCCAACCCCCTTTTATGATTATTATGGCAATTAGCTTTAAACAATTCCAAAATTGTGGAGGCATTGTTGAGATGAAAATTCCGATGGGCTGTAAAATGTAAACGACTTACGACTGCAAGCAAAAATTCGGCTAAAACGATATTTTGGAAAAAAGTAGCGTGGGGACAAAAGACATACAATATATGTTTGTATATATACACTATATATAAGTTGAATACGTATAAAGATGACAGGACTTTGAAAAGGCATTAGCAGTTTGTTATTTGAACAGAAATTTGTAATTCCATTTACCGACAGCATTTCGAGATCACTCTCGTTTCTCTCACTCACTCTCTCTCTTGCACTTTTAAGGACTTTCGGTTGAGTACATTTCATTTTGTGTTTGAGGAGGAAGGGGGCGGCCATGTCCTGGGCCATGAAGTTTTGCTGCCGAATTCGCCATTTTACGCTCATGAGCTGCTGGGCACACTTTTATTTTTAAATTTAAATTGCATTTCTTGCGTTCGGCTTTTTATAATTATTTTATATTTGGATTTTTTCTTTCGTAATTTATCAGTTTTGATTGTTTTTTTTTTTGGTTTTAAGTTTAGTTTTAGTTGTTGGCCATCGCGCGCCTCGGTCATTTTGGGACAAGTACACACTTTTTGGCCTATTTGCAATGAAAAAACTCAAGTCAATTAAACGGTTCAGTTGATAAAAATTATGGTAATGTCAATAAATTGGATTTTTTGGCTATTAAACATTTTTGGTTGGCAATATAATACATATGTATGTCTAGGATGGGTACATAGCTAATTAATGTACACACAAAGCAAGCGAAAGAAATTTTTGTAGTTGTTGTGGTATTGGGGAAATTTACGATTGAGTGATCTACAGGTATTGTGCAGAGCTCTCTTTCTATTTGTGCATATCTCCCTCCGAATTTGTTTGCCATAATTTTGAAAATTGTTATACATTTATAGTTCATGTTATTTTATTGAAAATTCTTTGCAGCCATGTTAGCTGAAGTAGAACAAGTATGTTGTGGCGCCACAACACAATTTTTGCATATTGCGGCTGTGACGTCACAGCATTCTTTGTTTCTTTTATGCTCCCAGAGCACTATGCACAACCTTTTGATCATTAAACCGTGTCTGGATAGTGAGACTTTTAGTTTTTGTTGCTTTTAGATGATTTGTTTTTCTTTTTTTGTAGTAGTCAAAAGAATATTACAAAATAACGCTTTCAAATAGAATAAAATAATAATTGAATGCCGCACTCAATACACAGCAGCTTCCACACTAGCACACGCACCCACACATACATACAGCCACACGCGCGCATGCATAGAATGTGTGTGATGTCTGTGTGTTCTTTGTGTGCGTGTGTGTGTATGCAGCAACAATTTTACGTGCGTTTTTCAATATATGTATGTATTTTATATTGTAGTTTTTGTACACACCTGATATAGTGTCCATCGTTGGGGCTGCGCAACTGGCCATCTTCACTGCCAGACGTATTGACCATGTCGCTTATATTTTGTCTATGTGTGTAGATAATAATTAGAGGTTGCGACTCCACGGACACTGACGCTAAATGTTGCCCCTTGTGTCTCTGCTGCTGATTCACCAGTAACTTTTGTTAAGTAGCAGCCTTATAACGAAGCGTTATTGCACTCTCTTTGTATCAAATCACACAACTTGCAACTAATGTGCATTTGTGTGTGACCTTCAATTAAATTTTCGGTGGATTTGTACGTTTTTATTTTTACAAAAATAATTACAAACGTTTGCAATAGCACAAACGTTTTTTTCTTGCAGTCGTCCAGGGCTGCAAAATACGGAAAAAATGGCGTCTGCTTGGCGTTGCCACTTTTTTTTGTGTGCTTAAACTTGACACTCAGCTGTTCGGCACAGCTGACTACGTTTTATTATCGTAACCGTTTCCGAAACATACATTTTTACGAAGAAATAAAATAATAGATAAATTAAATAATGTTATTAGCGGGTCAACTACGCCGCTTACAACCAACTGCGGTTGTCTTGCGTCGATTTGCAGCAACATTGCCCAATAACACATCGGAGGCCGAAGTTAGTGCGACTGTAAAGCGAATTCGCGAGGAATTGTCACAGGATAAACAACAATTAAGGTGGCGAACACCAATCGGCGATCGTCCTCAAGATTGGAATAGTAAGTTGAAATTGTTCTCGAATTCGGAACAAACATCCGATTTTATTGTGATGATGCAACGACCCATTGATCTAAGTCCAAAGACCGTAAAGCAATGGTGGCATAAACGACAGGAAACCATTGAACGGCACATGCAACAGTTTATACCCGAACGTCATAAGATTCTAGGCCCCGAGCTCGCAGCAGCCCACTTCATATTGTATCGCGGTGGCGCTGCCAAATTCCTCAACGACCCCAAATGGCATCGTGCTTCGGCTGAGGGTGAATTCAGTTTACCCAACAAATACGATACCAGTTTCAAATTGGAAGCCTTGCGCTGCGACAACATGCAATTGTACTACGAAGGTCTGGAGAACTTGCGCTGCTTGGAACATCTAAAGTTCTTGTCACTGCACAACATTAAAACCATCGACGATTGGTGCTTGGATCGGGTTTCGGGCAGCGAATTTCCGCGTCTGGAGGTACTTGATATTTCTGGCACCAATATCACCTACAATGGTTTGGCGTGTCTTTATCGACTTTCGCAGCTTAAGCTGCTGATCCTTGATGATCCCAAGCAGTCGCTGGAAATGGAATTGTCTGCTGCCATGCTGGAGGCCGCGTTGCCTGCTCTTAAAATCGTTGCAGCCAACACAATACATAGCACAGAATAAAGTTGTTTTGAATTTGAAAACATCGACTTGTTTATGGTATATTTACAAACAATTTTCTTAGTATATTTAAGTCGAGATAAACTGCGGTCACGCTGGGATCACTGTGATAACATTAAAGTTTGACTTGTTTATGGCATCTGTAAAAGTATTGATGCTCGGCTTAGCAATGGTATTTTTACAACCTGATCAAGCTGCTGTCACACTGTGATAACATTAATGTTGGGCTGGTTTGCTTTTCATATATTCGGCTTTGAGAGCTGCACGCTCCTCCACTGGCGGTAAATAAGGAACAATTCCCTTAGCGCGACGATCACTGCGTACTTTATTCTATAAAACATATGAATTAACGTAATGACGATTGGTTTAGTTGTCGCTTACATACCCAAAATTCTTTGCAATTGTTGTAGTTGACAAAGTAAACTTCACACTTTTCCCGGTCGAAATTGTTTTTTGTTTAGGCATTTGTATGACAGTTCTTGTTCCTATAATCAAACTGTTCATTATATAAGTAAAAGTTAATAATTTACTCATCCTACCTTTAAACAGGGATTATCGCGTTCGGCATTGCTGTTTCGTGGCATTGTGTCTTGTGAATATATTTATGAATTATATAAATTAATGTTTTTATTTTGAGCGGTCAAGCAACAGCTGTCAACGCACGGCAAATTTCATTTAACAGTTCATTTTAATGCAAATAACAGCAATCAACACATAAGTAACAGTTCACTGAAATTTTACAGATAGGGATTAAATTAAAATATTCAAATATCCGATTATGGTTGGGATACAAAATTAAAACTGCCAATTAAAATAAAAAAATATTTTTCTTTAAATTTGTAGACAAAGAAAAAAAAAAAAGAAGGAAAAGTAACAACCTGTTAATGATAAGGTGGCATCTCTGATAATTTTTTGTTGTCCGACTTTATCGATACTCGCAGTATACCTTGTTGCCCATTAACATTATTCTATCGATAGACTCTAGAAAGTCTATGTTAGTGCAATGGTTTGCAGCTGTTAATTTCGAAATATAGCGTCCTTTTATATTTTCCTATCTAAATGAAATTTCCATATAATTTTTTTTATATGTGAAAATATTAATTTCTTTTACATTGAATTTTCGACGACATATATTACACATTTCTTAATTAATAGTGCAGAAAATGTTTAATGCTCGCTGTTAATAACACCTCACTGAGATGTTAAGTGCTATTGCTGTGTGTGTGTCTGTCATTTAACAGTTTCAGCGCAACCGTGGCCACAATTCGTCGTAAAAAACGGCACGGAGAACGTTTTTTGTTTTATTTGCGCGGAGTTTTGATTATAATTAATTAAGAAAGGAAAAAAAATAATTGAATACTCAAATGAATGCAATATCGAAATAAACGAGAGTAACAACAACCATACCAATTGAAAACAGTTGAAAGCAAAGACAGTGTTTCTGTTCTCGTAGTGTGCGCGTTTGTGTTTGTGTGTGAGTGTAAGAGTGAGTGCGTTATAAATAAAACGCCAAGAAGCTGCGTGCAAAAAGTAGACGCGAAGAAAAATAAAGAATGTGCCCAAACAACAGGAGTGCAAGAAAAGAAAGTGTTTTTAAGTTGATTTCCGTTGAGTTTTTAATACATTTGTAATTATTGTATGATCGTGTACGAAAGAAACAAAAGGCGAAAGTGCATTTTTACAAAAGGTGAATATCGCGAGGGAAAATCATTTGCATTCTGCGACGACGAAACCAACGAATGAGGCTGTCAAAGCGTAATTGTAAAATTCCACTGTCTGGCGCAGGCAACAGTCGCTGCTGCTGCTGCTGCCGTTGCCCGCAGTCGGCGTTGACGTCGCAGTCGTAGTCTGTTTCACACTCACTTGCACACATGTGTGTGTGAGTGCAAATGTGTGTTGTCTGTTTCTATATAAAGAAAACATGAAGTTTTCGAAGGAAAATGTGTGCAAAAAATGTATTAATAATAATGTGTATGTGTTTTAATTTTGTGCAGCTAAAAATTTACAAATAAATACGAAACTTCGACCAGTACAATTCACTTGGATTTTGGGCCAAATAGAATATAAAAAAGTAAACGGAGCGTTCAACTTGCAACAAAAACACGCCGTGTAATGGATGCAACATCAATAATCACACAAGTTTCCCGCGACGATGAGCAACTGAATGTCTATCCAAATGACAAAGGAGGTAAGAAGACTCAACACTCAACAATCTTTACGAAAAAATATGAATATAAGAATATATACAAAATGTATAAGAAATAAAATGAAGATACTCAAGACCACCAAGTGAATGAGTCATTCGGCGTCATAACAAAGACGCAACAAAACGACTTAAAGGACAACTGGGCTGGCCACACTGCCCCCCTGACCTTAGGAATTGTTAAGGCTCCCCAACCAGACGATGTGACCGTATACGTTGTATAGTTATTGTTTGCTTTGCGTGCCTCCGCCTGTTCGTATGTGTGTGTGTGTGTGCGTGTTTGTATACAAAGTGCGCAGCTGTTTTGTTGGCTATTGTGAATGATCTAACCACTTGCTTACTTCTGACGTCGTCGTCGAACACTTGCAGGCAAAACTTTCAAAAGCGCCACCTGTAATCAACTGTGACGTCACGCCAAAATAGAAAAAATAAATGCTGAACAAATTGCTTGACTTTAAATACCTTTGCATGTCCTAGCGGAGAGCAAGATACATTTCCAGATAAAGCGAATGAGAATGCGAAACAGAAAGAGAGGCAAAGAGCGAGACAGAACCAGCGAAACAATTGAAACCGCAATTAAATTGCACACTTTTTACAACGAAGATAAAAGTCCGCTAGGGAGAGAGAGGGAGAGCGAGAAGGCGAAACCGGTATCAACGATGGAGTCAACGTCGACTAGTTTTCGTGAAAACAAACAAACAAAGCGTAGCTTACAAAAAAAAAGCTTGAATGAAGCAAGCGCGAAAGAGAGCGAAAACTTAAAAGTTGCATATATGCATGTGTGAATGCGTGTGCATATGTGTATTTATTTCTCTTTTATTGATATGTGTGAGAGTGTTTTTATTTCTTTTTTTTATTTGTGCAGCAGCAACGAACGAAATACGGGGTGGGGCTGAGGCCAGGCGGGAGCAAGAGCGGACAAGCGCCTTAAAGTAATAACAAAATTTAATCTAATCTGCGGTCGCAAAAAACAGACGACAAACAAAACTATACTCTGTGTTCATATGTATTTATATGCATGCAATATATACACTTGCATATAGTACATACACAGATATACAATTGTCCATTTGTATGTGTAATTTCTGCGGTTAGGTGCTAATTGACATCTCGCGTTGTTGCGGACAGACAGTGCTGCCCATTTAACTCGAAACTATAGCTCTCAAATATTTATCTATTATGGGCCGTACTTCCGTGTGCATATCTATGTATGAATTTAGTATGTTGTGTGTGAGTGTATGCGTAGGCCTTTTTCTTCACTCTTTAACTTGTTGAGCTTTGTGTGACAATAAACGAGACGTCATCATCGCACATACACACAGACACACAGTCAGCTACATATTGGGTGGTGTGTGGGTGCGAAGAGCGCAGAGAGCTTTAGAACCGGCAACAGTTGAAATATGTTTTATATATTTTTTTTATTTTGTTGTTTTGCTGTTTTTATACATTTTTATACGCGACCAATAGAATCCAGAAGGCTATTATAACTTATTGGCAAGAGATCAAGGTAGTGAAAAATATTTTAAAGCTATTGCTTAAATAATGTAAAGAGAATTGCATTTTGGGTCATATTTGTTACTTTTAAAATATTGGACAGGTATCGCAAAGTCGGTCACACTCTGCGGCAGCTTTTCTATTTGGTATTTTTCAGAGTGGGTGCCGCCTAAGTGCTGTCTGATTTTGTCTGTACGCCCGACCGCCCGTGTTTAAATATTTATATAGACACAAACATATATGTATGTACTTCTGCACATGTGTAGATAGATGTATTTTGTTTTTATGGGCAAACGCTCTAGTATCTCATTTCTAGCTATATAGCTCTCTGTCTGTGATTTTTCAATTTCTCAAGGTCTTTAAAGCAAATGCGCGTTTTACCCTTTCCAAATCAAACAGCACACGAAAAAAAATCAGACTAACTTTGTTATTATTGACGTATTAATTTGTCAAGGCAAAAGTGTTAATAATATAGCTGGAAATCATGTTACTAACATATGCTGTATAATTTACTTGATTGAAATCTAGAAAAAAGTAGTATATACAAACAAATTATTAAATTTAAACTATACTTATCATACGCTTGTTCCACATATGTTAACTTTTCAAATATTTAGCTTTCCCAGGAGAGCATTTTTAGCATTCCTTGTGTCATTTTTGTTTTTTTTTTCATAAATGTTTTGTGGCCAGCAAAGATTTCGGATTTCGATTAATCAGAGCTGTTTAATATTTGTTTGTCAGTTCTGACAGCAGCTGCTTATAATTTCACTTGTTGAATTGTAAACAATGCCAACAAAATGTGGCTGAAAAATACAATAAACTGTCAAGCGCAATTCTTTTCGTAATTCATACTGCACTTGAACTAAACAAAGCAAATAATTTGCATACTAATGGCCACACTCTAGAAAGCCATGATTATTTTCGAGTGCTGCCAATCTTGAAGTGTCATCTACTGATTTGTTATCGATAATGCGAATGAAAAATCCCCGTACGTATGTGTTTTTCGTTATGTCACATCATTTGAATTGATTAAAATCCATATTAGACGCAATGATTGATTAAAAGATGCCAGACTAAAACTGTCAGTTTTCAGATTAGCAGCTAATTTGTTATCGATAAATCACATTCTAGGAGAATTGCCATTAATCTTGCATGTATTCACTGAAAAGCACGTAACTAATTAAAATGTTTACATATTTTTAATGAAAATATATGGGGAAATGTTAAGTGAATTATTTTAGAAAATTTGTGCAAAGCAAAAGTGCATACCAAAACTATAATGATCATTTGTATATCTTGTTCAGCAATTTCTTTTTTTTTTGGCGTTAAAAATCATGTATAAAACGAAAGAAAGAAAAAGAAATCATTAGCCCAACAGCGCAATGCATAATTATTAAAAATATATATATTATATTCGTGTATATGAATGTGTATAGTTTCTAGAAGAACATATAAATATGTGCGTGCCGCGTGCTGTGCAAAAATGTTAATGGTCTTCGTGGCAAAGCATTTCCTATATAGCATGTGTGTATTCATTGATGGATGTGTGTACATATGTGTCGGTGTATATTTACAGCTGAAAAAGCGATAACTAATTTATTTTTGGGGCTCTTTTAAATCCCCCTTTTCCTTCTCTAAAACTGAAACAAAGGTCAATTGATGCGGCCAAAAACAAAACTTGTCGTCGGATGAATACTATCTAATTTTCAGAGAGGGCGGCAATGCTGATGTTGATGTTGCTGTTGCTCTTCATGGGTTTGGGTTCGTTGACCTCTGCACTTGGCTACTTTGCTAGTTGAATACCAACCCCCAAAGCGACATCTTTGTGCGAATGCAATAAAAGGGGGCAGCATCACTTGCTCTCTCCACAGTGGCGCCCCCTTTCTTTCGTTTCATTCCGTGCTTTTGTAGCAGGTGCTTGTCCAAACATCACGTGCAAAGGTTGAACAGACAAAAACAGAAACAAAACACATTTATGTATGTTTGTCTGCGTGCGTGTCCATGTGTGAGAGTTTTTGTGTGTGTGAACTTTTGAAAAAAAAAGCTTCAATAAATATGCTGAAGGTCGAGCTCGGCTGCCCATTTAAGGCCAGCAGCGAGCTCAAGAACTGAACAAAAAAATGATATCATATGTGTGACCAGAGATAACAAACACAATATCAACGCGATTAGATAACGAGAGCCACAAAAATTGTTTAAAGTTGGGGCGTTGTTTTGCCATTCTTTCAATTTGCCTTCTTTGTTTCGTTTTCTTTTTTTATTACTTTATTTTGTTTGCTTTAAATTAATTATCAACGAGAGGTTGAGAAAATTGTTATCTTCGCCTTGCCGAAGTCTCAATACGCTTATAGAACTTTGCTGGGGCAGCATTCTAAGATCGACAATCATTGAAGAATTAATTGAAAATATAATTTTTGTTGGTTTTTGAGAGAAGAATGACTCTCCAATTCATTTAGCAACCCAACGCAAGTGTATTTTGGTATATAGCAGCAGACACATAACTACTTGATTATATACAAGTTTTCTTTCTTTTTTTTTTGGCAGAGAATTATCAAAAAATAAGAAAAGAGCAACGCAAGAAAAACAAAATGAAAACAAAAGAAACGCTTGTCATTTTCATTGCCATTCCGCGTCGGCAAACTTAAACTGCGAAAATAAATGTATTTCCCAATTGACGCGTAAGGCCGTTAAACAGTCTGCTGCGGATTTCACATTTTGCATAACTTGTTGCATAAATTAATGCAGCTATATTTTTGATATTCTCTCTCGTATTTAGTTACATAAATCTGCAATTTAATTGAGCACACCGCCAGCTGCTTTATACATTTCAAATTGGAATTAGTTCAACGTCCAATGTGAGAAAAGCTAAAAGCTGTGTGCTAACAAAAAGAAAAGCTGAAATAGTTCACGATAATTAAATGAACATAAAGTTCAGCTCAACTCGATTGTGAACTATTTTAATGGGTCGTTTGGTAAATGATTGATTCAATATTTTCCAAATGCTTGCATATGGTCACACTTTGATGATTTTATTTAACACTTAGCATAGGCACTTGTGCTAAATTATCATATTTTTGTTTTTCGACGAGCAACACGCAGCTACTTTTTTCATTTAAAATTGGAATTAATGCAAAGTCGAATAAGAAATTAGAGCTAAGACAGTTTCTCATTAAAAAGAATAAAGCTCAGCTTAATTGTGAACTTCGAAAAGGGTATTCTTAAAATTCTTGCATATGGCCACACTATGTCATGACAACCTTAGCATAAATGTCAATAAAATGTATATTTAATTGAATTTCATACGCAATTTCAGTAGTAAAGCAATTTGGCGAGTTCTGTTGGTCAAGTAAATTCAATTATTGGGCACTTTAAAAGCGTTTTTTTACCAAATGCTGAGCGATTGATTTTTATAATATTGAAATTGAAGCACTTGTATCAAAATGAATATTATAAATCGTGACTTGGCCATTTCACAATTCGTGTGCCACCCACAGAATTGAATATTTTTCGTTATTCGCTGTTGTTTTTGTTGTTGTTGTTGTGATTATTACGGTCAGCTGCATGCCAAATTTGGTGTCTATTAAAATCTGATAGACAAATTGTGCTCATATAATGGGAGCTATAAATATGGGCAGGCAAAAATAGAGAGAGAAAAGAAAAAATCTCCACAAAGCCAAGTCAATAATTCAATTTAAAGCCTTAAAAATAGGACAAAGCCTATTTGAGTGTGATGTGGCATGGCAAGGGTGGATAAAGAGTCAGCTGAGGGGGGTGTATTGGGTGGCAGAGAGAGATGGAGAGAGAGAGAGAGACGTGTGCTTGAGTGCGCACCGAACCCGAACCCCACGAACAACAATGTTGCCTGTTTGCGCATCAATCAAGCACAGAACCCACCGACCTATATATAGAGATAGATAGTAGGCTGCCTATCAATAACGCCGACCAAATGTTGCGGATGTCAGTTCAACAAGTAGGCGACAAATTGACACCCGACTCTCACCGTCTCGCTTCTTTATGCAAAGTTATGTAAAATATGCCAGACTAGGAGATGGAAATGGTATTGGTATTGGAGAGGAAGAGGGAGAGGGAGAGAAAGCTACTTTAAGGCTTAAGCTCAGCCAGGACACTCTTCACATTGGCGGCGCGTTCGTTTCACCTTTCAACTGCCTAATAATCGTCTAGGTGTGTGTGTGTTAGAGTGCGTATGTGTCTGTGTGTGTTTATGTGTGTGCTTCTATCACGTTCTCAACTCGTTATTGTTGCTGTTGTTGTTGTTGTTGTTGTCGGGGGCTTTCATTATGCTATGTTGCGACAAGGCTCATAAAATATTCAAGTACAGCTGCACTTCACAATGTCGCCAGAGCACTAAGTGCACTGAGTACTCAGTGCTGGGTGCTGGGTGCTGGATACCGCTTCTTCTAAGCTCGGTTCAATGAACCGACTAACGTCTAGCTTAGCTGCTGGAATCCTTCGTTCCGTTACCCTTTCCCATTCCCCAGCCGCATGCAACATGCACTTCCATTTGGCTATTATACCCGATACAAATGGCTAAAAAGGGCATTATATGAGGACATCATATATTGCAAATACCCTTTTTTCCTTTTTTTTTAAAAAAATTATTCTACATAAACTTATTTAAGTAATGATATAAAATTGAGTGTTAATTATTTATATAATATTATGAGGCTTTAAATTCAGCTTTTATTTTATTTTACCTTTTTTATAACTGATACAACTGATCATTAAAAATGATATAATTGTAAATTGTAAATTAATAAATATAGTATTTTATATTAATGAAATAATTAACAATAGTTTGCAGTTTTGGTTTTTTTTTCGATTTTTCTACATTAACTTTAATCGAGTGCCGCATATTTCACAGTCGAGCACACTTTGCATGTAACTTTCTTGGTTACTTTTTTTCGTTGCTCTGCATGTTATTTTCTTTGTTAGCCACAACAACAGCAATTGCAATTCGAAGCTTGTAAACAGTTGGCTTAAAGCTCTATCACTCCCTCTCTCTCTTGCTCACTCCCTCGCTCGCAGGGCTTAAAGGTCAATCGGCGACCTTCTTACTTCTAACGAGGTGTGCGTGTCTGTATCTCTCTCTCTCTCTCGCTCTACCTTCCTGTCTGTGTACTTGCAATTATAGCATTTCCCATCGATTAAACGCATGTATGCATGCTAAATTTGCTGCCACACCCCTCCCAACGCAGCCCCCCGCCCGCGCACTGCGAAACCGCGTCGAGAATGTTGTTGGGTTTTTCCTTTTTTTATTTCATTTCATTTCGTTTCGTTTGATATCTATTTTAAGACATTTTCACGCAAGCACACACATACGAAATTCGCATTCGCATTGAAAGTGCTTGAAAGATTTGCATATTGCGAGAAAATCAAATATCAAATATAGATGAGGCGGATTTTCATGCATAAATATTTATACACATTTATATAGATATTTTTATTGATGCGTATAAGGCAACATTTATTGATCTACAAAACATTTATTTTCCTATCAAAATTGTTTAACGAAGCCTTGAGGCTAGAAATAGGAAATGAGTGTTGTATACGTTATTAATATTCTATTTTAAATGTAAAGATTAATTGTTTGTTAACATTCACCCTTAACGATGAGCTAGATTAACTTGCTATTTAAATAGCTAAATGTTGAGAGTACACTTGAATAAAAATAGGTTTTTATTAATAGTTGGTTAGTTATTAATGTAATTGATCGATTATATTGCTAGGCCAACCCGACCTATTGTTTAATATGATGTATTACGAAAATAAAAAAAACAATAGCTATAATAAATGTCTCTATATTTTATTCTTTTAAATTTTTCAACAGCATTGTTCGACACTTTAATTTAGTTGATTATGATATCAATATAATAAATAATCAGTATTCGTTATTTAACTTCACTCATAATGATGGGCTTGATTTTGCAAGTTATCGTGACTGTGATCGATTAAAAGCTTACTAAACTATCGTTCGCTTGGCATCCCAAATAACTGTTGATACATCAACTCAAGTGAATATAATGATACCTTTATTTATTTCAAAATTATCGTATGTGTTAAAGCACAACTGATAATAAATGTTTGTTGAATGATAATCAATTATTGATCATGCGAATCGTATTTCTTTTATCAACCATTTTTTAGTTAGCAATAAAATAAATGGACATTTATTGGGGTGGTTCCCCTTTAAGATCGTGAAGTACGTATGTGTTATATATACATATAGTATATGTCTATAGAGAGAGAGAAATAATTGCCTTTAATTGAAACAATCAATGCGCATTCAGCATTCCTGAGTTCATTCAATAATTTACTTTAATCTCGTTTAGTCAGTCACAAGTCGCAATCGTAAGCTTACACAAAAACAAATAAATGAAAAAATAATAATAGCAATTTTTATTTTATAAGCCCTGTCTGACATTTTCAAGGCCGATTCGTCAATGTGCGGTTAAAATTGATTGTGCACAGTTGACTTAAATATGTTGCTGTCATTGTCGTGTTTGTTGCTATCATCAATGTAAACCGGATTCGAAGAGGTGTGAAAATGAGAATAGATAGCAATTTGACGAAACTGTGATATAGTTTTGGCATTTTGATTGAAAACGGAACTTGTTGCTTATAAATTATGATAGTCAAGATTTTGTTTTTGTTTTTAAATTTATACTTTTTGACAGTACGATTTGAGTTGAGGATGAAATTTGATGAACTGATATTTTTATTGTTAACTTGGTAGCTTAAAAGTTGACCTCAAAATATGATCTAATTTAATATGGATTTCTGTAGCACAATATAAATCATATCTTTAAACTTAAGATGCAGTTTTATAAGCAAATTTTCGTATTAATTTCGTTTTCTTTAAATTTCAGAAGATGTGGATCGCTTAAAACCACAGAAACGCGGCATATTTCAATCGTTACTTTGCTGCTGGCGACGAAATCGAACGAAAACAAATCAGAATGGCACACAGATCGATGGTTCAACAACACCGCCACCCTTACCGGACCAACAAAGGTACCTTCTACCTCAGGTTAGGCACTCCGATATGCATCGAAAGTGCATGGTTATCGATTTGGACGAAACTCTAGTGCACAGTAGTTTTAAGGTAAGTTTTGCACATTATCCAGCATTGAAAGAGATCAATTAATTGACATCGTTTTGCAGCCCATACCTAATGCCGATTTCATAGTACCAGTCGAAATCGATGGCACCATACATCAGGTCTATGTGCTAAAGCGACCGCATGTCGATGAGTTTCTACAAAAGATGGGCGAACTGTACGAGTGCGTTTTGTTTACAGCCTCACTAGCCAAATACGCAGATCCCGTTGCCGATCTGCTAGACAAGTAAGTATTAAGAAGAGAGAGAAGAAAGGAATAGCTGAAGATGCAGCTAAGAACATTGAAATAGCAGTGCAATGGCAAAACTATATAACGGGTGTTTTACATATTCCTTTTTATTAGTTGATCGCTTGTACATTATTTTTGTGAAATGGAGCATAAAGATAATGGTGTTTTTCAATTTTATACGCGTAGGTTGTAAGTACTGCTATTTCAAAGTTCACAGCTGTAAAATTAGTTTTATGCCAAATTACATTTCAATCAAACATTATATTTCTTTAGGAAAAAGAGTTTAAAATTCTAATACCATTATCTTTAAAATCAAGTAATATAATAGAAAATGTTAAACCTAAATAGATTTCTGAAGTTCATGCTTTAAATTCATATAAAATTTTATTCAAACTAAAAGCCAATATGTATTTCACATAAATAAAATAATAAAAAATGTGTTAAGTGTAAAAGTCTAGTGTAATGAAAAGGTTTAGGAAATAGAGATAATTGTTTAGATATGTTACAGTGTAGTTAGAGTATCAATTAACTTAAAGCTAACATGATTGCGGTTTAAACGACCCTGGATAACAAGTGTTGCCCATGATACAATCAAGGTAATGGAGCATGCTGATATATTTTCAAGTGACAAGTAGAATATATGTTGTGGTTACAACATTTTCAAAGCAAAAACTCAAACGAGACAAAGATACTGCAATAAGATTACAAATATGTAAAAGCTTTAAGAGAGAGTGTAGTTAAATGTTTATACATTTTGTAATGAAAATATAGTAACTAAACTAGTTTTCTTTCGAAATGAAAGCACTTCTTTAATTAAGATTTTTCAGTGATGACATGATAACTCATTCTATTCTTAACTTTCAGATGGAATGTGTTTCGTGCAAGACTGTTTAGGGAATCATGCGTTTATTACAGGGGTAATTACATTAAGGATCTAAATCGTCTGGGTCGCGATTTACAAAAGATTGTCATTGTGGACAATTCACCGGCCAGTTACATCTTTCACCCAGACAATGCAGTGAGTAGATAATCAAATTCATTTCACTTGAATCGTATAATATTTTTAACTTGTTTTAAGGTTCCTGTGAAGTCGTGGTTCGACGATGTGACCGACTGTGAGCTGCGTGAGCTGATACCTCTCTTTGAGAAGCTCAGCAAAGTGGATTCCGTCTATTCGGTGCTCTGCAATTCGAACCAGCCGCTAAACAATCAAACAAATCAACAGCATACGCAGGAGCTGCAACAAGCGCCTCATCAACAGCAACAGCAGCAGCAACAACAAACCATCTCTGCCACGACAGTTATTACACAGGCGACCACATTGTCTGCACCGACCATGCTGAATACTGCAACACAGCAGCAGCAACAACAACAACAACAGCAGCAACAACAATTGCAGCAGCTGTCGTCCAGTCCGCCCAATCCACAAAGCGAGCTGCTGCAGCAGAAGACGTAACATCAGTGGGAACTAATGTTTATAAATATATGATAAAGTTTATACATATTACGAGACCAAGCAAACAAAAAAGCAAAGCATATAAAGCATAATTCTGCGTCGCCTCCAGCAATACACACACACACACACACACACACACTAGCGTACACCTTCTATTAATAATCAAGCTCAAGTGTTTTATTTTTTTAACCATGTATTTTATAACGGCACCTTTTGTTATTTATTATTATGATTTCTTGGCTCCCAATTCAATGTGTGTGCGTGTGTAATAACTTTTTTTAAATATGCTGCGCTGAAAGCAAATAAAGGCCACGCTTTTTACCCATTGTACTGGGTATTACCCCCTCTAAAAAAAACAAATGAAAACCCTTAAAAAAAACTATACATAATACCCTATGTATAACTAATAATCATTGAACTTTTATATACACTATATATATATACAATACATATATATAAATATACATATTTTAAGTGCGCATATTTAACAAAATGAGAAAAAAGGGAAAATTCTAATACAGCTAACAGATGTGGAAAAGAACATAAAAACATGGCAAGAAAAAAAACAAAAAAGAATAACTATACATATGAGCAGAGAGATAAAATCAAATTCAAAATAGCATATATTTATATATATTTTTTATTAAAAACAAAACCAGAAGAAAAAAAAAACAACACTTAAACAAATGAAAAAAATCTACGTGTACTACAAAAAAAAAGAAAAGAAAAAAAAAACAATATTTATATATACATCTTATATAAACTATATATGTATATATATATAGGCTAAGCATGTGTATACACATTTTGCTTGTATAAATATTTCGTACGTTTATGCGTGGTGTTCCTATTCGCGATCGTGATCATGATCATCGCATGGCTAACGCTTGGCATAAATGTGCATTAATTCAAATAATGGTATATGCACAACAAGGGCACAATTTAAACTGTATCCCTTCTTTTATTTTGTTGCCACTTGTTGGGCATCGGCTGCTTGAAAACTGCGCTTATACGTTGCTTCATTTTATGGTCAAGTTGCGCAGCACAATTGACGGTTTCTCCCATCATATTTATGCACAAAAACAAACAACAAGAAAACAAAAAACAAAAAGGCATACAAAAACATATCCATAATAAGTTCGAGCTACAAAAACTGCAAAATCAAATTACACCAAATGAATTCAGTAATGTTATCATGATATGGCGCAACGCATAAACGCATCTTTAATGGTCAGCTGCGTTTGTAACGGCTTTTTAGTATATTTTTTATAGCTGAAAGGCACATCTTATTATACACTTACAACTTTTTATTATATTTTTTATTTAATTTCCTTTAACAAGTGCGCTTATGAAACGCAATTTGCAATATTTCTCTACCATTTCCCTTCGAGATCTATCTATCCCCTTTTACTAGAAAATACTTTTCTATCGTACGGTGCGGACATGTTTTGTGTTTTAATTTATGTGCGGGCAGTTCAAGAATAATAAAAAGAAAAACGAAAATAAAAGTGAAATATTTACACGAAAAGCTTCTACTCCGACCAAGTAATTAAATATAATACATCTATGTATAACAGTATAACACTTATATTGAGCTCAAGCTGGCCACGCCACAACCCACCTAAATATAATATATGTATACTTTATATAGATGCGACTATATACCATTACAACTATAACAACAACAACAAACAAAAGACGCTAACGCCTCCCACACTCACACACACACACACACCGATCGATCAGTCACGTTTCTTAATTACACTAACTATCAACTGATTTTCCGCAAACATTTCTAGTGGATAAGCTTTTATATTTTTTAACTGAGATCAAATAATATCAACTACACAAAATTCGGCACGTTGTAAACGCGCAAGATTCTCATATGATTTGCAAGTTTAATTGTTTTTACCACACAACATCAAAGCAAGCTAAAATAAATTCATTAAAACAAAAAAAAATAGATATATAATAATTCATAATATTGTATATCATTTACACTGCTGCGAAATTGTAATAAACGATAGCGACTAATCACAAGCGAAATTTAAGTATAAAATGCGATAGCGATAACGTATTTTAATAATGCATATATTTAACTGTTTTACTTTTAATAATAACAATAAATGAAAAAACAAAAAAAGAACATCATGAAAACTCTTAATTTATCATAACACGGAAACAAATTCTATTTTTAAAGCGAGCCTATAAATGTAATGCATAAATGTCGGATAAACAAAAACAAAACAAATTTAAATCTATAAAAAAAACAACAAAAATTATGTCATCAAAAAATAAAAAAATCATTAAAACCCAAAGTATACTTGACTTCTTATTGAACTTGAACTATTTTCTTTTTGGATCATAAAGTACAAATAGATCGTGATATTAAAGAATTATTGATTTGCTATAAGTAGATGGCAAAGGGATTATATTACTACAAACAACGTTGTCAGATTTTCAATATCAAAGGTAATAAATTTATAAAGAATATTTATTTTTAAATTTAAAAAATGCAAATAAAATCAATCAGTAAAAGTCAAGAAAAAAGGGATACTGCAGAAAATTTGATATTTTTGCATAGCGAACAGAGCGGACTTTTGAAAAAACGAACGAAACTGGTTTTCAAAGCAACCGCTTGCTGCTGATTTATGTTCGCCTGGTATTTCAAATATTGATTTGGCACTTTTAGACTTTCGTGGCGGTTGCAAGAAGCCAACACCAGCAACAACAACAACTAAAACACCAATAATTACAACAACAACTACTAATTATGTTAGTGTTGTTGTTGTCTACTCGATACCGCCACAAACTGCAGAAAAGTTCCAACCAGGAGAAATACCAGGCGAACATAAACCAATAGCGAGCAGAAATACAGCAAGTCACTTGCTTAATTAGTGGAGTCATCTATCGCAATGTAGATGTAAGCTGCTGCACCCTCAAAGTAAACTGCAGAAAATTTGATATTTTTGCAATTTACCATCGCCAATTTAAAATTGATTGTAACCGACAGAAAGGCAAACCCGTTAAAAATTCAAAAACAATTATTTTTATTAGAATCTTAATTTTTTGTCTTATTTCTGTTAAATCTTCAAAGATCTTTCCTGGACTTACCTTTTCGTAATCAGGACACCTAGCTCTATCGATTTACATTACCGATCTATAGGGAAATCACTTGTGACTTGAGCAAGGGAATAATAAACGCATTGATTTGTTTACATACATTTTTAATAATTTGTATTTGATTTTTAATAATAAATACAGTAGATTCCGGTTATAGCGACTTTCAAGGAACCGACGATTTTACGTCGTTATACCCGGAAGACGCACTAACCGAAAAGAGCAAAACTAATTTTTGTTTTTTTTTTATGGTTGCCATGTTCGTAATAGGTTTTTAAGATAAAACAAATTAATTTTTAAACAAAACAAAAAATTTATAAATTTAATTTAATAGCATGGTTTTTCCATACCTGCATGTTCCTTAGCATAAGCTAAGCTAAAACTAACAGAGAGTATTGAGAATATAAGAACCTTTCCGTCCTACGAACACAAGCAAGAGTGCCAATCACTGATAAATGCATACATTTATGACAGCGTCGTTTGATACTTAAATTTGTTGGCATTATTTCGATGTATTTTTTTTTTTTCGTCTCAATATCGGGTTGAATTGTGAAAAATTTCGTCGGTATAGTCGCTAAAAGCGGAGACGTACTAAGCGGAGTCCCTTTCATATAAGTTTGTATGGGGACCAACCAAGCCATCGACTTATCGTCGCAATAACCGGACGGACACTATAAGCGGAGTCGTTATAACCGGATTCTACTGTATTTAAAAAGCATTTTTATTTATTACTTATTGTTATACTAAAAAACGATATGAACATCGAAATAGTTTTTATAAATTTTACAAGTTGGGCAGATAAATAGGCAATTTGCAAGTTCTAAAATAAAATGTATAAATTTTGCTAAAGTAAAAAAATACGTTGGTTGCTTTCTTTTTCGAATACGGAATAAAGTACTATTTATTATTAAATTTTTAACGCACATTGTTACATACACCTCGCCTTGCATATCGTTCTACATACTATTTAATACACATATTTTGTCTTGAACTTAGTGACTAAACTAAAGACGTAGGCAATGGATTTTATTTTTATTTTTTTTGCATTTTGTTTGTTTAATCGGGGGGCCAAAAAACACTTACGATATTAGGGTTTGTTTGCCTGGCTTCTCATGTCACTTTCAACACATTTTCATCATAGTCTTTTAAAAGCGTATCATCTCTCTTTTGTTTTTTAAGTTCTTTGTTGTTTTCGGTATTTGTTTATATAACAATGCAAGCAAAAGAATATAAAAATGTTTAAACAAATAGGTTGTAGCAAATCGCAGAGTGAAAAGTACGCTTCCTTTTTTTTTGTATAATCTCAAATACAAAATAGTACATCGAAAAGTGTTTCTGAGTTACAATATTACATATACATACATAATTGTTTATTTTTACATATATATATATATATTAAATTTTTATAGTTGAAATTGTTATTTAAATTTAAATGCATTTAAGTAACGTGTTACAATTAGAAACGGTTCTTTAGCTACGTGTTGTTGTTGTTCTTCATTTTGTTGTCAGGTTGTTGCATTTTGTCGAAATTCCTTCATTTATAGGTGTACATAATTTCATAACTATTTAGATATAAATATGTATATATATGTATATTTTAATATGCAATATTTATTTATATGTATATATATATATCGTCTTTGTTGTTGCACTATAATTTTTGTTTTTCTTCACTTCTTTTTACTTAAATGATTGCTGACTAGACTAGTGCGTATTGAATCGGATCGCGTTTAGAATTGTTCTTTATTCATTATTTAAGTATGCAAATCGTATTCTCATAAACATTTGACGTATTTGTGGTTTTGTTAGTTTTGGTGTTTTGTTCTTTTGGTTCATTGAAAAAGCTGCTTAATGGCGAGACAACTTGGATCAAGTTTGAAGCGAATCCAAGCTCCCTCAAAGGCAACTGCAACCTATTTAACTATAATCTTGCTTTTAGAATACACATATTTGAAAGATTGTTTTTGTTCTTGTATTTCGTTTGTTTTCTGTGCGCTTTACCATTTGTATTTTTATTAATTTTTGTGGAAAAAATTGGAATTTTTAAATATTGCACGACTTGAAATTAATTTACTTTATCGTTTTTGTCTTTTTGCTTAATTTGTTTTTTTTTTTTGATTTTGTTGCGATTGTTAAACTTTTGTGTGTCTGTGTGGTTGTTTTGTTCGGTTGGTAATTCATTTCATTTTTGTTTTTGTTTTTTGGTATTACAAATACTTGAGAACGTCTAAGAAATGTGCTAGTTAAGAAATATGCTGAAAAAATGTACAGAGTTTTTGTAATTACAGGTAAAATACAAGCACAATAAATGTACGTATCTATGATGTTGTATCGAGGCATATATTGTGCCCAATTTGCTCGATCCGATATCGGTCTGCGAACGACGCTTCTCTCATCTGTGTTTTCTATTCATTCTCTATTATTTTTGCATTCTCTTTTCTTGTTTGCTATTCTTGATGTTGGTGTTGTTAAATCGTTGTGTTTGCAGCAGCGCGTACCAATTACAAATCACTAGAAATAAATACGAAGCTAATCCACCAGGATAGGCGGGGGGTTTCCATACAATACAATACATATCTAAAGCATCGGTTAAACATGCGCAATGGGCATTTGAAGCGTCTTCGCATCCCGATAGGACTTATCCTACACATACTGATGATCACCCGCCAAGCCATCATTGTCGGCACCATCGCCACGCAGCAGCGGCTCCTTCTCAATGGTCTGATGCACCTGAGCATCATAGTCATAGTAGTTCATCCAATCAACGCGTCGCGGTTGCACCAAACCAAAGCAATTGCACTCAAGGAAATCAATTAGATTGAGCAACGGGCCACGCGTGAATGGGCTGTGTCCACCCTTGGCCTGGAAATGGCGATAGCGTCCACGATTCATGCGCTCGTTGGTGGTCATTCCGAGGCAAATTACCTGATAGGTCTGGCAAATGGTTAGCAAGATGACCCAGGACATGTGCAGCAAAGCGTTGCCCATGACCCAGCCCACCCAAGCATTGCAGTTGCCAATAGCGCGCATCGCAGTGAGGAAATCTAATCGAAAAGTTAGTTAAGCACTCAACTTAAAATGTAATCACATTTTAGACTCACCGTCAAAGTGCACATTGCACTCGTTGACATAGTATTTAGAGCCGCCGTAGATCATCCAGGCGCACATGATCAACAGCATCCAGAGAAAGCCCATAAAGTAGCTGTGATTCTTGAGACCAATACAATTGCCCACCCAGGGGCAATGGTGATCGAAGCGTGCCACACAACGATCGCACACCGAGCAGTGCTTGGAACGAATCGGACGACGCACCAGGCAGCCCGAGCAAAAGGAAGCGGGTTCAAAGCCAATACCGCCGCGCTCCGACAGCTCAATAATTGTCTACAAAATTGAAACATATAATTAATCTACATTATAACATATCTAATTTCCTTCACTTACTTTGAAGCGCTGCTCTCTGGTGGGTCGTATGATGCCGGGATCACCCTTCCACGACTTGAGAAAGCATACCCACAAGCCCAGCGAACAGATGAGGAAGCACACGGTGGTTGGCAACGACACCGCATCGTCAATATACATTAGCCAAGTTACATAGAACCAAGCTTTGGTGGCCAAATAGACGGAAAGCGGCAACAACGCCATCAGATGCTCATCGAACAGCGTCTTGCCAATGGTGTGAAACACTGCATACAGGCAGCCGAGCAGGAAAAACTTGATAATGTACAGCGTGTTGATGGTAAACACAATGCCCGCCAAATAGAAGGCGGTAAACGGACAGGCGACCATCGACCACCAACGCAAGCGTTTGTCGTGCCGCAACTTGGATACCAGAGAACGACGTTGCTGCGAGCTGAGCGCTGCCTCACGCACCCGATCCATGACCTTAGCACCAATCCAAATGGCACCGGTTTGAGCCTCCAGCATTGAGAGTGGTGTTTCTGCCCGTAAATTGGGCGCATCCAGCGATGCCTTCGATTTGAGCACCAGCGTTGTGATGGCTGTCGCATTGCGGGCCAAGATGGCCCAGTGCAACGCCGTGTTGCCGTGTGTGTAGTCAACCATGGCGGGATTGGCGCCTAATGTGAGTAGCAGACGCACGGGATCCAGAGCACACACCTAATGGAAGATTCAATGCAAGCAAATTTATTATATAAACAACAATTGGAGGTTAAAGTTAGGTGTAACGGAAGTAGGGAAGCCATAGTTGCCGAATGATGATTTTTGATGTTTATGAAAGTTATAGACTCTCAACTTGAGAATTTGGATACTTTTAGATCTAGATGTTTAAACAGTTGGATAGACCGATTAATACTATGGGGAATCTTAAATAACTTTCCAGTTTTTGATTACAGTGTGCATTAAGTCTTATTTAATATAAATCATAAGGGTGATAAGTGTAATTCTAGTTGACTCACCTTCCATGCCGCCCACATCAACGCCGTCATGCCGCCGCGGTCCTGCAGATCTGGATCTACACCCTTGGCTATGAAGTAGGCCACCAATGCAGTGTGTGCAAACTGTGCGGCAATGTGTATGCAAGAGCAGCCCTCCGCATCCCGAATACGCGGGTCGGCGCCCGCAGCCATCAGCAGGACGACGGCACCCAAGTGACCTTGGCGGGTGGCCCAATGCAGGGGGGTGGCATTCAATTCGCCGCCAACAGCATCGACGGTAGCGCCCTTTTCCAGAAAGTAGCGAATGATATCTCGTCGATTGTTGATGGCTGCCCAATGAAGCAGTGTGACTGTTTCACTGTCGGGCTGATTCACATCCCAGCCGGACTCGACCAGATCCCGCACGCGTGCTATCGCACCGTACTGTGTGGCTTTGACGATATCGAAGCCACTGTAATCGGGTTCGACGGGCGCTGTTGGTGGCTGTTGTGCTATCAGCGCCGCTTGGCGATCGTTATCGGTTTGATTGCCCGCACCGGGCACGCACGAGCCTGTCGTGGCCGCATTGCAGGCGCTTTGGTACATCTTTTTGCTCCAGGAATAAGTGTGTGTGTTTTCTGGTTTCCTTTATTTCTTCTTTTTTTGTTATATTAATTGTGTGAGTGTGATTCACTTAACATCCCCCATGCACACACACACATACGCACGCACACACTGCACATTCGCACACACCCCCGCCAGGTATTTGAAGGTATTTGGGTTGTTATTTCACAAGGCAAGCATTTTGCTGCGTTTTATTTTCCATGCAGCAGCACATTAAGCGTGTACTAAGAAACAAACATAGACGCACACTGTAAACCTTGTTAAATATTTACACAATTCGCAGTTTTTAATGCGTTTTACATACGAAAATATCTGCTGCTGGTCAGTGTGACCGATTCACGATTAAACCAAAAACATAATGCACACACACGCATGCACACAAATATACGAAATCCTCTTGTAGTATTCAAAACTGGTATTTTTATGTATGAGCAAAATAAATACGGAATTCAAATTTTCTGTTGCCATTGAATTCGCATTTATATTAATTATCTTTTAAATATTTGAAATTTGGCTTGGCATATCTATTGGATATATTTAAAATTTAAAGATTGCTTGTAGAAATTTTAAACAATAATTTCGATTATGCCAAACAGTGTATTCATAATATTTTGATATAATTCTTTAGAAATCAATTTATTAATATTTATTGGTAATCTATTTAATGTAAAAGAAAATGCTAACTATTCCTTTTATTGGTAAATGATCTTTATATATAGTTATTAATTTTTAAAAATGCAAAATACTGCTTTCCATTAACAAATTTCATAAAATACTGCGATGCATTTAAAACCCGCACAATGACAGTCCTGCCAATTTGGCCTAAAATGAACAGTTGGTTTATTCGCAAATTCTACTTCTGATTTTCCCGCGTTGTTGCCGCGTTTTTTGCATCATTTAATTTGCAAATTATTTTGTTGGTTTACTAGTTAATTTCGTTATATTATTAAGCAAACAGATAGCATGGATAATAAACGTAAATTTAATGGCAATGGCACAGCCAACGGCCACTCAAAAAAGTCAAGGTAAACAAAAGCTTTTGTTTGGCGTCGATTGAAGTGAAATATAATCTGAACTTTGCAAATTTGCAGAAATTTTGATGATGATGATGAGATGGGCGGCGGTTTCGAGGCCGAGCTGGCCGCCTTTGAGCCCAACGACGATTTGGATCAAACCCAACTGATGGGCGAAGGACCCGAAAATCAACAGACGAGCGAACGTTGGTCCCGAGCAGCGCCTCCTAAGCTAAATCCAGCTGAGGACAGTTTGACATTCCAGCAGCTGGACGTGGAGAACTATTTGGGGCAACCACTGCCCGGCATGCCAGGTGCCCAGCTCGGCCCGGTGCCAGTTGTGCGTATGTTCGGCGTCACCATGGAGGGCAACTCGGTTTGCTGTCATGTCCATGGTTATTGTCCCTATTTCTACATCTCGGCGCCCAAAAACTTTGAACAGCGGCACTGCGCCGACCTGCACGAAGCGCTGGACAAAAAGGTCATTGCCGACATACGCAACAACAAGGATCATGTGCAGGAAGCCGTGCTTGCTGTAGAGCTGGTGCAACGCCTCAATATTCATGGCTATCAGGGCGATGAAAAGCAGTGGTACATTAAAATCACGGTGACGTTGCCGCGTTTTGTGGCCGCTGCCTCCAGGTTGCTCAAAAAGGAAGTGATAATGGGCGCATTTGACTTCCAGGATTGCCGTGCCTTTGAGAACAATATCGACTTTGACATCCGTTTCATGGTGGAAACACAAGTTGTCGGCTGCAATTGGATTGAGTTGCCACCGGGGGCATGGCGACTGCGTGGACGCAACTCTAAGCCGGCGCCCGAGTCACGTTGCCAACTGGAAGTGGATGTGGCTTATGATCAGTTCATCTCCCATGAACCCGAAGGCGAGTGGTCCAAGGTGGCGCCGTTGCGCATTCTTAGCTTCGATATTGAGTGCGCTGGTCGCCGTGGCATCTTCCCAGAGGCCAAAATGGATCCAGTTATACAAATTGCCAACATGGTAATCCGACAAGGCGAATCAGAGCCGTTCATCAGGAATGTATTCACGTTGAAGGAATGTGCTCCCATCATTGGCAGCCAGGTGCTGTGTTATGACAAGGAGCAGCAACTACTGGACAAATGGGCGGCTTTTGTGCGCGAAGTGGATCCGGACATCTTAACTGGCTACAACATCAACAACTTTGATATACCTTATTTACTGAATCGAGCAGCGCATTTGAAAGTTCAAGGCTTCGAGTATCTAGGCAGGATTAAGAACATACGTTCGGTCATCAAGGAGCAGGTGCTGCAGTCCAAACAAATGGGCAGACGAGAGAATCAATATGTCAACTTTGAAGGACGCGTGCCCTTCGATTTGCTGTTTGTGCTGCTCCGCGATTACAAACTGCGTTCATACACTTTGAATGCGGTGAGCTATCATTTTCTGCAGGAGCAGAAGGAGGACGTACACCACAGCATTATCACGGATCTGCAGAATGGCGACGAGCAGACGCGTCGTCGCTTGGCCATGTATTGCTTAAAGGATGCCTATTTGCCATTACGTCTTCTCGAGAAACTTATGGCCATTGTGAACTACATGGAGATGGCGCGTGTCACAGGCGTCCCACTTGAATCGCTGCTGACGCGTGGCCAACAAATCAAGGTGCTCAGTCAGCTGCTGCGCAAAGCCAAAACTAAAGGTTTCATCATGCCATCCTACACTTCAAGTGGATCCGATGAGCAGTATGAAGGCGCCACTGTCATCGAACCGAAGCGTGGCTATTATGCTGATCCCATTAGTACACTCGATTTTGCCTCGCTGTATCCTAGTATTATGATGGCCCACAATCTATGCTACACCACTTTACTGCTGCCTGGAGCAAAGGATAAGCTGGGATTGACGGATGATCAAGTGGAGCGCACGCCTGCGAATAACAGTTTCGTCAAGGCGGATCTGCGTCGTGGCTTACTGCCCGAGATCTTGGAGTCGCTGCTGGCGGCGCGTAAACGTGCAAAGAACGATCTAAAAGTGGAGAAAGATCCGTTCAAGCGGCAGGTGTTGGATGGTCGCCAGTTAGCGTTGAAGATATCAGCAAATTCAGTGTATGGCTTCACTGGAGCTCAGGTGGGAAAACTGCCTTGCTTGGAGATCTCGGGCAGCGTTACTGCTTATGGACGCACAATGATTGAGATGACCAAGAACGAGGTGGAGACGCATTACACACGCGCTAATGGCTATGAGAACGATGCGGTGGTCATCTATGGTGACACGGATTCGGTGATGGTTAACTTTGGTGTCAAGAGCTTGGAGCGCAGCATGGAACTTGGCAGAGAAGCAGCCGACTTGGTTAGCGCCAAATTTGTGCAGCCCATTAAACTGGAATTCGAGAAGGTTTACTATCCCTATTTGTTGATCAACAAGAAGCGCTATGCAGGATTGTATTTCACCAAACCGGAAAAGTATGACAAAATGGATTGCAAGGGTATTGAGACAGTGCGTCGCGATAACTCGCCATTGGTGGCCAATCTGATGAACGCTTGTCTGCAAAAGTTGCTGATTGAACGCGATCCCGAGGGAGCGGTTGATTATTGCAAGCAAATCATTGCGGATTTGCTGTGCAATCGCATTGATATCTCACAGCTGGTCATTACCAAAGAGCTGGCTAAGACGGATTACGCTGCCAAGCAGGCGCATGTTGAGCTGGCAGCCAAGATGAAGAAACGTGATGCGGGCACAGCGCCCAAACTGGGTGATCGTGTGCCTTATGTGATCTGTGCTGCGGCTAAGAATACACCAGCTTATCAGAAAGCCGAGGATCCGTTGTATGTGCTAGAGAATAGTGTGCCCATTGATGCCAACTATTATTTGGAGCAGCAACTATCCAAGCCACTGTTGCGTATCTTTGAGCCTATTTTGGGCGATAAAGCGGAGTCGGTACTGCTCAAAGGCGAACACACAAGGACTAGGACTGTCGTCACCTCAAAGGTGGGCGGATTGGCGGGTTTTATGACCAAGAAGGCAGCATGCTTGGGTTGCAAATCCCTAATGCCCAAGGGTTATGAGCAGGCGTGCTTGTGTCCGCACTGCGAACCAAAGATGAGCGAACTCTATCAGAAGGAGGTGGCATCGAAGCGTGGACTGGAAGAAACGTTTGCTCGACTCTGGACGGAGTGTCAGCGCTGTCAGGGTTCGTTGCATGAGGAGGTAATCTGTTCAAATCGCGATTGTCCCATTTTCTATATGCGACAAAAGGTGCGCATGGAGCTAGATACGCAGGAGCAGCGTGTGCGACGCTTTGGACTCCCCGAGTGGTAAAAGAAGTCGCTAAAGATTATTACATTATATAAACCTATAATTTAATATAATAATATATATATATTACTAGAAGTTATTACAAAGTTGTGTGTGTGTGTTTGGATCTTTTTTATGTTGCGCATAAGCGTTTTTTTTTCGTTTTAAGAACTTTCCTTTTTCACTTTGGACAAATTTTACAAGGGGCGGCAGGCGAAGTTTGGTATTGGGGGCATGACTGTGACTATTTTCGGCTTTGCAGCGTATTCGATAGCCAGTCCATGGCCTGATCGAGCCCCTCACCTTTGGTGGCCGATGTTTTGAATATTTGAAATGTGCGATTCTTTAGATTCTCCAAACCTAACGCGTGATGCACTTCGGCAACGGTCATACAGCCGTCCATGTCCTGTTTGTTGGCCAAGACGACAAGTATCGCGCCCGCCAGCTCCTCTTCGCGCAGCATATACAAGAGCTCGTCCTTGGAGATACCAATTCGATCTCGATCTGCCGAGTCTACCACATAAATGATGGCATCTGTGTTGCTATAATAACAGCGCCAATATGGTCTACAAAAAAAGATAAGATTAGTTTAGTAACACCAGCAGAAAGAGATAGACTCACCTAATACTGGTCTGGCCACCCAGATCCCAGACTTGAAACTTCAAGTTTTTGTATGTGACCTGCTCCACGTTGAAGCCAATTGTGGGTATCGTCGTGACCACCTCGCCCACCTGCAGCCTGTATAGAATCGTTGTTTTGCCAGCGCCATCAAGCCCCAATATCAAGATGCGCATCTCCCTGGAGCCGAGCAGACCACGAAAATAGCTGAGCACCCCACCTGCAAAATGAAAATGAAAAATCGAGCAATGAAAAAAAATGATTGTAAAGTTGGTGGTGACTTTTTGTGTGCTGACACCCACAACACAATAAAAAAAACAGACGTAATGCATACCCATAATTAAAGCTCGTTTGCAATTGTGCCAAGTGCCTCTAAATGCTTAATTATATGTATTTAAATATTTTAAACTAACTAATTATTATGTTACTCTAGTATTTATTGCTCTTGCAACCAATTTGCTCTGCTCTTGTTTTCACTAAATGACAGAATTTTGCCATTCACCATGCACGTGAACATGACGTGTCATCGCCGGCGTTCAGCAGCACAAGAATATTTTTATGCAAACTTTACATAAAAATATTTTAGAAAAATTTGGTTAAATTTAATTTAATAAATTTTATTTTGCATATTTTTTAAGATACAATGCAAAACACCTATTTAAAAATATTAGCGTGTGCTGCTTGGTTGAACGCAGCCAGCGCTTACCGGCTCGCACAGCGTTGCCACTCTTTTGAATTTTGTTATACAGCGACGTCCGCCATTGTCGCGTCTTTCATCAAACCAACCAAAAAAAAAGTGTGTGAAAATCGTGCGACTTTAAACGCATTCAAATTGTGCAAATAGGTAAAGAAAAATACTGTGTAAAAAAGCATTATATCACTACAAAAGTAAATAACCTTCAAGCACATTTAGTGCGTAAATAAAACAGCGGCGAGCAACAAAGCCGACGATTAAAGATTACATATGCAGCGTTTTATATACATTTCATTTTGTTGAACTTTGTGCAAAAAATAGACTGTAATCTTGTTCGTTTGTTTAGCGTGTATATTTGTAGGTGAACAAAAGTGAAAAATGGCCTCGCCCTCACCGGCGAACAGTCCGATGCCGCCGCCACAGGCACCCAGCCCAATGGCGCCCCCGTCGCAATCTCCCGCTCCCTCTCCCCACAGTCCTTATCCGCATCAGGGCCCACCACAGGGACCGCCCCAAGGGCCGCCGCCCGGTGCACCGCATATGCAAGGGCCACCCGGACCACCGCCCGGACATCCTGGAGGACCCTATGGTCATCCCATGCAGCATGTGGCTCCTGGCCAAGGTCCACCAGGTCATCATATGCCGCCACATCATCAGGGCATGAGTAATGCACATTAAGCGCACGCATTTTAACGTTCAATGTTTATTAATAATTGCTTTCAATTTACAGCGCCACACATGGGAATGCAGATGCCGCCAACTGGACCGAATATGTCGCCTCTTGGATATCAAACGCATGGAATGCCGCCTAATGTAAGTGCAGCACTTAGCTCTTTAATTGAATCTATACTCGTCGATTTCATCCGCTTCCCTAATGAGCTGCATCACCTGCTGTGCTAGGGCATCTTGGCCAGCGGCCACTAAATTCGGTTGCATCACATTGAATTCGGTACCGTTTGTCTGATAAACAACGCCACCAGCTTCGCGTACGAGTAGAACGCCAGCGGCCACATCCCAAGGCTTAAGGTTATCCACGTGATAGGTGTCTAACGTTCCTTTGGCTACATAAGCCAGTGAAAGCGCTGCAGTAGCCAGGCAACGAGTGCTGAAAAGTAGTTAAGAAGACAAAGTTGCAAATTAGTAAGAAAGATGCATAACACTCAATGTTGTGGGGGTTTTTAAAGTCAAGTTAACACTTTTCAAATAGACAAAGTTTATCCAACGCAACTGAAACTTACCCAGCAGCTACAGCGCCCAATTTGTAAACACGTTTGATATTCTTATCACGCCAAGCAGCCACATTTATGAGCGTAATCTCATGCCCAATCACCGAGTTGCTTAGCTAAAAAGATGCATCCATATACTAACTGCATAGCAAGTTTAATCTTTTGCTACTCACCATTGTTGCTCCAGACACTCGAATGTTCTGGCCATTTAGGTATGCTCCATGACCTTTTCGACCAGTGTAGAGTTCATTCGCAGCCGGATTATATATAATACCGACTACTAGTTCTTTGTTAATCGCCAAAGCTACAGAGATGCCGCAATGCGGAAATCGATGTATGTAGTTTGTGGTGCCATCGATGGGATCAATGATCCAGGTGGGCGCATCTGTCAGCTCAGGTAGCACTTTAGAACCGGCTAACGATTCTTCACCAATGAAACGTGATTCGGGGAATGCTTTCGACAGACCCGCAGTTAATCTCTCCTCAATTTGTCGATCGTAAACGGTGACAAAGTCAAAGAAATCGGATTTTACCATAACCTCTTTCTTTGATTTATTATAACCTTCCTCAAATATTGGGCCACATTCTTTGACCAAATCCACAGCAATATCATGGTATTCCTTAAGCTTTTCTTCACTATATTGTTTCGTCATATTTGGTGATAAAAATGTAAATACTAAATCACTGTTATCAGTAACAAACCGAATGTTTTGATAGCTTCCTAACTACTAAAGCAATTTGGAAACTTTTTATTTTTCACAGAATTTGTTTGAGCTTTTCTTGCCAAAAGCTTTACTCTGCTCAGAGAGCGTTAAAAAACAGAGAGAGAGAGCGCAGAAAAATTTGAGCTTTTCTGTGGAATACTCGTTTAATTGTTTAACTTGTCCAGCTTAATTTGTTTGCGGGTATTTACTTTTTTAGAAGGGTATTATTAACTCGTCATCACCTGAATTTGTGTTTTTCTTGTTCAGCTTAACTCAGATAGAATGTTTGTGAATTTAATGCATATTGTAGTAATCATAATGAGTCCTAAAGATTTTTATTGAGCTTGCAAGTTATTTTAGAATTAATTTAAAAGAGCAATATAAGGCAGCTGCAACATCTCTGTTGCCTTGGTCATAGTTAATTGTTTTGTCTACACTCGACTGTAGCTTTCTTGATTGTCTTTCTTTATTTGTGCGCTAGACTTCATCGCCTCCCACAGACTTCTCGAGGTCTGCCTTGCGCAACAGATCTTCGATTTCCTTGCGCAATTTCTCGCTGCCGGCACAAATCAAATCCGGTTTCATGATATCGAATGGGGTACCAAAAGGCGCAGTGACCACACCGCCAGCCTCCTGCACAAGCAAAGAGCCTGCAGCACAGTCCCAAGGATACATGTCCTCAATGTAGAAAGCATCCAAGTTGCCAGCGGCAACCATGCACAACTCGTCCACCACGCAGGAATAGGCCAATAAACTGGGGAATTGAAATTAATAAGGCTTTCATATAAAACTCTCTTAAGTTGCCTCACCGTCTGGCATGCAATCCCACATGATAGATGCGTTTAATGTGCTTATTGGCCACATTGTGCACATGTAGGAGCGACACTTCATAGGCCACATTGGCATCCTTCAAGCGCTCACAGTTGCTCACATGAATCGGCTTTCCGTTGCAGAAAGCACCCTGTCCCAACTTTGTGGTATAGAGTTTCTTCTGTGCTGGATTATTCACAATGCCCAGAACAATTTTCTTGTTGATCGACAGTCCAATGGACACACAAACATGTGGAATTTGTTTAATGAAATTGGAAGTGCCATCGATGGGATCAATGATCCAGGTGGGCGCATCTGTCAGTTCCTTCGATACGTTATTATTCTTGGCCGTCTCCTCCTCGCCAATGAACTTGTGATCTGGATACGTGGCCAGTATTTTGTTCATGAGAAACTCCTCGATCTTGTTGTCATAGTCAGTGACAACATCGTAGAACGCACCTTTAATGTCCACATTTTTCTCCTCACGCTCGTAGCCTTCCAAAAGAATTTCGCCAGCTTTTACGGCCAGCGGGTAGATGAAATTGTACAATTCTTCAATTTGCGATGACATTGTTAACGAGTTTTAATTATGTATGCGTTGCGTTCGTTGTTAACTGCTGCCAACCAACGACTGAGAAACTGATCAAACACTGATCTTAACGTAGCCCAAGCTGCCGTAGCATTGAACTCTCTCTCTGTGTCGTCTCTCGCATTTGTTTACATTGAGCTTTGATTTATACACTCAATAAACTCGCGACTTCGCATGCGATGATATGATGTCTGTCTAACATACTGAGAGATGCACTGTAAATTGGAATCTGTCGCTCGCTGCCAAGCTTTATCTCGTTTGATTTGACGACTACAAATAGATGTCTTTATCTTTAACAGACATGTGTCTATGGCCCAGAGTAGTCAAATAGTTACAAAAACAAGTAGAGAAAAAACGGCAACAGTGTACAGTAAAAGTCATGCATAAATGACTTGATAAAAAAAAATTACTATTCAGAGTGAAATCAGCAAAGCATTGAATATGACACAGTTTTATTTTTGTATGAATTCAACGCCATAATTACTATTTCAAAGTTCTACTTGCAAATTATATGTGTCCGTATTTACATTGTAATTTTGCTGTCTCATCTGGAACTCATTAGATTTGTTTTTTAATTTATGTAAGTTGTAAATCAGGGTTCTTGTTTACATTTTAGTATCTCAATTCTGAATGCTCACTGAAAATTTCATAAGCATTATGACTTTCATTTATTCTTTATTCCATTTAGTTGTCCGATCAAAAAGTTTGAACTTAACTTACTTATTCTCCATTGCAATCTTGAATGATCCTCAAATCTCTTTATTTATTGCGATTACTCGCCAATTTCTCATTGAGTTTATGTTATATTCAGTAGTACATTTATTTTCCATATTTGTAAAATTTGTTTTATTATTCACAATATTCTTGAGGTGGAATTACTTTTTCGATGGCACTTTTAGTGAATACTAAAATTTTTATTTATTACAAAACGATCCATTATTTTGAATGTTTGATCACAAGATCAGTCAGCAGCGAGTAAATTCACTTGAATGTATATTCCGTAATCTGATTGGCTTCCTCAATCAACTGAATAACCGCTTTAGTCAACTCCTCTGTGGCTGCACAGACCAAATCGGGTTTCATTACATCAAATTTACCACCTTTGGTATGATAAATGTTGCCCCCAGCCTCGGTTAAAATGACAGCGCCCGCTGCAATATCCCAGGGCTTGAGATCCTCAACGTGATAGGCATCACATTGACCCGTTGCTACATAGCACAAGGCGAGTGCAGCGCTCCCAAAGCTGCGCGTGCTGCAAATAAAAGAGAGCAATAACAGAGGCAAAATTGAGCTTTTCACAATTGCACTCTCAAACATTCGCCTTCTCGTTCACACTTACGCAGTGGCATTTGAGCCCATCTTGTAAACACGCTTCAAGTGCTTGTCTCGCACAGCTCCCGCGTGTATCAATGAGATTTCATAGGCAACAACCGCTTGGCTGATCTATGTATAGAAGAGAGGGAGAGAGCGAAATCGAAGAGAAATTAAGAGAGAGCTTTTAATATGTTGTTTGGGTTGTTTACTGCAGTCAAACGATAAACGAATTTGAAACTGTTAATTTTGTCAGTGAATCACCAGCGCGAAACAGTTAAAAATTATCTCGTATTTTCGGCAATTATATAAGTTTTCATTGCTCTTGCACTCACCTTGGTTACTTTGGAGGTGTGAATGGGATTTCCATTCAAGTAGGCACCGTGTCCCTTCCACGCTGAGAACAATTCATTAGCCGGCGGATTGTAAATGATGCCAACAACGAGTTCTTTGTTAATGGCCAATCCAACAGATATGCAGCAATGTGGAATGCGATGAATGAAATTCGTGGTGCCATCAATGGGATCAATGATCCAAGTTGGGGCATCTGTCAACTCCGCCTGACGATGCGCTGCTGCAGATTCTTCCTCGCCAATGATTAGCGACTCTGGAAAAGCTTTTTGCAGTCCCTCAATTAGAGTGTCCTCAATTTGTTTGTCATACACTGTGACCAAATCGTAGAAGTCCGCTTTGACCACATAGTCGGTCTTCGGCTTGGAGTAACCTTCCATTAAGAGTGGACCACATTTCTTGACGAGATCTAGCGCCACCTCGTAGTATTCCTGCAGTTTGGACTCGCTTATTGGATTGTTGCTCATGATGCGTGTATTGGACTCGACGAACTCACACTAAATGCGAATAGCTCAAATGCTTGGCATTTTAGCTCTGAAAAGCTTTTTGTGTACAAGCTTTTCCACTGTGCTTTCAACTTTTGCGAGGAAGGGGTATTAAAATATGTTATTACTCTATGCACACAGATGATAAGCTTAATCATTCAGTTTATTAGTATAAAACCATCATGTGTGATTTATCTTTTAGATTCTTCTACAAAATGCAAATCATTGCATATAATGTATAATTAGATAAATACTTTGTATAAGGTTGACTTGACAATGGAACTCGTTATATACTTTGTAGATAAAACGGTTGAAAATATCTCACTGGAAAGTAGGTTAGGATTTTGAAAGACAGTAAATAAATAATCAGCTAAACTGTTAGTTCGTTAAATAGTTAGGCTTCCCATGCTGAAGTTTCAACTCTGTATCCAAGGTTTTAAAAAGTTATTTTAATCTGTAGATTATTATTACTACTATCTGATTTAGTATTGTAGTAAAGACTGCCAAGCTTCACTTGTTTAGCTTTTAAACTGAGCTCGCTCAGGATGACACATCAAAATTATAGTGTATGAGAAGTTTTATTAATGAGACTACAAGTTTCGCTAGCTTCAATCATCGCTGCCCACAGACTTGGCTTGATCAGCTTGTCGAATTAACTGCTCGATTTGATTCCTCAATGTCTCTGTGCCGGCACAAATAAGATTGGGTTTCATAATGTCAAAGGGTCCGCCATATGGATGGGTAACAACGCCGCCAGCTTCGCGTATGAGCAAATAACCCGCTGCACAATCCCAGGGATACATGTCCTCAATGTGAAAGGCATCTAGATTGCCAGCAGCAACCATGCACAATGAATCCACCACAGCCGAATACCCCAACAATCTGCAAAGAGAAAGAAATCTTATCAGAGAGGCTGTAATTATCATTTATGTGGCGTTTACTTACCGTCTGGCCTGGGAGCCAACGTAATAGATGCGTTTGATGTGCTTGTTTCTTATTGGCGCCGAGTGGAGCAGACACACCTCGTAGGCCACATTGGCGGCATTCAGCTGCTCACAGTCGCTGACATGGATGCTCTCCCCATTGCAGAAGGCGCCTTGTCCCAGCTTGGCAGTGTAGAGTTTCTGCTGGGCAGGATTATTCACAATGCCCAGCACGATTTGCTTGTTGATTGCGAGTCCGATGGAAACCGAGACATGAGGAATTTGCTTAATGAAATTCGAGGTGCCATCGATGGGATCAATGATCCAGGTGGGCGCATCTGTCAGTTCCTTGGTCACATTGTTGTTCTTATGCGTATCTTCTTCACCAATGAATTTGTGATCCGGGTACGTGGCCAGAATGTTGGCCATGAGGAACTCCTCGATCTGGTTGTCGTACTCGGTGACCACGTTGTGGAATTCGTTGCATTTGAGGGCCACAGCCTTGCCAGCATTCTGATAGCCTTCGTAGAGTATTTCACCAGCCCGAACTGCTAATGGATAAATGAACTGGTAAAGTTCCTCGATCTGCGATTCACTTGCCATTTCTCTGTTTTGACGCTGTCACGCTGAGAACACAACTGACAAGACTTGGCAGCGAACAGGTTTGCAATAGCACAACGATTTTTTTCCAAGCAAATTTGATAACTTTTAAAAGCTCTCATTTTCTGTGTAATTGTTTACCGATGCTTGGCTAAGAGAACGCACATTGGGACAAGGGCATGCAATAATTGGTTGAAATATAATGTAGAACCAAATGATCAACATTTAAATACAGAATTTTACCCTGAATAAAATAAAAAAAAACTTGATAACATGCAGATTTGGTATCCAGTAAAACTTTATATTATAAAAATAAATTTGTTTTTAAATTTGCGTAAGTTGTAAATCAGAATTGTTGCTCAAGCTTACTGGAAATATATGTAATTAGCATGAACGACTTGAAAGTCAATTAAGAAATAACATGTATATCATTACAGATTCATTATCATCTTGAAATTCAGATTACTCCACTTAGCTGCCCCTTTGCTAAAGGGAGAGATTTTACTGAATATAATTATTCTTTATTGTTCCTTCGTATTTGATATTCGGTTCTTTATTTCAATTATTTCTTTTTATTGCAGTGTTAAGGGATACAAAAGTTTTCATTTATTACTTAAATGTGTATTCTGTAATTTGATCCGCTTCTTTAATCAACTTGATGGCCTCTTGAGTCAGCTCTTCTGTGGCTCCACAGATCAAATAGGGATGCATTATATCGAATTTACCACCTTTGGTATGGTAAATAGAACCTCCCGCTTCGGTTAGAATAACAGCACCCGCTGCAATATCCCAGGGCTTGAGATCCTCAACGTGGAAGACATCACACTGACCCACTGCCACATATGCCACATCGAGTGCAGCGCTCCCAAAGCTGCGGGTGCTGCAAAGAGAAGAGAACAATAAGAAGAGCGAAATTAAGCTTTTAACACTCTTTTTCTCCGTCACTCTTACGCAGTAGCATTTGAGCCTAACTTGTAAATCCGTTTCATGTTCTTGTCTCGCACAAATGCCGCACTTATTAATGAGATTTCATAGGCGATAATCGCTTGCTTGATCTATGTACAAAAGAGAAATGAAGACAATATTTGGTTAGTCAAAGAACTGAGCGAATTTTTATGGGGTTTATTTTTTGTATTTACTTTAATTATTCCTGCAAATCCAAGTTTAACTCTTAAATTATTGCAATAACCACATTGCAACTTCTTAACTCTATATTAACATGAATTTGACTTAAGCTTAAATTCCCTACATATAATCTTCGGATAAAAAATATCTGCCTATTGTGCTTTTTGAAAATCTAAAAATCTTCTTTATTCCATGTGGTAGCTGATTCTAATTAGTTGTATGTCGTTTATTTCTTTTCTGGGACCTCTATATATTCTTAGAGCTTATAAATCACACTGATTATTTTTGAGATCAGTTGTGATTTGAGCTGCTATAAGCTACGCAACTGTTTCAGATATACGTTTATTAAATTATTATTAAGGTCATTACCATCTACCTTATCGGGTAAAACAGGTAATACATTTCTTACTCCTAAAGCCCGTATATTTCGTCTCCACGTTTGTCTGTACAAAAATTTATTTGCACTCACCTTGGTTACTTTCGATGTATGAATGGGCTTTCCATTCAAGTAGGCGCCGTGTCCCTTCCACGCTGAGAACAATTCATTAGCCGGCGGATTGTAAATGATGCCAACAACGAGTTCTTTGTTAATGGCCAATCCCACAGAGATGCAGCAATGTGGAATGCGATGAATGAAATTCGTGGTGCCATCGATGGGATCAATGATCCAAGTGGGAGCATCTGTCAACTCCGCCTGACGATGCGCTGCCGCAGACTCTTCCTCGCCAATGATTAGCGATTCTGGAAAAGCTTTTTGCAGTCCCTCAATTAGAGTGTCCTCAATCTGTTTATCGTACACTGTGAGCAAATCGTAGAAGTCTGACTTGACAACGTAGTCGGTCTTCGGCTTGGTGTAACCTTCCATTAAGAGTGGACCACATTTCTTGACGAGATCTAGCGCCACCTCGTAGTATTCCTGCAGTTTGGACTCGCTTATAGGGTTGTTGCTCATGATGCGTGTATTGGACTCGACGAACTCACACTAAATGCGAATAGCTCAAATGCTTGGCATTTAAGTGGAATGTTTTAGTTTATTTAAGCTGTAAAAGTATGCGAGTTATGTTATAACTTTATGCGCAAACATAACTGATAAGCATAATCATGTAGTTTATTAGTTTAAACACATGTGTATCTTTTAGATTTTTCACAATTACAAAATTCTAGGTGTTTTTATAGACAGACAATCAGACCTGTCTGGATCGTCTTGGCCGTTGACGCTGATTAGGATTTTATATACTTTATGGGGTCGGAGATACTTTGTTCGGTCTGTAACGTTTCCCGTTTCCCAAAGTTATAATATCCTTCTACCCTATAAGAAGCGGGTATACTAATAATAACATAATTGATCCACTGAAACCTTAAACTTCCTTTACTGAAGGCGAATTCTTTAGTTGACTGCACCCTCTTTCTGTAGCATAAATCCATGTTAAGTAAATGATCTCATAAACTTTATCACTCCATGTGTGTTAGAGACAATTTATTAGTTACTATGAGTATCTGTTTTAAGTTTTCTTAAATTTTCTTATTACATTACAATATTGTAATTATTGCAACTTGTTTCTACTCCATATTTCTGTACACTGTGCATTATAGTAACTTCTGCTCCGCCCATTTAATGGTTTTCTGTCTTATCTCAATGTGCAGTATGTGTTTTCATTACAGGCGCCCTCGCAGCCTGGCCAGGGACCACCTGGCGGCCCGCCCGGCGGCCAGCCGGAGCGATCCGGCCAAGAGAATTTGCATGCACTGCAGCGGGCAATCGATTCCATGGAGGAGAAGGGATTGCAGGAGGATCCACGCTACTCGCAGCTGCTGGCAATGCGTGCGACATCGAAGCATCAGCATCTCAATGGCAACCAAGTGAGTCTGTTGCGCACACAGATCACAGCGTATCGCTTGCTGGCCCGCAACAAGCCCATCTCGATGCAGACGCAACAGTCGCTGCAAGCCTATCAGATGGCCCAGCAGCAGCAGCAACAACAGCCGCCGCCAATCGGACCCCCAGGCATGCCTGGAGGACCACCACCTGGAGCACAACACGGCGGCCAGCCGCCTATGCAGCCACAGCAACCACCATCAACCGGAACGCCGCCGCAATGTTCCACGCCGCCAGCGAGTCCATACGGTCCGCCTGTGCCTGGCCAGAAATTGCAGCCAGCGCCTCCGCCGCATATGCAAACGCAGCCATTGCAACCACAGCCGCCACTTCTGGGAGGCGCACCAATGCCGCCACAGCAACAGCAGCAAGTGCAACAACAGCAGCAGCAGCAACAACAACAGCAGCAGCAACAGCAAGTACAGCAGCAGCAGCAACCAATGCCGCAACAGCAGCCACTGCAACCGCCGCCAGAGCAACTGCAGCATCAGCTGCCCAATGGCGGCAAACCGCTGGCCATGGGTCCAGTGGGCGGACCACCCTTGATACCGCCCACGCCGATGCAGCAGCAACAGCAGGGCGTGCGTCCCTCGGCACCCGGATTGCCCGGCAGTCAGGTGGCGCCACCTGGTCCACCGCGTCCAGGTGGACCACCCGGACAGCAGCTGCCCATGGCGAAGCCGAATCGCGTCACAACTGTGGCCAAACCAGTGGGTCTAGATCCCATCACATTGCTTCAAGAGCGTGAGAATCGTGTTGCCGCTCGCATCTCGCTTCGCATGCAGGAGCTACAACGTTTGCCGGCCACAATGCCTGAGGATTTGCGTCTGCAGGCGGCCATTGAGCTGCGGGCGCTTCGTGTGCTCAACTTTCAGCGACAGCTGCGCATGGAGATTGTACAGTGCACGCGACGCGACACCACGCTGGAGACGGCCATCAACATGAAGTTCTACAAGCGCACGAAGCGTCAAGGATTGCGCGAGGCACGCGCCACCGAGAAGCTGGAGAAGCAGCAGAAACTGGAGGCGGAGCGCAAGCGTCGCCAGAAGCATTTGGAATTCTTGGCTGCGGTGCTGCAGCATGGCAAGGATCTGCGCGAATATCATCGCAATAATAAGGTAAGTCCTGGAATAATTCAACAACAACTTCCTCAACTAATCCATCCGATGCTTACCACTCTTAGGCTCAGTTGGCACGCATGAACAAGGCGGTGATGAATTATCACGCGAATGCGGAGCGCGAACAGAAGAAGGAACAGGAGCGCATTGAGAAGGAACGTATGCGTCGCCTCATGGCTGAGGATGAAGAAGGTTATCGCAAGCTCATTGATCAGAAGAAGGACAAACGTTTGGCATTCCTGCTTTCGCAGACCGACGAGTACATCAGCAATCTCACGCAGATGGTGAAGCAGCACAAGGACGATCAGATGAAGAAGAAGGAGGAGGAGGGCAAGCGACTGCAGCAATACAAGAAGGAGCTGCTGATGAGCGGCGAATACGTGAACATTGATGAGAGCAGCATTGCTGCCGATATGCGTGTCGCAGTCGTGGAACAGTGCAGCGGCAAGAAGCTAACTGGCGACGATGCACCGATGCTGAAGCATTTGCATCGCTGGCTCAACATGCATCCCGGCTGGGATTGGATCGATGACGATGACGAGGAGAGCGAAGAGTCGCCCGAAAAGAAACCCAAGCCCAAGCTCGAGGAGTTGCCCGAGCGTAGCGCTGCAGCTGCCGAGGGATCGCAGGATGCCACGGATAAGGCAGCACAGCCAGGCGATGCCGAGTCTACGGATCTGATCAATCAAGTTAAAGTGGAGGACGATGAATATCGCACAGAGGAGCAAACTTACTACAGCATTGCGCATACCGTGCACGAAAAGGTCACTGAGCAGGCGAGCATTATGGTCAACGGTCAGCTCAAGGAGTATCAGCTTAAGGGTCTGGAGTGGCTCGTTTCCTTGTACAACAACAATTTGAATGGCATTCTGGCCGATGAAATGGGTCTGGGAAAGACTATTCAGACCATATCGCTGGTCACCTATCTGATGGATCGCAAGAAGGTGATGGGACCGTATCTGATTATCGTGCCGCTCTCCACGCTGCCCAATTGGGTGCTCGAGTTTGAGAAGTGGGCTCCAGCTGTCGGAGTGGTTAGCTACAAAGGAAGTCCGCAGGGACGTCGCGTGCTGCAGAATCAGATGCGTGCCACAAAGTTTAATGTGCTGCTGACCACATACGAGTATGTGATCAAGGACAAAGCAGTGCTGGCGAAGATCCAGTGGAAGTACATGATCATCGATGAGGGTCATCGCATGAAGAATCATCACTGCAAGTTGACGCAGGTGCTCAACACTCACTACATTGCGCCGTACCGTCTGCTCTTGACCGGTACACCGCTGCAGAATAAGCTGCCCGAGTTGTGGGCTCTGCTTAATTTCCTGCTGCCCTCCATCTTCAAGTCGTGCTCGACATTTGAGCAGTGGTTCAATGCACCGTTCGCTACCACGGGCGAGAAAGTTGAACTCAATGAGGAAGAAACGATTTTGATTATTCGACGTCTCCACAAAGTGTTGCGTCCCTTCCTGTTGCGTCGTCTCAAAAAGGAGGTGGAACATCAGCTGCCCGACAAGGTCGAGTACATCATCAAGTGCGACATGTCGGCGCTGCAACGAGTGCTCTATAAGCACATGCAGAGCAAGGGCGTGCTGCTCACCGATGGCTCCGAAAAGGGAAAGCATGGCAAGGGCGGCGCCAAGGCGCTGATGAACACCATTGTGCAGCTGCGCAAGCTCTGTAATCATCCATTCATGTTCCAACACATCGAGGAGAAGTACTGCGATCACACTGGCGGACATGGCGTGGTGTCGGGTAAGGATAACTTAAAACGTTTCGGTTCAATTAATTCTATTTTAATCCTACTTTATTTGCAGGTCCCGATCTGTATCGTGTCTCGGGTAAATTTGAGCTGCTCGATCGTATTTTGCCCAAGCTGAAGGCCACCAATCATCGTGTACTGCTCTTCTGTCAGATGACCCAGTGCATGACCATCATTGAGGATTATCTTGGATGGCGACAGTTTGGCTATCTGCGCTTGGATGGTACCACCAAGGCCGAGGATCGTGGCGATCTGTTGCGCAAATTCAATGCCAAGGACTCTGACTACTTTGTCTTCTTGCTGTCCACACGTGCCGGCGGTCTTGGTCTCAATTTGCAGACTGCCGATACTGTGGTCATTTTCGATTCGGATTGGAATCCCCATCAGGATCTGCAGGCACAGGATCGTGCCCATCGTATTGGTCAACGTAACGAAGTGCGTGTGCTACGTCTGATGACTGTCAACTCGGTGGAGGAGCGTATTCTCGCTGCCGCACGTTACAAACTGAATATGGATGAAAAGGTTATTCAGGCGGGTATGTTCGATCAGAAGTCGACGGGCAGCGAACGACAGCAGTTCCTGCAAACCATCCTGCATCAGGATGATAACGAAGAGGAGGAGGAGAATGAGGTGCCCGACGATGAAATGATCAATATGATGATTGCGCGCAGCGAAGAGGAGATTGAGATCTTCAAGAAGATGGATATAGAGCGCAAGAAGGAGGACGAAGAGATTCATCCGGGCAGAGAGCGACTGATCGATGAATCCGAGCTGCCCGACTGGCTGACCAAGGACGATGACGAGGTGGAGCGCTTCCACTATCAGTACGACGAGGATACTATTCTAGGTAGGAGCAGCATTTGTTTTATGCTTATGTGACTTTGATTAACTATATTTTATATTTATATTTAGGTCGTGGTTCCAGGCAGCGCAAGGAGGTGGACTACACGGACAGCCTGACCGAGAAGGAGTGGCTGAAGGCTATCGACGATGGCGCCGAGTTCGATGAGGAGGAGGAGGAAGACAACGACTCCAAGCGAAAGCGTCGCAAGCGCAAGAATCGCAAGGATGAATCAGACGATGATTCACTTATACTTAAGCGTCGACGCCGCCAGAACCTAGACAAGCGTTCGAAGAAGCAAATGCACAAGATCATGAGTGCAGTCATCAAGCATACGCAAGATGGTCGCACCTTGTCGGAACCCTTCATGAAGCTGCCCTCGCGTCAACGGCTCCCTGACTACTATGATGTCATCAAGCGACCGGTGGACATTAAGAAGATACTGCAACGCATCGAGGACTGCAAATATGCGGATCTCAATGAGCTGGAGAAAGACTTTACACAACTTTGCCAGAATGCGCAAATCTACAACGAGGAGGCGTCGCTCATCTATCTCGATTCCATTGCCCTGCAAAAGGTCTTTGTGGCCGCCAGGCAACGAATCACAGCTGCTGCCGATGCTGCTGCTGTGGCAGCCGGAGAGAATACGGGCGAAGCACATGGCAATGGTGGTGGCGGCGGAGGCAACAATTCTGATAACTCGGATAACGATGATGATGATGGAGATGATGGTTCGGATGATGAGGAAATTGCCACCACATCAGCAGCAGCAGTGAAAATGAAGCTAAAACTTAACAAATCACTGGCCAGTGCGCCATCCACGCCCACACAATCAGCGGCATCGGTGGCCAGTGGAGCGGCGACCACATCCAAGAAGCAGACGCGTCGCAAGCGCTCCCAGAAGAAATACACCATATCCGATGATGATGACGACGACATGGACTAGCTACCACTGGGCATCATGTTTAAGCGCCATGAAGCCGATGTCGTCGCAGGTGAAGCAGAAACAGAAGCCGATTAACATTTAGTTTATTTATAAGTTCTCCTCTTTTATTCGTCCCCCTTCAAATTACCCACAAAGCAGCATTGCAATAATGAAACTTTCAAACAGTTTGTCGCACATAATTATTATTATAAAAACTCAATGATATATACATATATATTTAAAGCAAATAACAAGTACTTTTTAAATAAATATATACATACTTGCAAAAAGCAAAGCAAACTAAAATTGTGTACATTGAATAATAGAGAAAGTAAGAGTAAGCGTTTTATGGTTAACAAAGGATATTATTTATGATATATTATTAGTTCAACATGCTCTATGGATGATACATCCTTATATCTGATTATTCAAAAGAACTAGAGCCGGAAAGTTTCATACAAATATATATATTTTTAATACCCTTAAAATACAAATGACAAGAATAGTTTTCAGATAAATGTTTCGGTCGAACAAAAAAACTTTAACGTGAGTTACTTTCGATAAGAACAATATAGCTTAACAATTTTTCAGTTGTTTTTTTTTTCATTTCGTTTTGTTATACTTTTGATACTTACAAACAGATAGTTTCCTTACACACATCTTAAAGTAACAGCGCATTTCTGGGTGGAGCCCACCCAGCTGAAGCTTTCTTAATTGCTAATAAATGCAAGAGGTTCGCTAGAGACTACAATAAATAATGAAAGTATTCATCACAGAACTCATGGATGGAGGCAGCATATTCTTCGTCGCCGCTGTCAGGTCGTCTCAACGCTATTTTATGGGCATTCGCATATAGATCCTCATCGATGTTGACATCATCGCTGTCTGTAAAATACAAATATATATAACAATATGAAATATGTTTAATTAACTGTCAATTGTCTAGGGCGACGAGAGCGGCAAACAAGGTTGTCGCGAGATCTTGCTGCGATTTCATTTGTCAGTGGTGCGAAAGCTCTGGAACTTTATTAATTGAATAACAATTCCGAGCGATTAAACGATTATCTAGCAATTGATTTTATTTTATTTTTAGCAAAAGAGCAAAGGTGTTACTAAAATACAAGTACTCTGCGTTTATCTTAGGCCTTTATTTAACAGGATAGCTGAAGATAAGATAGTGTAACTAAATCGTTTATTTGCTGCTCAAATATTGGATGTAATATAATTCAGAGATATTCATCTAATCTCTGAAAGATATTGTAAGGGACTGTTCTTTAATCGAGTGCGAAAAAGTAAAATACAAAAAATTCAATGAATTCCTTAAGTTATTGCTGAGTTTCTTAACGGATTCTATACGGTTTACATTTGTTTTTATTTTTATTATTTTCTATTTTTTCTATTATTTATATTTGTGCTTGATTTTTATGAGTAAAACTAAGGCAAATTAAAGTGTTTATTATTACTTAAATTGTACTTAACAGAACCGCTAAAGATAAGTTGATGTAACTAAAGAGGTTATATTTATTTTTAGATTTTATTCATATTATCTATACCTCAGAACGTCATTTTACGGTTTGTTCTTATGCGGAACAAAATAAAAAAAAAATGCCATAATTTTATTAAATTCATTGACAAAGGGAATTGCAGTTACAACAAGCTTCATGTGGGCGCACTTTTCATCAGTTTATTTATGGCACAGGAAATACTTTGTTCAGAAATCGTGTATAGCCTTCCCATGAACTCACCTCTGTACTTTTGTTTTCTGTTTAAGCGTAATTTTGAACTTGACAACACCGCTTCATCGCCCAAGTCCAGTTCTTGATCCCTCGAACACCTGGAATATCGGACTGGAGGCGCCAGAAACCAATACGACTGCATGATGCTCTTTAACCCCGGCATGCAACGAAGTTCTTCGAGTTTCTCGGGTTGCTTGACTAGCGCTTGAAATGCTCTCAACTGCAACGTGACCGACTGCGATGTGGAGTTGATCAAGCGTATCACGGACTTGGCAGCTGTGGAACACACCATCGGATATATCTTGACATGCGGATCGGTGGGTATATTCGTGTAGGCTACGCCCAACGAGCGACGATTTAAATAGAACTCGAGATGGCCACGTGTACGATCCAAATAAATGCCCACCAGGCAGCCCTGTGAGAATTTTTGACCATAGGGCAGCTGATCGCCACAGTGCTGGATCTTTCCATTATAAGAATAGCCCCAGGATTGGGCATTTGTGCCCAGCGCCGAAACAAAGTGGAATTTAAATTGCTCTAGATTGACGCTGTCAGTGCCGATGCCAAACATCTGGAAAAAAACAGATTATTGTAAATACGTTTACATTGACTTTGTAAATGAATCGATTTAGATGACAGAGCGCGCTTATCAGTTCCACTTAGTCGTAAAGTACGTGCTGCGATTTCCTCATCTCAACTGCCAGACTGATAGTCAGCCCTATTTGCTGTACCCGGCAGATATTACGTGTCAAAAGGAATTATTTGAAAAGCAATTTAATAGGCTTAGTAACACATATTCTTGATCAATAAATAGGCTAATGCTCGCAATCAGAATTACTCATATTTTTTTGCATTAATTCGAAGTCGAAGGTCACATTAACATAATAAACAACCTGAAGATATAATCTACTCATAGCAGTTTGGAAAATTGAAAATTTGTTGTACTATTATTATAAATTGTAAAATGAACAAATAGCATATGTAACTGATTAACTAAGACAATGAAGTCACTTCTTAAGGAATATATGAGCTATGAGCTGCAGATATCGAAATTAGTGTCAAATTATTGAACACATTTAATGTATCTTAGCGATGATCTCATAGTCGAGCACACTCGACTTTTGTCTTAGCACCAGTCTTATCTATTTTATTAGTTGTCTTATCATCCAACTATTTTAATACCCTTCTGATGCAGCAGATGCACTTACCACATCGGTGCCCGCCAGAGCTGTAATTACACGCATTTCCCAAAAATGCACTTTGTCGTGCTGCAACGGTTGCTCGCCGCGTACAATCGCCGTGCCCTGACTGTAGGTTGGATGGAAGACGATGTCTCTGCCAACAACATGGGCATCGGAGTCATCTTCTTTGTGCCACTGCCACTGCAAACCGTTGCCAGTCTCCTCGCCGCAAGTGCAGGTGACAAGTTCGGGTATGTTACCTTTGTGATTAGCCACATCGATGGAGCTCGGGAAGCGGCAATCACAGAAACCGGGGCATCGCAGATCCTGATTTGTACTTGACAGTGGCAGCATTCTGATATGTGTGTCGTTTTGGTTTGGCCTGATTTTGTTTTACACGCTCTTGAGGTCGCAGAGCTACTGATTCACTTATTGATTTGCTGCTCAATTTATTACAAAAATTACACGAGAGAGCAAGAGCACCGTTTATTTTGTTTTGTTTACTTTTGGCTATACAATGAGCAACAGCAGATGTGGCCGCAGACTGTTTATCAAAGTATACCAAATAAATACTGTACAATAAAATACACGCACTACATACGATATCGATATAACTATCGACAGCATCTGTTGTTGTCCGCGCTCTGCAGAGTGTGACCATTTTAATATTTCTTGCAATGCACTTAGTATATTTTCAACTTGTGGTCACGCTGCACAAAACAGCGGCGGTGCAAAATATTTACGCGATAAAAACATAAATAATAAGTGAATTGTGCAGTAAAAACACTAGGAAAACATTTATTCAACATGGCTGATGCCGCAGCACGTCAATTGCAGTACGAGTACAAAGCGGTAAGTGCCGGAAAAGTGTGCGCAAAAAAAGGAAAAAATGCCGCCACATGCGTTGCAAACGTTTGCCGAAAAAACTTTTTCACTTTTGTTTTTCGTCAATTTGCGTAGAACTCGAATCTTGTGCTGCAAGCTGATGTACGTCTAATTGAAAGACCACGTCGCGATGAAGCCACCGGGGAAGTATGCTCGCTAGTGGGCAAACTGGATGGCACCCGTATGGGCGATCGGTACCAACGCACAAAGCCGGAGAAAACGGAGGAGCGCAAGGTGAAGCGTCAGAAACGTGATGAAGCACAGTACGATTTTGAGCGCATGAAGGGTGCAACTCTGCTCTCGGAAGGCATAGACGAAATGGTGGGTATCGTGTATCGGCCCAAAACGCAGGAGACACGACAGACCTACGAAGTACTCTTAAGTTTCATCCAAGAGGCGCTCGGCGATCAGCCGCGTGATATTCTTTGTGGTGCCGCCGATGAAATATTGGCTGTGTTGAAGAACGAGCGGCTTAAGGATCGTGAGCGTAAACGGGATGTGGACAGTTTACTGGGCGAAGTGACGGATGAACGCTTTGCACTGCTTGTCAATCTGGGCAAGAAGATTACAGACTTTGGCAGCGATGCGGTAAATGCGCTTACAGCAGCCACCAACAATGAGGAGCAAATTGACGAAACCTACGGTATCAATGTGCAGTTCGAGGAGTCCGAAGAGGAGAGTGACAACGATATGTATGGCGAGATTCGCGACGACGATGCACAGGATGAGGGCGAAGAAGCACGCATTGATCACACGTTGCATGCTGAGAATGTGAGTTAGCAATTTGTTTCTTTATCTGACTTTGAAATACAAAACTATTAGCCTGTATTTATTTTAGTGCTTAGTGTAAACGAGCCAATTGTAGCTAAAACGCATATGATGAAGACACATATAAATTACTTTTTTATTTCTAGCTTGCCAGCGAAGAGGCCGCCAGCAATGTGAAAAAGGATCGCTCACTGCACCCATTGGACATTGATGCCTACTGGCTGCAGCGTTGCCTCAGCAAGTACTACAAAGATGCTATGGTTTCGCAGAGCAAGGCAGCTGATGTGCTCAAAATTCTAAAGGATGCTGCCGATGAGCGCGACTGCGAGAATCAATTGGTGCTGCTGCTTGGCTATGACTGCTTCGATTTTATCAAACAGTTAAAGCTCAACCGTCAGATGATTCTCTACTGTACCATGCTAGCCTCGGCGCAAACAGACAGCGAGCGACAGCGCATCAGGGAAAAGATGCGCGGAAACACAGCGTTGGCCAAGATCTTGCGGCAATTGGATACGGGCAAAGCTGATGAGCAAGAAGAGGCAGATGCACGTGCAAATAAGCGTGGCAAAGGCGACGCAGACGATGGCGGAGCTGCTGCTGCCGGGCAGGTGGCTGGCGTGCGTCAATTGCTCGAACTAGACGAGTTGGCATTCACGCAGGGCTCGCATTTCATGGCCAACAAGCGTTGTCAACTGCCCGATGGCAGTTATCGCAAGCAGCGCAAAGGCTATGAGGAGGTGCATGTGCCTGCACTGAAGCAGGTGCCATTCGATGCCGACGAAGAGCTCCAGCCCATTGACAAGCTCCCCAAGTATGTGCAGCCGGTGTTCGATGGCTTCAAGACGCTGAATCGCATACAGAGTCGTCTTTACAAAGCGGCCTTGGACAGCGATGAGAACATGCTGTTGTGTGCGCCAACGGGAGCAGGTAAAACCAATGTGGCCTTGCTCACCATGATGCGTGAGATTGGTAAGCACATCAACGAGGACGGCACCATCAATGCGCAGGACTTCAAGATCATTTACGTCGCCCCCATGAAATCGCTGGTACAGGAAATGGTTGGCAACTTTGGCCGACGCTTGGCCTGCTACAATCTGACGGTATCCGAGTTGACGGGAGATCATCAATTGACGCGCGAACAGATCGCAGCTACGCAAGTGATTGTCTGCACCCCAGAGAAGTGGGATATCATCACACGCAAGGGCGGTGAACGCACATTTGTGAGTCTAGTACGTTTGGTCATCATCGATGAGATCCATTTGCTTCACGACGAGCGTGGTCCAGTGCTGGAAGCACTCGTTGCACGTACCATCCGCAACATTGAGACCACACAGGAGGATGTGCGTTTGGTTGGCTTGTCAGCCACACTGCCCAACTACCAAGATGTGGCTACGTTTTTGCGTGTAAAGCCGGATAAGGGACTCTTCTATTTTGACAACAGTTATCGTCCCGTTGCGCTAGAACAGCAATATATTGGTGTGACCGAGAAGAAGGCGCTGAAGAGATTCCAGGTCATGAACGAAATTGTGTATGAGAAAACCATGGAACATGCTGGTCGCAATCAAGTGCTTGTATTTGTGCACTCACGTAAGGAGACAGGCAAAACCGCAAGAGCCGTTAGAGACATGTGCCTGGAACAGGATACGTTGGGCAGCTTTTTACGCGAAGGTTCAGCGAGCATGGAAGTCTTGCGCACGGAAGCAGAGCAAGTGAAAAACACCGAGTTAAAGGAATTATTGCCCTATGGCTTTGCTATACATCACGCTGGCATGACGCGTGTGGATCGTACACTCGTTGAGGATCTGTTTGCGGATCGTCACATCCAAGTGCTGGTGTCGACGGCCACCTTGGCATGGGGTGTCAATCTGCCTGCGCATACGGTCATTATCAAGGGCACACAGGTGTATAATCCGGAGAAGGGACGCTGGGTGGAGTTGAGTGCGCTCGATGTGCTCCAGATGTTGGGTCGCGCTGGTCGTCCCCAATACGACACCAAGGGCGAGGGAATCTTGATCACCAATCACAGCGAACTACAGTTTTACCTGTCGCTGTTGAATCAACAGTTGCCTATTGAATCACAGTTCATCTCGAAGCTGCCGGACATGTTGAATGCAGAAATTGTGCTGGGCACTGTGCAGCATCTACAGGATGCTGTCAACTGGCTGGGTTACACCTATCTCTACATACGCATGCTGCGCAATCCAACATTGTACGGCGTCTCACATGATGCCATCAAAGCAGATCCCATGCTGGAGCAGCATCGTGCGGATTTATTGCATACGGCAGCCTGTTGCTTGGAGCGTAGTGGATTAGTGAAATACGAACGCAAAACGGGACACTTCCAGGTGACGGATCTGGGACGCATTGCATCGCATTATTATTTAACGCACGAAACCATGTTGACTTATAATCAGCTGTTGAAGCAAACTCTCAGCGAGATTGAACTTTTCCGCGTGTTTTCGCTCTCTTCGGAGTTCCGTCACATTTCTGTGCGCGAGGAGGAAAAACTGGAGCTGCAGAAGCTGATGGAACGCGTGCCCATACCCATTAAGGAGTCCATCGAGGAGCACAGCGCCAAGGTGAATGTGCTACTGCAAGCCTACATCTCGCAGTTGAAACTGGAGGGCTTTGCACTGATGTCCGACATGGTTTTCATCACACAATCCGCAGCGCGTCTGATGCGCGCCATCTTTGAGATTGTGCTTACCCGCGGCTGGGCGCAGTTGGCGGACAAAACGCTAACGCTCTGCAAGATGATTGATCGTCGCATGTGGCAATCGATGACGCCCTTGCGACAGTTCAAAAAGATGCCCGACGAAATTGCCAAGAAGCTGGAGAAGAAGCACTTCCCATGGGCGCGTCTCTATGATCTGGAACCGCACGAGTTGGGCGAGTTGATACGCGTGCCCAAGCTGGGCAAGACCATACATAAGTATGTGCATCAGTTCCCTAAGCTGGAGCTGTCCACGCACATACAACCGATCACAAGAGCCACGCTGCGTGTGGAGTTGACCATCACACCGGATTTCCAGTGGGATGAGAAAGTGCACGGCCAATCTGAGGGTTTCTGGGTGCTGATCGAAGATGTGGACTCGGAACTTATACTGCATCATGAGTTCTTCTTGCTCAAACATAAGTATGCACAGGACGAGCATCAGCTGAAGTTCTTTGTGCCCGTCTTTGAGCCGTTGCCACCGCAATATTTTCTGCGTATTGTCTCCGATCGCTGGATTGGCGCCGAGACTCAGTTGCCCGTCTCTTTCCGGCATCTAATACTACCCGAGAAGAACATGCCGCCCACCGAGCTGTTGGATCTGCAACCGCTGCCCATAAGCGCTTTGCGTCAACCCAAATTTGAAGCTTTCTACAATCAACGCTTTCCGCAATTCAATCCCATTCAGACGCAAGTCTTTAATGCCGTCTACAACAGCGATGACAATGTGTTTGTGGGCGCTCCAACAGGCTCCGGTAAGATGACAATTGCCGAGTTTGCCATCATGCGACTGTTCAGCCAAAGCACCGACGGACGTTGCGTTTATTTGGTCTCCCAGGAAGCGCTCGCCGATTTGGTGTTTGCCGATTGGCATGCCAAGTTTGGTGCACTGGACATCAAGGTGGTGAAGCTGACGGGCGAAACTGGAACGGATCTAAAGCTGATTGCCAAGGGACAACTGGTCATTACTACAGCGGACAAGTGGGATGTATTATCGCGTCGTTGGAAGCAGCGCAAGAATGTGCAACAAGTACAACTGTTTATTGTGGACGAACTGCAGCTGGTCGGCGGCGAGGAGGGACCCGTCATGGAGATCGTCTGCTCTCGTATGCGTTACATTAGCTCTCAGATTGAGAAACAAATTCGAATTGTAGCATTATCCGCTTCTCTTACTGATGCTCGCGATGTGGCTCAATGGCTGGGATGCAATCCAAATTGCACATTTAATTTCCATCCGAGTGTGCGTCCCATTCCGCTGGAGCTGCACATCCAAGGATTCAATGTCACCCATAATGCCACACGCATTGCCACAATGTCGAAGCCCGTGTACAATGCCATTCTCAAGTACAGCGCTCACAAGCCTGTCATAGTGTTTGTCTCGTCACGGAAACAAGCTAGGTTAACAGCCATCGATATACTCACGTATGCCGCATCGGATCTGCAGCCGAATCGCTTCTTCCACGCTGAGGAGGAGGACATACAACCTTTCCTCGAACGCATGTCGGACAAGACGCTCAAGGAGACGTTGGCTCAGGGTGTGGCTTATCTGCATGAAGGCTTGTCTGCCTCGGATCATCGTCTGGTGGAGCAACTATTCGATTCGGGCGCTGTGCAACTGGCTGTTGTGTCGCGTGATCTATGCTGGGGCATGAGCATCTCGGCGCATTTGACTATTGTCATGGACACACAGTTCTACAATGGCAAGAATCACTCGTATGAGGATTATCCCATTACGGATGTGCTGCAGATGATCGGACGCGCCAATCGACCCAACGAGGATGCGGATGCCAAGTGTGTGCTCATGTGCCAGAGTTCCAAAAAGGATTTCTTCAAGAAGTTCATCAACGAACCTTTGCCCATCGAAAGCCATTTGGATCATCGTATGCACGATCATTTCAATGCCGAGGTGGTCACCAAAACCATTGAGAACAAGCAGGATGCTGTGGATTACCTGACCTGGACGTTCCTTTATCGACGCTTGACACAGAATCCCAACTATTACAATCTGCAGGGCGTTACGCATCGTCATCTGTCTGACCATTTGTCAGAATTGGTAGAGAATACACTTAGCGATTTGGAGCAGTCGAAGTGTATTAGTGTGGAGGACGACATGGACACATTGCCACTCAATCTGGGCATGATTGCGGCCTACTACTACATCAACTACACAACGATTGGTATGTAAATCGTTGTTGTTATTAAATTCAGTATACAAACGTTTTCATTTCTCTTTAGAGCTTTTCAGTTTGTCGCTGAATAGCAAGACCAAGGTGCGTGGTCTGCTGGAGATCATTTCGTCAGCTGCGGAGTACGAGGATGTGGTGGTCAGGCATCATGAGGAGCAGGTGTTGCGGACGCTATCCCAACGTTTACCAAACAAACTCACGGGACCCAATGAAACTGCACCCAAGTATATATAATTTAATAGTGTTTTCTTTGCAAATTCTTAACTATTTCGTATGTCAATCCCTCGATAGATTCAATGATCCTCACATTAAGACCAACCTGCTGCTCCAAGCACATCTGTCCAGGTTGCAACTGGGTCCCGAGCTACAAGGCGACACCGAACAAATCCTCAGCAAGGCCATACGCCTCATCCAGGCTTGTGTGGATGTACTCAGCTCGAATGGTTGGCTATCACCTGCTGTGGCTGCCATGGAACTGGCTCAGATGGTCACGCAGGCCATGTGGAGCAAGGACTCGTATCTGCGGCAGCTGCCACACTTTAGTGCCGAGATCACTAAACGCTGCACAGATAAGGTAAACATCTTAAAATACATCCTCTGATTGAATTGGAACTAATCGTTAAACATTTGCAGAAAATCGAAACCGTTTTCGATATTATGGAACTGGAGGATGAGGATCGTACGCGGCTACTGCAGCTGTCCGATGCCCAAATGGCTGATGTGGCACGTTTCTGCAACCGTTATCCTAACATTGAACTCAACTACGAGGTGGTCGATAAGGATCGCATCAATTCCGGCTCAACGGTCAATGTGGTCGTACAACTGGAGCGTGAGGATGAGGTTACTGGTCCCGTGATTGCGCCCTTCTTCCCGCAGAAACGTGAAGAGGGCTGGTGGGTGGTCATCGGGGATCCGAAGACTAATTCCCTGCTCTCCATTAAACGATTGACTCTGCAGCAAAAGGCCAAGGTTAAGTTGGACTTTGTAGCTCCCAGTCCGGGTAAACATGATTATACATTGTACTACATGAGCGATTCATATTTGGGTTGCGATCAGGAGTATAAGTTCTCCATTGAGGTGGGAGATTTCCAGTCGGAGAGCGAAAGCGAGTCCGAATAAGTTCTCTAGCGATAACTCTTTAACACAAAACAATAAACCAAAACCATAATTTTTATCAAAAAAAAGAGAACAAACTGAGTTTATTAATTATTAACTGGATTCTGATAGAAAAAAGGCGAAGAAATATTAAAGTCGGGCACAATTTAAATTTTATCAATTTTTTAGGGCTTTCATAGACAGCCAGCTTTAAATCGTTAATTGAAGACCGAGGCGATTACGATTAAGCGCGAAATCGATGACTTTAGAAAACCAATGAAATCAAAACGAATTTAAGATAGTTATCGATATATTTGAAGAGTACAAAATGGCGATTAGCGACAAGTTTAAATTTTTGATAACGATTTCTAGTGCTTTCATAAATATTTGCAGTTAAATAGAGCGCATTTTAATTGTTGACTTTTTGAATATGATTACAAGATTAAACTCTTTAACCGCTCACAGACACAGATGAACCGTGGCTGCCGGCATTATTAAATCCATTGTTGGCAAAATTGTTGCTGGACGCAAAATTTATGGTCTGGCCATTGGGCAAACGGTAGACTTGGCTTAGACCGGCGCTAGCAGCGTTGCTGTTGCCAAATTGCGATTGTGTCGATGTGCTTGCGGACTGGGCACCAAAAGTGTTGCCGCCGTTTTGAGAGAGGAAGCCCTGAGCCTGACCAATGGCCGCTGAGGAGCCTTGACCGAACCCATTGTTAAATTGACCGCTGGCTGCACCATTTGAAGCAGTTTGCTCCTGATTGTAACCATTCGGGCCCGGCTCATTGAAGGGATTCAGCTGGACATTGGCATTGGCATTACCGCCATTAGGACCGACCCCCACATCAACGCCAGAGTTGGCGCCACCAGCACCGGCATTTGTTCCTGCATTTATGCCTCCATTAAACCCAAAAGGTTGGTTTCCGAAAAATTGACGTTTTACACGCTTGTGAGTCGCGTAGATACCATTGAGAGTTTCTTCCAGCGCGGAACGCACGCGTCTCACATTCAGATTGGTTTTGGGCTTGATGTGGAGATTAGACTCGAGAACAACTTCTTCGATGGTGACACCCTCGGAAGCTGTGTGTAGATTAGTTAAGTGGTCGATAGGAATCGCTAAATATTAATATACAATATTTGATGACACTTACGCAATTGAACCTGAACCTGCTTCTCATTGCGCTGCGACAGCTGCTGTGGCGCCGCTAACGTCAACGTCGCCGATAGGCAAACGGTGGCCAAGATTAGCATACAAATTGAGAAATTCATTTCGTTATTGATTGTTTTTCGATCGTTCGTTCGTTAATCGAAGACACGAGCACAACACGTCCGTCAGCTAGGCAGCGCCAGTAACGACTGTTGGAAGCTGTGCTGGGTGCTTGCGGTTTATTCCAAAGCACACACACACTCATAAAATCTAAACTCTCACTTTTCAAACGCCAGGGGGCGCCCCCTTTTGCTGATGGCTTTACTAGCTGCGGCTGCTAAGCTGTTAATTGAGCTTATAAATATTTAAATGTTCGGATTTGGCTGTATGATAATAAATTTTTTGGCATATGTAACAAAACAAGCAGAGAAACAAAATCAAATTTTAACCAATTTTTTTTTGTTTTCTTTTGTTATTTGTTTTGTATAATTATCGCGGAAAAAAACAAGTCCACAAAATGTTTGTAACCGGTTTCTTGTCGTTTTCTCACAAAGCTCATGCAGGAACTAGTTTCATTTCGTTGTTGTTGAATTTCCTTTTCGGGAACAGATGATGCCCAGAACTCTTGGCTTTAGGCGTGCATTTGTGCATGGTCTTGGATGAGTGTGTGTATGATGTGTCTGTCTGACAGTGTTTGTTCTGCCTTCAGGTGTGTGTGTGCGTTTGGTGGTGGGGGCGATGAGGAGATTAGGCACAACCCAGTGAACTTTTTAAAGCGATTGCGCAGCTGTTGCTGAGAAATGCTCGCTGACAATCGTTTAGTAAAATAATCTGCAGCTAACGACGATAAACTTTTTTTTAATGATATTACTTAATTACAAATGTTGCACAAGAAAAAATATAATTAGCGGTCTCTTAAATTTTCATTATTTTTTTTTATGCATTTTTTAGCTGAATAACTTCCGCATGAGTAACGTAAATAAAAGTGTGTTCAAGCTCTATATGTGAAATAATTCCATAAAACAGATTAATATAAGAAATGTATTTATCTATTTCCAAAGTTAGCCTGATCGTCCTTCCCTTTAGAAGTGAATAAAAATGCTCCTCATTTATACTCTCTTAAAAATCATTTAATTTAATCCATAATTAAGTAAATGTTGTAAATTTCTTAAATAAAAAGACACAAATAATTAATTAATTAATAGACACACAAAGTTCTATGTATCGCCAAAGAATTCAAAGTGAACATTAACAAAATTTGTTTGTTATTCTGTTTGTTGAGATCTCTTAATTAAAAAAATATGTTTTGCTATCTTTATGTGTAATGTATAAATGGAATATGAATGCATTATTGTATATATACGAAACAATATATAATTTAATTTAGATAATTAGTTTGCTACAACTTGATAGTTGTTATGAGGCGCTTGAATGGTTTGTTTTTCCCCTGGAGATTTCGAGATGTTTTTTTCGAGTTTTGTCTTAATGCTAACGATGATGCTGATGCAAATATGACAATTGTGGTTAAGACTTATGCATTAGGTCAAAAGGAAACAACAAAAACTGAGCACTGTTTTTGATATAGTACAATCAATATAGTTATTTAATTGCTAATTATGTAGTTGAATTGTAGCTTCTGTTCTTGGTTATTCCATACAGAATAGCTATTCGATGCCATGCGCAAAGATCATCACCAGTCCCGGCTCGACCATAACATCCTCAGTCATGTGGACGTTGTCGCAGCTGAGCACTAGCACCGCCTGTTTGCCTACAACGACAAAGCCTTTGATTGGTCAAACACCAAGTGTTTGGGGTTTTCATATTGATCACTCACCTGGTATGCGCCGGCAAATATAATTGTCATAGATGCGTCGGTTATTCTGTCGCGTTTCCAGCGAACTCAAGCCACGGGGCCAGCGTCGTTCGTGGCAGTTCTCCATAAGGCTATCGAGTATGTGGGGAGGGCAACCGGATTCCGACAGCGCTCGCTTTATCATTAGCTAAGGGAAATGGTACGAAGTTGTAGTATCTTAAGGGTTTACAGGTCTTAAAAGCAACTCACCTGTAGTGCATCGTCGGGAGTCGAGATCATACCGCCCCAGCGTGTAACACGCGCTCTGGCCAGGGCGCTACTCCAGCGTATCACCTCGTCCCGTTCCATTTGATCAGCAATGGCACGCATGGCCGGATTAGAGACGCGCATTGCTCGCATAAAATCCTTAAAGAGCTGCAATTCGCGCTTCAATTCATTTATGGTTAATTGTTGATCCGTTAGTTCCGTTTTCAGCTGACCCATTTGCTCCGTTTGCTTCACAATCAATGTGCGCAGCTCGCGCACACAATTGTGATCCTTGAGCTCGTCCTTCGGTATATCGAAGCCACAGCCTTTTTCACAGGGAAACGGACGCTTCGGATTGTGCACACATTCTTCCAAATGTGAGTTGTAGGCATCCAGTTTGAGCACCGCAGTGCAGCCATATGGCGCATTGTCGCATGTAATTGACAACCTGCAATAAAGTATATTTCTTTATTATCTGCGATAACCGTTGGGTAAAAGGTCATTCCAACTAAATGAAATTCGATTTACATTAAGAATAATTTAATGTTTGTTTTATAATGTAACAATGAACCATTTCTCCCTCGAAAACAAATAAATAGAACAATAAATTCTAAGCAAATTCGATCCGAGCTATTGCTGCGAGTTGGTGAAACATAAACATATTCGTTTGCCTATTGTAACTGTCCATCGTAGTAAACACAAAGATCTCATAAACTTGCTTAAGCTACTAAAACTTGGAAAACTACTTTTTAGTCTTTGTTCTTGAATTTAAAAATGTCGCATTTCTAACCGAAGTAAATCGAATAGCAAGCATAATTTGAATGCTATGGATACGAATTTTGGGAAACATAATATCGAATGAACAAATTTCAAGATCTGCCTAGTGTAGTTGCACCCGTTATTGCTCTTCTATACTATTTATTTCACAAATTTCGTTAGCGGATATCTCAGTAATATAAACACTGACTACTTGCACTTGCCGTGTGGGCGATGGTGACTTACCTGGACAACAAGTTGCGCAATATGCGCGGCACTGCTCTCAAATTGGATGTGGTCAATGCATTGCGATCCACTGGACAGGTGGGCTGACGTGATAGCCACTCATTGATGCAGCCACGACAGAAGGCATGCTCACACATGACCGCCTAGTTGAGAGTATTGGAAGATGTTCTAATTGAAAGCAAGCGACAAATGTTTGTTGTTATTGGAGTTGTTGTGCAAACCTGAAGCGGGTCTTCCAGCACTCCTGAACATATGGGACATGTGAGCTCCTCGTCCACTTCGCCCTGAAAGCGATTCACATCGTAGCCCATTTGCAAGCGCTATTTCACTGCGTGCTCGATGTGCTACATCAACATTTATTGAGTTCCTCGAAAAAAATTGCAAAATCTTTTACTATTTTTTTTTGCTGCTGCTGCTGCGCTTGTGAAGTTTTGTGTTAGTGCTCAACAATTTCACTAAACATACGCGGTTAGTGTTGATAAATGTAAACCAAACAATTTATCGATGGTTCGATAGACATTTAGCTCAGTCGCAACGATATCTTGGTTCTAACAAAAAGTAACTGACGTTTTCAGCCAAGTACATTTTAAATGAAATCCTTCGAGTTTTGAAATGTAAAATATGTATTTGGTATTTAATTAAATTCGTCAAGTGGGAGGCAACCAAAAGTGCATGAAAATACTAACACGAAACATCTACAAACTACAACATATAACGAATAATACGATTGTTTGAGGCTGTGCTAAATTTCATTACGATCCTTCCAGCCGTATTTCTGACGCTGCTGCTTCTCTTTACTATTGGCATATCTATTTCCTCCATTATAATTCGATGGTTTGCTAGGCGCACAGTAGCAGGAACGTTGCTGTGAGTCCAAATACGCCTTACAGCCGAGAGTCAAGGTGCCTGTGAAAAGCATTTTGGCCGCTGCTTTGCATCCTTTGGTCATCAAATCGCTGGCAATGGACTTTTCATAGCTGTCACAGTATTTGTAAAGGCAACGCTTGAAATCCAGATCACACAACTCCTTATCGCTATTGCAAGTATCATAACAAATGTCATGATCATTGCAGCAAGTCTCCATTTCCGCGGCAGGTAAGTACTCTGTGCTGATTCTCAAGCCCAAAGAACCGCAACCGTCAGCGGTGGGCACATAGAACTTATTCTGTACGGCTCGTGGTGCTAGAAAAACAAGATACACGTCACATTTACATAATGCAAAAGAGACATTTGCGTCAAAAGTTACCCGTGCCACCGCCATCGGGTATGGGGCATTGAAACAAGCAATTTTCCTCAACAGCCGCATCGAAGACTTCGTGTACGGTACGAAATTTGCGCACAATTGTAATGAAATTCTTGAAGACGTCACCGAAAATTGCCTCGGCCGCAATGATTGCATCGCGTAGATGGACAATTGTGCTTGAACCGTAGCCCGAGTATGCGTATGTGAGAAATGTGAGCAAATAAATTGCTAGTTTCATCCACGAGAACTGCATTTTATAATAACGTCTAGTTTATGTGCGCGTTTAGTATTTATGAATGGTTAATTAGTTGATGCGTCGTCCGGAATTCGGTTATTTTGATGCTGCCGTCAGCTGTTTTAGCCAATCAGCTGGTTGCTGTTATTGCAGCACAGCTGTTGCTTGACATATCACTGTTTATCTGTATATTTCGGCGCTTTTCATATACGGTCCCACTGTGCTGCCGGCAATAACAAACCGAGAGTATTTGCGTAATTGGAATGCATTTTTAAAAGCTAAATTGAATAAAAGATGCTCTCACTGAATGTAAAAAGTGCTCTGCGTGCTTTAACAAGTAATTGTGTGCGCCAGTTAAGTAATCAACCTACGGAAATTGTGAAAAATACAGAGGAACCTGTTGAACTGCCACCTTTCACAGAAGAGCAACGCACCAAAATTTTGGATGCCATTAACAAACACAGCGTTGAGCAGCTGCTAAGGTAAAGTAAAGTTTTACTAAATAAACTTTAATATAAACAAGCTTTTCTTTTAGCTATGATATAACTAAGTCGCGCGCCAATAAATTGCAAAACTGGAAGGCCCGCAATGGACCAATGTCGCAGCTTAACGACATATTCTATGTGGAGGGCTTTGGGTTGAAGGTGGCCACAAAGTTTTTCCAGAGCCTGTTGCTGGAGCCGCACGCAAGTCGTGCCAGTAAATCCGCGAAACCATCACGCACAGCACCATTCATAACACCCACAATGGATGAGCATCAACGGCAGCAAATCACATCGAGCGTCGGCGTTCGCATTGGTGTGACCAGTGTTAGTTGGGCACGTCTAGAGTTGCCAGAGAGCAAGTATTCGCCCTGTGTGCTCAGTCACTGGCAACATCACGAGATCAATGACAAGAAAATACATTTATCGGAGCTCGCACGGCGTTGCATCTATGTGACACATCAAATCCCTGAGGCAGACTGCTATATATTAGAGAATCCACAAATGGCTCAGGCCAGCAGCAATCCGGGTAGCATTGATCAGCAGAATGTGAACATTCAAAAGGCTCAAGTTACCGCCATGATGAGCTATGCGTTGATGGCACGCGCAAATCCAAATGATGCGAAATCAAATCTCTTTTATTTGCGACGTTTTCTCACGGCACGTCTGTTTAATCATTTGGTGGGCACTGAGCGCGTATCTTCGGAGGATACCATTCTGAACATGATGCGCACCCATTACAATATGGAGGAGCAACCGGAGCACGACGAGAAATTCTATCTATGCAGTCAAGTGCAGTTTCCCGCGAACTTACGCACTATGTACTCCAAAGTGGAACGCTACCAGCGGGAACTTCTCAGCCAGGCCTTCCTGCTGAATTTGGCCTTTGTACGTCTGGTGCTACTGCAGGATGCGTCCAGTATAAGCATTGTTTCCCGCAGCTCCAAAAAGCTGCCTACCGATCAAGAATTGGACTAAAATACTTGCAATTACTTAGTTCTTGAAAATTCTTTAATTAAGTATTTACTTAGACAAAAATCTTTTCAATTTCCATGTTTTAATAAAACTTGTTATCTGTTACTAACAAAATAAATAAAGTTTAAAATATTTATTAAGTACATTGTTCATTTTGAAGAGTATGCAAAAGTCGTGGTAGTACAGTTTTGCTATCAAAGCTGTTTTTTCGCATTTGTTGTGTACGCATTTCGGCATTCATAGCTTGCGGTCACACTGTAGCTTTTAGTTTGATTTCGTTTTTCATCGAGAGCGGAGCGTGTTGACGACGCGACGGCGCTTTATGTACTTTTAACAACAACATTTTCGTAAATATTGAAAACAATATGTAAATGCGCGTCTACAAATTATTGAAGTGAAGCCTTCGAAAATACAGCAACAAATTACAAAAGTGATAGAAATATTTGTGTATTCAAAAGTTAATTGAATTAAACCAACGAACGGCGGAATAGAATTAAATTAGTGCGCCGTTTTCCTAAATGAAAAAGTGTGTCAAACAGCAGCTTCCCGTTGGCAGCCTATTTATTAATGAGAAAGGCGTTGTTATCTATTTATTTTTAAACACATCCAAAATTCACACAGTGTAAAAAAACGAGTGAAATTTTTAAATGACAACACCAAAAACAAAGCAATGCAGCCAAAGTGAAAGAGAAAACGAATTGCCAATAAGAAGAAGCAGAAGCAGCGCCAGACGCGAAAGAAGGCAAAGACGAAGAAGGGGAGAAGGGCAAAATACATAACAGTAAAACGGCGTCAAATATTTATGCGCTTAAAATGAACGCCTCCACAACAACAACAGTAACAGTAGCAGCAACAGCAGCGATGACGCCCAGCGTTGACTACAGCAACAACAATAGCAGCTTTCGATATGACAACAACACCAACATGTACAAATATAAAACACCCCAGCTGAACAATGAGAACAGCAGCAGCGGCAACTCCTCCACCTCCTGTTCGCCCTTGGCTTCGCCACAGCTGATCAAGAGCAACAGCTACAGCGGCACAAGCAGCTTAATGACAACAACACACCTTCCACTGGAAGCGAATGATGGTTCCAAGCTGTCGTTGCCGCCGACACCGACCAGTGTGACCAACACGAATGAGGAGAGTAGCGAATGTGATGCATTTCTCATTAGCAATAATCCCAACAGTGTGCGCCGCAGCACAAATCGCTCTAACTCCCACAATTCCGCCTCCTCTTCCTCCTTATCCGCGTATCATTTGCGTCGCAACTCGTGTTGTGTGCGTATTCATGCGTTTACCATGCGCAATTGGTATCTCAGCTATTTGTTGCCCATTTGCCTGCTGGGTCTCGTTCTAGTTGTCGGCTATCTCACTCGCAACTATGCCAAGGAGCTGCTCTTCTGGATCGAGACCCAGAATCCCTGGCTCATCTTTGTCATCTTCATGGCACTCTTTACGCTCGTCAGCTTCCCCATTGTTGTTGGCTATCTTGTGTTGCTGATAACTGCTGGTTACCTGTTCGGCTGCTGGCGAGGCTGGCTCATCGTGATATTGGGCGCCAACTCGGGCATTGCGATCGCACACGCCACAATTCGTGCCTTCCGGCATCGGATATCCGTGCACAAGTAAGTTATCCATAATCTAGATTACATCTTGAGATGATAATGACAGTGGTTGAACTAAATGATTGTTCCGCTTATTGATAACAAATGCATGAAACGATTAATCAATAACGATTCATTCATAAAGAAGAAAGTTTACACTAAAACGAATAATTTTCATAGCATTTTTACTTAATTATTCACAAGTGAGTATTTTATTAACTTGACAACAGAAATCTATAATCTAGATTACAATTTCCTGATGATAATAACCATATTTATAAATTTAAACAATTGTGCTACATTAGATAAATAGTGAATAAATGATTCATCAACTTTTCGAAGAACTGTAAAATTCCTTCACTTATACACCCAGTTATTATCTGTCTTCGTATAAGTTAGAAATCTTTAATCTAGATTACACTCAAGATTACATCGAAAATAAGAATTCCCCTAGTAGTTACAATAATATAGTTAATTGTCGCTATAGTGAAAGCATATTGACAAAGATTATCGAGATTACTTGAACAATAAAAGTACTTAGGTGAAGATTGCGAATGATTAAATAAAGCTTTCCTTATATCGTTTTATTAATGCTATTGTATTCCCACTAGCGGTTCTACAATTAAAACATTTGCCAAATATTTAAGTGGTATTAATGATGAAATCACGAAATTTACGCACGCAACAAGTTAATTGTTGAGATTAATCAGTAGGTCAAACTAGTTGGATCCGTTTCTGTTTTAAGTTGAATGTTTTACATTTTGTTCTAATTGTGCAATTATTAAATTGTTTGTAGCGATCGTTTAAGATAATATACGAGCTTTTTGCTAAAAAGGGAAACTTGCTGATTAAAAACCCGTTCTGTTCCACTGTTATAGCTTTATAATCATCCCAGCTTTCAAGCTTCTCATTTTAGAAAAGATGAAACAGATTTTGAAGTGCCATTTTATACAATTGTCATTTAGAGAAATGTTGTAATAGTTTTACAGATTTTATTAAACATTATTTTTATTCGATGCCATTATGTTGCGCGTAATAACCAAATTGAAGAGTTTTAAACCGTCGCAGAGTTCAATTCCTACTTCTATCTGTGTTGAGAGTAGTTCCAGAGTGCTGCAAGCAGCCCCATCAACGTTGCCCAGATCAGATTTTATAAAGGAATGCCAAGCATTGTCCATACCAGAGTTGAGACAACGACAACCAAAAGATGCGGGCTTGAAATGTTCGCTAAGCGAGTATCTCAAGGGAGATCCCGATGTGATAGAGGCGCTGGTGCCAACGGAGATTAGCAAGCATCGTTCCTCTGTCATGGAGTTTCTGAGCAGGGAAAAAGACAGAAAGTGTGGGCACACTCATGTGCTAATCCTAGCTGGAGCTGAATTCATGCCGGGTTTTCATTTCAGGCAACGCAGCGAGTTTCTGCATCTCTGCGATTGCTTACTACCGGGTATGCTGCTAGTCGTGCTGCGGAATCGTAAAATGGTGCTGCACACAGTGTTGTGTGAACCTCGACGTGAGCAGCAGATGGACGACAAGCTGGCCGAGATTGCCTGCCAGCGTTACCAAGTCGATCAGCTGCTGACGCTGCCTCAACTGAAGCAATTTCTCTGCCGGCGGTGCAATCATTCGAGTGTCAAGCTCTGGTTTAGCTTGGAGAAAACTGCTCTAAGCAAATATATCCAGGAGCTGGCTGAGCAGATGCGTCTGCCTATTGATTGCCCACGTCAGTTGCTGGAGTATGCACGAAGTTTCAAGACACCTCAAGAAATGGAAGTCTTAAGACGTAGTCATAGAATTGCAGCCCAATCCATGCAGCAACTCATTGCAGAGCATGCGCCACGTCAGTCGATGGAGCAGATGCGTGCTTTGTTTGCCTACAAATGTCAGCAGCAATTTGCCCATCAGCCGCTGCCCTTTGAACCCAAATGCTACAAGGGATCGGGACAATTGTGGCTGATGAATGCAGCGTGTCAATATGCCGGCTATTGCGGCAGCTTGGCCAGAACGTGGCCAATCAGTGGCCGCTTTACGCCACCCCAGAAAGTCATCTACAACATGCTGCTGGGCATACGTGATAAGTTGTTCTATTTATGTGGCAAAAGAGAAAAAATTGTGCATACGCCACGTGAACTACACGTCGTATACTTGACGCTGCTGGGAGAACAGTTGATGCTTCTGGGAGTGTTGCCCTCTACAATTAAGAAGTCCAAAGAACTCCAGAAGGCAGCTGCTGGCTTCACTTGTTTTCCCTCATCGATCAAGCATATTGGACTGGATCTGCAGGAGAGTAGCGAACAGCTCCTCGATTATCCTTTAAAACCGGGCAATGTCCTTGCCTTGCAGTTGTCCATTTGTATACCGCAAACTTGCCATCAGGCTTATTCCGAGTTCCGTGGCATTTATTGTGTGCTCGCCGACAGCATGCACATCACGGAGCAGCATCAAGTGGAGCTCCTCACCGAGGATTGCAGCTCGGTGGCTCGTGATGTGGAGCAACTTCGCACGGGTTGTCTGCGAATGGAACGTTTTGCCAACTGATTGTGATTTTGTTCCCGCAGCTATTATAAATGTATTTTTTGTTTTGTTTTCCCCTTTTTTTTTGTAGACCTCGTCAGCAGATAGTTCAGAGGTGCTAAGAAGCGAGCTTAATGATAACGAGAATTTTGTGATAAGGTTCGATATTAGAAACAATGCGTCAAATTCTTTTGTTGTCGTCAGATCAGCAAAGCCTTGAAAATCAAAGTGTTGTGATGTGTTTTGTTATGTGAAAGATTATTTGTAAAAATAAAAAGTCATTCAATTACAAAGTAGTTATGGATATAAGTTAAGCCAAATGAAAGAGAAACACAGTAAATTATTTTTTGTTAAAGCTGCGAAAATATGTAAAAAAAAAACATTCATCATTCATACAAGAATTTCTTGACGATATATTGTAAAAAACTGTATGATAAAAAGTAGCACATTCAAAAGGAAATGTTATCAATATGCATTAAAGTATAGTATTAAAAGATTAGCAAGTTGGTAGCGCTCTAGTTTGTATTGAATTCTTCTAAAAACAGTTTTACAATTTTAACTCAAAACGTAACAAGATCATAAAACAAAACTTTCTGTTTAAGCTCACAAAAAACAATCATTAGGACTTTTCAATTATTTTGCTCTTATCAAGTAGCAAATGTTTTTTATTTATATTTTTTTTGCTCAAGCGAAACGTTTTTTTTTGCACGGTTCAAGTGCTTTATCAGGCAATAAAAAAGACGCTATAAATATAACATTACTAGTAGTAACTACCTCTCTATATTATTTACTGCGCTGCATTTCAACAATTGTTGAAACAATTGCAATACCTCAATTAATACTTGTTGACAATCTGCGACACTCGAGGAAATGAGAAAGAAACGTAACGAAACCAAACATGAAATCGCTAATGGTTTCTTGTTTCCCCAGAGTTCAATAACTTTTTTGACACTCAATTGAGATTTATTGCGGGGGAAAACAACAAAAAACTATCAGCAAATCAAACAAATGACTAACAAATTACCATAAATTACTGTCGACTCCACTAAATTACGATACATGCCCAACATTTAGGTAATTTGGGTGTAGGCCAACCAATAAACTGGTTTACTGCTTGTCGCATCGCTTGATTGACTCTAATTGAACCATGATTAACTCTGATAAACATATTAATGGTTCAATTATAGGCGCCTGGCTAAGAAGACACCGTGAAACACATTCGTGCATCAAGATAATTATGTAGGTAGATAAATATCGTTGACACGATAAGTCCATTTAAAAGGCGCTAAACAATCGATAGTAAACGATAAAATTGCTTTTATTTAACATGTTTAAGTAATTACTTGTTATTCGTTTTTTATTTTATCTTTTCATTATTCATTGTCGCCTTTCTACTGTTATTTATATTTTTATTGTAAACGTAGTTTGTCTGGTTACTATCGATAGTTTTTCTTCTTTCTTCATGCTTTGCTGACATAGTTGCATGGTATGAATAACAAATCATATTAAATTATAATTATTAATAATTTCTCAATAAAGTAAACTTCATGCAACCGTGAACTGGTTGGAAAGTGGCATGCAACTTGTTAGGCGTTATGGATATGACATTTAAGCGAAGCAGGCTTCAAAGTAACAAGTGAAATGAATGTCCGGTTTAAGGCCAAGTTGAAAGCTGCTTCAATAAGTGATTGAAACAGCTGTCGAATCGAGATAAAAATGTGGTTTAGATTGAATAGGAATAGCAAATTAAACGAAAACAGTTCATTTCTACTGAAGAGAGGAAATCCCAAAATTCTTCACTCATTCTATGCAACATGGCATTCTTTATGTGTAATTCTTGATTTATTTTTGTATTTTTTAATTGTTTTGTTGTTGTTTGTTTGTTTGATACTATTTTTAGATTGATTAAAAATGAGACTGGACGCGCAATACTGCGAGTTATATCTGGACCTAAGGCATTTCGAGTGGTGCTCTTCACGAGGCTAACGCCGATTCCATTTGGACTGCAGAACGTCATTTTTGGAGTAAGTTTGAAGCAATTAAATTCTCTTATATATATCTCATAATATTGAAAATTACCCATAGAGCTAAATCACATTTGAGTAAACGCCCAAAAAATATTCAAAAAATGTTTATTGATCTGAACAACAAAACAATAAAAATACTTGTTCAATTAATTGATATACAAAAATAATACAAAAATTCATAGAATAATGAATATGAAAGATAAAATTAAAAGAAGTATTAATGATGTTTATTTTATTATCGAAATGTAACCAAAACCGATATGGAATAATTGCTGATTTTAAACAAAGAATTTCGATATTTGATCTCAGTATATGTTTTTGTTTTGAATATCAGCAAAATGGAATATTATTTTTATCTCTTGCATTGGCGCCTCGCTTCAGTTTCTTGAACCTTTAAAGCTTTTAAGTGTTGCGAGACAGCCTTCTAAAATGTTGATTACATTCGACTATCAGTCAGGGGAATCGGGGACTCTACCCCAGTCTTATGTCTATCTATAGACATCTGTGACCGTCCATATGCCGACGTATTTGCTCATTCACAATTGATATTGCTGTATACTATATATACTGTATATATATATTCATGTATGGCATGGAATTGTCTGTTTGCAGTCGGTGTGAGGCAAGTTTTGTGTACTTATTCGTTTATTTACACATTTGGAATACGTTTCCATTTACCCACCTCCCTTCTGACTGCCTGCCTTAAGTTTACTCGTTGAAATTACGTCAATTAATCAGTTTGTTCGACTAAGTTAATCAGATTGTTACATTACAAACTGTGACCCTGTTAAGTATAGAGTGACAAATCAGTTTCGGAATTAGTCACGTTTACGCTTGTTGTGGGGAAACCTTCGGGAATTGATTTGAAATGCCAGGAAATACCCTGTAAACTATTGGGAAAATTTGAAATGGGAATGTTTGAAATCGCTAAGAGATAGAAGGAGCCTAAAATCATTGTTCTTTAAAAGGTGCTCTCTAAGTTTCTCAGAAGTAGGTATAAGCTAATAGAAATGCTTTTAAATACTTATAGCTACTCCTTGAATGTGTTACAAGTGCACTCAAATAGATTAAAATCATTCTTAACAACTCAAATATGTTAGTTAATACTTTTTTTATACCCGCTACCCATAGGGTAGAAGGGTATTATAACTTTGTGCCGGCAGGAAATGTATGTAACAGGCAGAAGGAGGCATCTCCGACCCTATAAAGTATATATATTCTTGATCAGCGTCAACAGCCGAGACGATCTAGCCATGTCCGTCTGTCCGTCTGTGTGTCTGTCCGTCTGTCCGTCTGTGTGTCCGTCCGTCTGTCCGTATGAACACCTAGATCTCAGAGACTATAAGAGATAGAGCTATAATTTTTTTTCGACAGTATTTGCTATGTTTGCACGCAGATCAAGTTTGTTTCAAATTTTTGCCACGCCCACTTCCGCCCCCGCAAACCAAAAAAATCGAAAAACAAGCGTAAATTTAAAGCTAGAGCTGTGAATTTTGGTATATAGTATAATTACTATAGTAGTTATGATTCCTGAAAATTTGGTTGCGATCAGATAAAAATTGTGGAAGTTATTAAAGAAATACTTTTGTATGGGCAAAAACGCCCACTTACTAGGGCTCTTAGTTGCTTTGGCCGACAATCTGGTACATTGTGCCGTCTATGGTATATTTTGAATGGTGTGCTGTATCGGTATTCCAAACATACCATTTGGTATATTTTTAGTATTTTTTTAGTATTTTCGGTATATTTTGAAAATAATACCACAATATTTTGCCCTTATTAAAAATGGGTAGCGGGTATCTCACAGTCGAGCACACTCGACTGTAACTTTCTTACTTGTTTAAAATAGACTAATTTTAAACATCGAAATCCTTAAGGCTTCTACTTAAAGTTACCCTGCTTCACAATCTCTCTCAAGTATCTCATATACCCTACTCTTTGCTGCAGGGTACAATAACATAATAACACGGCTGAAAGACTACTAAAATATTGAACTTGAAATTTGTGCAAACTGGTTTTGATGGGCAACAAAAAGTATTTGAGCTTGGAAAGTAATTTCAGATACAAATGCAAAATGTACTGTAATTACTGCTTTATAAAGATATACATGAAAAGTGATGACTAAATTTCGCAGTTACTTTTAACAGTCACGTTCATTCATTATTTTGATGACACTATTATATTTGATGGTGTGTCCGATTGTATTCAGTGGCACATTGAGGAATATTAGAAAATGTTGTGTTTAGCGAGTTAGACATGAAAAGAAATGTCTCTATTTTTGAGATAGTCTTATAACATGTTAACACCTGATTTCATAACAAATTCTTTTTTTAACTGCACTCAATTTACACCATATTTTTCCCCATCTTACAGATCAGCTCGATAAAAGCACGGGACTATCATCTGGCCACATTTCTGGGTCTGCTGCCTGCCCAGACGATCAATGTTTATCTGGGCTCCACGCTGCGCTCCATGCACGAGGTGCTCAATGACAACGATACCAAATTGACGGGCTACATTAGCTTCGTGTTCGAGGTGAGTTCCGTTTGCCCAACTTGATAATAAGCGTGTACATATAAGTAATAGAAGTATGAATGTGCGATGTTTGCCTTTTAAATTACCCGTTAAGTCTGCCCTTTAACTATTGTGCAGCTTGCCTAACAATTTGCTTTTCTTTATTGATTTTCTGTGCCCGGTTTGAGTTTGAGTTGACGACTTTCTGCTTTGCCTTGCGTGTTACATTAACTTTGCAATATTTCCGGCCTTTTCCTTCAATGCACAAAAGTGCACTGTTTAGTTTTTGACTGCTATGATATATTATATTTTCTAGCTTTAATGTCAATGAGAAATTGCTGATTTATGACACGAGTCACCTTTGGATTGGCTAATAATTTCAATAAAAATTTGAATATAATTCAAGACAATTTCTGATGAAGTTATTAACATGGAAACTTTCTGCATCAGTTAATTTCGTTCCCGTAATTTAAAAATTTGCATTAGGTTAAAGGTGCATATAACTATTGCTGTCTCGTTCTTGCTATAAAATTAGTTCAGTTGAAGCGATTATAGCAACTGCCTGAAAGTATGCAATTCTTTTTTATGTTACTATTAAAACTTCAAATGCAAAGGCTTTTTCGGTTACCGCTATTAATTTGGTATAGTTAGGTATTTTTGTGTATAATTTCAGATAAAAATATGTATATTGATTGGTAAATTATTGAATATTTAGTTTTAACTATGTGCTTTATAACTTAGTAACATCTGTTATCTAATGTTTGCCCTGTCAATGAAACTGCCTAAAAGTAGGCAACATATTTTTACTCTTGAATTGAGTGCCTTTTTGAATATTTTTACTAAACTATCATAAATTACTTTAACTTTTCTAAATTGTCATATTTTTCTATACGTCTTATCAATTAGGTCATTTGTGGCGTTGCGCTAATGTTTTGGGTTGTCCAAAAAGCTCGCAAAGAACTGTCGGAAACCTTGTTGGAGTCGGATTACAGTAATGATGGCAAACCCATCGATATACAAGTATAGCATGAGGAGGATGAAGAGGAGGAGATCTCATCCTTGACTACCTGACCCCCAATGGCAGCCACTGACGCTGCAGTCTGCTAATTCGAATTGGAATTGTGTGTTGAATATTTGATTAGATCTTCGATTAGTGTAATTAAATTATTTTTAGTGTAGTGTTAATGTTGAAATTCAAAATGGAAAACATACCAAATGAAATTGTCGCAAATTATTAAACTTTTAATGAAAATGCTGTGCCTAAAATATAAATATATACATATACAATTATATAAATCAATTACACTTAAGCTATATATATATATATATATATACCTCGCTCAATTGTCATTGGAATGTTATGTAAAATGCTCACAGTTTGCTCTTAGATTCTAATTGTGCTCTCTGAACTCCAAATTGTGCTCAATAAATTCGAGTTATGTTTAAGAAATAAATACTATATACCTTATACTACTCTACAATTTCAATTCATATTTGAAATGCTAATAGAAGCCTCGAAATTTTGGGCCAGTGCGCCAGCTGCGGTGTCTTTTGTTCATGTGTTGCCGGAAAACGGTATCCAAAATATTTAAGGAAAAATCAACATCGTCGTAGCTGATGCATAAGGGTGGTCTAAAGTTAATAATCTGTTGGGAAAGTAAATAAAAGGAAATATTAATTCAATATTATAGATAACCCTATATACATTTGTAATATTACAATACATACTTGTAGTTAGATAACTTGCATATGAACATGAGGAGTTAGAGTACCCCAAAAAGTGTGTAGAAGGTAGTATTAAAGCATGGTATAAAGGTGATGTGTGTATAGGAAATAATTTTATGATTAAAAATAGGAATCATACTCCAAGTTATTCCACTTCACATGATCTTACACAAATATCCTAAAACGCTTTCCATTTGGTTCCCAATTATTAAATTCTTCGAATAGTCTTTAATTTCTCTTTATTAGTATAACTATAAATGCATAATAATTGGACAATTTCTGGCTTTGGTAAGTATATCTATTTGTTCTGGCCAATTGGCTTAATTCATTTCTGTTTTGCCAATGTATCCGCTATAGCACGACCGAGCACATCCACCGCAAACTTGACATCGGCCCGGGTAATGCACATGGGAGGCTTAATTCGAAGGACCTGTAAAAGATTTGTTTACAGTCGATGAATGGCGCAAGGAAAAGACAGAGAAATGGAAATATGTTTGGAGGAAATTGCGAGTTATGTTTTAGTAGTTGGGGAAAGGATAGAGATTGCATGCTTCAAGTATGAGACGGTGAAAACCACATGCAACAAAATAAAATGAACTCTAACTTATCATTTAAATTTATAAAGTACTTTCTTCCCAATTGTAATGAAATGTGTAGGAATTATTTGGAATATATGTTTTAGTGTGTGCACCCAAGTTATTTTTTGCAAGCTTAATTTTATGCAGCAAGTCCTTAAGTGGATAAATTCGAATTAAAACTTAATCTATGCATAAAACATAAAGTATCCCCAATCCTCAGTCTTCTATAATCAACAAACGGACAAGGAAACATACCATACATATCAAGAATATTTTTAACCAGTGAAGTTTCAATATAAGAACATACTTGTATTTTAGTAAGTGATTTCAAATAGCTTGAAATTTCTACTTAATGTATGGAAAGTTAAGGAAATGGGTCTTTATTACATGACTAAGCTGCTAAAACTATGTTGTATCAAAAATTTGAGCAAGGAGGCTGATATAAAGAAGGTTTTAAGTGTAGAAAGGTTTTAGTGTTTGTACTTTGAATTGTTAATTCAGTCCTATAGGACGAAGGAGATCTCTGAATTTTTTCCGTCTGTTCAATTAATATTCCTTCACTAGTTATTAGTAATTTCTACTCTAAGATTACGAAATATAAATAATATTTGAACTCACATTGCCGTGCAGACCTCCGCGTCCGAATAGCACACCCAGATCCTTGCACGTCTCCCAGATCTCGAGGACATGTGGCGTCGCCAGCGGTGCACGCGTCTCCCGATCCGCAACCAGTTCCACGCCAATCATCAATCCCTTGCCACGCACATCGCCAATGAGTTCGTAGCGCTGTTGCAGATCAGCGAGGCTATTGAGGAAATAGGTGCCCACATCAAGGGAATTGCGCTGCAGTTTCTCCTCCTCAATCACATCGAGCACAGCGATGCCCACGGCACTGGCCATGGGATTGCCACCATAGGTATTGAAGTGCAAGGCTTGGCCCAAGCAGGCGGCAATCTCAGGAGTTGTGACCACTGCAGCTAGCGGGAAACCGTTGCCAATGCCCTTGGCCATTGTGACAATGTCGGGTATGTAATCATGCCCCTCGAAGCCCCAGAAGTGTTCGCCAGTGCGTCCGAAACCAGTCTGAACTTCGTCGGCCACAAAGATGCCGCCATTGGCGCGCACCAAGTCCGCTGCCTTCTTCAGATACCCTTTGGGATACTGAACGGTGCCGCCAACGCCTTGAATGGACTCGGCGAACATGGCAGCAACTTTTCCGCGTGGCAGCGAGTACTTGAATGTCTGCTCCAGCTCATTATAGTACTCCGATCCTGCCTGACAACCCGAGGGCGGGCAATTGCAGCTTCGTGTGGTCTGGATGGGAGAATCCCGGCAGGCGGCTCCACCCCAAATGCCCTGATATGGATCCGGGTTCATCACATGCAGTACACCACTGTTGACACCCGGGAGGGGATAACGCCAAGTGGAGTGTGCTGTGAGTCCCATCGTGTAGGGCGACATGCCGTGATAGGCATTGCGGAAGGTCAAGATGTCCTGGTTGCCGGTGTGAAGACGTGCCAACAGCATGGCCAGATCATTTGCCTCGGAACCGGAGTTGACAAAGCACACGGACTTGAGGTTACCCGGAAACTTGGCCACCAAACGTTCCGCATACTCGTGTATCTTCGGATGCATGTAAATGTTTGTTGTGTGCCACAATTTGGCCGTCTGCTCCGCAAGAGCTTGATTTACTTTGCTGTGGAGGAGGTGAGAATTAGTAGGGTAAAAAATAATTGAGGGTTAAATGTGGTTTAGGAGTAGTTTTACCAAAGAATTATTAATTAAATAGTTTCTGAGATTAAGGTATTTAAAGTGGCGAAAAACAGTCGTGTAGAGGAGACTCAGTTTTCTTGACTGTTAATGTTAATCGCTTAATTCAACAAAATGTAATAAATTGTTCCTAACATTATCTACTTACGGATGACAATGCCCCACGGAGACAGTGACAATGCCGCCAAACATGTCCAGATAGCGACGACCCTCGTGATCATACAACCATTGCATATGCCCAGTGTGGATGACCAAAGGTTTCTTAAAATGCGCCAACATATTAGGGGTCAAGTGAGTTTTGCGCGTCTCCAGAATTCGCTCGTAGCTTGGACCATCGTACGATGCCGGCTGGTGACTACACTCGGGCATCTCAGTGTGCACCTGAGTCATCTCAGCTGGCGCTGCCTTCGAGTGCAACGTTGAGCTGGCGCGGCTCAAGGCGCGTCTTGTGTGAGCTGAAGTGAGAATAGGATAGAGGATACGTCAAACGAAGTACTTATAATACAATAATTATAGCAATAATATGAAACAGATAAAATGAAATAAATTAACATACGTTGCTAAGAATTAAACGATTACAGGGTAAAGTACTTTACTAATCCCTGAAATTATTATACTTTAAGTTAAGTTAATATACTATATTTATTACATATGTATATGGTTTGTTACATTGTTTTTCTGTAATTACATCTGTATAAGTAGAAAAAAATTTGAAATAAACTTGATCTGCCTGCAAACATAACGAGTGTGCTCGAAATTTATAGAGCAATCTCTTATAGTGTCTGATATCTAGGTGTTCATACAGACAGGCGGACAGACGGACATATCTTAATCGTCTCGGCTGTTGACGTTGAACAAGAATATATATACTTTATAAGGTCCTTATGCCTGTTAAATACATTTCCCGCCGGCGCAATGTTATAATACCCTTCTACCCACGGTTGCCACTTTTGGTACAAATGTACCAAAACTGGTACATTTTTTATGCGTTGGTACATTGGATCACTTTTTTCATTTTGGTACATTTTCAATATGCCTGGTCTAGAATTTAAATTTTTCATAAAATTTTATGTTCACACATATTATTTAAAAAAATGGCTCTTTTCCACCAAACACAAATTTTGTAACAGTTAGAAATTGAACCATGACTAACATTGGAAAATATCGCATACAGTTGATTTGCGACGTATTGTGTCAATTGTGAAAATACATATGTATGCGCCAATCAGAGGTCTACTACGTAAACAGTTATATATTGTGAATAACAGTTTGTAAAATACAAAAATCTTTCTTTTTTGGTACATTTTTGCTAAAATTGGTACATTTTTTCAAAAATTTGGTACAAAAAATTTTTTTGGAATGACAACCGTGCTTCTACCCTATGTGTAGCGGGTATAAAAAAAATTTTTATTAAACCACTCCAGAATTTCATTAAGTTTATCGGGATAACAGGTTGAGGTTCGTAAAGTTTATTGTACTTAACTTTATTTATTCCTTAGCAACCATAACCCCACATTACACAAACTTATCTTTCCGTAATCAGGAAATTAAAGTTATCTGGTGATAAAGGAAATAACAATGGAAATATTCAGTATAATCTGAACAAACACATTAACGAGTGCTTCCAAAATACATTTGCCATTATTCCCACGTTGAAAAACAAATACTTTCAACCATTTCAGGTAGGTCAAGTGTGAGAGCAGTTAATATTTATGCGATTCGCGATTATTTGAAATAATCTCGCGACTTGTCTGTGCCACAGACACCGGAACACGTGACCAGATAGGCAGACAGACGGACGGACGGTAAGACGGTGGGACTGTTGGGAATGTAAATTGAAATGGAAAAGTGTGAGTGTGAGTGTGGGTCGCTTGAAAGAACCACAAAGTAAATTGAAACCGAGCCACAGCGCAACATTTTAAATGACGCAGTTTCCTATATCTATATCGCATACTGCATATAGTATATCATAGCGCCTAGCCCCATGAATAACAGGTACGGTAACAATGTGGTGTAATTGCACTCAATTAATTTTCGTTTAATGCGCATAATAAATATTGTTTCCTTAAATGGTGGTTAATTAAATCTTTAAATTAACTTTAGTTCAAGAGGTGTCGGAAACATTTCTATTTATAAAGTTGGTAAGTTTAATGTCATGAACATGCCACACTTTTCTTTGTAGCCTCCTTTGATAAGACCACTTGATAAGCAATACCCCCAGTAGTCGGCACCACTCCAAAACAACAACAAATTATACAACTCTATAATCTCTGGGCAAACAACAACACTTGACAGCACCTGTCTAATTATCAGCACTCGCTCTGCTTATCAGTCTAACAGTCAACGGTCCACGCCGGGCGGCGTGATTAGACCTCCAGTAGTTGTAGGGTATTTGGGTGTCGACCAGCTGATCACGTTCCGGATTTATGTGCGCAGTTCGAGTTTGCTGCGGTCAATGCCACTGAGAGTGGAGGAAGGCCGACAAACATTTTCATTAGGTGTACTTAACGCTTAAGAACTCACTTTCTAAGTAAACGAGCGAATTGAAATCACATTTCAATATTAGTTTAATGGATGTACTTAGAACCTTTGCAATGTGTATCTTCTTGTTTTTCTCACTCTATCAATAAAAACTAAGGATACATACTCTCTTAGAATCTTACGTTCTTTTATTCCTATTTTCCCAAGACATTTTCATTTTCAATTTAACAGAAATTATAATATTCGACTTAATCGAATATAATACATATATAAACAAAAATAACTGAATATATAAATGCAATTATGTATAAACAAATTTAAATTATGTTTATTGATAAGAAGACAGCATCATTTAGAAATATCATTGATAATTAGTGCAATTGACGTCAGAACTTTATAAAACTAGAAATACTTTGAATACTAATAATATATTACTGTTTATGACCTATATCAAATCTTCTATAAATAATATTTAAAATGAAAGTAAATCTCAGCAGACAAGAAAATAATACAAAACAAAGATCTAGCTGTGGGCTTGTTTATATTTATAAAATTAAATTCTGTGGTAAACAAAGTCACATAGCAAACATCTGTTTAGATACACAGTGTATTACACACCTCTTTTATATGCATTTCATTTTATATAGATACTCTTCTATATGTATGTGATATAGATTATTTTTATATAGTTATTCTATTTATTATACTCACTCAACAATCGCTTGGACATCATGATATTTTGTGCTACGATTTCCTGATATTTATGATTTAATGCAAATGCAGCAAATTGAAGCGTCGCACTTCCTGATTAATGTATTTACAATTTCTCGCTGTGCGTAGGACGAGCAATGATTAACGGGTAACGGGACTTGTTGGAGCCGATCTCGCGCGCCTCGCAATATCAATGAACCGCGCGTAACGACGTCCAAAGCGAAACTGAGCACTGAACAAACGAAATGGAATAGAAATCCAGCGACCGGCATCGTCTCGCTTCACCTTGCACTCGCTGGAATAGTAAACATTCCCCCCGCAACACCTGGAATGGGGAAGCGAGCGAGTAGAATTAAGTGGAGAGTCGGTGGAGAGCGAGTGTAGAGTGTTGGGTGTCTTATCTACAATGTCAAGGCTGTCTGTAAATTATGTTACATATGTGATGATTACCTTTCAGATTATGCTTTCCATTGATCGTAGTTGGAATAAAATATTTAAATGTGTAAGAGGGTGTAGAAGAACCTTAAAGAATAGAAATGCAAAAAAAATACAAAAGCGAAGATAACATGCTTTAAAATAAATATGCAGATCCTAAAAGTTTCAATCCGAAATAGAAAAACTTGGAGATAGTAAAACAATACTCAAGATTTAGGTTAGTACAGAAAACAGATAACAAGACAAAATAAAAAATAGATAAATATAAAAATATATACACTACGTATGTAGCTCTAATTATCCAATCTATGCAATTCGTAATTATAAAAATTGACAATTTGGTGTTTTTGATTTACTATTTTATTTCATTTGTTGTTGTTGTGGTTGCGATTGAAGCACAAACTACGAACACAAGTGCACAAGTTGTTGTTGTTTTATGTATGTATATAATTTAATTTAATATAATATATACTTATATATTTATTTTGTTTTTAACAAAATAGACTATATGTATTCACGGTTTGTGTTGTCCGAAGTGTCTCGACTGTTTTGGAGGTTTGCTTATTAATTCATTATTACAATTATGTGTAATTACTATTATTCCCTTGTTAGCAGATTCATTGTTTTCCTTTTACTATTGTTTATAGTTAATGCTGCAACTGTGCCGAGTGCTTGTTTGTTATTGTTTTTGATAATTATATAAACATTTTCTTATTTTTACAACACAATTCAAATATAGTATGCTACACATTTTGTTAAAGTATAATTTATATTTATATATTTTTAAATATATAAATCATATATTTTCTTTTTCATTTATTTCAAACAACATCACGAGTCTGCGCTTTGATGCTCCTCTACAAGTGCCACATCTTTTCATCCAGTTTCGAATCCTTCACAACAATTTAGACAACTATATTTATATATATATATATAGAAGATATATGTATTTGCATATAAGTTACTAAAAACAAGCGCTAGGTGGCATCGTCGATTTTGGGCGGACATAAAAAAGAAACCAACGAAAACTGGGAGGAAATTTTGTTGTTTTGGGAGTAAAAAGCACGCACAATTTGCACAATTCTAAAAACGGTTATTATGCACATTATCATTTAGCAATTAGCATTATCATTAGCGGCATCATCATTTAATGATCAACAACTCTGGCTATCAATTAAAATCGGTGTACGGATCGCTATGGGGACTTCGAGGCGTCGTCGTCGATGGATGATCCAGATTGGCGGCCATTTGTCGCAGATTATCCACGCCCGCCAACAATTGCCTGGAAGAAAAGAAAAAGTTCATTAATTAGTGGTTCGATTTAATCCTAATATTAAAATATAAGTAACTGAAACATGGAACACTCTTTACTCGATGTCTAATCCGATTTAACCCTTTACATCTTTTAGAAATAAATGAAATTTACTTAACGAAGAAAGACATATTTTTTATAACAGTGATTAGTTTCCAGTTGCTTTAAATAATTTTTGAGCTAATCTATGTGTATTCTTCATTTGAGCTGGATTAATTTCATTTGAATAGAAATAGAATTATTAACGTTGCTAAAATGACAAATTGAAGTCAAAGAAGGTAAACAATTTGCAATAGTTAAAAATGTACAATGCAATCAAATTAGTTAAGAGCTTAAAGCCTTTAATCTAAAGTTATTTTCTAAGAAGCAATTTTATAAGTAGATCTTTTCACTTTAAATTGATTCCCTCTCTACTCTTTATGTTTAAATTTAATTTCAAGCATTTTAGACTACTTTCCTACTATTAAACTCACCTCAAGTTCTGCTCGGCATTGTCAGCGGCTCGCAGCAAATCCCTCGACAATTGATGAGTTCTGGACGGACGCGATGTGTTGCTGCCACCGCTGCTGCTGTGGCTGTGACTGCTGCCCGGCGTCATCACTGGCGCTGCACCCGCTCCCGCTGCAGCTCCTCCACCCAGCAACTGTTCACTGCCGGCGCCATCTCGCAGAGCAAACAATTCCGCCTGCAAACAAATCATTTGTTAAGTATAAAACACAATACAACAAACTCATGAACTCACCTCAAGTTGGGCCACTTGTCGCCTTAAGCGTTGGGTGGTTTGTGTGTGCGCTGCCGCTGCCAATGTGTCCCGACGCCGGGCATCCGTCAAGGCGAGCAGCTGCTGCTCACAGTCGTGTGCTCGCCTTGTTTGGCTGCTCAGCTCGACGCGCGTCTCTTGCAGTTCACGCTGGAGTCGCTCGTTCTCCTGGCGCAGCGACGACAGCTGTAGACTGCTGCCATCTGACTCCTGTGGCGGTGAATCTATGGAATTGGAGGGCAGCCCGATGGCCACATCTGCCAGTCGCTGTGATGAGTGCAAAATGGGGCCATCGGATAGAAAGTCGGGCAGCATTTTGCCGGTTGAACCGCCGCCAGCTTCATTGCCAGCAGGCAAAACAGCCGAGCAAGATAAACCTGCGCTGGGTAGCTGTAGAGGATTGACAGCAGCCCCAGCAGCAGCTGCGATGGCACCACTGCAGCTGGGCGCCTCAGCAGCGCCTAGGGGTGAGTTGGGTGGCGATGCGCTGAGATGCGGCTCAGCAGCCTGACACCACGCATCTGGCAAATGATCCTGCACAAAATCGGGTAGCGCCGAGGACGCTGCAGCCGCCACGTTTGACGTGTCCAGCGGCAAATCGAGCTTCATTTTGGGTGCCGTAGCGAGCACTAAGCGATTGGGACGCAAGGCAGGACGACGACGTGGCGACGAAGAGGACGATGTTGACTGTGGTGGCGGCATATCGTAGCTGGAGTAGGAGCGGGGTACGTAGCGCGAGTTGCCCGAATGAAGATTGGAGGCAGCCGATGGAAAGATATCTAAGAGAAAGGATTAAAGCTAAGCTTTTTTAATTACTCCACAGGCTACTCACCATCGTCCACACGCTCATCGTAGAGGCGACTGTTGCGCACCTGTGCCAAGCCCACATGATCATCATCATCATCGGCGTCATCGTTGTGGTGCAACACAACGCCGCTGCGTTCCACCTCCAATCGCAGATCGGGACGCAGTCTGCTGTTGCTACCACATGCCGCATACTCCGCCAGACTCGCCTGCGAGTCGAAAGAACTGAAGCGTGGCGAACGTTTCATTTTGGAGGCGGCGCTGCTGCTGTTGCAGCTGCCATTCAAATCCGGTTGCATGTGACTCACAGACGCCGATTGTGGCACCTTCGGCCTGGCGCCCGTTGATGTTTGCAGCGCAGTCGTTGTGCTGGCGACACTCGATCCGCATGTTGCTGTGGTAGCATCCAATGAGGTGACTGTGCTGCTGGGTGCGGTGACTGTGCCGCTGCTGTTAAGGAAATGCTTAAAGGAGAAGGTTGAAGACGCCGCTGAGCTGTTGCTGGCAGCTGTTGTTGCTGCTGCTGTTGCAGTTGTGGCTCTAATGTTTGTGTAATCCCCCCGATTGCTGCTGCTGTTGCTTCCATTTAGCCACAAATCCGCAACCAGATCATTGACTCGGGTGCCTGCTGCTGCTGCTGTTTGCTTGGCATCGCCGCAGGCTCCAATGCCGTCGCCTGTCAATTGTTGCTGAAGTTGTACTGTTGTTGCTGTCGTTGTTGATATCGCTGTTGCCGTTGTTGCAGCAGCAGCAGCTGCCGCAGCATCGTCCGTATTGATGTTGTTCCCATTGCCATTGGCCATTTAAATTGTGCCACACACACTCGAACTAGTTTGTTCCTTTCCGTGTTGTTTGCTGCAGTTTGGTGTGTGCCGCGTTTGTTTGTATTGCCTTTTGTTGTGCTGTTTATGCTTTGTTTGTTTTTACGCTGTAAATTTAGTTAACTTTGAGTTGCATTTCTCTGCCGACTTTTCACTGCTGATGTTGTTGGTGTTGGTCTTGTTGTTGCTTAGTGGTGGGCGACCAGTGTGGCCGTATCTTTGATTTTTAACATACACTTTTATTTTCAAAATTTTGCCAAAATGTAAATTATGCAATATTTCAACAATATTTAAGAAATCTATTAATTTAGAATAATTTTATTACCATTCATAAGTGATATTTAAGCTGATCGGTTTTGTGACAAAATTAAATAATTAGGACACACTGGTGCTGTTTACTATCGATGCTCTTGCTACTCGATATTTCTGTTCTAGTATTTAATAAACACGGAAAATTAAAGCAAAGCAGTTGTGCATAATTTGACTGTTTTCAACGAAATTGAACATTCATTTTAAGATAGTTTATTTCGATTTGTCTTTAGATACAAATAATTTATAAGCAAACAATCACAAATACATGATACTTCAATAAGAATTAAATAATGATTATTCTATATTTAATTAGCTAATCGGAATCAAATAGACATTTCTTTATAATTTTTTATTAGTCTGATCTGTTAATTAACCGCTCATTTTTTAAACTTCAAAAGCATCGATACATCACAAATGCGATGACGATATTTTCCTTCTACCCAGCGGTAGTCAGGCATTTTCTTATTTGCAGTTCACGTTCACACTGCCTCTCGTGGTTTTTGTTTTGTCTTCGCACTCCTTGCGTATTGCTTACCGAGCGAGGAGAACGGCAATAATTTCGGGCAAATATAAACGCTAATTGGCGCAATATATGCATAATTAATGCAATCAAAAGCGAAAGGCGAACGAACGAACGCATTTGTTGTTGTGTAAATAATAATAATATAACAAAAAGTGAATGTTTAAACGTAATTACAGCTACAAGAGTTAAAACAAGCAATAATAAAAAGCAGTGCCAAGCCAAAGCAAGCAAGGGCGGCGTAAAGAAAGTGGAAAAGAAAATTCTGCGTAGCAAACAAACCGGTCGGCGCGCAACATACATACATACGAATACAACTACAAATACAAATACACAGACGCTAAACGTCGTCAATATATCGTTAGTGTATGCAAAAGACGCATTTTGAACTTAACAAAAACGGAAAAAACGAAATGAAATAAAATAAAAAGGCAATAAACGTACAATAAATACATACAAATTGCACAGTGTGTTTTCCCCCACAAGCATATATATCTTATACTATACATACAAACATACATATATTTATTTGTGCTGACCAAACGAAAAACGCAAAAGGCGGCCGCCATATGCGACTGTGACTGCTGCTGCTGTCGTAGCTGCTGCTCTGCTGCGGGGGTGACAGTGAAGTAAAGGTGGTGAGAGCCAGTGCTGGAAACGACGCTACGCAACGCTCACCTTTCGCGTATTGTAAATTGTTTTTGCAAACACATAAACTACTACCCCACCCCAACCCCCCTCTTGTTGTGCAGCAGCATCGCCGTCGTCGTGTGTTCCACTTTTGATAGGCAGCGCCCCTTTGCGCTCTATACACAGTTAAAGCAGGCTCTGTCCTGATTTTTAGTGCAAGGCGAGAGAGTGAGAGAGAGATAGCTGGTGACTCTCTTCCAAACAACTAAAAGAGAGCGCGGGTCAGTGGAGTGACAATGTATTAGTGATCAATAGTTACGCTCTTTAAGTGTGTAGTACGCGAGTGTATGTGTGTGTGTGCGTAACGATTTACATACATATAAGATTTACTAATAAAATGCAACGACGCTGTTGTAACTGCGATTGCGACTGCTGCAAGCAGGTGAGTTTCCAATTAGGAGCAGTGAAGTGCCATGCTGTCATGCAGCCATGCATTCATTCATTCATCCAACCATCCATCCATCTATCCTGCTGTGTTGTTGTGGGGTTGATTCAGTGCTGCTGCTGTTTCTGCTTCTTCACAGCAGCAGCCTGGCCACGGCCCCATTTATTGACTTGTCTACATTTCTTTTCCTCTGCATGCGTGTATGTGTGTGTGTGCGAGTGTGTGTGAGTATGTCTGTCATTGCCGTTGTCTCCCTTCCCCTACCTTCTGTTGGCTTGCATCTCACGCCGTCTTTGCCCACGCTTTGCTTTTGTATACAAATTATGGTGCGCTTTGCTTGTTGTTGTTCTTGTTTTTACAGTTGTTGTTGTCTTAAGCTTTTATGGCATTGCTGCGCTGCTGCTGCGCTGCTGCTGCGCTGCCGCTGCTGCTGATGCGTCGTGCATTCCTCCTCTCATTTGTTATTGTAAACGCTATAAATATAGATTTTAATTTGCTTTTACCGCATTCGAAGTTGATTATTTGTTTTGGCCCAAAAGTTAATAAATGACCCCCTTTCCCCTCCTTTTTCTTCTCCTCTTCGCAGCGCTAGTGAAGCGTACAATATGTTAAGAAAAGTGAAAATTGAACTGGGTCGCACCCAATGTGGCGAAGGGTGGTTCGAAGAGGGGGCCGTGGGTGTCGACCCACCTTTGCCACCTTCAGCCTTAACCTGGTGTCTTCTTCTTCCGCTGCTGCTTTTGCTTCTGCTCGTAATTCAATTAACATTTAGCCTTAACATTCCCTCCTTCCTCCACCTCCTCCTCCTCTTCTAGTGCCCCTCTTAGTCTCTGCTTCTTACATTTCTGCCCTTCCAATTCGTTGACCTATATTTCGCCTTTTTTGTTTTTGTTGTTAATTAATATTTGTAATTCTCGTGTTCATCCTCCCCTTCCCCCCTCCTCCTCTTGATAAGCAGCTCAAATGATTCTCATAGCAAATTAACAGTTTATATTTACTACAAGCTCGAACTTTATAGTTTCATTATCTCTGTTCTTGTGTCTGTTGAGCGCGCACTTGGAGGAGGTTTCATTTAATATACCCGGTAGCTGAAGGATAGAAGGTGCTATAATTTTGTGTCAAATGCAGCCTCTTAAAAATCTTTCCTTTCTTTACATTTTTGTTTTGCAAAGTTAAACATTATTATTAAAACGAACAACTATTAGTCTGACTACAGTTCGCTTAAGTACACAGATCGCAGAGATTATAATAGATAGTGACAACAAATTGTGTTGGTCAAATGTTTGCTTTTATTATTATCTTGCGATAATTAGTACATTTCTTAAATAAATATTAACAGGTGAAAATTTAAAACAATTTTGTTATAGAACACTATAAGAGAAAGGCTTGTAAAAATAAGTCTCAAGTCACAAAATATTTTCAGATCATTTAAATAATGAAATACATTAAACATTTGATTAAGTTGCGTTGTAATTCCTTTAAAAATATTTTATATAAATTATAAATAATAAATGTTATTAAAATATTAAATTAAAATCCCTACCGGGTGTTCCACATTCGATCTCATTCTTTTATAGCTTTCCTACATGTGTGTCTGTGTGTGTGTAGGTTGCGCTTACGTGATTAAGTGTCACCTTCACCAATCAATAGTCGCCACATTTACTGTAGCTTATTCATTTTCCATTTTACTGTGAATTGGCTTTTTGTCCGACACTTTTCCAGTTTCCACTTACGACCGGCTTTATGGCTTTGGGTTTTCTATTTGCGTTGTCTGCTGTTATTGCTGCTGCTGTTGAAATCGTGTCTCCGTCTCAATGACAGCTTTGTGTGCATTAGGAGAGATCAGTTGCTTTGACTTAAGAGCAGCTGGAAAAGCTTTGTTAATGAACTTGAACCTTTAACTTTGACAACTCTGTTAATTCTTCTTAAATATTACGATCACTAATTAAAGTTGTCATAAAAGCACTTGGAGACTCTTAATTAGTTTGTAAAATGTTGCTGGTTATTATTGTAGATTAGTTTGTGTTGTGTTTCGATAGCAAAGTAGCAATTTTTTGTTCAGCAAAGATCCGTAAAAGATGTACATATCTGCAAGACAATAGCTTTGGCCCAATTTCATACGACAACTTTCCAGTTAAAGCAGCTGCAAAGAGCTTCAATGCACTTCACCTACGCAAGCCTTGACCTGAAACCTTTAATTTTTCTGAGCAAAAGCGCTATATTTATTTAATGTAATTGCTTGACAGCTGTTTTGTTCGACTTTAGTCTTAGAAATTACATGTTTACAGAGTAAATTTGGATTACGACTTAGTAGAAATGTTTAGACTACAATAGTAAAAGCTCCTTTCAAAGCTGTAATAAGCAGCTTTTGCTAAAATTTCTTAAATATGAGCTGCAGTTTAATTTACAATGAATTGTTGTATGTAGATCATTTGGATATTAAGAAACTGAATTAGTGGTGTTTTTTTATAGACACAGAAATTTTTATTTCAAAAATTAATGAAAAACATTTTACTTATTAACATTCTTTAGCTAGAAGCTAATTGAAATACTAATAAATAAATATTTGTATTCATTCTTAAAGCTTTAATGAACTTTTCAAGCAACTTTTTCAATAATCAATTGATTGCTAAGAGAGGGATATACATACATACAAAGAAGAACCCTTAGGACAACTTAATTACAGAAAGCCAATGTAAAGGATTAAATGACATGCCTCATATTCTTGCTCCTTGCTTTATTGCTTTTACTAGTTTCATCGTCTGTCGGGCTAATTGCTGACAGAGGACGATTAAATGTTCAGGTGTCCATTTGTCATTTGTCAAACGACGATTGTCCTTTGCCTCTTGCTCTACTCTCTATTCCACGTTTCATTTTTCTATGGATTCCTTGCAATTATTGGCATTCAGCTAATTCCATTTCATGTTCCACCCCTCTTCACAGCTCGTCGCGCTGCTTGCGAATGCGTCGTCGCTGGCATAGACTAGAAGGAAAAAGAGAAGGAGCAGTAGTACCTGAGCCTGGAGCAGGAGCAGGACACAGCTGGGAACAGACAAATGTCGTCGTCGACGAGCAACGGCGGCATCAATAGTGCCACAAATGGCCGCAGTGGCAGCACTGGCAGCGCCAACATCAACCTCAATCTCAAGGCCAAAACGGGAGCGGGAACGGGAGCGGGAACAGGCAGCGGAGTAGCAGCAACCGGAGTGGGCCACAAGACGCTGCCGGATCTGAAGACGCAACGCAGCAATAGCAGCGCTGGCGCCGGGCTCGGGATCGGCGTGGTGGCCAAAACACTGGCCACCCATCGACGCGACAGTTCGCATGTGGAGAAGTCGCAGCTGCAGCTGCTGGAGAAACCCCTGAGCTATGGTCCGCCACAGCAGTCGAGCCGAGGGGCGACCGCTCTCTCTAAGGAACCTAAGGAGGGGCATCTGGTGTATTGCGAGGGGAAACTGCAGGCGGGCACGCTGCAGTCACTCATCCAGCACATGGTGCCGACGCACGAATATTATCCCGAGCATGGTTATCTATTTGCGTTCCTGTTGAGCGCACGTCTCTTTATACGGCCGCATGAGCTTCTCGCCCAGATCTCCGCCACCTGGGAGCAGCAGCAGCAGCAACAGGGTGCTGGCAACGATGTTGTGGACGAAGCAGTTGTGCAGCCGCAGCTGAATTCGGCATCGCCATTAACGCAGCGCAAGGGACACGAACTGGAGCTGGAGCCGAAGCCACAGCAACGCACGTGGACGCAACGCTCGGCGCAGCATTGCATCCGCTTGCTGTCCGAGTGGATCGAGATCTTTCCCTATGACTTTCGGGATGAGCGACTGATGCAACAGGTGCGCATCCTGGCCAGAAAGTGTGTGTTCATCGACAACTCGCTGGGCAAGCAAGTGTCGCGAATCCTTCAATTGTTGGTCTCTCGCTTGACCGCCTTGGAGCAGTATGAGGAATTCCTGCAGACGCTGAACAACGAAGCCAGCACAGATTCCCAGCAGAATAATCATCAACAACAGCAGCAGCAACAACAACAACAGCAGCATCAACAACAGCAACATCATCATCATCATCATTTGCATTTGCATAATCCGTTTCAAACATTTCTGGGCAGCTCGCATTCATCGTCCAGCTCAGCGAGTGGACATGCCTCGAATGGCATCTCATCGAGTGGCAACTCCTCGAGCGGTGGCAGCACCGGCAACTCGACAAGTGGCAGCAACTCGGCATCGAGCACTCCGCAACCGGACGAGGTATTTGGCATCATGGACATTTGTGGCAGCTGCGAGCATTTGGCGCATCAATTGACTGCCATTGAATTGGAGCGTCTGTCGCATATTGGACCCGAGGAGTTTGTCCAGGCATTTGCCAAGGATTATCAGCATGCCAAGGGCGCTTCAAGCGATGCACTGGCGACAGCGGGAACAACATCGGGAGGAGGCGGAGGAGCATCAGTCAACAGCTCGCTGAACGATATGAAAAAGACACGCAATCTGGAGTCGTATGTGCAGTGGTTCAATCGCCTCAGCTACTTGACGGCCAGCGAAATTGTCAAGGTGGGTTGTGAGGAGGGGAAGGGAGGATTAATCCCTGGCGAGGAGGATGAACGAAGAGAGAGAAAGAGAGAGAGAGATTTAAAAGCAAGGGAGGGATTAGCTTATGCTAAAATATTGTCATAAAGCAAAAGCCATAAAAAAAGGAAATTCCATTTGCCAAAAATAATAAATTGCAGATGTTAAATTCAAGAACTTTTACCAAAATCAATAACTGCGGAAGCAGCTTTAAAAGGCAGCGAAGAAAACCTTTTCAATTTGTTCGAATTGGATAATGTTAAACAACATCTGATAAAGTTGCCAGTTAGAAGAATCGAGGTCTGTTATCAGACCTCATACAGATACCAGACAGGCAACAACAAAATAGCCAATGTAATTCTCAAGAACTTTGAGCAGATAAGCGCTATATTAAATTAAACCATAACAAAAGCTGATAGTCCAACTACGTTTATTTTTAAAGTATTGTTATTGTCAAAACTTGATATAATGATTAATATAGAATTTGAAGAATTTTATTAAAACATAAGAAAGGCAGATAAAGCAAGGACGTTTATTTTTTAATGTATATCAAATAGTATTAATCTATAGAAAGATAAGAATTAATGTATACAATATCGAGGCAGTTGATTTCAATGAATCTATTAAAATTATTTCTAGAATATTGCTGATTTTATTGCCAGCGAATAAAATATAAAGTTAGTAAAAAGTTTTTTATCATGCTAGCTATAAAAGTCTAAATTTCTTAGAAACTGTATTTAGTGGATTTCATATTGTTAAAATTTAGTCAAATATTGCAATTTTAAAATAGTAAAACACCTAATTTTAAGTTCGAAGTCTTTTCTCTAGGAAATTTCTCCTCATTTATTTGTTCATCAATTCCAATTATACTTTTCTATTATATATAACTTTAATATAGAGCAAGTACTTAAATAATTATGTAATGTTTTCTTTTTCTTTATTTGCAGTATCCCAAGAAGAAGCAACGTGTGCGCATTATTGAATATTGGATTGAAACGGCACGCGAATGTTTTAATATTGGCAATTTCAACAGTCTGATGGCCATAATAGCTGGTCTAAACCTGGCGCCCATTGGCAGACTCAAGAAGACGGTAATATAAACTCATAACTAATTTTGTAGAATTGTTAATTAATTTTTTATTGTATCTTGCAGTGGTCTAAAGTGCAATCGGCAAAATTTTCGGTGCTGGAACATCAAATGGATCCAACATCGAATTTTAATAGCTATCGCTCGACGCTTAAAGCTGCCATGTGGCGCTCCGAGGGCGCCACAGAGGAACGCGAACGCATAATCATTCCATTTTTTAGTTTATTTGTTAAGGACTTGTATTTTCTGAACGAAGGCTGCTCGAATCGGTGAGTGTTTGAATTGTAATTATAAAGCTATTGTTCAATTCTAATTAATGACATTTGCATTGACAGTTTGCCAAACAATCATATCAACTTTGAGAAATGCTCACAACTCGCCAAACAAGTGATGGAGTTCAATGAATGGAAGAAGGTCTGCTGTCCATTTGATAAATTGCCGAATGTCATTGCCTACCTGCAGCACAATGCGGTGCTTAATGAAAACACACTCTCGATGGCATCCTTTGAGTGTGAGCCGCCCGAGAACACCGAGGAGAAGGATCGCTATAAAACTGTGAAAGCCGAAACGAAGCAACAATTGCTCCAGCAATTACAGGAGCAGCAACAACAACAACAACAACAGCAGCAGCAGCAACAACATCATCAGCAATAGTTGACTCTTTAGCTACTTAGTCTTTGTATTTATATCTAAGTTACGCTTAAGCGCTTGCCATGTTTATTTTTTTTTTGTAAACCTAATTTTTACACGAGTCGATTATACACTTTAAGACGGGGTGAATATTGTTTAAGCTTAATGCTAAGACTTAAGTTAAGCGATTCGTTTGGGACAAGGCGCATGCGCTGCACTTTCAAAGTTGGCAAATGTCTTTAAAAGCTATTTGCTGCATCCTAAATTGACGACTCTCTCTACTATTACTTAACCCCATTTCAAAATTGATCATCTCACATTAATTCCATCATCAATACTCTCATCTTCATTGCCTCCGAACGGCTTTTCAGTGCTGCAAAGCGGCGCATGCGCAAAAAAAGAGCACGACAAACATTTTTCTATGAAACGCAAAGCATCTCCAGAATGTTGCCAGTAATTAATTTAATTGCATTAAACATTAAACAGTTAAGAGAATTATAAAAACACGATACGAAACGAAACGAAATGAATGTATGTACTTAAAGCATTTTATTGCCGCAAACTTATATATCGATATTTATTTGGATTAGTGAAACCGGGGGGAATAACAACAACAACAACCAATATATTTATAATTAAATGTCATAACTTATTTGAAACAATTTGACAAAACTTGCGTGTGTGTGCGCGCACGATATACACATATATTGTAAGCGAACAGTATTTATATTTATATATTTACACAATTTTATAGCTAAATTAAATCATTTTTAATATCAATTCAATCAATTCGATTCGATGACGTTTTTGTCCTTGTGAAGCTTCAACATTTATCAGCAATTATTAGCAATGCAGCGTAATTCACATACAATTTCTATTTAAGGACAAACAAACAACAACAACAAACTTACAAACAAACAACAAAAGAAAGTACACTTTGTGGTAGCTACAATGATGCTTTTCCTTTTTAAGAATTTATTTTTAATCGAGCTAACTTCATATACATCTAAGAATATTGATATATTTCGAAACAAAAGTAAATGAAAATATTGAAATGTGTATGGAATCTCTATGATATTAACTATAAAGGGACTAAATCGACAGCAAAAAAATCATTATCGATTTAAAAACAAAACTGCTTTTGAATAAATCAACTGAACACAAAAAATAAAATACCATTGAAGTTTTTATATGTTTTAACAGTTAGTGCATTTCATACTTTGCGCCACGTTTAAAATCATATTTTGCCGCGCAAGTCTAGAATGCAGACTGACAAAAGCTGCGTGCTATTTTATCTTTTTAAATAAATGCCAGACTCGGCTAAAAAATTTATCGATAATATTTGTACCGACTGCAGCTTGCAGTGCTACCCATAAGGATATGTTTCAAGAGAATGGTGTTAAGATACCCAAAAATAATTAAATACGCATTGGTTAATGAGAATCCGATCAGCTGAATGACTTTATTCGCTTAGAAATAAAATATATTAAACAAGGATTTCAGAAAATTAAGAAAATAAAAAGTTATTAGATTATATCGATATATTAGTATATCTCGCCATTTAATTAACGGTTTATTTAAATTGATGATTTTGAAAGCAATAAACTATTATACATGCTTCGGATTCAGAATATAATGAAATATGGCAAACAGAATAAAATAAGACAAAGTAAAACAGCTTGTCTACTACATATCTGAAAAGACTTTTAGTTTTCATCTTGCTATATTTGCAAAACATTTCCTTTAAATATTGGCAAGTACATCGATATCAAATAATATTGACTTGACCACGATATACAGCTGCAAAAGATAATATCGATATATCGTTTTCAATGCAACATCCCCACAGTAAACATTACAACAGTCACCCACACAGGGGGAAGCGGCATCGACGTTGGCGCTTTGTGCTTTATACGCGATGCGGTTTTGTTGGCGTGCAGACGTCTTCACGGTGAAAAACAAATGAAAATTCAAGTCGAAAAAGCGCATAAAACACTTTAATTGAGCAGAGAGCAGAACAAGCAAAATAAATTGAACTTTTATCGCAAATGCACAAATAAACAAAGTTTGTGTGCTAAAGTGAATGTGTGTGTGTAAGACTGAGGTGAAGTGCAATTGCAATTGCAATTTCATACGTGTGTTGTAGTTGTTGTTTGTGTGTTAATTACGTAGCAGCTGAATTGACGTAAGGGGTGCAGGACGATTCAATAGGAATTGGAGTCAACGAGTTGCGCCCAATTTGTTGCATTGTAAAGTGCACCTAAAAGGAGAACCTGTTGTTGTTTTTGTTATTATTATCGCACATAGTGGGACAGAGAAAGAGCGAGAGCTAAACAAGTGGGAGAAAGAGAACGAGAACACACAACGGCGGCAACAAGACGGAAAAATCGATTGTGCTCATTTTTGTTTTGGTTCATGCTCATTCATGTTAATGCAAATTTAGCGCGTGTGTGTGAGTGTTTGTGCACGCGTATGTGTTCTATGTAAAAGTTAACAACAACATTAGGACGATATCCAACCAATTAACAGAGGACAAAAACAATGCATATGGCATGACTCATGCAACGCTGCATATTATCCAAATTAAGCTAGAAACATGAAAAATCATCAAAAGTATGCAAAATTACCCCAAGATTTGGATTTGAGTTTTCAAAGTGATTTGGATTTGCTGCCGGACACTGCAGCCGATATCGATGTCGATGAATTCAATTTGAGTGGCACGCCACCTGCCGGTTTAGTACTAAACGACGACGACGTTGACGCTGACGGTGACGACGACGACGACGGCGGCGGCAGCAGCGGCATCATCGGTGGCGGTGGTGAGGACGACGAAGACGACGAAATTGTCATTGCAGCGCAAGTAGTGGGTGGTGGAAAAGCGGGCGGCGGCGGAGGGCTTCGTTTGGCCACACGTAAGCAACGCAAACAACGCAAACAGCAGTTGGAGCAGCTGTACAACAAGAAGAATAAGATCTGCGGCCTGGGCAGCGATAGTGTTATCGAGGTGAGTCAATCGATAATTAACTTGTTACGTGTTTGCGATCAATCGCACTCAGCGGCACGATTTTTACTTAGTTGTTGCCCACAAATATATGCTGTGGTAAGCAGACTGTTTTTTACGTTGCTATTTATGCTGAAAAATCTCAGCAATGCCACAGTGAAAGATAAAAGAAAATGCCAGCGACAGCGGGAAATGACAACAAAGCAAAACAAAGAAGCAAAACCGCCAACCGTTATAACGTTATTGCCGCAAAAACAAGGGGAGAGAAAACGAAATAAAAAAATCGATAAGACAACAAAGGAATATTCAGCGAATTGTAACGGATTACGATGGCTCACCTGTTTTTTTGTAAAGCGTCACCAAAACCAAGAGTTCAAATAGAATTTTCATTGTTAGACAATTGCTTAATGTTTAAATGGTTAGAACAAACGCAACTTTCATGCGCTGGAAAATTCTTCGACACTTTGCATGCTTTTAATGCGCTGATGTTAATGGATTTATGTTGTTGTCAAAGTCATTTTGTGGGGCTACTTTAAATGTATTTCTGACTCCACAAAGATAAGCCAAGTGTCGTCCTTTGTTCTCTATTCTTTTTGTATGTGTGCGTGTGTGTGTGTGTGGTTTAGGGATGTGACCAGTCAGTCAGACAAGTCGCTTCTCATCAGTTGTCTTTCACAGGGCTTAGCTCTTAAGTAGGTTCAATGTAACCGCTCTTACCGGAAGAACAATACTTATTATGTTTGAGGAAGACTTTTTAAGCTATCTGATTGGATCAAGTTTTCAGTCAATCGTAAGAAATTAACGAAAATCGATAGCAACATTTTAACAAACACGATTTTTAACGAATTTTCAAAGTATTTCAAAGTTTAAATGAAATATTTGTAAACAATAATATTCTTTAACTTTGAATTTAAATAAATAAATAGTAATTTTTTATAACTATAAATGATTATAACCAATTAAATATAAATTGTTGGGTATTTTTTGTAGAATTTGCCAACTATTATTTATAATTTTGGATTTCCTTCTATTTTATATAAGCAAATTGTTTCTCGCTGTGTAGCTAATATATATTGTATGAAAATATGAAATGCGAATTTATATTTCAATAAATAATATTCGAATGTAATCCATTTCACTCTCGCAGTGTAATCCTTTAAGCATAGACCAAAAGAGCCGTAAAAATCGATAAAAGTAGGTATTTTTCATTCACTCAAATATATACATATATGAAAACTCACTTACTTAGGGCATATGCATAATTAATGTAGCTTGTTGTTGTTGTTGCGTAGCTAACGACGAGACTTCCACACCTGCTCGCTAAATAAACATGGACTCATTTACCTATTTAGCTAGCTTATAGCTATATAGAATATACATATATACCCCGAGTTGGGTCAATAAATAATGCGTCATACCTATGTCAATCATAGACTCTGTACATTTTAAAATGCGCTAAGCTCACTCCACGTATTTTTTTGAAGCTAATTGTGTCACGTGTTTGTGTGTGCGTTTGGGTATGTGTGTGGCGCCACCTGGCGGTGAGATTGGAATTGAATTCGGGGGAAATACAATTTTCGACTGCGAAAAAATCTTTTGACAAGCTTGTCAATCTCCATGCAGCTTATTTCAGCATTGCGTGCTGTGTGGCTTACGAAGAAAACACAAAAATGCAGAAAAAAGAACTCTGCACGAGGATTACCCAGCTGACGTGGAGGAAAATTCGGGAAAATGACCACCGAGTGTGTCTGTCAGTGTGTGTGTGTGTATTTGTGTGAGTGGTCAGTCGTTGCGTGCAATTAGCGGTAGTGAATTTATTTTTGCATTAAGCTTTATTCCATTGGATTTTCATTGCGAAAATTTGTTTGGACTGTCAATGCTGTGATGTGAATGTCGCCCCATGTGGCCCTAATAGCCTTAACGCTTAATTAAGCACATAAGCCTAATGGAAAATGGGTTTAAATGTCCCTTCGTTCGATGCAATTTCCACTTTGATTTCCATTTGATTTGTCAATTTCATTTAATATTCAAATAATAACTCCGGCAACAACTACACCAAATATGTGATTAAAATTAAATTAACAACGATAACCAAATTCAGTATTTAATTCTGCCGCTTTTATAATCCTTCCAGCATTGTGTCCATGGTGGACAATCCGGCGCCACAAATCCTATGAAATGAATTTGGGTTTTTAAGAGTTTTTCACACTTTTTCACTGTTTTTACACTTTACCTGTTGCCATTGCAATCGCTGCTAATACTAAAAGTAGCGCCACTTTAATCTTCATTTCGTATACGTTTGGTTTGTTGCAAGTCTCAATTTAAACTGATGCTGCGGTTTTTACAATTTCTAGACTCAGCTCTGAAGCGCAGTTGCTCTTATCGCCGGGAAACACCCGCTACACTTACATAGGTATTTACATTTATGTATAACGAAAAGTTGTACATTGAGAGAAAAATGATCAACTAAAATCATGCCAGAATTGATTCAGATTTAGGATTTGTTGTAATTTTAATTTGCAGTAATCATTTAAGCCAGATTTGTTGAGTCAAGAGTCCAATAGGTTGAACTTTGTCATTTAATTTAAACTTACCTTAGAAATATGAATTCTTTTTTCTCTGTAATTTGAATACATGTGGTATATATACGTATGTATATAAGTCGACTACTATGTATGTTATATTCCACATATTATAAATATATTTCATGAGTCACGTGTAGGTGCGATCAGCGTTTGAGATTGTTGCCAATGCGTTTGATGACTGATGCATTTTCTTATCACATCTGGCTGGAAACAACGCAGTTTCTTAACGATTCTATTCTGATTGTGATATTTGACCTTTTCAAATTTCCAGATGTTTATAATCTATAAAACTACAAATCACTTTCCTAAAGCTATTTTCATTGCAACTTAAATATTCAGTGTTTCTTAAGTGCATTTTCAAAATATTTTTAAAAAGGTATTATAATTTGGTTGGTTTGTCGAATTTGTTCAATAAATACTTTTGTATGGCAAATAATACAATCGGATTTTAGTTGGATTGACTGATAATCTGGTATATTTTGAATGTTGTATTATATTGATATGTCAAATACAGTCTTCAGTATATTTTAGTATTTTTGGTTTATTAATTTGGTACACTTGAAGAATAATGATGCATTGTTTTGATATGGTACTAAGATGATAAATTGAAATTCAGTTTTATATAATTTCTATTTTTTTTGGGTTTTCAGTAGAATAAATTTCTAAAATACAATATTGTAGATAAATGTAATTTCTGAAATTTTCAAATATTCGCTAACATTATTTTATTATATTTACTTTGCTGTTAAAATATTGATAGTAATACTTGTTAAATAACCTAGAACGTGGTTCTTCACTTTCTTCCGGTTTCTTTATGCCCGTTTTGAAAACTATCTTGTAATTGCATCTGGGTTTCCTTCAAGCTGTTTTCCTAGCTGTTTCGCAGTCTCCCCTCGTGTTTTTATGGCTACTTAAAATACACTTTGCCACAACACAATTGCGCACCTTGTCCCTGTTCTCATTCATCTTATAGTGAGCGAGTGAGTGTGTGTTTGAGGTTGAATGTATGTGTGTATGTGGCATGTGGCAACCAATTAATTTATGACCTGGGCCGGCTCAAATGCGGCGCACATCAAGTGCGCCTCATTATGAACCAGATAGTGAGGGAAATAGAGAGACAGAGAGAGAGCGAGAGAGAAATTGAGAGTGAAAGAGAGGGAAGGGAGTTGATTGAGCCGGTGCAATCTAACCTACATTTAGTCTACGTGTTGTCCTCGTTGCAAGCACGCAGTATAGTTGGTGGCAACTTAACTGTATAACGCGCATACGCCCCGTGCAACGAGCGACGTGCTGAGCTTCATTTGGGGCCAAATGGCCGTTCAACACTCACTTCGCTTCCCTTCTCTTCTCTTCTGTTCTCTCCTCTTCTGTTTGTTTATTTTAGTAAACACAATGCAAAAACAACATCAACATCAACATGCAGCAAAGACGCGCCTCTCTCTTCATGGGGCGGCGTCGTGTCGAGTCCTTTTGTGGTGCCTCGCATAGGCGTTTGGTGTTTGTAGGCGTGTTTGGCTGGCAGACTGGCTGACTGCCTGGCCTGGCCTGGTGTGCGTTGCTTTTGTTTTTGGATTTGTGACATGCAAAATATATGCAGCGAACGCTTTGTGTAACAACATGCATTTATAACGCGGGCTAAGAAAATTTATCATTCTGGTCTGGCTGGCAAGCGGGATTACGGCGTTACACACGGACATGAAAGGACCAGCATTTAAGCGCATATATTATTATTATTATATCGTAGCATAAAGTGCATTATGATGCGTTACACTTCCACTACGTGTTGCCACTAATGAAGATTGAACGAGCAGCGTGAAACAGACAATTTTCCATGACCCACAACCAAAATTGGTTTTATAACATGATTTTCAGAATGTGAAAGTTCTAAAGAATTCAAGAGTTTCTTGTCAACTAATAGTACTTTTGTAATACCAATATTTTGATAATTTATTTACTCGAGCTTTCCATAAAAATACACAAACTGAAATAACACAAAAACAGCTAGTTATAATCAATTATTTCGATTGTGATCTGAATACATCAATTGGGCATATGCCCAATGCACAACTTAATCTGGCGTCACCTAAATAGAATGCATATTAGTTTTTCATGTATCTTACTATATTTAAACTTGTCACTTTACCTTCTCTCAATACAATCGCTGAAATTATCAAAAATATCGCAACTTTAATCATCATTTTGTATACGTCTTTCTAAGTGCCTGATTTAAAGTAAACTGTCGCAAAGGCTTTCAAAATGTTTACTTTTATACTTACAAGATAACCTGTTCACCAATTAATGTGTTATACACCTATGCCTCGGTGATCACTGAAGTTAGGTTCTGAGAAAATCTTACATCAAGTGAAATAATCATAGAATGATTTAGTATAAATATTTTTGTTGATTAAATTGCGTAATAATTCTAATGAAGTGTTCCGATAAGCCAGATTGAATTTATTATACTATATCCGAGTAACAAAATCTATACTATATGGAACGTTTTGTATACTTTGATACAGATTTATCATCAAGCAGTGTTATCCAACTGCGACCACTTTGAACATTTCTTTTTGCGATAATAGTCACTGAAAACATTTAATGCATTACCTACACCTTTATCAATATCTTCATTAAACATGCACATGCATCATAAAGTTCTGAATATGAATCATCAGTTGGCTAAAGGCAGCAACAAGCAAAAGGTAGAATACTGAGATAGCTATGCGAATTAGACAGATTGAAAAACGAACTTTCTTATCACTTTAGAAATATTTCGCCAAATGTTGAACTAAGTTTACCAAACTGCAACAAAACGTTTTTACTATTTTCAATGGGACATTCTAAAAATGACATTCGCTTATACAAATTAGCCACAGTTTAATAATAGCATTAAAATATCATGAATGCATATTACTATTATTTTGTATACATTTTAAAAAGTTACAAAACTTTTTCAATGCAGTTTGTTCAGATATACAACGGTGCCAAGGGGCGTATCAACATCTTGGCTTCTTTAAGTATAAAGGATTTCCTCCACATAAGATCCGGACCATAAACCGCATTTAAGTTACTGCATAAGAAAGTAAAATCAAATTAGTTGCTACATTAAGTTGCTTACATTAAGTAATATATTTACCAATTGTAGCAATGTGTGTACCACCAGCCACTCTCGAATGTGAACGCACAATCGCCAGCATCCAGATCGTTGTCGCGATCGAAAGTGGAGAATCGAACGCTTTCACGAAGTCTCAGCGCATCTAGATTATCTCCTTCGAATTCGCCCAAACTTAAAGCGTAGTCATTTTTCTCATTCGCAATTTTAAAGTCATCGTAATAAGCGTATCTAATGGTGCCATTTAAGCCAACCAAATGCACATAAAGCTCGTGACGTCGCGAACTCGTTAGTTGATGGATTTTCTCCAAGCCCAAAAAGAAATCGCTATTAAGTGAACCGAATCCATTTCGATACGTGGCCCAATCCCTATTGAAGTTCTCGTTTCCGCCTACTCGCTGTTGTATCACCGTCCAGCCAGGTCCAGCTGTCTCACTATCGCATAGAACATCGAAAGGATCTAGGCCAGAAACTTGAATTTTATGAACCCCAGGATCTTGCTCAAATGGCATGCAACTAGCGGGAAATTCATTCTGTGTTAACTTTTCTAATTTCTGAACTTTATCTTGACAAAACTGTTGATCTACTTCAGTCCTCAGTAATTTAGTTTGCGCTTCCTCTAATTGCAGTTCAATTGTTTTCTGATATTGAGTGACATTTTCGAAATTCGTGATATATCTCAAGAGAGATTTATTCTTTTCAATGAGACCAGAATTTAGGGTCTTTAATTCAACCTCGCAAATCTCTAAATTATTCGATTTAAGTTGTAATTCTTCTCTACATTGATCGTAATATTCAGAAATTTTTGTTTTTGCTGCCAATTGATTAGTTGGTCTTAAATCAATCTGAGATTGCAATTGATTTTGTTTCTCTCCCTTATGGGCATTTGAATTCAGTTGTTGAACTTGAACATCTAATTGTCTCAACTTATAAGTTTTTTCAACTAATTCGTTGTTGCATTTAACAGAATTTTTAGCAAGTTCTACATTTTCAGACTGCAATTGATTTAGTTTGTCTACCTCATTTTTACACGATTGTAGATCGTTATACACATTAGAATTCTGTTGTTGCACCTGAGAATTTAATTGTCCTAGCTTATAAGTTTTGTCAGCTAATTCGATCTTGCATGTATCATAATTTTTAGAAAGTTCTAGATTTGCAGTTAATATGTTAGTTTGATTGAAATCATTCTGAGACTTAGACTGCGACTGATTTAGTTTGTCTACCTCGATTCTACACGATTGTAGATCGTTATACACATTAGAATTTATTTGTTCCTGAGAATTTAATTGCCCCAACTTGTAAGTTTTGTCAGCTAATTCGATCTTGCATTTATCATAATTTTTATAAAGTTCTGATTCGTTAGAGTTCTGATTTTGTGACTTCAATTGATTTAGTTTGTCTACCGTAATTTGAAACGATTGTACATCGGTATACAGATTAGGATTTTGTTTTTGCCCTCGAGTATCTAAAAGTCCCAACTTTAAGGATTTTTCGGCTAATTCGTCCTTACATCTTCCATAATTCTCAATTACTCTCGAATTTGCGGATAAATTATTAATGATGCCGTTTTGAAGTTCGATCTGATCTCGCAGTTGCTTTATTAAAGCCCCATTTATTTCCTGGTAAACTAACTTTTCCCTTAAGTCTTTGATGATTGCGTCTTTTGCTTCACTTTGTTGTAATTTCTCCTTCATATTTTGAAAATAATCTAGCATAGGCTGAACAAAATTGATTGTATAAGTGCCGCAGTATTGTTTTATTTGCTCGCTCAATTGATAAGTCTAGAAGGGATAAATAATATTCACTTTAGAATGCATTTTACACTTTAACTTTTCACTCTTACTTCGTTTCCAGTAACTGCTGCACTCGTGAATATTCCTTGGAATATTATTATTAAAACTATGTTTATTATAATTCGTCTCATTTTGATTTTTGCAACTGCTGCCAATCCAATAGAAAACGAAACTAAATCTAGAACCCAAATAGATTCTTAATGTTCGCGAATTAAATATACATAAGTAAATGTGTATGTTAAGTAGGACTGATAAGCCAAGAAGTCCGAATCGAGGCAAAGATCACCATGGTTTGATAACTTTTTGAGACGAAAAAAATTGTTTGGGACTTGACCTATTTCCGACCGTATAAAGTATAGTCAGAGCATAAGAAAGTTATCAGAGATTGTGTCATATAAATATATATAGTATACATATGAACAATGTTCATTCAAAAATAAATAAAAGTTTAGCCCCCAACGTCGTAATCACAACAAATATTATCATAAGTTCCAAATTTTGATTGTCATATACTTTCATTGTAGTTGGGTCTAATCATTAAATGACGCATAATGTCGGAATGTTTCTCTAGCACAGTATAGCGTATAATTTCTTATTTGTGACTGTATCTTTACCTTACTTTTACTTACGTAATAATAAATAATATAATTTCAAATTTAATGGATTTGACCGAATCGTTTTCGCTCCAGCTTTCGGGTCTTAAATTCGATAGTTGACAATGCGGTATGGTATATTTTGAATACAGTAGTATATCAATATACCAAATACAACTTTTAGTATATTTTAATTTTTTGGTATGTCATTTTGATATATTTTTGTCTCTAGTATTTTAGTATATTTTGGTTCTTAGTATCTTAGTATATTTATTAAAAATGGGTAAAGGGTATCTCACAATCGAGCATACTCAACAGTATCTTTCTTATTTGTTTTCTTATCTACACTGATATATAAATGATGGATGCCTCTTAAAAGTTACTCTTATTACTTTCTTGTCAACAGAATTTAATATCTTAAAGTGAGTGTAATTCCAGCAGAGCTGAGTATCTTATAGTCGACCATTTGTCGACTGCAGCAATCTGACTTCATTTTTATCATTATTTGACTTTTGCAAATATAATTTGCACTTTTAATTGGCCGTAAAAAGCAGTCAACTAAGCGAAAAACCGCAACGCCTCGCCTCGTCTCGTCTCGCATCGCGACTGCAGTCTGAAGTTGAGCAAACTGTTAACTCGCATCCTGCATCCTGCGGGCGTTGAGGCAGAACTTTGTTGCACAATTTCACATTGAGCGTACAATAGTTTTGCTTCATCTATCTGCAATGCTCCTTTTCGCCCGAGGTGTCGCAGCGTGTGTTGCAATTGTTGTCGCAAAATTTTCGCCGTTAAAATTTACATTTTATTCACGGCTTATTATTATGTCGCTTATGTCGCTCCGCAACGATATAAATCCTTCTGCGCTGCCAAATCCCACAGAACTACCAAAAGCTTTCGGGCGTTTTTCACTTTACTCGCGATTTGTTTTGCGCAACTTTTTTGCCTTTTATTTTGATTTACACTCTGGCTTCTACTATTTAATAGTTTTTGAACATTGTTTTAGTGGATTTTCATTCTCATTTTTAGCGTTTTATCTGCTTGGACTTTTAAACCAAATTCGATTGGTGGTTTTTCAAGCACGAACTGTCTATCTTTCTCTGACAACTATGCTAAATACCTGCCGTTAACTTTTAATATAATTTTTAGTTCAACCAAAAATGCCGCAATTTTTTGTGAAAAAAAAAGTTGCGGCACAGAATTTAACAAATTGAATTAATTGCGTGCAAAATTCCAAACGTAAAGAGCACAAAAGCCACTAAATGTCGGTTACAACAACAACACCAAAAGAATTCTAGCCTTTCATCCTCCCCTCTCCCAAACCGAATCCCAAACCCCTCAACTTCCCCAAAAAGTTATCTAAAAACTGTGCACAAACCGAGACCAAATAAAAACCAACAGAAATGCGACAGCTCAGAGTTGATTGACAGTTAAGATATCCTATAGACAAATCTCAAATTCTTTGATTTATTTGGAAAAAGCCTCAACAGCAATCGATATTGTTAACGCAGTAAGAAACAGAGTGGACATTTAAGCATGATTGACAGATAAATGTGCTGTCAGTAGTCTTTAGATAAAATGATTTTTGTCAAAAAATGGAAGAAGATACAGAACGGCAAATATGAAAATTGGTAGAAATACTTTCATTAATATTGGAAAATTAGTTAAATGCTGAAACTTTGACAGGTTATTTATTTAATAATTGCTTTTTATTATATTAAAATAAGTTATTCAAAATATTAGGAAAAAACAATTAAATTTGGCGATTTTTAAAGCTGCTTTTGTTGTCAATATTTCTTCAAATTTCTCTGTTACTTCAAATAGTTACTCTTGGAATTTCCTCTTTTGTTATCATGCTCATTTTAGCTTGCATATTATTTTAGAGCATAGGGTATATGAAATGGAAAGGGGGAAAACGCAGGCAAACAATTTTCCGAAAATGTTGTATTAAATCAAAGTTCAAAGCAAACAGCATGGCGGCAACTCTCACTCCTTCCCCCTATATGGAATGTAGAGCATAGGGGAAATGGACAAAGAGAGACAGAGTTGAGGATGTTATAAAGTATGCTAAAAATTGCAACATTGCGTATGCGTAATGCCAACTTAATTACCATAACAATAATCATAATGTACGCGTAGATTAACAAATAATAAACAAAAATAAACTACGTTTTGAATTGAAATGCAGTCAAGAGCAACTGCAAATGGCAGTTATGACAACGATGTGGGCAAAGTAAAATGAATGGATGTTGTGACTCATGAGTCATAGAGTTATGAAGTTGCCTGGTGGCTGGTGGCTGGCTCGATAGTTGCTGGAGGAGATGAGCATAAACTGTGTGTGCTGTGAGCCATCATAAACAATACAATCAACAGGAAGTGAGCACAACGAGCTGACAACATTGCACAAAATTCGGGGAACTGAAGCTGGAGGTTGAAGTTGAGGCTGGGGATGGGGAACAGCCGAAATAGCAAAAACTTCCGTTTTGGGCTGCGATGATAAAGGAAGCACCCCAGAAAAAGGGACTAAGCCATTGCCTGAAGTTGTGGCTGTGCTAGTGACTTTGCTTCTGCTCCTGCTCCTTGCCATTGCTTCTGCTCCAGTTCCTGTTGCTGGCATTGCTTCGTTGCTTGAGCTCGTGCCTTTGCCTTTGGCTTGTAAACATGCAAAAATTGTCAATTCAGAAGTAACATGCAAAAGAAGAAGGAGCAACGGCAACAGCAGCAGCAGGCTCACATAAAGAGAGGGCAACCATACAACAAACAGCAACAACAGCAACAACAATAGTGGCAAATCTGTGCTAAAAGAGCCCGCGGGACACGACGGTTATGAGGCAAACTCTAGGCACAAATAAAAGTAATCGCCCTTTTCTCAATGTCTTTCTCTGCCTGTTTTATACCATGTAAGCTTCTTATAAAAGGGTATGCTATATGAGTTACTAAGTGGTATTAACAATAATACTTATTTAATTAAATATATACTTATGTGCTTATGACAAACTAGGCATCTAAAAAAGCGATGACCAAAAAAGGGAGTTGATATGAAGGTTGAGCAACGTTTTAATTTGATTGAAATGAAATCTCAAGTGTATTTATAGTATCTTTTTATTTTATTTTTGTCTTTGGGTAAATTTTCGATTTGTTGTGTGATTTAAATAGTTGGCTATTTTTAAGGGTATTTTTAATGTTGGTTCAAAACTTTTCTAGCCTCTTTTAATATGAGCACAATATTAATTTCTCAAAACTTTATATTGATATTTTTCTAATTTTATATTTACATATTTTCTGAATTTGTACGTAATTTATTTAATAATAATCATCCAATTAAAAATTAATGGTACTGACTTCAAAGTGTGTGAAATTTCAATAATATTACTAAATTTCTAATTGCCATTAAAGTTGCCTCTAAAAGTTGCATGCTGCATAATCGAGTGTAGTTGATTGAATCAATATCAATTTGGTGTATATTAAATTTGCTGTGTGCACAGATTGATGCAGTTATTTTAATATATGCAACTAATTTGATTGTAAACAAATCCAGGAAATTTCGCAGTCGAGTTGCTGGCAGTAAAATTTCTGTTTTTTTATTTGTCACCTCTCTCTTGTTGCGGCACATTGTGTTGTTGTTGTTGCTCGTTTTGTCAGAAGCCCAGCATATGCAATGTTGTTTCGGTTTTTCATCTTTTTCTTTTTTGGCAGCTCAAATAAATTTTATTTTGCGCGTTTTCCACGAACCACGTGTATTGACAATTGTAAGGAAGCTGGCGAAAAAAATGTGTTGCATACTTAAAAGCGCGCGAGTAAATAAAAAATGGAGGCACCCACACACACACACACACACACACACACACACACACACACACACACACACACACACACACACACACACACACACACACAAATAAATACAGACATTCATAAGTAATTCGTTGTCAGTTATGGTGAAAAACGTTGAGCTTATTTAACTGTAAAAAATGCTGCAACATTTTTTTACCACTATTAAATATACAAAAGCTAATGGAAAACTGTTTTCGTGATTTACGTAAGAGTGGCGATTTATTATTACGAATTGCGTAGCGAATTTTAAAGAATAGCAACAAAAAAACAACAGGAATTCATTAATAAAAATTGGTGTATTTAAGAAATGCTGTGAAATCGTTAGGGAAATTTATGTAAAAATCAATATTGCAATTCAAACTGATAATATAAAATGCTGACATAATGAAGATTAAGCACATAAGTTGCTGCTCACACGGCACAAACTATGAGTGCGAACATTGAAGGACATTTGCAGCTGAACTGAGCTGAGCTGAGTGGAGTGGAGAAAAGTGCTCGACTCGGCAGAGAAGAGATGTTGAGGAAACAGCTGCAAGTGTCACTTGAATATTTTTCAGTTTTTCCTTACTTTGACAGTTTTAATGACAAGTCGGAGGCGGAGCTGTGAACGCTGTTGGAAAGCCAACATTGATCGTCCGGCAGACGTCAGAGGGGGGGAAACTTGGAAATGGGGGCGGACAAAATAATACATTTTGCACATGGCAAAGCAATTTTCATACATTTATGCAGTGCTTAGAGTGGGAGGAGTGTCGGCTTGAGATGTGGCATCCTCATTGTTATGACAAGCTGAAAATATATATTTTTGATTGACATTTTGTTGGATGCTCTGGCAGGCAGGCGTCGCAAGGTAATGGAAAATTAATAGTTGTTGCCACTCTCTCTCTGTCTCTCAAGAAAAGCGTAGCAAATGCAATTGCTGTAGGTGATAAATGAAGCTTGGGTTCTTTGCTGTGCTGTGTTGTCCTTGCCCAAAGGACATTAAGTGCTCGCCTTTGTCTACGTTGCTGTTGCTGCCGCCACGCTAAGCGGATTATGCACTCTGAATTAGATGCCAGCAGCCCATCTTTGGCAGCTCCTCAGGACTCGTATCGCGCTGTAAGAAAGCGTTGAAGCAAGCAACACCACGACAAATCCTGCAAAATGACGCGTTAAAGCTTATAAAACATGACCAACTAATTTAAATGCTGCTACAGACGGCAACAGGCTCTCAGAATGAAATTCAAAAAATAAAAAGGCAAAAAGTCGCACATTTATCACGACTTAAAGTCAAGTAAGAAAGAAAAGGAAGCAACAAACTATTATTTAAATTGCGAATCGTTACAAATTCACAGATTAGTCGAGCACACTCAAAGTGGGTCAGTCTTGTTGCCGGTGGGAAAAAGGATTTCACGAGAGGCTAAAAGAATTGCATGCGAAATTTGTCTAGCTATTAAATTTGACTATGCAACGACCAAGTGCTCTCTCTCTTTATAGCTCTGACAAATGGTTTCGCTTTGCCTATATATGCACTCGCATATATTTCAGAGATTCAAGCGGCGGATATACGAAGCAAGTTTTGGCTTTGGTTTCAAAGCAGATAAAGTGTCTCGAGTTTTATGCATGTCGCTTTTGTGTTTAAGATATGACGGCTATAAATTGTTGAATGCTTCCGCTTTCAATTGCCGTTTGCACTTTTAAAATATTTATCTACCAAAAACAAGACTTTAAGTGCTTTTTAAAACTAGGAAAAACAATAAAGCGTTTTAACAGGAATGATTTAAGACAAAGAGTTTAAAAGAACATTTTTGAATATTGAAGAAATGATTTAAGACTAGAAAGAAGTTTAAAATAAAATAAATAACTTCTGAATAAGAATCTACTTCAGTTTTATGCATGACGCTTTTGTGTTTGAGATATGATGAATAAAATTGGAACTACAATAAAACATTTCAATATGAATGAAGAAAAGATATAAAGTTTTCTTTGAACATTGCTAAATATTTATAAATAAATTGTGATAACTTCTAATCTTAATACAAATCTATCGCTTGTCGAAGGTGCTCGACTTTCTTTTTAGGAATTACCGTCATTACTCGACAAGTTTTCTATCTAAATTAGATCTATTTAAATATCAAGTATACGTATGTTATTTATCGCGTGTCGCAACTAGTCTTGTTTAATGCTCGTGTGTGAAGCACTTTGAGTGCCACGAGCAGGTTATTGAAATTGTCACAGGATATTTCAGGCTTTCAGCGACAATAGAAGCGTTTTATTCAAACACATGTGCGTAGGTGGAATGGAATTGAATTGAATTGAAACGAAGCAAAATGACAGCTGTCATCGGAGCTGACATTTCATATTATCAAAGCGAGCACATTGACGTACATCGTGCATGGAAGAACATGGTTCGAGTGCGTGCAATATGCGAAGGAAGAATTCATAATCAAATGGGCAACGGACTGAACAACAAACTGAACAGTTGGTCAACTGTCGGACAGCTGTGGACAGTAAAAATTGGCTCTCCTTTGTTTGCCTTGTGCGTAGCCTTGGCATTGGCATTGGCATTGTATGTTAACTCTATAAATAATTGACATTTTTGCTGCCCACTACGAAGCAGCGAACAGAACCAGAGCCAGAAACTTTTCAATACCCAGGCACTCTTGACCTCTCTCTGTCCTCAATCGACCTGAATGCTGACCCTTCACTGTAGTTGCCGTTAAGCTGACACTTTATTGTAGCATACTTATTTGCTCGGCCGCAAATGATGGCCATAATTTGGCTTATTTTACGCCTCTGTAAACGCTCAAGTTAAGCACTTGAGCTGCCAAAATGTTTATGGCCTTTAATGAACTCCTCTAGTGGCAATTAGCAAAATGACCAAAGTGAACTTAAATTGTGCACCCCAAAAATGGGTCAATAAAACTCAAGAAAAGGTATGGCAAGTGGTCTTGAACTGCATAAAGTAATGCTGATTTATTTCGCACACTTATACCTCAGCATATTTCAATGCAAATGATGTTTGATCAAGCAGAAATTCACATTTCTTGATGCTGACAGTTTTGTAAGGCAAATATGTAGCTGACAGCTATGAAACTCATATGTTGCACTTGCATTTCCTGCTCATTGAGCAGCTTTTGTCAAGCATTAAAGCAATTAGCTTTTACTATTGGCTGACTTGATAAATGAAACGTATTTACTGCGAATGTAAACTTTAATTGAGGTCGTTTAATGAAGTTTCGTATTTATGCAAATTTCAATTAAAATACTCTAGTGGAAATTAGCTAAATGTCCACTGTGAACTTAAATTGTGGACCACAAAACGGGTCAACAAAGTTGAAGAAAAGATTTGGCAAGTAGCCTTGAACTTTAGCAAACTTCAATGCAAATGCTGTTTGATCAAGCAGAAATACACATTTCTTGATGCTGACAGCTTTCCAAGCCAAATATGTAGCTGACAGCTATGAATCTCTTGCACTTGCATTTCCTGCTCATTGAGCAGCTTTTGTCAAGCATTAAAGCAATTAGCTTTTACTATTGACGGCAACTGACTTGACAAATTAAACGTATAAAATACGATGTATATAGAATGTAGGTTGTTTAATCAAGTTCCGTATTTCAATTTAATTCCAATTCCAATATATATTTTAAATGGTTCGTAGTGCGAATTTAAATTGAAACTATCAAATTGATTGGAGTTGCGTAGCATTTATTGTTGTGCCACTAATACGGGAACGTAAACGCAAACAAATGGCAGTAATTGCTTTTATCACTGGCGAAGCGATTTGTTGGTCCCAAATCGATTGCATGTAAATGTGATTGCTAGAATTTACGTATGAAGAGTGTACGAATAAATATTTCATATGGGGTCCCAACGCACAAACACACTCTTCACATTCTATTCAGTTGTTTGTTTGTCAGCAATTGTCCCCGACGACACACACAGAGAGATCGAGAGATAGAGGGAGAGACAAGACCACTTCACAAATTGATGGAAGTCTATGCTCATAACTCAAACATTTGTCCCATCACACTCTAAAGCTGTTGCCCCCATGGCCTGCATAATAAATTGAGTGAAGAGCAAAGTCTGCTAGACCATAAAATACTCGTAATCTTTAAAGTATGCAAGTTCTCTGAAATGATTGATGTTTTGATTATTTAATTGTCTTGATAGTGATTCATTATTTGAAAATATCAATGTGAAAATAGTAAATTAATATGCAAAGTAAACATATTATTTAATTATAGTTTCATTTTCAAATTAACATTATTTATAAACTTCCCTTTTCTTGTTCCATGCGCAGGGTATTAAAGGCAAATACGACAACTAAATTCACAGCAAAATTGATTTCAATGATTTGTCAAGCGTGCGCGGTTGGAGTTGTGAAAAGGGTTCGACAAAGTTGGAAGTTGATTTTGTTTAGTTTGTCGCTTGCCGCTTGCTGATAGTTGATGGTTGATTGTTGATTGCGTTCGCAGCGTTGATGTTGATGCTTCTGCATTATTGCAGCGTGGTTTGTTTGTAGTTCCAGTTCCAAACTATGACATAAATTAATTAAAAAATTTTCAGCTGTCTCGCCACTCGTATTCAATGTGGCGCATTAAATGACGAACGTCGTTGGGAGCTCTTTTCGCATTCGCATTCACATTCAATCCATTCATTCGAGTGCCCTTTTTATACTATTCTTCACTCGCTTTTGTTCAATGTCAGGGCATCGCACATTTCGTTTAATCACAAAAGCCACCTTATACCCATTCATTCATTCATTCAGTCACACACTCAGACTCAGACACAGACACAGACAGACCCACTCGCATTTGGTATTGTGTTAATTGATGGAGGAGCAACGCATTGCGCATACGACCCGTTGTCGCTCGCTGATGTCGAGGGAGTGCAAATATTTGTGTTGTTCATTTCGCTGCATTTTGCTTTTCAATAATGCATTATGAAATTAATTTCATTGAATTTATCCGCTGCGCTCAAATGCGTAGTAAATCATGTACAAAAGTTGATCAAGCAAATGGCAAAAAGCGTCCTGAATTATAGATGATTATCATTTCATCTCATTGGAAAACAAATTGCTTCAATTTCTTTGATTTATGGCATTACCATCCCGCTCATTAACAATGCATTATAAATGTGTTGCAAAGCAAATGAATGAATCATGTCGTGGTGACCTAATGAAATTGGCAATTATATTTACAACAATATATTTAACAACAAGTGCAACATTATCAAGGGACATTGTGTGGAAAAACAGCAAACAAGATGTTAAATATACAGCAAAGAGTGGACGACAATGTGGGTGTTAAAAACAATTATGTGCTTAATTGTGGCAGCGAATAAAAAGGGAGATTAAGCAGCAAGGATTTATGGTAATAGTTTTACACCAAATTTAAAAGAGGAGAAATTCCTTGATAAATGAAATTATAATTTAAATAATTATTAGATTTATATTTGAACTTAACATTCGCTACTTTATTTTAAACGAATTTCTAATATAAAAAGTGTAAAATGCATAAAAGGAAATGAAATAAGTATTATCATTATAAATTAACTTTTATCTGAGAACAGAAAATTGCCAACAAACTTCTATTTGCGAAATGGAAAAGTAAGAAAATGGAATTCTTTTCTACTTTAGTGTAAACATTGACTTCATGATAATGAAACCTGAATATCTAAGTGGAATTGCAGTTGTTTGTCTTAGTTTCTTTTTTTGCGTCAACCTTTCCACTTCGATTACACAAAGTAGCTTTGTCTTTGGCTGTTGTTTCTACCGCATTATCTGCACTTTTTCAATTAAATTTTCATATTGCAATGCGAGTGCAGTCTGCAGTCTGCCGTCTGCAATGTCAGTCATTTTATATCCCTGTACCGAGAGTCAAGAGCGACGTAGCAATCTCTTTTTGATATGTTGCACCCCAAAGAAATAAAATAAATATTTGCAATGTGTTGCGATGACGACCACGAGGAGGAGCATGAAGAATACGCAGAGGAAAAGGCTAGAGTACCGGGGGGGGCAAAGCCCATAAACCCCTTATATAAATATTAAGCAAGCACATCCAACAGAAAATCCCATCAAAAAGTATGTGTGTACGTTATATATTTATATATACATATGTATGTGTATATATAGAGGACATGTCAAACATAAAAGTCCAGGCGAGCGGCGCTTTTCAAAATCATTTGTTGTTGACCTTAACAATGGGCTGTGGCAACCCTGTTGGCAACCCTGACAGCCCTGAGAGCAGCTTCCACATGGATTAGCCGCAACTTACGAGCATTTTTAGTGCCGGTTGCAGGCGAAGAGTGGATTAAAAATCATCATTCCAGGCCATAAAGAAAGACTGAAAGCAAACTGCAACATGCTGGCAACCCTGGCAACCACCCTCCCCTTCTGCACATTGTTTGAGCATTTGCTCTGTGTCACATACACAAAAGGCAAACACTCTGCACTTCCGCTGATAATTTTTTCCATGTGTGTCCTTATCACAACTGCCTTTGCCTCTCTGCCTCACTTCACCACACATGAGCGAGTATTTATTGCAGGCACTGATTACATTTTCGGTTGTCCGCAAAATTGTTCGATTTCATAAATCGTATTTAGTGTTTTCATATTTTTAATTAGTTGTCAATTTTGTAAAACAACTAAATTCGAATACTCAAAATTGTTCCCCTCTCACATCGAGAACACAACAAACCACAAAAACATATGCTGTATCCACAGTGTTCCGCAGGACATTTTCAGAGCTGATGAGGCGGGTTGCGTGTTGAGTGTATGGAAATGATAACAACAAGGGGTAGTGTGTTGTAGTTGGGACCACAATGACAAGGGCGACAACAGAACATGGGACATTACTTCCAAAAAGAATTGCAAGGGAGTCTAGCTAGACTTAAGTGTGCTCAACTGTGAGATACCCGGTATAAGACTCATATGAGTCAAATAAATAATACCTAAAAGTGAGCTAACCAATTAAAATTATCAATTTAAAGATTTTTAGTTTTATTAATGACTACTAATTAGGTTTCTTATATAAAAAGTTAATCATCTTCTTAGTAATTATTTGTTGCTTTGTTAGAAAAAATAAAACAACAGGCGTTGGAAAATTCTAATAAGGGTTGTATTATCGAACGGGGATTGAGTGCAAAAATAATTTAACTTGACTTGCTACATTATGTTATAATCCTGTTTTGTTTGAACAATATCGTACCAACCTCTTTCTAAATAACTAAAAAATAATACATTTACATTTGTGTGTTTTTTAAGATATTCATCAAAATTTAAAGAATTGGAATATTTTATTTAAAAATATACACAAATTATGAGTTGAAGCCTTTATCAAAAATCAAATTTATTTTAAATATAACTAAAGTCTGAAATAAATTTATTGTTAGCCAGACATTCACAAACAACTTTTTTGACAGTCAAGTTAAAAGGCTTGTAAAAGGATTCGTGATATACTCAACTCCCTTATTACATAGTTGTCCCATAAATTGGTACACTCCCTTTTAATATATAGCTACCGGGAATTCAAAAAAGTGTCAGTTGGCAAATGTTTTTTTTTAGAGCAAAAAGGTTGTGAGACAGTATTCCGATTAGAACAGAGCTTGGAGAATGGGTTAACGCCGTTGGCCAATGTTTGAAACTGCAAAACAATTAAAACGGCAGCGACAGGAAGTGGGCAGTCATCATAGGGTAGGGGTAGAGTGGAGAGTGGAGAGTAGGGGTAACAGCAACAGGCAGGAAAACAGACTACAAACCATAAAAGAACAGAACAGAAAGAACAGAACAGAACTTGTAGCATATGGACAGAGGCAAATAACCCAGAGCACAAGCCAAAATCCAATCCCAGAATTTTTACCCTGTCATAGCACATTTCCCCGCTCACCTGCACTCTCTCCTTCTCTGGCTTTCACAATACTGTTGCTGATGTGTTGTCTGTCTGTCTTTCTGTCTGTCTCTGTGTTGGGGCTTGGCTTATGTCAATAAGAGAATGGGTGAATTGTCAGTAACTCTGCTTGTCCTCTTTTTCCATTCCCTTTTCAGAGTTTCTACCTTGTGCTCTTCTTCCATTATTCTCTCTCTCACTCTCTCTTCAATCTTTTTCTGTGTGTATGCCTTATCAGCAGCTGACAAACCCACGTAGAATCCACGCGACTAACGAAATTTTATTGATGCGCAACTTGACGAAAGATGACGGCAAATGTAAATGCAATATCAAAAACGTCGCGTGTGTTGAATGTGTGAGAGAGTGTGTGTTTGTGTGTTTGCCTGTTGTTGTTGAGGGGAATGCTGTGGGGAATTACGGAAATTGGCAAATGTTTGTGGCGAAATGTTTGTCACAAAGAATGCCAAGCGCTTAGAAAGGAATTTCGCTGAAGTCGCTAGACGAATTCACGCGACAATTTTGATGATTGAAAATTGCGCCACAAATTGAAGATTAAAATGCGAATAGAATTCTGTTTGTAGTGCTACAAAATCAACTTAAAGTAATTTGAATATTAACTTTGAATCTCCACTAGCGATTTAAATTTAAACAAAACATTCGAAGGGTGTTCTAAAATTCTATATTTGGTTTACTTTTGAAAATTAATATAATAAACAAATGTTTAACATTAAATTGACTCGCAGAATTCAAAACAGTGCTAAAATTCAACAAACCAACGAATTAAAATATTTGCTAGAACAGCAATAAAATGTCCCCTACGGACAAGCGGAAATAGTTTTAATAGCTTAGCTACACGCATTTTGACAATCATTTTATTTGGTTATCGTTTTTCCATGAGAGTATTAAAATGGATCTAAAGTGTCGTTTATTTCCCCAACTAAATTAAAGCTTTATGTTTTCCGCTCGAGTTGAATGAAAAGCATTTAAAGTTGATTAGTGCTGCATGCTGCATTCCACGTTAGATATTGTGAATGGCAGCTTTCCACTCATATCCCAAACTCAACTATGATTTTTGGTTAGTTTTCAACTACAAATCAAAGTTTTAAGCTGCTCACAATAAAAAAAGAGATCGGAAGAAAGAATATTGCAACGCTATCATAAATAGTAAACTCTTTTCCCATTTTGTATTATTTTTGTTTACTGGCCAAAAAGTTTTCCAATTTAGATTTATAAACAGCGCTAGTGAAGTGGCAACAAATAGTAAACTATAGTTTTTCAAGCTGCATAAAATAGGAGAAAAAATTGTAGAAATCAGAGAAAGTAATGTATATAGAAAGTAATGTAAATATTCTTGGCCACAGACCTAAACAAACTGGTTTAGATGGCCAGCCACAGGCAATTTGCAGGCAATTTTGATGCAAATTGTTAATCCAGACCACGCAGCATGCATTAAAAAGGTTTCAAGTGCTCATAATACAGAATAGATATACATGTATATATAGATACATATACTGTATTGTTTCTGCTGTCTGTGTGCTGGCAACTTTGCTGAGCAAAAATGTAGCCAAATATTTTGCAAAAGTTCGCCCACACGAACATGCATTTTTTTTTGGAAGAAGGGGCAGGAGGAGGAACCGAAGCTGAACTAGATGGACTTGCCTGACCTGACAGCAGACTGGGCGGGATACCAACCAGGAGCAGGAGCAGGATACTCTGGGATACTCGTATACTGTTGCTGCTAACCAAATTTGTATCTGTTACCACGACTGCGTGTGGTATGCCGCTGACAGACATTAGCAGAGCTTATGTTTTGCCTTCGGTGCCAAGGCTTGTCGGAACATCTCTTGCTTCATCTCCATCTCCAGCTGCAGCTTTCCTCCTCGGAAGCCAGACCACACTCTCTGTCTAATGCATGCGAAAAATGCAAAAATTGCAAGTTAAAAGTGGAATTTTCCGACAACTATGCGAAGGTGTTGTCTGTCTACCTCACTATAGAGTGTGTGTGTGGCATTTATGCAGATGCTGCCATCAGTTATTTTCATAAACTCGACTATCTCTGGACGGCAGCCAGATAATATTTGGATTTGTACAACACTTGCCACACACACACACTTATATACTTTCCACTCTTGCATTTTCTCAGTTTATTGCCTTAAGTTGCATTCAATTACAATTCTAATTAGTTTCAGGTGTTGCAACTTTGCAACTTTGGCGACTTTGAAAGTTACTTAAGAAAATTGCTGCATACTTTTAGGCAATGCTTTTATTGCCTAGTAACCTCTTGAGCAAACTTTAATAGATTTATTGTTGTTATTAAGTTTTGTTATCTTTATGCTAGTAAATATTATTGTTTACACACGTTGTGTATTGCATAAAAATATAAACTTTATATTCTTTTTTGTTGCTATGCAGACAAAACATGGCGCCAAGGAGTCAAAAGTTATGTGCCAAGAAGTGTTGCATACTTTTGAGCTGTCTTCAGAGTAATTTAAAATTGCACTTGACTGCACACTTTCTTTAATGTTTTCGAGTTGTATTTATGTGTTATTTTTTATTGCGTGTTGAAAAATGTTTTTATTGCAAATATTTGTTTAGCAACTTGTGCTGAGATGAAATTATTTTGTTGCAAAAGTCGCACATTTATTTATTACCATATAATAGAATAATTGAAATACACAAACTAAGAAATATCTTAAAGTGAAGCACGCTTCACATATCAGAGTTCGGCATAAACTCACTCTCATATTGTTAGTCACTTACGCTTGGGGTCATATTTTATGCGACCTCCGCTCCATCTCTGTCTATATAGTTATCCCCGCCGCTTTCGCCCTTTGGCGAAAACCTCAATGCGCTGTGGCTTGCGCTGGCAGCGAGCTAGTGGAGCGAACGCTGCCTACAGGCTGGCGGTGCTCTCAATGACACTCAAATTCCAATAAATAACTTATGTAACGGCAACTGCGATGACTGTCAAATGGTGGGTTTGCATGTGTGTGTGAGTTTGGTGGGCGGCAACATGGCGTATGAGTGCTGTGGCTGTGGCATTCAAAACTGTGCGAGTAACTGCGAGCAACTGCAATTGAGCTTGCCATAACTCGCGACTCAACAACAACAACAACAACAACAACTATGTTGAAGCACCTTTCCAATGTGCTTGAAATTCGTTCGCAAATTTAATTGTTTCAATATTTCGCAGCAACTCATTTCCTTCCGCTGGAGTAGAAGGGGAGGAGGTTTCATTGGTGGGACATGGAACATGTTCTGTTTGTCGTTGTCACCGCAGAAACACGGAACTATGCCAGGTGCATTCTCGTGCCCGACTGCGGTATCCTGTATCTTTTGAGCAGTTTTGCGGTTGCCACACTCCATTTTCTCCTCTGTGTGAATCAAGAGCTCCCGTTGCGATTGGTTTATTATTTGACAAATTTAATTGGAATAGTGTTGTGCAACGCAAATTCAATTTAAATAAGACTGAAATTTATTTTAAATGGTGTTTTTCAGTTTCGAGACATAGCAAAGAGTTGTTTAATTACTTCAGTAGTCTTTTCCACTAATTTGTTTTCAACTGAGTGAAGGCTTTTAAATAAAGCCAAGTGTTATTTTAAATTGTGTTATCAGGAGTTGTAAATTTGAGGGTTATTAAGATGCAGCTTTATGCTCTATTATCTTGTGATCAAAATAACCAAAATAGAGCTTGAGTAGCAAAAGAAATTAAAAAGAGCATTTCTTTTTATTTGTTCTTTTTGTAAACCGTAAATTAAATACCTAAAAATCTATGTTTGTAAATTAGTTATTCCTTAATGTAATAATAGTTAAATTGAATTCAATTTTACGCAGTTTTTTAAGTGAAATTTGTTTAGCTTTCACTTTCAAGGAGCTGTTTTCCACTTTGGAACAGTTTATAATAACGGGAATGTATTTAGTTGACAATATAAATATTGCTCAATAATTAAATTAGACTTAAAATCAATAGCTTTCATTTAATTTCATTTGCTTAAGCTTAATTGTTCCTTCGGGACTTGTTCCGTAAAACGGCGACATGCAAGCGAAAGTGTCAACTGGAACACGGAAATGCCGCCTGCTTCATTTAGCTGGCTTTACTTAACCCCCATCAGCAGGACCACAGCATGCTTCACTCCACGCCATTCCACTCGACTCCCGCTATAGGGAGAACCGTTAATCAAGTTATTTATGGGCTGGAGGGACATGTTTGCGCTTTTATGGGCATTATCAGTGGGCAACATGCGTGCCCTGACCACGCCCACTTTCACTTCCTGCCTGCCTCTTCTTCTTCTCCTCTTTCTGTTGTAGTTCAACGCACTCTGTGTTTGACTTTGATTTAGTTTTCGGGGGGGCTGGACGACAACTCAGTTTAGTACATAGAGTTTTACTTCAAATGGCTGTAGGATTGAATGGGGGAAGGGGAATGTCGCATAACTTGAAAAGGGGCACGGAAAACGCAACGCTTGGCGGCTCAAAGGAGTTGCAGTTGCTTCTGCCGCAGTCGGAGTTCCTTGATGCGGCGAATTTGTTGCGCAATCGCAAGGATAAAGATGGCAGTCGCTCCAACTCACAGCAAAGTAGGAAGAGCAATCTAACGATGCTAGTCACAGAGCCGCAACTTGACGAGGATGCGAACGCGAATGCGAATGCGAATGCGGATGCGGATAAGAATGAGAATGTCAATAGAGTTGAGCATGAGGTGAGCACAAAATTTGTCGAGCTTGTTGGTTGCCTTGTTGTTTGTTATCCTCGTTGGCAATTTCGCGCAACGTGTTCGAGCATAATTTTAAAGCATAAATTAAATGAAACTAAATGAAACGTTGAACACGTGAGGATTGCGTTGAGTAGTTACAAAGTTGCCTTCCTTCACATCACATCACAGCGTCGACATCATCGCAACACGTTAAGTCAATTAACTTAATTGTTGCTCATTTGCAATATTTTCGCATTGTATTTTCGGGGGGCTGCGTTGCGGCTGTCTTTATGGGGTGTCTATCATAATTATATGCTGAAATATGCTGCAACTTAAGCTTCATTCTCTCTCTTCTCTCTCTTGCAGGTATGTACAGTCATTTATTCAACTTCCCCACGCTTCGGCCAATTAACGTAAGTCCACAAAATACCACACACAAAAAAAGAGAAAGCAAAAACAAAACCAAAACCAAAACCAAACAAAGTAAAGCTCGCTGTGTAATTTGTGCAGCAGGTGAAGACTTTGCCCTTAAACACAGCAAACAGCACAAAAGAAGTTAAACAATCAGGATAAAGCAGCCTTCGAGCATATTTCACACCAAAAATAATTACCAAAACAACATAAAGAATTTAAAAAGCATTGCGAATGCGCACGGGGGGAAAGGGGGCAGAAGGGAAAAGCGAAAAAGTCGCCGGAAATTCACAACAGCGTGTGCTACACATGAATAATCAAATTTTTCGGAGGCAGCCGACTGTTTTGCCCTCGAGGCAGCAAATTGTGCTGAAAAAGAACTTTTGGTTCTGGCAGGGCAGAGACAAAAGGCACATTACGTATACGCAGCGTGTGTCAGGCAGTAGCAGCAGGAAAACAACGAAACCTTCTTACGAATCGTGCTGATAAAGTTTCTGACTCGTTCAATTGGCTGTGAAAATGACAGAGAGTGTGAGAAATATGTAGATAGAAAATGAAAGAAAAACTACGAAAGAGAGAAACTGAGTCGAAGACGTGGCAACTTCTTAACCACACGCCTCTTCATCTTCTTCTCTTTGCTGCTACTTGGAAAAATTACTAGTTGATAAGTTGTCACTGCAATTAGCTGCAATTTTCAATTAAGTTCAGCCGCAGTTAGTCAGCTTGCAATATACCCTGCATAAATTAAATATTTAAGAGTTGCTTGGCGTTAAATTGACTGACACTAAGTGACTTTTATTGCTGCTAATTGTTGCTTATTGTCCTAATTATTTTCTCTTAGAACAATTAGCGATGAAGTGAATTAAATAGGATTACGGGAATATATATTTTTTGTGTTTTTACGAGCTTATATTTGTGTGTTCTATTCGAACTCTTGCTAGTATTTTGCTCTGCAATAAAATATATTTCATATTATTTGCTAAAGACATTCTTTTTGTACAAAATAGTTATGATTTCGTACGACAATTTATATCTCTTATATACACATTATTAGATCGTACTAAGCATAAAGTTTTGTGATAGCATTTCAACGAAAAATCGAAAACATTACTTTTCTCAAAGATCATTCTCTCATAATATAAACATTATGATATCTTGCTAGTTTTAAGATTTAGCTTGCATTAGCTTTTATTTAAAAGAATCTCATAATTTCCTTGAAATAAAACGAGAGGGAATATGCAAATTTCTTTAAATAGGATCAAAGTAATTTAATTTTAATCCCTTTTGAAGAAATTTTTCTCTATTTACTTCCTAAGAAGTATTTGTTTGTCTATCACACTCTCAAATTTCATCCATCACACTCTCATTTTAGAGGGAGAGAGAGAGAGAGAATATACAAATTTCTTTAAATTGGTTCAAAGTAATTAAAGTATACCTCGTTAGAAGAGATCTTCCTTTATTTACTACAACTTCCTACGGAGTATTTGTTTGTCTATCACACTCACAAATTTCACCCTTTTATGTTATAGAGAGGGAGAGAGAATATAAAAATTTCTTTAAATAGGTTCAAAGTAATTAAATTTTACCTCGTTATAAGAAAACTTCCTCTATTCACTACAACTTCCTACGGAGTATTTGTTTGTCTATCACACTCATAAATTTCACCCATCTATGTTAGAGAGAGATAAAGAGAGAGAGAGAGAGAATATAAAAAATTTCTTTAAATTGGTTCAAAGTAAGTAAAGTTTAGCTTATTATAAGAAATCTTCCTCTATTTACTACAATTTCCTACAGAGTATTTGTTTGTCTATCACACTCACAAATTTCACTCATCTATGTTTTTTTTCGCATTTGCTCATTATGACTAAAGGTTCGCAAATTAGTGCAGTAAAATAAAATGAAAATAAAAACGTAGCGAACTACGAAGTCGGAAATGATAAATAAAGTAAGGCAAATGTAACTTTTGTGTGTGCGTCGACGCATTTCCCGCAGCGAAACGTGTGAGCGAGAGAGGAGTAGGGTGTGAAAGAGAAGGCAACACTGCCTCAAAGCAATTTACTAGCGAACTAATGGCATAGTTTTGGGCGTACTATAGAGTACCGAAAAAAATATGTTACATTAAAAAGTTTTTCGATTATTTTGTAGCTATTTTTTTGCCTTTTTTATTTTTTGCAAAGTTTCTTTCACTGAATTTACTTTACACTTTCTTTTGCTTTTCTTTGCGTTGCTTTGCACACTTGATGAATGCTGTGCTAATGAGAAATGCGGGCGCGGGGGGGGCGAAGCTTATCAAAGCCATTGCGTACGTTATTTCTTAAAAAATTTCTGCGACTGACGGGCGTAACAACTATGTTCAAAGTTGCTCACTTTTGTAAGAGTTAAACGAGTCTTAACATTGCCTGCACACTTGTGAGTCAACCCCAAAAGGGTTCTCCAAATTAAATTTATATAAAAATTGACACATACTTGCGTGAGTTTATTTCATATTCTGCTCACACAATCTGTTAGGGGGAAAAGGTTTTCTAATGTCATTTTTGGGTTACATTTTTGAAATATTAAAAAGCCATAGCTGTTGTCACTGTTAGTAAATATTGCCATAGAATATATCGTTTACAAGTTCTAATATGAATTTATAATCTTTATGATTTATTACTTTTTCTGGGTTTCCCCAAAAATCTCCCAAATATTGTTTGGTATTGTGATTAAAGAAAACTCATACTCAAAATCTTAATCTTAAAATCAATATTTCAAAACATGTTTACTAGAATCTAATTAAGGGTGTTCATTCAGTTGTCTCCATGGCTATAATAATTACAAAAGTATCTACAACAATTCTCACAGTATAAGCAACGAAACTTCAATTAATTTACTTGGTTTATTGAAATAATTTCCAAAGTGTGCTACATAATTTACTACGTTGTTATGGATGTCATACAATTTTGATTCTTTTTTTCATTTTAACAATTTCTTCACTTCACAAATTAAAGAATTATAAATTTATTTTCTTTTGACTGTTTTTTAATAATTCTGTATTTACTTCACTCTTGTTTTATATTCCAAAACTTTATTTAAGCGTTTGATTTTATTGCCAGTTGTCTTGGGCAAAGTCCTTGAAATGGTTTTAGCATTTGTGAGCCGTTTTATTTGGCACATAGATCGAAATTGAGTTGTGTAGTTGGAAAGTTTGCGCAGATTATATTATAACCTGCTTTTGAAAATCAAGCATTTTCCCATTCCAAACTTAGCTAGAGCTAAGCTTCGTTCAAGTTCAATCGGCTTGTCAAAGTTTTGCCACTCACGCCTACAGCAAAGTTGCACACACACACACTTGCCACTCGAAGGTCTTTTGTCTGTTGTAGTGCGAGTAGTGTACTATATATCGAGAGGTTTTTATGCCTCCCCTCCTGCTCTACTTGCTCCCCTTTTGTTCCTTCCCTGCGCAGTCGTTGCACCTTGGCGTTTCAATCGAATGAACATCAATATTGATTTTGCTTAGTCAGTTTTTGCCTGAAAGTCTTTTGTTTAACTACGGCCAAGTTGTTGCTCACTCTATCCCTGTTCCCTCGCCTGTTTCCTTCACTCTTTTCTTGCTTTTTCACCCCTCCCTTCGCTGCTGTTGCCGTTGCCTGTCTTGTTCCTGGTACCTCGGGTGCTGCCTTTAAATCAACACTTTGCTACAAGTCGACTAGCTGGCTCCTTCTTCTCCTTCTCTTCTTCGCCTTCTCCTTCCTTAGCTTTTCTGCCATATTACTTTTGCGGCTTTTCCGCTATCCTTGCGTCACCCCCTCCGCCCCTTGCTTTCCCATGCAGCTGCTAAATGGAAAACTTGTGGGCTGCTCATGGGGCACTTAACGGCTTTCATTGGTTTGGATGAATGGCTATGGCTGTGGCACGTGAGAGTTGCTGCTGCTGCTGCTGCTGCATGTGAAAGAGGATTTTTATGGAGTTGCAAACTTGTGCTCGATGATGTAAGTGGCTAAAAAGTACATGCAACCTGCCCTACAACTTTCCTCCTCCCCCTTCTCAGTCTTGTCTTAGTTTTTGCTTGCATCGTTGAGTGCATCGTTAACGTCTTTTGCTGGCTCATCAGCTTGACTTCAAAATTTAATTTCCAGTCAAGGTTTTCGTCTGTTTTTTTTTTAGTTTTTCGTTTTCCACTCACTTCAAATTCAGTGACCTGTATTTTTTGCTCCACTCGCCAACAACGAGACTTCTTATCTGAAACGAGTCATTCAATTAGACATCGATTGCATTCATTCATTCAGCTATTTGTGCTTGTGCTCTAATTATTGATACACACGTTGAAGAGTTCGCCAAGTTCGCAAATTTAATTGCTTCTCGAATCACGGTTGAATCTTTTTACAACTTATTAATCAAGTATCCGCAATTGCAGTGAAATTAATTATGTTCACGACGGCAAAATGATAAAAAAGCCACCTGCTGAAATAATGTAATAAATTTTCATCGCGTTGCCACTTCATAAAAACATCGAGATTTTACGCAACTAATTATGCGGCTTTCGATAACAAATGTCAGTAAATTTAATACCAATTTTTTCCCATTGCAACATGAGCAATTATATTTCCATTTTTTTGTGCCCTGTAAATGGGTTGTAAATGAGTTTTGACTACGAGTCTAGTTTAGGTTCATTCTTAAAAAGTATTATAAAGAAGTTTGCTACTTTTATTATTTTCTTTCTTACTACAATATTATTATTATATTTTTGTTACCGATTTAAAATATATATTAAATGTATGTTTACAGTCATTTTATTTAGCAAAGCAAAAATGGGAAACTGGAACACATTTCTTAAAAAATTAATATCAAAACATCAGTAATAAATACATTTCTATATAAAATTTCTTCTACAAAGTATCTGCAAGTCGAGCACGCTCTCTCCCTCTTATCATTCCAGTTTATAGGATCAACACGTTTTGTTCATTAAAAATGAATGCTGTGCACATAAACAATTAAAATTAAATAATTTCTGAGTGCGGTTGTTGTGTTTAATTTGATGAATGTGCAAAAAATTAACACGCGTAAAATTATGATTACAGTGAGAAGGAATTAAAAAACGAGAATAATTACATTCCTAGCCAGAGCTGCTTTATTAACATAAATACAATCAAAAAAAGTGCATAAAAAATGTGAAGGGATAAATTTATTTGCCTTGTTTTTGCTACCTTCAAATTGCGTAGAGAAGGGATTCGAATTAATTAAATATAATTCATAATTGAAATGAATAAATGAGTTTGGTTTAAGTCGGATTTTGTTGGCTGAATAAATAATTTGCTGGCTTTCTGCTGTATGTAATATGCAATATTATTTACCGAGTTCAAGGATTAGCTTATCATTCGTGACTTTGCAACATTAAACACAGTTTTTTATTGCTTGTTTAAGCAAACAACTTTTTCTACTCTTGAATTTATTAGGTAGCTTGTTTATAATTTAATGATTATGTTTCACGCCATTTAATCCAGTCTTATTTGTGCTAAGCTTGTTTGTCTATAAATATCTAAGCTCGTTTTATATGCTTTCTATTGGTTCTGTTTGTGCAGCACTTATTAGAATTGTACTAAAACGAATTTAATTTAATTTATTTCATAAATTTCAATGATAATTTAATTGCTACATTATGTTCTCCATTTTGTTCTAATATTTGCACATTTCTAATTTTTGATAATTATGTTTTTCAATTCACTCCACTTTATTTCCCCCCCTTTGTTGACAATGGCGTGAAAATTTGGATTTTGTTGCATTGATTTGCTTGGCATTTTATAAATATTTCATTTTATATATTTAGCATTTTGTAATTGGCCTTTCGTTTGGTTTCGCACACACATTGTGTTGCAGGTAGTGGGCAAATAAAGGCAAATTGTTTTCATTGACGCTGTTGTAATGTAATTAAAAGTACACAACAATTGCAAATGCAAAATGAGTGTGTTTGTCCATTCCTTTCGTTCTTTCGGCTGTCCTTTGTGTGTTGCAATATGCGTTTCTGTTGATTTTACTAATTGAAAAATTAAATTAATTGCAACATCGAGGCATGAGAGTGCAACAACAATCGAGTTAGCAGCGCGTTCAAAATTTGTTGCTCAAACACAACATAAATATTTGCCAACATTTTTGTTCGGGGTGTGAGAAAACATGCAAACAAAATTAGATTTTTATGGATTTTAATTAGATTAGTTGAGCATATTTAATAGTTGCAATAAAAGAATTGTTCAAAGTGAGAGTTAATGAAATCTCTATGCAATCCAATTTGATTTTCTTTTTATCGTTTTTTCTCTCCTTAATAATCACATTCAAGATTCGCCTCCTCTTTGTCGTTTATCAGCATATTTTAAAGTGGGCGCCTAGAAGCAGGCAACAATATTTTCCGCTTAGGTGTTGACGCGCTGAAAGATTTATTCAGCGTCTGTTCGCTGCTTGAAGAGAACGGGGGTTAAGTGAGGTTAAGTTGAATGCTGCAACATCTTGTGCCGGGCAATTTATAATGCTCAACCAACAACAGGTGGCGCCTAAGTGCATCCCAGCATCCCAGACAACGCCATTTGCATTTTATCATCTGTTTAGTCGTCAGACTGCTAAAGAATGCATTGCTTTTTGCTCTGTCCTTAAAGCATAGTTTATGTTCACTCTCAAGCAGGAGTTTGCTATTTTTATGCTTTCTTATTATTATTCTATTTTTGCGGCACTTTGACGGCAATTTTTGCGCATTATTTTCATTCAGCAATAAGTTTTCAATAACGCAAAATAAGCATAATATAGCAAACTTCACGTTCTGCAAACTACAGTTTATATCCCCTTTTGCCTTTCACTCACTTCCGCTTCTTCATGCGCTACCTTAGCAACTTTGCCGTCAAGTTTATTTGTTTGTTTTTTTTTTTGCGCTTTTTGCATTTGCAAAAATAGAAAAAAATATGTGTGTAGTTCCCCATTTCGCTGACTTTTGAAGTTCCTTTACGTGCCCCAACGGCATTTCAACTTATTGTTTTTGTGACTTCTTTTTTCGCTTTCTATTTATACTCTTTGACGATGTCATTAAAATGCAGCATAAAAACTTTGTCTCTTAACTAAAAACGCGGTCAGTTTTTTCTAGCTGCAACTTTCTCATTACAAAATTAAGAATTTAATTGTGAAATGTTTGTATATTTTACTCTGTTGTTTACATGCTTCGGACATGACTTTAAAAGAGCTTTATTTATTCACTTAAAATCCAGTCAAACCTCAAAATGTTATAAATTAAATTCTACTTTGAATGAAATACATTATTCCACTCGGCATTCATCATAGCACCATTTAACATTTCATATCAGAAGTAAGTGAAGCCAAACACTGAATTCCTTGACTTTCATTTCCCAGCCATAAATTGTGAACGTAATGTAATTCAATAATACAAACGAACGATTCGTAATTACTGCCCCTATACACAACACAACAGTGAGAGAGAAGCGAAGTCGAACACACAAAAGAAATGAAAATTGCATTCAAAGAAAATGTCCAACAATTTCCTCCACGCCCCAAAAAAAAAAACGTAGCTGAGATAAAAATAAAGGAAAAATGTGAAGTAAACTGAAAATCTCAACTTAATTTAAAACCGGCATTCATCATCAACTTTCCTGTCACGAATTTATATGTTAAAATGCGACAAACCACAAAGAAAAATGGCAATTCTGTGGGAGAGAGAGAGAGAGCGAGATGGCTGAATAAAATAAAACATAATTCATTTGCAAGAGGGAAAAAAGAAGAGCAGAGAGTGGAGCACGTTTGGATGGCACTTGGTGCTACTGCTGAGGTTTCCGACTTAACGAGTGCATTCAACAGGATACAGTGGGCGTGGCACTCCAAGAGCCAGAGGCAGAGGCGTTCTTACTACCAAGGGCGACCATTAAGTGTGCATAAATTTCCATTTTACACGCATAAAGGACAAACACATGCATATAAATTCCGTTCAGCTGGGCTATGATAACTCCACTCGCATACGCATGAAAGCAAGGACATGCAGGAAGCATCCTCACACACACACACACACACACACAGATACATATATTGGACTGCAGTCAATTATATGTAAATTATCAGTCGCTGTAACTGCAATTGCAATGAACTGCATTCTGCCAATTCGATTTCCCTTCGCTTTCCCCAATTTCACTGGCCAATATGCTCGCCTCACTTTTATTATTAAATAATTTCAACAAAATTAAATATTCAATATTCGCACTCTCTTTCTTGCCTCATCCGCTTTACCCGTTGTCTGTGTGTTCAATTTCACGCCCTCTTTGCAAAATCAAATAAACTTTTTAAACACTCCCCCAGAGGATATGTGAATGTGTTTTTTGTTAAGCTGCTAATGAAGGGTATGATCGACGACAAGACGTATTTCAGTAATTCTACAAATATAATTTTATTTAATTTTTCTTCTTTCACCACTTGTTCAGTTATATCTGGTTTGTTATAATTTGCAACTTCTTAAAGTCAAGCTACCCAAAAAGTTTTAGCTAGACTTTTCTCAATTCGCGACGCTCACAAAAATGTTAACGCTTTTCCAGATTTTCGTTGCTGTCGCTTTGCTTGCGCCAGTTTATTATACAATCTTCTGTTTGCCGCACGCGGCGTATACGTAATTTATGTAGACAGCTTCGGTAGCTGCTGCTGCTGTTGCTTCTGCTTCTGCTTCTCGAGCTGATTTCACTTCCGTTTCAGCCAACAATTATTTGCCCCGTTTGCCGTTTATTTTGTTTTGTTTTTCACGTTAGCTGTGGGAAAAAGTTATCGGGAACTTTGTCAATATTTTTTTGCAGCTTGCACTTTTCTATTCTATTTTTCTCTTCCTATTCTAATATCATTTTTTTTCTCCCCTATTGTCTATAAAGTTTTGCTTTGGCTCTGCCGCTGTTGCTGTTGCTGCTTTGCACTTGAACATAGTCTTAATTAATTAAATTTACTGTTTAGCTAGACGCTGTTTTTCACACTGCTTTGTAGGTGGTTCTTCCTCTCTGTGTGCTGGGAGTTTTTCCTTTCGAATGCATTGAATTAAACGATTGTAATTTGGCGTAAATTACATATGTCTATTGTCTGTCTACGCTCTATGTGGATCCATGGAATAGAATACTGCAATTACTGACAACTTTATGACGGTTTGTCGTTTACATTTATTCAGTTGTTTGCTTCCAAGTTTATCTGATTAGCTATGCAAGTATCTATATAACTTCGCAATGAATTCATAGGGCTATAACACACTGAATTATTTATTTATTTTCGTAATTTGTATATTATACTTTATGTTACAAGTGAAAAATAATAATTTGTTTTAGTAGTATTAGTATATTTATGATATATGTTCTTATAGATGTTTTTTGTCTAATTTAGATAATAGCACAGTTGAGTTGTAAGTCTCGAACTAAATAAAATTTCTATTTCTTAATTTGTCTAATTCATTTAGTAGGTTTCTGCTTATTCTATAAGTTCATAGATTTATTTTGACTACTTCATTTATTTTGAATAAGAAAATAGGTATTTTATATAATAGAATAAATTTTTTTTTTGTACTTTTTCAAGAATCTATGTTAAAATATAAAATAAAAAACTTTGCTGATAAAGTCCGATACAACAAAGTAAAGGATATTTAAAACTTGATACGGTCACGCCAATTATGATTTATATAATATAGGCGCATTCACAAAAGTCCTAAAATATTCAATGCAAATTTACGTAAATTGCATAACATGTAACTTCATTGAAGCATTTCAAATTGTGACATCAAACGAAAGAAACGAATTTTACTTGACTTGTCTAACTTTGTGGCATGAATATACTAACTAAATTTACCAAGTTCGCACAAAAGTTTAGAGACTCGGCTCACGAAGCACTTGCATAATCTTATCAAAGTTATAAGCCCTCAGTTTTGCAGCTCTCATGTGACATTTTACTGACTTGCCGTCCCACTTAAAATGTTTTTGTTTCTATATATTTTCCACTTTTTTGTTGTTGTTGTATGTATATGCATTTCATATAGTTGTGTGTAACCCCAATGCACATCACACGGTTGCAATTTACATGTTTGTTTCCCACATGTGTCGTCTGAATTGTCACTCGAGTGTCACGCATTTAGGTTTAGGTTTTCTCTGTGTGTGTTGAGGGGGTTGTTGTGTGTGTGTGTGGGGCATGCCAACTGTGCTCGACTCCAACAGCGTTGAGCTCCTGCTGTGCTGTGCTGTGTTCTGTGTGGTGTGGCACATACATTGAAAATAAATTTGAATGCCACATCTATTAGTGACGCTTGCCTGGCTCCGAGGGAGCGCAGCGACTCCTTCGATGGTGCCTCGCTCATGCTGCACATCTAATGAAGCTTGCCACAGACAATGCAGCAGTGGCTGTAGCAAGCACGCAACTTGCAACTCGAAGCGGGCCACAATTGTCGACTGCTTTGCATTTTTTATTTTTGCCTCACTTTTCAGGCTCTGCTTCGTTTTGCATTTTATGTGTGTGTGTGTGTGTGTTATCAACGTATTCGTTGGCAACAGATTGCCACAAAAATTGACAACGGCCAAAAGAATTATTTGGGTGTGGTCGTGGTCGTTTTGGTCGTCGTCGATGTGGTCGTCGACGTGGTCTGCGACTTGATTTGCATTGCCAGCACTTTGTCCTGTTCGCTTAAAGTGCAGTGACACGAGCTGAAAACAAATCAGAGCAGCCATCCACCGACTACCTCATGATTAGAATAAATAAAATGTAATTTAAACAGATTGCACTCTGTATTTATTTTCTGAGAAGTTGTCAGCTTAAAGATTTAAACTTTCAAGGTTGGTTTTACTTTTTCCAACCATTTTGGTAATATTTATATATATATATTTTATATATTATGTCTCGATTCTAAAAGTCTTCTACTCTTCATAACTTATTATTTTTTGTGTACCATTCAACCTTTACAAACTCCTTCAAAAAAAAAAAACTTAATCAAAATGTACAATTGTATAATAAAAACTAACCTTCATTTATGATAAACATTTGAGTCGATCGCCACTCAGCTTTTTTCTCTTTTTTCTGTAAAATTAAATTTAGTATTTCATAGAGATATAAATTAAATATAGATATAGATTAAATATAATATAAAAATATTCTATGTATGTATTTTGGTAAAATTGTTGTATATTGTATTAATCAATTTGTTATACTACTACTTCTATCTTCAATTTTACAATATACAAATTTGCAAAAATTCTTACTATATTTCGTTGAAAATTGCAATCATCTTTTTAAAGATTTTATCTACTTTAAGAAACTTTTTTCTACATAAGTGTAAAATTTAAATTTGAATTCAAATATTCAGCTAGTATATTGAGGGAATTAACATAATTTTCAAATCTGTTTATGTTTCTACATTATTTCAACAGGGTTTTAAATAAATTTAATATCTGTTGAAGGTTTCACAATCATTCAAACACTTTTGCAGCTAATTTGAAATTATTGTATTGACATCAATTAATGATTGTCTCCACTTTTCAAGCTAATAATGGTAGCGTTTCGTTTAAGGATCAGTTGCAACTGGTGTTATTGGAGCTTTTGCTGGCGCGTAATGTTATTTACAGCCTTGATGCAACGCGGCGTATGCGCAATATAATATTATGCATGCAGTTATCTAGTTAAGCTCTGCCAATGCATATTTTATACTATTTTAGAGGGCAACGTGCAGCTTACACAGCGCGAGGCATGCAACGCGTGTTGTTGACTATAAAGGGTGTCATCTTTCTATCTCTTTCACTATCTCTTTCTTCCTCTCTCTCTCTGCCGTTATTGCTGTCTGTGCGTGTGTGTGGAGAGACTAGACTGGCATCGTCTGCTGCTAGAGTTGCAGCCATTTTTATCTCGTTGCGGCTCTCGAGTGTCAAAGTGAGTTCAACTCCTCCTCCTCCTCCTCCTTCTGTTCCGCCTGCTCCCTCGATAGCGCTGGAGGCGCTGCAAACTATTGTAATGGCCCGACTGGCTGCCTGCCTGCCTGCTGTCCGGACAACTTTACGATTTCTTTTCTTCTTTCTATATAAAGTGTTGTATAGAAATTTGTTTTACCTAACACCCAATCCCCCGCACCCCTCCCTCATCGCCAGACACACATGACAGCGAGCAAGGACAACGGGTGAAGACAACGGCGGCGACGACGGCGGCGCTGCATATAGCAAATATTTGAGGCATTCAAGATTTATTCGTTTCCATTACATTGGCAGCGTGGGGAAAGCGGGAAAAGCTCGTCTGTTGTATCTAGTGATTGCAACTTGCAGTGTCTCCCGCTCTCCATCCCTCTCCATTCACTTAGTTAGACGCATTGTGGAAGCTCACTCCACAGAACACTTCCTCGTCGCCATATGTAAATGCAATCCATTATTGTTTCTCGCTTTGTAGACTTAGCGTTGAACTCACTCTGTTTGCCATTCGATAGATAGTTTGTTCAGCTTTAAAACTGCAATACAAAATTGGAGTCGCAAGAAAACGAATGTAATTATGACATTGTGAATACAAGTGCTTGTAATTGAAGGTCTACCACAATGAGAATTGCACAGTGCAACAAGAAAATCGAGTGAGAGTTAAGAGAAGCTTGCAAAAGTGTTGCATAATGGGTTGGGTATCTATTCAGCTGGAATTGGCCAATGTAAGGCATAATAAATGATCTAATACGCATATACTTAATGTCAATGCTATAAGAGTTGCATAAAAAGCCAGCGATTAGACTTGAGAAGCGCAGAGAGAGGCTCAATAAATTAGATGAGAAGTTTGGAATTGGAAGCTCAGAAAATTATTGTGATAAATGTGTATAGTCGATTTTAAGAGTTAGATGTGTTCATATATTCTGGTAGCATTTGAAAAACAAACTAATCTCAAATTAAACCTAATGTCAATATTCTGAGAATTGCTTTGAGAGGCAGTCGTTGAAGTTGAGAAGTGCAGAGAGAGTTTCTGGAAATTATCATGAAATATGTATAGTGTAGTATTCCAGAGTTCACTCATTTAAATTCTTAAAAGTGTTGCTAAATTCATGTTGCTCTAACCCCAAACTAGCGAAAGCAACCAACAACAAAAAAAGTGTCGTAAAATAGAGAGAAATTTAAAAATGTATTATGCAATGCATAAAATGCAAGCTAGAAAAGAACAAAAAAAATATAAAAACAAGAAAAATGAGCTGCAAAGAATGGCAACACTTAAAACTGAAAGAGCTGCCCAAAAAAAAAGGTAAAATAAAATAAAGAAAACAGGCAAAGAGGTTGTTGGTAATTGCCTGGCAGGCAGGACGAAAGGCAGTCAGAAGAAGGCTTGCAGTTAAAAAGGATTCTTGTTTTGGGGGCAACAAAGAGAGGCAGTCAGTCAGTCATGCACTCGTATATATATAAAATACTATACATATAGTAAATATTCCGTATAGTAGAATGTGTGGCACGCATTAAATTGTTAGGCAAACCTCGTTGAGGCATGAAAAACTGGCAAACTGTTTGCAGCCAAATTGGATTGGCAAATCAAAGCATTTGAATTTGTTTGGCATTTCGTTGTGAATTTGAATTTGAATTCGAATTTCGATTGGGCTTTTAACTCTCTCTATCTCTCTCTTCTCAGATTCATTTCACAGTGCCTACTAAACATTGTTTGTACATAGTACGACAATCTGAATGCTTAAGCTTTTGGTCTCGCTTTTGTGTCCAGGCTTTGGAGACTTGGCTCAAATGCAACTTGAGCTGCATTTAATGATGCAGAAAATGTTGAAATTACCACAATGCCCAGCACACACACACACACACACACACATTCACAGAGAAAACATGTGTTTGAGCTCTTTGGTCTGGAGAACGCATTAGTACTTGTTTAAGCCGGCTTAAAAGCCATAAACCATGTTGAAATTTGAGTTAGCAGCAAGCTGCAGGAGAAGCACATTTAATGGCAAATGGTTAACTTCTATTTGAGTTTGAGTTTGAGCAGGTAAAACAAAGCAATTAAATGGAATATTTGCTCATAAGAGTTTAGCAATTTAATTATATATTAGTGCAGCAAACATCCCAAGTTAAACAAATCAATTATGGATGAGATAGAGCAGCAAATAAATAGATTTGAGTTAAGCATTTGTATAGGATAAATATGGAAGTTGTTAATAGAAACTAAATGTGGCTTAGCAAATAATGTTCGAAAACATGGCAAAAGGATTTAAATATCAAACTCTAAAATGTGTTTAACCCATAACAAGTTTTGTCTAAATTTCTTACTCTTCTTGAATATTAAAATGTATAAACTTAGGGCTCATTTCTGGTTTCTTTTTGAAATATTAGAAAATTGTACAAAAATGTGTATTTTCTATATCAAGATTATAGATTCCTTAATTCAATGTACTCCATTAGATGACCCTCTATTAACAAACTGATCAATTCTCCTGCTAATTTCATATTAATAATACTTAATTACGTAAAGTTTATAGATTTCCCAATTTTATATGCTAAATTAAGAGTCCTTAAGCAGTCTTTAAACAGATTTATAAATTATCTATCTTATTTATTATACATTTCTAAAAAGACCTTCTAAATTTTCCATCATGATTAAATATATTTATAATTTGTATATTTTCTGAAGATATTAGTAAATTAACATGACTAAAGAAAAGTTTGGATATATCCTAATTTTATATTTTTGTCTAATACTGTTCGCTTTGAATGGATTTTTAAATTCTACTCATTTCATTTATCTATGCCATAATCAACATTTACTTCAAAGTAACTTTCCAGATTCAACGTCGATTCGAAATTATATTACTCTGTTGCATAAATTGTGATTTATGCTATGCTCCCGTATTTTCCTCCCTTTTTTACCAGCTTCATTCTTGTGCTAAATGAGAAGTCATTCTTTTGAATCACGACATGATTCCAATTTACATAGATTTTGGTTAGTCATCCCGTTTGATATCTTTAACGAGACTATTTGCTCATCATTATCGACAACGCAGCGCAGCATTTGTAGCACTTTCATTGAATGGCAAATCATTTTTCGCACAATTTTTTCATGCTCCCTCACAAAAATGTTCCATTCTTTTTGTGCACTTTCTGTGCATTTCCGCTTAGCTCGTTAGACATTTTTGCAGCTCAAAAATTTGCGTAGTTTAGGCCACGGCTGTTGCTGATTCCCTAAAACCCAAACCCAACCCCAACCCCAATGGCAAATGCTGCTGCTCTGGTGTTTTAACATTTTTCAGCTTTTACACGACATTTGCTACGCAAACAAAATAATTCAAGGGGCACCCACTGATCACCTCTCCTCTCCTCTCGTCCCTTTCTTTCCCGAAGGGAACAGCACTTGGGGTCCGAGAATAATGGCCGCACTTGCTTTGCCATTTGTTATGCCCCGTGGGAGGCAGCAAGAGATTGGCAACGACTGGCTAGAGAGTGAGAGAGAGAGAAGAGATGGAAAGGGAGAAGGGCAGTTTAGCTGTTGACCATTAAGTAACGCATATAGTAGTAGCAAAACTCATACTGCACGTCGTTCTCTAGCTTTTTTGCTTTGATGTAAACGATTGCATTCGGATGATGTATGCGTCTCGTCTAGCAGCCATTTTTTGTGATTTACTAGCCAAAAATGCTAGAGATGCGTTTACTTTGGCTTTGGCTTTGGCTTGGACAACAAAGTTGAGAACACTTTAAGCGGGGCAGCTGAAGTAATTAATCTGCATTAATATCAATTACAGCTCAAAGGAAGTTGGCTTAGAGCATGACAAGTCAAGGAGAAAGATTTTTAGATACCAATAAGGTTGGATGAGCTTTTCAGCAGCTTTTGTAAATTCGAAATTGATTTAAATGCCTTAAAGGTGCTCTTATAAAAGTACTTTTTTAATTTAAATTAATTTTAACTATGTTAGACTATTATTTTTTGCAAAAGGACGACTTTTAAATGCCAATAGAGGTTAAATGAATTGTTCTCAGGTGCTGTTGATTCATAAATAAGCTTGGAAGTAAAATTTAAACTAAATTTCAAAATCCTATCTAAGCTTTACATGTTATTTTGAAGCTTTAAAAAACTTGAAAGAATGAGTCTATTTACATTAAATGCGACTTTAATACGCTGAAAAATCGATACTTTACGAGTTGTCTTATGCCTCCATGAACACAAGCTTTTATTTAATTCAACATGTTTTTCAGTTGTTCTTTTAAGCTTCTTAATCCACAACAATTGAACTATTTATTATTTAAGGCCTCTAATGTAGAAGTTATAGTAATTAACAGTCATTTGTTTCAAGTTTTTAAATACTTTTGAAAAGGGATTAACAATATGTTCAGTCTCACACTTATTCTTAAGTGAATTTCCAGGCATTACATAAATTTTTAATTTGCTAAAGTCATTAGAATGCAATATAAAATGTACGTAAAATTCCTTGAGGTTATAATGCACTTTGCAGTTAATTTGAGTTGAAAGCAAAGCGCATTTAATTAAGCACCGCATTAAGCCATTAATGCACATTTCGTAGCTGTTTTAATTGGCATTTGGCAACATTAACTGTGCAAATATTTGAGAGTTGTGCATTTGGAAGTGGATGTGCGCTTTGATTGCGAGTCGCATATCAAATATGAAATGCCTTGATGCTAATGCTGATGCTGATGCTTTCGCACATTCCAAATGCGGATGTGCTTTATATCGTATGCAGAAGCAGCTTGTGAATTGACAAATAGCTGGCTGCCTATGAAATGCGATGCCGCATAATTTGACCAAGTAGATGTGAAGAGCTCAGCTGACAGATGAGGGGACAAGTTGAGCGACTGAGTGGAGGAGAGGGAGGAACTTAAATAGATACTGAGGATTGACAGGAAGCTAGGCAAGAGACCAGCTGCAAAATTGAATGGAATCGCAATCGCACAACAAACGAGGCGAATGGACTCCAACTCCGTCTCCTCATCGATGTCGCTCGTTGAAGTGTCAACGGAAGCATTCGAGTGTGATTTTTGGGATTGAAAATCAAATTTCAGCAATGTCCTGCTGTGCTCTGCTCTACTCTGTTGTGTGCTGTCAACGCAACAGGACAATGTGAAGCTGCCACTTTTTTTTTGTGTATGCTGTGCCCAAGAGCAAATAAACAATTTCAATTTCGAGTGGCCAACTGATTGCAATTATTGAACTAGAAAATGCTCGACAACTGTCAATAGAAGTGCAAGCACATAAACCAGGCAATTGCTTTTCGTCCCATCCTCTCTCTCTCTCTCTCTCTTTGTTATTTGCAACTTTGGCAACTGTTTCAACACCCCGGAGGGATCGTTGCTTGAATTTGCTATGCTCATTATGACCATAAAATATGTATGCCAATTAGACGCCAGCTAAGCCACAATTTGTGGCTGCAGTCCGAACAAAAGTAAAACACCTCAGCAAAGACGCAAATCTTTAAGCTACACATTGTCGACAGTCCTTGCCTGCGGCACTAAACTGTGGTTAGAGTTTGAAATAAATCATATCAATAGCATTCTACATTATTTTCTTCAATTCATTCTCATAAATTACTTTATTTGATTGCTTATTAGCAGTTAATTTGTCTTAATATAATATCGAATTTATACATAATTAATATGATTCTTAGAACCTTTTTAGCCAGAATAGAAAACTTTAAAATGAAAGTCATTGACAGATAGATATTGTTGTATTTATATATATATATATATACTACTAGTAGTAGTAGTATAATAATTTATTTTAAGAAAATATTGTTCATGTAAGAAACTATTAACTTTTATTGATTAGCGTATTTTTAATATATAAACATTTTTTTAAAATTAAATATAGTTATGTCATTTATTTAGCAAAGTTTTGTTTTTTTGTATACAACTATTCACGTATGAAACTATTTATCACTTTTATATTCGCTATTGTTCGATTTAAAACATTCAGAGATAAAAATTGTAGATACATTTTTTTATTTCCACAATTTTTCTATAAGCTTTGTACCACTGTGCAACACGTCCGGGTAATTGATGCCGGAAATTGTTGCAACTACTGACTGCTGCGCTGTTCAAAAGCATCCTCCGAAAACGGCTGCAACTTTTCTCAAGTCAAGTCCAACTGCTGCTGCTACTCAAAGAGATATCCTGCAGGATCTTTAGTAAACGACATAAATTAATAATGGCTCGAAAGAAGCGCCAACAGTTTGCGGCAGCTTGCTTTGACCTCACCATGCTGTCTTCTTATTGTCTATGTGTAGCTATAGCTGTATCTGTGTGTGGCAGCCAGGTAGAGTTGCCCCCGGTGTGCAACAATTGTGGCAGTCAGAACAGAGAAGAAAAGTGTCTGCGAATCCACTGTCAAGGCAGCATCATTAGTCAAAGTTGTTTTCCGCTACGAAGCAGGAAAAGTGCCTCATCAAAAGCTTACCGAGCAATAAGATTGTAAAACCAAAAAAAAAAAAAAAAAAAGAAAACGGAAAGAGGAAACATTTTTGCTAAGACGGGTTAGCTGGGCTACTGCAAAGTATCTGAGTTGATTAGCATGATTACAATTTTCCTAATTATTTGCGCACTCAAAGAAAGCACGAAAGAAGAAAGCAGCCACAGAACTTTCTACTTTACACTGGGAAGGCAAAAGGAAAACAGTTTACAACATTAATCAACAGGTGCCGCACTTTTTAGAAAGGTTGACAAGGGGCTGAGAGCAACATTACTAATGAGATACCGAAAAAAGGAATACATTTTGTTTTTTTGTTGGATAGAAATTTCAAATCTGCATTTCCCTTTGCGCACGTAATTCGTTTTTCACTTGGCAGTTTATAAACTACAAAATCCTTAAAGCTTTGGCTTTTAATTATCATTTTATGCAATCGATTCTGAGAGAGTTTTGAAGTTGTTCCCAAGGCGCCTATTACTTATGACCGACCATTATTGTTGTGTAAATAGCGTCGTAATAGAGCTTGGCAGCAAAGCATTAGATAAAAAATCTACAACACATGATTGAGTAGACAGACGTTTGTTTAGTAGTTTTGAATTTGCATGCTAATTAGAAGCTCAAGCGGAACAATAAAAAAATAACACTTGACTACGCTTGACAAGCCAAGTCAATATTTAGCTAATTAAATAATTCGACATGACAAAACATTAGTCTTTACATGTATAAGTTTCTTTGTGTGACACTTCCGATCGCTGTGATAGGAGATGCGTCTTATTATCAGCTGAACTTGACCCACTGCGGACTGCTTCATTCCAGCCAAGCAGAGTTCCACACAAATCCCACAGTCCATTTCCATCAGATTGGTGGTATTGCGGCAGCCTTCCCAGCACTAAGCGTCAGTCTGTTCCAATGTCACATCGTTCCCGTTTAGCTTTTGCATACAAATGTATGTAAGTATGTCGTTACGATCTGGTGTACATTTTCATTGAACACATCCGCTCTCTCGCGCTCTTCCGTTAAGATTTCTTATTCGCATTTTCTTTTGCTACTGAGGGCTCTCTCTCCCGCTCTCTGAGTGGCATTCTTGTGCAGCTGATCCCTCGCTCTTTTCCATCAAATTTACCTGATGGAATTTGCAAGGCTACAGTGGTACACATTGTAGTTTCTTTTCCTTTATAAATTCAAATTAAAATTAAAATTAGGTTACAGTAACAATTAGTTTAATTACACTTGAACATATATTTTATATTAATGTATTTTAATGTTTAACCAAGTGTCTATTTATAATGCATGCCGGGCTCAATTTCAGACTGCCACTGTGCGATTACTTGCGGGGCACTCTCTTGGGCACTGTTTGTAGCTTCTCAGAGGGAATTTGCGCAAATTCTTCTACTGCCACGTTCGCTCACACTCATATGCTGCCTCTCTGTTACTCTCACACTCCAGTCGCTTGCTCTTGACAGGTCAGTGGTGGCCGCTCAGTCCGCAATTTGCCGCCGTTCTGTTTTGTACACGTCGCTTTCGTTCTTCGTCGTCGTTGGTCGGTTAATTCGTCATTATAAAAAATTGTGGTGACTGCGTGGTGCGCAAACGATACATAAAACAACAGTAAAAATAAACAAAGAAATAACAAAAGAAAGTGCATTGCAAATTGAATTGAAATAAAATACGAATCGAATTCCAAGTGCTTCAAGTGGCATTTCATATTCCATTTGTTGCGTGAGTAAAAAAAGCGTGCTATATGTTAGACACTCTTTCTCGCTCTCTGACTCTCTCACAGAAACACGCTTGTTCTCTGTGTGTGTGTGTCTAAGCGCTCTTTATTTTTTGTTTGTGCCGCTTTTTGTTGTTGTGCCGCTTGGCAATGATTGTCGCTCGTTTTATCTGCCTATTTCTACCTGTCTGTGCACATACATAGCTCCAATATATACACACGTCTCCCGTCTCTTCAGTCATTTATCACACACAAAAACTCCCATCAGCGAATTCATCAATTCAGTTTTCTAGCTTCGTTGTCTGACAATTGGAAAATATTTGTTTAGTCGTATTCGAAGCGTTCCAATCGCAACGCCGGCAACGCTCCCTTTATAAAATCCATTAACAACTTACGATCATCAGCATCATAATACAATAGTACAATTTGCCAAGTGTGTGTGAAGTGAACTACTAACTCTCAATTCGTTCAGTGAAAGTGTGTTAAGATCATGATCATGAATTAAACAACAACAGGAAAATAATAAACTCCCTTCACATAATAATAATCGCCACGTTATCGTTTTCCTAATAATCAACTTGCTTCAATTTCTTTAGAAATTTTGACGTCATAGCAATACGTTCCATACTTCTTTGACTTCTTTGTGTATTGTGTGTGCAACTGTGTTTGTGTTGTTGCTGGCAATGCCAGTGTTCCAATTGGAGTCGCGTCGATTGTCTTATTGGCAACATTCTTCGTGGCATGTTCTGATTCAGCCAGATCAGCAACAACAACAACAATAGCTTGTTTACCTCATTCTCTTTACATTGTTGAAGAGCCGAAATACCAAAGACGAAATGAACAATCTTAACAACCAGATGTGCTTAAAAATAGCTAAATACGTAAAAGGCTCGATATTTGCGTATTGTATGTGTTGAGAGCTGTCAATGACCCACGTCGTATGATTTGATTTTGATACGTGCCTTTTATATTCAATTCTTATCAGCAGCTGTTTTCATATGATTAGAAATTCAATTTCCAATTTTACAACCTTCGATCAAAACAGGAACTGTTCAATAATTTCTTATCTTTATGTCCGGTTTGCTAGCAGACAGATTTTTAATTAAATTGGTTTTGCTGATCCCATGATTTGTACAACTTATTTAATTATTCATCAGCATAAGTAACCTTAAGCATATCAATTAGCTCAATTAAAATATATACAATAACCTATCATTACAATTAGAAGTTGTATTGTTTTCAAAGAAGCGTGCAAAATATGGTGAAAAAAGGGAATATAATAATAATATAATATACGAGATCGAGAACGAGATATTATATATGTATATAATATAATGGTCATGTTCGCATTTCGTGCGTGACGAAAGCTCTCACAATTAAAGCAAACACTACAACTACAATATACAAGTAAATAAATAAATAAAAGTATTCTCAACAGAACCCTGAAGTATTGTACAATATATATGAACATATTAGTCAATAGAAAAGGTTTGATTAGCGTGATAAAACATATGTTTAATGTCGATTGAGTGGGTCCGGCGCCCGCGCTAATGATAAGAATTTCACCTCATCGACGTCATCATCGTCTCTTTGCTATATCAAAATGATAGTCATCAATACGTCCGATGTAAGTGGTTGTTTCTACGTGTTTTGTTATTATTATTACTATTATATATTTATATTGTTGTCTTAGTTTAATGTTATGTTTTCATTACGGTGTCGGGGTTTCTATTGAAGAACATTCTTATGTATTTAGAGCTTTATTTGCAGCAAAGTGTTTAGAACGATGCGTAGACCAAGACGTGAAATTAGCATTTATATTGACGATGATCAGGTACACGATATATGTGAATGTACACGTTTAATTACATTGTCAAGCATATTGTGAACGTCCAATTCTTGGTAAATCTAGCTGGGGAACCACTCGGAATTATCTGATAATCTAGCATTTGCATGAGCTTGCTCAATTTCAACCACAAATCATTAAGTTTATATATTTTCCTTTATTCTTTTTTATTATTATTTTTTTTTTTTGCATTGTTAATCAGCTTAACAAATCATTATAGCACAAGAACGGAGGGTACTAAAACGTAATAACTTAATGTCGATTTGTAAATATTTTAATGCGATTTTTATTTACCAGTCGCAGGCTTATACGATCGCAACCGGCTGGTACAGTTAGAGATTAATGTAGATATTAATGCAAGTACAGTGCGCAATGCATGAATTTCCTGTTTTCAATAACTTAAAATATAATATTCGAAGCCTATTGTATATTTAGCTTGTATTCTTATATAAAAACATATGTTTATTGATTTGAGAGAATTGAACAAATTTGTATTTCTAATTACTGAATACTTGGAATTGGTTTATTTTAAGAAATATGTGTCTATTTATATTTTGATGACCTTTTTTTAGCTTCTTTCATTTATTTCTTAAGAGTTTCTTCTGTGGATTAATCACTGTACTTGCGCACTTGAGTTATTGTTCAGCTGTAGATTTGCATAGATAATTATTACTTGATAAACTAGTTGGTTACCTGAGCAGTATTCTAAGTGTGTAGATTCATGGAAGACTCTCTTACACTACTGTGCTTATCGTTGGATTTACAAGCTTTTAACAAGCTAATGTTGTTGTTTTTTTTAACACCCATTAAAGTATTCTTTACTAAGCCAACAATGTGTATTGGGCAAATGGGCATGCTGAATTCTGGCTAAAATGCTTTCAAAGTTAACAAAAGCCTCACAGACTAAAGAGACATGTGTTTACCTTTAGTGCAGCGCAAAAAGCGACAACTTTTTGAACCACTTTTAGGTGTTTTTCTTTTTTTGTTCGGCAGTCGACATTTGAATACATAAACAAACTATTACAACAGAGTGAAGTTGCAGCCAAAGTTCAATGTAGGCCAGCGCAAATAGAGTTGGAAACGAAAAAAAATAGAAACAGATAAATAATGAAAAACCTGTCAGTTGAAGAATGAATTGTTTGAGGTGCGAGTGGAGGAAGGAAGGGAAACGAATCCATCGAAGTCGGATTTGACAGCTTGCGGGTATTTTGGTATTTGGGCTTCGATTTTAATTTTCAAGTAGCCAACAGATAAAACAACAATTCGATGTGCCTCTCGACATGCTGATGAGCTGTGAGCTGTGAGCTCAGGGTTCTGTCCCCCCTCGGGACAACAACGATAAAATGTTGGCAAATAAATCTGTTGAAAGCCAAGCAAATGAAATTGCAATTAACTGTCCAAAATTGAGTAAGTGCTCTCAACGAACTGACAGCCAGACAGATGGATAACTGCCGGCCAAACAGTCGGACAGTCGACTGGAATGGTTCAGTAATATAGATAATTATATATGCGATACGAATGCATACTATTTAATTTGCAATCGCAGTGTAATTTAGATGATTAAATTATGCATGAAGCATACACAAAAATAATAAAGCAATTTCTAGTTCTCCCGCATGTATTCGAAATGTATTTCAATTAGGGAAATGTGTAATAATATATGAAAAACAAGTAAGAAAGTTACAGTCGAGTGTGCTCGACTGTGAGATACCCGCTACCCATTTTTAATAAGGGCAAAATATTGTGGTATTATTTTCAAAATATACCGAAAATACTAAAAATATACCAAATGGTATGTTTGGTATACCGATACAGCACACCATTCAAAATATACCATAGACGGCACAATGTACCAGATTGTCGGCCAAAGCAACTAAGAGCCCTAGTAAGTGGGCGTTTTTGCCCATACAAAAGTATTTCTTTAATAACTTCCACAATTTTTATCTGATCGCAACCAAATTTTCAGGAATCATAACTACTATAGTAATTATACTATATACCAAAATTCATAGCTCTAGCTTTAAATTTACGCTTGTTTTTCGATTTTTTTGGTTTGCGGAGGCGGAAGTGGGCGTGGCAAAAATTTGAAACAAACTTGATCTGCGTGCAAACATAACAAATACTGTCGAAAAAAAATTATAGCTCTATCTCTTATAGTCTCTGAGATCTAGGTGTTCATACGGACAGACGGACGGACACACAGACGGACAGACACACAGACGGACAGACGGACATGGCTAGATCGTCTCGGCTGTTGACGCTGATCAAGAATATATATACTTTATAGGGTCGGAGATGCCTCCTTCTGCCTGTTACATACATTTCCTGCCGGCACAAAGTTATAATACCCTTCTACCCTATGGGTAGCGGGTATAATTAGTTACAGTACACTTCGGATGAGCAAGCATATGTACTACATATTTAAAGTTTGTAGCTAACATGGCGGGTTTTCTACGAACTAGTCTCTATTTAAATAGCTGGCAAAAATGTTCTGATTGCATAATTCGAAGCTCAGTAATTTTACCCGCATAAATTGCAACTCCTACTCCTTTTCATCCTCGTTCTCGTCCTCGTTCGCTTTCTGGCTGCAAGCGGGGCTAACAAAATTTCATTTAATTAAAATTCACACCGCATAGTTTTCATAACGAAAAGATGAATGATTCCCCCTAGGCGCTTACTTTCTCTTCTCCTCCCTCGCCACTTTATCAACTGCAGTTAACTGCCCCCAAAATGTCTACCCCATTAACTTGTCTGTCTGTCTTTTTGTCTGTGGCAAGCCAAAGAACTTTTGTGTGTGAAAAGGAAGCCTTTGATGTTCTTACTACAACCACAGAAAAATGTAAAGAAAACGACGCTGCAAATTAATATCTTATTAAAATTCTATTTATTTCGAAATTATTATTAAATGCTCAAAAGTTGTTGCACGCTTTAATGGACTGCAAGCTGCACAAATTTATGGCTGCAGCTTGTCGACGGCCCCAGTAGGGCACTAAAAAAGCCAAAAAAACAAGAAACGAACTGAATTCCAGAGTTTCCCCAAATTAAAATCGCAACTCGAACCCAAACGAAGTCAAGGCTCCCAGCGCAGCTGCATATCACATTGGCCACACTGAGTGACAGAAATTTACGACCTGCCCAAACACACAATTTGAATTTTATTCTGTAGCCAGTTGCCCAAAAAAAGGAATGAAATCTATAAAAAAAAAAATATGAAAAATATACACAGAAAAAAAAATGGAAAAAGGCAAAATGAATTAAAATAAGAAATGCTTTTAATGCCAGGAAAAGTCACGTACTCGATGTGCAGTATTTTGTCGGCTGGCAATTGTGAGTGGGCGGGGGGTGGGTGGCAACTGGACATGACAGAGGCAAAACCCTTGTTCCATGTTGCCATGTAACAAAAGTTGACAACTGCTGGCCAAGAGCAACAGCAGCATCAGAAGCAGCAGCAGCATGAAGAGCTCATGTGGTAGTCTGGGTTCTTGGGGTTTTGTCAGTTGTCGTCTGGCTTTGTGCAACACCATGAATGATTACAAACTTGTTGACGATTGCAAATTAGCTGCAAATGGTGCATGGCTATGAGGAGAAGGCAATCGCAATGAGCTGCCGTTGTCAAGGCATTCAATTTGTGGCAACAGCAACAGCAGCAGCAATTCGAAATGCCAACGAACCGTAGCCCGAATTGCAAAATCAATGAACAACTTTCTCGACTGTCTCGATTAATGGGCAAATTAGCAATGGCCTTGTGCTTTAGAGAGTTAAGCTTGTTAGCTGCTATATCTATCGACTTTTACAACTTGCAAATAAATTTGCATAACGATATGTCTTTAGAAGCAACCAAAGTAGTAGTAAAGTAAAATTACATTCTCTTTTCTACTTATTATTGCATTTTAATGAATTACTAAGAATTGTCGATAAAATTGTAGTCTTCGCAAGAATTGCTTGCTATTATGTAATAAAACTTGTTAACAATATCATTCTACTCTATGCTTAAAAATTTACTTACAATTTGAAGTAGGGAAATTAAAACGAGTGTTCAAAAGGAAAGTTTACGAATATCTTCATCATCAAACTCCCAAAGTAAAGGACAATATTATTTCAGTTTTAATAAATTATTTAAAAAACTATTTGCAAAGTACCTTCAACATTTTAGAAATTTACTAAAATTAAAAAAAATTTAATTTTACCCAAGAGGTTGGAACTATTTGTAATCTTAAAGAAGGAAATTAATACTATTGGAAATATTTTCCGCAATTTATGAACTTTAAAAAACACAAACCGCTGAAGTAAATTAACATTATTTTAAGAACATTTCTAATTTAAATGCTTCGCAATTTCATGCAACAAACCTAATCATAATCCTTATCTTCCTAATGCACACTTGTCATTAATCTTTTAACCTCTCTTATTCCTTAGACGGGTTTAACCCTCACACCCGAGATGCTGTTGTCCACGTCGGAGTCCTCGACGCACAGCGCCTCCGAGGTGGCAGGACGTCTCCAAGTGGATGTGCGCACTGGCTTGAAATGGACAGAGGCCAAGTATCGAGCCAAGATCATTGGCCACAATGAGCTGAATGTCATCGAGGAGGATCCTACTTGGAAGAAGTACATCGAGCAGTTTAGGAATCCTTTGATTCTGTTGCTCCTTGGTTCCGCTCTGGTGTCGGTGATCATGAAACAGTTTGACGATGCCGTCAGCATAACGATTGCCATTCTAATTGTGGTCACGGTGGCCTTCATCCAAGAGTATCGCTCCGAGAAGAGTCTCGAGGAGCTGAAGAAGCTGGTGCCACCAGAGTGTCATTGCTTGCGTGAGGGACGCCTCGATACGTTCCTCGCTCGTGAACTCGTGCCCGGAGATGTGGTGCATCTGAATGTAGGCGATCGAGTCCCAGCCGATGTGCGTCTCTTTGAGGCCGTGGATCTGTCGATCGATGAGAGCAGCTTCACTGGCGAAACGGAGCCGGCGCGTAAGATCACAGATGTGCTGTTGAACAATACGAATGTGAAGGATCACAGCAACATGAAGAACATTGCTTTCATGGGCACCTTGGTGCGTTGTGGCAATGGCAAAGGCATTGTGGTCAGCACCGGGGAGCGCAGCGAGTTCGGCGAGGTCTTCAAGATGATGCAAGCCGAGGAGGCGCCAAAGACGCCGCTGCAAAAGTCGATGGACATTCTCGGGGCCCAGTTGAGCTTCTATTCGTTCCTCATCATTGGCGTCATCATGCTGTTGGGCTGGCTGCAGGGCAAACCGCTCTCTGAGATGTTCAACATCAGTGTTTCGCTTGCGGTTGCTGCCATTCCCGAGGGTCTGCCCATTGTGGTGACCGTCACCTTGGCCCTGGGAGTCATGCGAATGGCCAAACGCAATTCGATTGTCAAGAAACTTCCCACAGTCGAGACGTTGGGCTGTGTGAATGTCATCTGCTCGGATAAGACGGGCACATTGACAAAGAACGAAATGACTGCAACGATTATTATCACCTCGGATGGGTATATGGCGGATGTCACCGGGGCCGGGTATAATGATCAGGGCGAGATACACATACGACACTGCAACAATGTGGAAATGGCCAAGTCAAACATTACGAATCTCCTTGAAATTGGCGCCGTTTGCAACAATGCCTACATTCAGAATGGCACGCTTCTTGGCCAACCGACCGAAGGAGCTCTTGTCGCTGTGGCCATGAAGAACGGGATGTATGCCACGGCCGAGAACTATGTGCGCATCCAGGAGTATCCGTTTAGCTCCGAACAAAAGATGATGGCCGTCAAGTGCATTCACAAGTACAACAACAACAAGGAGGAGATATTCTTTGCCAAGGGCGCCCTCGAGACCTTGCTGCCCCAGTGCACCAAGTATCAATTTGGCACTCAGACTGTGCCGCTGACCAAGCAGAACGAGGCTGAGTTCCTTGCCGAGGCCTACGAGATTGGACGCAAGGGTTTGCGTGTGCTCGCCTTGGCCAAGGGTCGCTCCATGCAGGACTTGATCTACTGTGGCCTGGTGGGCATCACTGATCCGCCGCGTCCTCTTGTCCGTGAGTCCATCGAGATGCTGATGCAGAGCGGCGTGCGCGTCAAGATGGTCACTGGAGATGCTCAAGAAACGGCCATGGCTATAGGTGAGTGAAGCACTTAATTGATTTATTGTCTTGGGGTATAAAGCAGGTCCAAAATGGTTCTTTTTTAGTTTTAAAGATGTAGTAATAAGGCATTGCTCTACAAGAATAATGATGGATGATAATACTTCATTATAAAAATTATGTTGGGAATAGTGAGGTTTCGTTATATTTCTTAGCAAGCTTACATTCCAAAGATTCAGGAGTTTTATTTATTTATTAAAATTCTAACTCAAATTGGAATTTTAAATTACAATACTATAGGCAGAACAATTTAGATTACATTTTTGTATTTCTTAATGAATCTTTTAAAGATAAATTTAATTGTTCATCTTACATTATTGAATAATATCTGTTTGTTATAGCAGGAGTTGTCTATCCGCTTTTTTCTTTATCATAACACTATTAAATTTAAGTTTTTCGCGTCAAGGAAGAGGTTTCTCATATTAAAATCTTGTGTGATATTCTAGGAAATTTAGCTTTACACAATTTGAAAGTTGCTCTTACACTTTGCTATATGGTATACTTTTAGTTTGTGTATTTTTGCTCTCCTTCAATTTAGCTTTAATAGACTTACCTACATCCTTCGTAGTCACTTTGCTGAAATGACGTCAAAGGACATTTATGATGCGAAATGTGTCACACTTGCCTTTGGCTTTTGCTTAGGCTTTTAAATCAGTTCATCTTGCAAATCCAATTAAGAATTGTTGGCCCAGTTGACTCTGTTGGTAAGAAAACAGGCCTAATGCCTGGCATATGCCAAACAAGCCCAACATTATATGTATTTTGTGTGACCAACAAATTCATATTCAGTTTTTGGGGAACCTATTCATATGATTACCTTAACTTGAAACTCAATTAAAATCTCTTTAGGAGCTGCTTGTGTTGGCCACAAATTGTTGGCTTTAACTTAAGTGCTGCTCCCAGCCCGAAAACTAGTCTGTAAATAAATTTGTCAACGCAGCGTAATTAAAAGTGGCAACGCTGGCACCCCACAACAAAGCCCTCCGCCCTCACCCAAAGTTTAATTTCAATTCTAACTCGAATTTATCCCATTCCTCCCTGGGCAAAAGAACCGCAATTTATGCCTGGCATGGAATTGGAATTACTTTTAAGAAGAGAGAGCATAATGCATGCTTGTGTATGTCGAGGGATATCTCAACATATCTTCTGGTTGGAGTTAGAAAGTCAAGGGTTAAAGGGTGAGCGTTGCCGGACAGCCTAAAAGTATGCAAACAGAATTAATTAACCATGCCTGTTGAGGCTGTTGAAAGTTTCAGTTGGCCGCAAAGTTGAATTCTCTCTCTCTCACTCTATCGTTGAAGTTCTCGGCTCAGTTGCACTCTCGCACTTATTCCCCCAAGAGCGTGTGTGACAACTGTACTTGAGGTTCTCTACCAACACACAGACTTATTCTACATATATATGTACATATACATTCCTTCGTATGTAGATAGTTGTGCGTTAAACTTTGAAGTTTTGCACTCCTCAAAAGTTGCATAAAATTGCTGGCAAAGTGCTTTGCTAACTGGATAGAAGGACCTCTGCTCTGGAATGCGGTTTGTCAAGCCAAGAATGTCGGCATCTTTCGCAAGTTTTTCATTAACTGCTCTACAAGAAACCTTAAGTTCAACCATACACTAGGTATTTAAATTGAAACGAAAAAATTCGCCAAAACTCGTTGAATAAAATGGCAGGAACAAAAAAGAAACCGGCGAGAGTAGAGTGGAAGCAATGCCGCAAAGCGAGCGCAGCAAATTGGAAAAGATAGCACACAAAGCGCAGAGCATAGAGCAACAACATTAAAAATAAACCAACCAAAAAGAAGAAAGTACAAAAATTGGGAAAAAGAAATGTGGAGGGATGTGGCGACAGGTAAAGGAGCGACATTCGCCATAGAAGTCGCCCTCTGGGTAACAGCCACTAGACGGGTGGCGGTAAATACCCCACATCTAATATCCTGCAACGCACAGGAGAACGCACAACATCACAAGCAGAAGCATCAGCATCAGCAGCAACATCAACAGCATCAGCATCAGGAGTCGCATCGTCAGTCGCTGAAATAATTAACTCGGGCCCAAGCATCCCATCGTCATCATCGTTGTAGTCATCGCTTTTGCCAGGACTCATCATCGTTCCCATTCTCATCATCTTTAGTGCGCCTCGCTTGTCTGCAGCGAACAGGAATTCATCAACATGGACAACGACTTCGGTACCTTTCCGTTCGCTCTGTTTTCTCCTTCCATCCAGCTGCGACGCAAACCTTATAAAAGAAACTTCAATTCACTTTGCTAGCAATTCGCATCAGCAACTCGTACAAATAGTCTCTCCATTGGGTGCTATAGATTTTGCTATTAAGTTTGTCATGCTGCTCAGCTGCAGCCAACTTAATAATGCGACAAAATGTTGTTGGAGTTGCCAGATCGATAAGATGACATGAATAGCTTATAGAGATTGCATTCATATAAAGTTTGAATTGGGTTGGATAATAAGTGAATTATTATTTTGTAGGAACAGAAATACATTGAAGTTAAAGATTAGATAATATTATTTTAAATATTTTATTTTAATTAATTTTTTCTTCGACTAATCCATTCATTGTTTTAGTAGAATTTTTATAAATGCTACTAGTGAATGCTAATTATCGGTGGTTTCTCAACAATGAACATTTTTCCTTCTCTTCCTTCCTTTAAAGGGTATAAATAGTTTCTCTATTCCGTTGCGCTTTTATTCGCTGTTTGCAATTTCCCTTTCGAAACTGTGAATAACGGTATAATTATAGAATGCCCCAGAGTTGCAAAGGGACGGTTTGCCAGCTACTCGAGTAATGGAAGGGGTTACAAACTGAATTTGATTTAAGGCCTCGAGCAACGAGCGTGCATATTGATTGAAATTTTGACGTACAAATTGTAAATGAGCAAATGAGTTTCCCTTTAGTTTCCCCCCTCTTTCCCCTCTGTCAGTTGAATGAACTATTTGTTATTGTAGAGACCAAAATCCGCTTAGAGGGAATCGGCTGCCTAATTGGCCACCAACCTGGCAGCGACTTGTTGTCTAGTTACTGACCAGCTGCGCTTGAGCTAATCCCTACCAATTTGTTGTGCCAAACTCAACTCGCATCCATCTTTGACTAAGCATGCAGACAGACAAATAGATATATAGCAGACAGACAGTCCATTGCAGCTGTAGAAGGGGAGAGACTGAGACCGAGCATAATTAAGTTGGTGTATTTCATTTTCAATTATGCTGGCAGTTTTGTCATTAGCTCCTTAAACAGAGCTGCTCTTCGGAATGGCTAATTGAATCTGTGGTAAACTCAGTTCAGTTCAGCTCTCTCTCAGGTTGCTCTGAGGGTGCTAACCACAAACAGCATTAGTCGCCATAGTCTCGCATTATCAAGTGTCTGAGGAACGCAATGAATCATCATCGCATCGCATCGAGTCAAGTGTTGCCTTTTGAATGCCAGTTGAAAGTATAGAAATCGATTGCAAGTTAGTCATGGTATTTGTTGCTCAATTTTGAATGACAATTGAAGTTAAAAATGGAATTTTAAATAAAAAGACATGTCTACATATATTTTTCATTGTGTCAATTAAAGTAAAATAATATACTAATTATATTGATAGAAAATCAGTTATTTGATATTCAACAAATTTAATTTTTTTCTAATTCAATCAATAGATTACAAAGCATAACCAAACGTATTAAGTGTCAAATAATATGATTTTTTTATGATTTGTTGAATAATGAATTATGTAAATTTATGCTAACAATTTATTGACTTTTGTAATTGGCAACGAATGCAGAAAATGTGACAACAAACAAAAAAAAACAAATAGTTTTTTGTGGTTTTGTGGTTAAAAAAACAACTGTGTATAATAATACAAAACCAAAACAATCTATCTAAGGAACTTAATTTGGCTATGACTTTTTGAAATGAATTTCGTCTTAGAAGATTCCTAAATAATCGTTCACTTTTAACATAAATTTCTAACAAATTCAAGCAGTTTAAATTAAGGTTTCTTAGTGAGCTTAATTCTTGAATTGTATTTGCAATTGCAATTGCAGCAACATTGACATTCGCAACGTTTGCAAGATGTTTGCTTAACAGCTCGTCGACACGTATTAATAGACAATTAGGAGGACAATCCCAGACTAGGAGCTGCACTTGAGTAAATCTTAATCAATGCCACATTTCCGGACTTGTGTCACGCCTTCGGCTGTTGATTTTGCTGTTGCTGTTGCTGTTGCACTGAATGTTCTTGTTGCTCTTGTTGCTGTTGCTGCTGCTTTTGCTGCTGTGGCAGCTGCTGCTTTGATTCTTGCTCTCTCTCTTAAACATGACACATATCCAATTAGCGAAATGCACTCGGAAATGCACTTGTAATCCAACAGCGACGGAGTCGACGCTGACAATCATTTGGGGGCGTCATGATACCATTATCAGCGGGGGGCGTAATACACATCAATCGAGGGAGTTGACTTGTCGCATGCCCAAGGATGATAGCTGCTGCTGCCGGTTGGCAGGATGTGTTGTGCCCCAGAAGATACCCCAAACGGAAGACTGAGATAATCACACAGCGATTGCCATGGCAGCCAGGAAGCTTCGAGGAACTCGAGGAGAGAGAGAGGCAACTGGAGGAAGTCAAAGTCAGACGGCGATGGTTGTGTGTCGAAAGAATTGTCACGTACACGAAAGTCGCTTAATAAACAGCACAAGCAGAATGCCACAGCCTTTTTCCTCTTTTCCTCTTCTCTTCCTTTCCCTTTGTTTCATCCTTTCCTTCTCAGCTGACGATTTAAATGCAAATGTCACTTGCAGCTCGCCCTTTTTGCCCCGCTGCAGCCACGCCTCGAATTTTCCATTACCAAATGAGACTATATTTGTTGTTGGCCTTTTCCTTTTGTTTTTGCGAGTGAAAATGTCGTTGCTTTGATTTTTCTGGCCGTCAAAGTGGCAACTGAACTGTGCTTGTTGCATGCAGCAACAAACTCGTTGCACATTTTCATAAACTTGCCCATCATTCTCAGTTACTTTTCCAAGCTCCTTTCTCTCTATAGTTCTCTTTCTCTCTCGCTCCCTAATCCGCTTTTCGCCTGCGGTTTTCTCTGCTGTGACAAATTTTTATAAACTTTACAAAGTTTTCACAACTCTTCCGCTCATTTTGAGTGCAACTTTGTGGCAGACAAACCAGCCTCCCTTTTTTGCTTTCCCCCATTTTTCTCCCTCTCTTCTCTAGTATGCATGCGATTTTCCTCTTTTTGCCCTCGAGACATTTATCAAACATAACAACAAAGTTAGCCCCAAAAACTAAATTGCAAAATTCGTCGTTGGGTCGGTTCATAAAGTTTTTCATGCTCAGTTTTTGGTTTTCGGTTTTTGCTTTCGCTCTGATTGTCTGCATCTGATCTCTGGTATATTGATGGCCAGTTGTCCGGCAACCAAACCGGAGCTACACATTATTCTAATACTTTATGCATTCCTAGCTCGTTTATAATGAATCACAAGACTAAAATATCTCATCCAATGTCCATACTATCTTTGTTAACTTTAATGAAATTTTATACATCTGCCTTACGTTTTCGTCAGTGAATTTTTTTCAATTCAAAGTTAATAACATGATACTTATTTTACAGTTGCATTTTTTTTTAATTTTTTCCCATTTTGGTCACCGTTATCAAAGTGCCAAAATTCTCGACAATTTTCCTTTATTCCAAAAGACATGTTTTAATAGCGGTTTTTATTAAATGATGAAGATTCTAATTTATTTTTAAGTGCAATGTTTTTTTAATATTATTTTGAATACTTATTATACGTATAGTTAGCATTGAAAATTTCAGAATCCCAGCCTTATCAAATTTAGTGTGAAAATTGCAGCGTTGATATTTCAGATAGTCACAGTTTTTATATATACATAGATTTCTAGTGTCAATCTCTCGTGTTAACTTCGATTATCTTTAAATAAATAAATCATTTTAATTCAACTATTGCAAATTTATTATTCCACAATTGCATATTTTTTACATTCGTGCTTAAATCGATTTTATCACGATTTAAATTCACGCTTCATTTTGTTCTGTCGCCGTTGCCGCTGCCTCTTCCCTTCAGTCCCCTTGGTGAATATCATGTAAAAATTGTAAAAATATCCATCAACATGAAATATTGCCCAACAAACGGAAAAAAATTGCCTATTGCAATTAAGTTTTTTTCTTCAATGAAAAAGGCTCTGCTGCAACAACATGTTTATTGTTTTGTTTTAATAAAATGACATCGTTTGAAGACTGGCCCTGAAAAACTGATGAAAAACTCGTTTGGTCTGTCGCTTTTCCGATTGGCAGGCAGCTGGCAGTCAGTCGTCTGCTGCATTTGCTGTCATCGGCAGAAATGGAAAATCCATCTGAAATTGCAAATTTTTGCACATCAATATTTTCCCAATGTGTACAGATTATGCCTCGCGAGTGTGGTGTAGTTAGCTTTTTTTGCGGTCAATGGCAATAATGGGCGGTCGCATGTCATCATCGCAGTTGATAAAGTCGCCGAAACAGGTGTCTGTTGACCCGCCATGACCCAGCAAATGGAATTGTTGCGGTAAAGCCTTTTGTTTGACGTATCTTTTGACACAAATTGACACGAGTTGTCGAAACGCACAAAGCTAAGTGACATTAAGGCCACTAAATAGCCGCCAATCAACACTAGATGGCGCCAGTTATGGCTTTTACAACTTTGAACTATGAAAAAAGAGTCATGTTTTACACTTGCATTTGTGATGAGATTGTTAGCAACATTGTAGAGTTCAAGTACGCCAAGAATTTTATTTTCCTCTGCTTACAATTGGAAGTTGTGCATTGTTTTTGCAATACCAAGTGACATTAAGACACTAAGTAGCCACCAATCAACGTTAGATGGCGCTAGTGTGTCAATATTTGAGTATGAAAAAGATTTATGTGAATTACATATTGTTTTACACTTTGTGATGCAATTGTTGACAACATTGCAGAGTTGAAGTATGCCCAGAATTTTCTTTTTCATTTTCCTCTGCTTGAAATTGGAATAGTTGCTGTTTGTGCAAATAAACTGTGACTTGTTAAAGTGTTGTTTGCCCCGACACTCGGTTTGAGCTGAGCTAAGCTTCTTCCTAATGCCCAGGTAATCCTTTGCCTGTCTAGTGGTCTTTGTTTGTGCTTTGTGCTCTTCCCAACGGGGGGAGTTGGCTCGGCTTTTGCAATTGCATTTTCCAAGCAATTGACGCTGAACTAAGCCAAGCAACAGGCAACAGGCAACTCAAGGAAGTCTTAAATGCCATAAAAACTTTAACAATTCTTAATTTGCGAGACGGCGCATTATACTAAATTCAATTGTGAATTGAGGAATTTCCCTCAGCTGTTGTTGTCTGGGCACTCGAGTGCATTTATGAAGTATGCTCCAAAGGAGCACCAGCTGTTAAAGATAACAACAACAAACAAGTAGAGCAACAATACGATGGAGCAGGATGTTTTTCAGCCGCGTCTCCATTTTTCATTATGGCACCCGCGTATTTGTCTTGGCAAGTGCCAGGACGATCTCTTGTCCTGTTTGTATAAAATTTTTGAGCCAAAGCGCACTGAAGTAAATAATAATAGCAACAACAACAACAGCAACAACAACAATGAGCCAAGCGCACACAATGGGCAAAAATGTGCGGCAAAATGAGCAAAAGCAAAACGTAATTAAAACGCATTCAACGTCATCTTCATCATCAGCTTGCCAGCCAGCTATCCAAGCTAGCTTCGTTCTCGTGGCGAGACAATTAAAAGCAGCGTTGCAGCCACCAAGGGATATATTTTGCCATCCACTTCCTGCAACCAGGAAATGGCAAAGGTGGCCAGCGAGTGGAGCAGCTTTGTCTGCTGATGCTGCTGCCCTCACCTCTACTACATTTCTATCTTCTATCTGGTATCTGCAGCCTTATCTCTCTATTCTTTTCAGACACTGCCAACAGTTTCAGTTTGCCCAGCGTCTTCTGCATTCACAACTCCTCCGTTTCGTGCTAAATTAAAATTAATGCAAAATTTGAATACGCGCCATTTTCATCTTGGCCAAAAGCAGTTGGCGGTTGCCATTTTATGAGCACTGCGCTCCGCGTTCTATTCAAGTGCCATGGCAAATAGTTAACCCAGCATTCAGTAAATTCATTTTTAATATTTTCGCCCTCTCTTTTTTTATGTGCTTTATACTCCGCATTGCTAAAGGAAGCTGCGAAGGGTAGCACCTTCTTGAAATTGTGGAATTTCGAAATAAAAGTCTAGAAAAAACTTAATCTGAAATAAAAGATTAAATGGATTTAATTGAAGTATAGAATTTTTACTGGGTATCTTCTTCAAGTGCAAGTTCTTTAGCAAAGAACAAACGCAACTCGTTACATCTGCATTGTTCTCAACTTTATACATATATTTATTTTATCAGCTATAACAATTTTTATTGGCTCATTTTAATGGTTGCCCCGATGCTTTTCACATAAGCTTGCGTCATAAAAAATGTGAGCATGAAGGACATGTCAGCTTAAGTGCCACTTTAGCAGAGTTAAAAGCCCCAAAAGCAAGCAAATAGCTGCAAGATAAAGTCTGCTAGCAAAGAAGCGGAAGCTAAATCTCTATGGTCATTACCGACTTATTTATGTTATGTTATTAATTTGTTGCAGCAAATTTAATTGGCATCGATACCATACATCATCAGACGCTGTCTGGCCAGGAGATCGATCAGTTGAACGAGCATCAGCTGGACAAGGTGGCCAACAATGTGAGCGTCTTCTATCGCGTCTCGCCGCGCCACAAGTTGGAGATTGTCAAGTCGCTGCAGCGCACTGGAAACATTGTCGGCATGACTGGCGACGGTGTCAACGATGGAGTTGCCTTGAAGAAGGCAGACATTGGCATTGCGATGGGCAAGAATGGCACCGATGTGTGCAAGGAGGCGGCTGACATGATACTGGTCAATGATGATTTCCACACCATTATGTGAGTAAATGAAATTTAGAATGGAAGTAGCTGAAAGCGGGTTTTGAAAGAATAAGTATTCAAGAGACACCTTTATTAACAGAAAGTTATCAACAATCTAGCTTACATATTCTCCCATTACATGCCACCTTCAGCTACTTTCATTAGTTACTTTTTCAAAACATATTTCATTGGTTTCTCTTTGCCTTGCAGCGCTGCCATCGAGGAGGGCAAAGGCATCTTCTACAACATTCGCAACTTTGTGCGCTTTCAGCTGAGCACCTCGATCGCTGCACTCGCTCTGATCGCGCTCGCCACGCTGATGGACATTGCCAATCCATTGAATGCCATGCAGATACTGTGGATCAACATCATCATGGATGGTCCACCGGCACAGTCGCTGGGCGTGGAGCCCGTTGATCACGATGTGTTGAAGCAGAAGCCACGCAACGTGAAGCAACCGATGATCACCAAATCGGTGGTGGTCAATGTGCTCTTGAGTGCCAGCATCATTGTGCTGGGCACTCTGTGGGTATTCCAACGCGAGATGGCCGATGGCACGCTGGGCAAAACGAAGCGGGATACGACCATGACATTCACCTGTTTTGTCTTCTTTGACATGTTCAATGCGCTGTCGTGTCGGTCGCAGACGAAGAGTGTGTTCACCATTGGATTGACAACCAATCGCATGTTCCTGCTTGCCGTTGCCTTCTCGATAGTTGGCCAAATGCTTGTCGTTTACTTTCCACCGCTCCAGATGGTGTTCCAAACGGAGGCGTTAACGCCCTACGATATACTCTTTCTGGTCACGCTCACCTCCTCTGTGCTCGTCGTTTCGGAGATCAAGAAGTGGTTCGAACGCTCGCTGGAGCGCAAGATGTACAGCACACGCTCCGAGCTGGACTTTGTATGACAAAACGCAAGCGCTAGAGATGAGTTGCACCCAAAAGCCGAGTAAATTAACAAAAAAACTAAAAAAAAAATAAAAAACAAAATCCAATAAAAAACCACAAAAAAAATAGCAAAACTATGCAAAAACCAAGTGAGGAGCGTGGCAGCAGAGAGAGAGGAGAGTAGAGAGCGGAGCGGAGGAGAGGAGAGCGGAGAATTAGTGAGCGACATGTGTGTTTAATTTTACATTTGACTTAGTCAGCGCCAAAGCCAACAACCAATCAATATGCCCAAGATCGTGAAGCGAGAATCGAATAAACCAGTCGAACCAAATTTGTAACACACGTCAATATATATAGTATACCGTATATCGATATCAATATGTTAAACTGTCGAATGTCTTCGGATGCAGTCAATTCAACAATTAGTTTCTCCAAATTAGTAGCGACAAATGTAAGCAAAAGTTTAATGAACGTTTTGTGTTGTGTTTCTCCTCCCAATTTACTTCTTACTTCTATTTTAGTTTCTTCAGTTTAATTATTTTATATTTTACAGTTTATGCGATAATCATTTTACATTTAAATTCCTTGTTTGTAAGTAGATAAATTTGCATACATAGTTTGTATTTTAAATTTGATTCAGTTCTAAGTGCGAGACAATTGTATAAAAACAAAACAAAACAAAACAAATCTCTCTGTATATCTCAATGCATCTGATAATACAAGTATTCTTTACAATAACATATAATTTCCATTTTAATTGATGCAATCTATTTACTTTTCGCTTTCCATTTAAACGCGCTGTAGTAATATTTAAAGTTATGTTTAATTTACTATTTTCCATTTAAGGTCTGCAAAATATGTTAATGTGATATTATTTTAAGCACATAGAAAGCAATAACACACAAACACACACACACCACATTTTAAGATGGAAAATGCAGTTTAATATTTACATTTCACATATGTTTAAATATTATTTTTGCTGCTTGATTAGCTCAACAGGTATTTTCATTTTCTGCGAAATAAATGTTTCCAACTGTAATTCACATGGAATGTATTCTTACTATATAAACCAATGATAAAGTTTATAATAATTGTTGTCTTTCTCCAACAGCAGCTTCGAGCAACAATCGAATTGAGAGGCTACGAAATTCCCCACCCCCCGACAAAATGTAAAATGAAATGTGCAACAAGAATAAGAACAAGAGTAGCAGGTAGAATGGAGGAAGATGCAAAGCTTAGCAAATGGTTTTTTAAGAATTTTGTTTATTAATTTATTCGGTAATTACAATTCGTGTACAACAGCAACAACAACAAGCGAAACTCTAGCGCGAGAAACAATGAAAAACGTTTTTTTGGAAACTTGTCGACAATTCAAAATATGCAAATATTCTGCATACGAATTAATCAAATATTTGTGTAATTTGAATGTGGTCAGACAACAAAATGAATTTGTCAAATGTATTTGAAATGAAAAACAATGCAAATTAATGCAATTGAAAGAACCAATTGGTATCACTAATCGATTTATTTGTAGTGCCAAGAGCAACAGCAATTCACATTTAGGTTAACAGCAACAATAAAGCAATAACTAAAACAATACAAAAAGTTGATTCAAAATAGGTTTTCATTAGAAATTGAAATCAATTATTGGTATCTACTTAATCAAATAGTAAAACAAAATGTTTATTTAGTAAATATAATCGAAATAGTTCAAACGAAACCATAAAAACAACAACAAAACAAAAGCATTCATTTGTATAATGAAAAGTACTTGAAAATATTTATGAAATAACAACAACAACAACAATACCAATATCTCTCGACATCCCAGATTCATATCATCACAGCTCAGCAAAAGTTTATATTGCAAATCAATTATCTATTTACATACATACATAAGTACCAAAAATGACATTGCACCGAAGCTTCTCAAGCACAACACAACACTTTACTTCTTGAAATTATTCGAATCTTTAAATTGATTAGGAAACCATATATAAAAAGTTTCAGTAAGTAGATGATGCATATCACCAAATTGCACTTGGGACTGATGGCAAGGAGAGCTACTCAGTGAACTTGTTATCCTTGGATCGCAGCACTCTTAGGAACATCCTTTGCACTTTTCGGCACATTTTGTCGATATTAATCCGTGTTTTAGCAATCGCAATCGCAATCGCAAACTTTTATCTCAATCTCAAGGCTAACAAATAGTTACAAAATTTGTATACTTTAATGGACCAAACATTACAAATTGTTTAAATTATTTACAAAAGCAAAAGCACCACACGAACAACACACACACACACATACAAAACACATCGAGTTCAGGAAATGCTCTCATACTGCACACACTCATATATCATGGTAAAGAAAATGTAACGCAAAAAAAAATGGAAAACAATAAAAAATCACAAACAAAAAAAGAAAGAATGGAAAAGGAAAGGGGAGGAAATAATATCTTAAATTAAATTTAATGGAATCGTTCTACAGAGCAAGCAAAATTCATTCATTATCATAGCCCACACATGCGTACACCACAACCACACATCTCATCCACAATGGTAACAATAATTAGTAAATTAAGTGTATTTAATTAATTAATTAACAAACTATTGCATATGTGAATGTCTGAATAATGAAATTAATAACAAAATGAAAACAACATACGAGTTAAATAACTAGCGAAATATCAGCAACACAGGTATAAATTTATATACTACTGTATAATTATTATTATTATTATCTAGAGTTCCAGTTCGAGAATGGAAATTTCAAATGGAAAATGCAAAATGCAAAATGCAAATGAGTGGCAACAGATTTTGATGATTTTTTTAGGCAAAAGTAATTGACGATTTGCTTGCTAGCAAGAATTTATACTTATTTACTGATTACTGGATATTATATGCATAATACAAAATAACTAATACAAGGATACTTAGTCGAATGAAATAACATATAACACGTGCTATATATTATATATATAAATGTAAATGTCTACAACTTCTTCTGGCTTCAATATTGCACAGCTAACTACACATAATGTACTACTTCTTCAATACTTATAAAATATGTATTATTTTCGAAGCTCAAAATATTTCGCTTTCAACACTTTCCTTTAACAATTAGTTAATTGTTTTAAAGAATATGTACAAAACTCTGGAACTAGTTTGTTTTCTGTTAACTCTGATTCAAAGAAAACTATACGCTAACTAAACAAAACAGAAAAAGAAAAGAAAACTATGTCTAACTGTGCTATTAAATGTAAGCTTAAATAATATACTATATATAGATGAATATCCATAATAGAGCTATATAATGCGAATGCGAGTATTTCCAAAATATTTCCTATACTATTTCTATCAAGCTCTAATGATCAAATTCATCAAATCTTAACTAAAACTGACGAACGTATTTCAATAATTTGACATTTGAGTTACTAAAGTCGCGCTCTATGAATCTAAAATACTAAACAAATTATACAATTAACAATAATATACCATATATTAAATTAAACCAATCTCAAATAATATGTATCACCGACAAAACAGAAATACAAATATTTACTAATAAAACTAACTTTATGTAGTACACCAATTGGGAAGGTTCTTTTTCTTTTTATTAATTTTAAAACATGCAATTTTCTCCGCTGTTTATCATACAACATTTTCTTAATACTCTATATTGTAAAATTTAATCTTCTGATTCTTCTTCATCAATCGGATCGAACCCAATTTCGATGAAACGTGAGGTCCAACCATCTAAATCGATGAAATCATAGGCAACTATCAAACTCGGATGCTTCAGGGCATTTTGGGTCTGCAGTGTGTTAAGATAAAAGATTGATTATTATTGCCAAGTTTGTAAATGTTTGAAGTCGCTTACCTTCTTCATGTCCTCTTCCGCGAGGGTTTCGGAAAGATTAATCGTAAATGATTGTGGGTCGCGGTTCTTAAGCACAACCGACAACCGACTGGTGCTCTGCTTTAGGAAATCCGGATCCAATGTGCAGCCGGTTAAATTGAGAAGCTCTAAATTCTCAGCAGCCTCGACAACGCCCCAGATCTGATGGGTAGTGGGCAGCGATCGCATGTTGATCAAATGCAGCTCCTCGAGATTCTTTAGCCGGGAGCAGAGGGTGTGCAGCTGTGACGCTTCAATGTCATCGTCCTGCAGCACCAGACGACGCAGGTTGCTCATACGCTCGATGTCGTCGCACAATCTATCGCTGCTCCAGAAAGCATCGAAGAAGGAGAGCGCATTGACGCGGAGTGGCGCCAACTTGGCCACCGATTGCAGCAGATGCTCGTAGTAGTCACGAGTGTAGAAGGCGAGCCTCGTAAACTTGGGCAGCTTCATCAGATTCGGCATAAAGTCACCCAGCAGATGGTGATCATCGATCACAAGTTCCTCCAAAAATGGAAGCATTGAGGCACCCACCAAATCATCTCCCAAATTGACTGAATAACCATAGAAGAGTATTGTGAGTTTGTGCACAGGTACCTTGACAAAGGTGCGTAACAACATCCGAGGATCTAAAGATTCGCAACAATAGAAATGCATTGATATCAACCGTGTCCACCTCCACATATATCTGCCGGTAGCATTGCTTTGAAGAGAGAGGTGCACGATGTTGGGAAACATTTTGGTCATCATATTGACGTCATCGTCCGGATCGTTGTCTGTGTTGAAGATCTCAGCGTCCAAGCTTGTCACTTTGGGGAACTCATAGCCCTCCCACTCCGGCAAGAGATTCGCCGATCCTCGAGACATTACAATGCTCGTGACAGTTCCACAGGTCTGCTTCAGTAGTGCGTGCATATCGTCGGGATACTCCTCGAAGTGCTCCAGCTCAGCTCCTTGTACATAAATCTCCCTGATGTGTTGTTTCCAATGATATTCCACATTATCACGTAGGCTCTTGCAGACGTGCCTGAGTGCCATTTGATCCGTTAAATCTTTCACATATCGTATAATCCTCAATTGACAATCGTCGGGTAGTTTGTCTAACATTGCAAATTTTCACTCTTTATTCGTATCCAAAATATTAAACCTTTATGCGTGTTTCACTTGTGTTGTGTTTGAACTGTAAATGTTTCAAATTCGTTTTGATTGAAATTGACAAGCAGCGGTAAAAACAGCTTCGCTGCGTGACATCACTGCAACATAGAGGTAAATAAACATCGATAACACTATCGATGTCGCCCTTTTCTTCAAACATTTATATTTACAAACACTTTTTGTTTTAATTCATTTTTATCGAATGCGTTGTATTTTTATTACAAAGCTTATTTTTAGCATATGAACTAAAGTGTGACTGCTTGCTAACATTTTTAAATATACGTTTTAAAGTTGAGTAGATATACCAGCATTAAACGGCTCCAAACCTTTGGCACCTGGGCATACTTTATGTGGTATATTAGTATATTTTTAAACATATGTAAAAAGGCGCCACATTCAAAAAGAAAGTTATTTCCTATCACATCGTTTTCGCGTCAATCGGCTATTCTTCACTTGTTTATAATAGTTCCAAAAATAGAAAGAAAAGAAGACAACCGATTATAATATAACTGAACTGACTTGTACCAAGAAATATGTAATTTATTGACGAAATTCATCCAGCTGGTACGCAGCTAACTTTTAAGCAGTTCACTGCTTGGAGCACTACTTATATGGGAACTGCTTACAACTGCTTCCAAAGAAAGACTTCAAATTAAGTTCACTGCTTGGATCACTGCTTATATGGTAACCGCTTACAACTGCTTCCAAAGAAAGAATTCAAATTATGTAACGGTTTTGTAAGCTGAAGTTTCAAAACAAAGTAATATACTATACTTCCATGGTAGAACATATTGAAATTAATTAAAATAAACTAAAATAGAAAGATAAAATAACATTTTAAGGTCCTTAAATGGTATCTTACCCGATTTGGCAGAGTTATGGCCCATAAACAAATATCCTTTTTCAAAAATTAGCTAGAAATCGTAAATATCATGTCGCATTTTCAAAGGACATATGTATATTACGGAGATCGCTCGGATCAATTCTAACGATCTGCATCAACAAATAACGAGGTCAACTAAGAATCCAACACTTGTAATTTTTCCGACCGCAGCTGAAGAGGAAATGGTAAGATTTTGCAATTTGCAGGATATCTCGAGAACTAAAAGGACGATTTGAATGTCCTTTGGTACGATGATAGATCCCTCCAAGATATTTCTTTTGACATATAATCCACAAAGATCAGACAGGATATGGGCGAGATATAAGCAATTTTTTGTATAGAAAAAGGTCCTTATAACTTAGCTGTTTAAAGGACATTCGTCCTTTTTCTCATGTCAATCGGTTTGTTTTGACTAGAGCTGTCTGTGTACCAAAGGACATATCTATAGTCCTTTAAGTGACCGAGATACAAAGGATATTCTGAATTTTTGCCATTTTTCTATGCCTACCCCTTGTAAAAAATTGAGGTGGAAATTTAGAAAAAATCTTAAAAATCTGTAAATACCAATCGACGATGCTAGTTTCACTGATTACAAAAATATATATCCTTTCGATATCCTTAAAGATCTGGCTGAGTTATGTATAAATAAATAAATAAAAAATGAGCCGAGTATCTAAGTCGTTTATTTTGTGTTGCATACTTTTACGATGGTGTGTTTGAAGTAAAGTGCAATTTTTACTGCATACTTTTAGGATGATCTTAAACTTTTGAGGCCTTTACAATTAAATTGCTATTACAACAACGTAGGCTTTAAGTCAAATAGTTTACAATATCTTCTTGAAATAGTTAAAATATATTTTTGAGTTCGCCAGGCCCAACTCTAGCGATCTGGATCAAAAAATAACGAGATCATCTAAGAATCCAACACTTGTATTTTTTCGACCGCGGTTGAAGACGACATGGTACAATTTTGCAATTTGCAGAATATCTCGAAAACTAAAAGGACGATTTGAATGTCCTTTGGTACGATGATAGATCCCTCCAAAATATTTCGTTTGACATATAATCTGCAAGGATCCGACAGGATATGACCGAGATATAACCTATTTTTTGTATAGAAAAAGGTCCTTATAACTTGGCTGTTTAAAGGACATTCGTCCTTTTTCTTAGGTCAATCGATTTGTTTTGACTAGAGCTGCCTGTATACCAAAGGAAATCTTGGTAGTCCTTCAAATGACCGAGATACAAAGGATCTTCGGACTTTTTGCCATTTTTCTATGCCTACCCCTTGTAAAAAATTGAGGTGGAAATTTAGAAAAAATCTTAAAAATCTGTAAATACCAATCGACGATGCTAGTTTCGCTGATTACAAAAATATATATCCTTTCGATAACCTTAAAGATCTGGCTGAGTTATGTATAAATAAATAAATAAATAATGAGCTGAGTCACGGTTGCCATTCAAAAAAAATTGTTTGTACCAAAATTTGGAAAAAATGTACCAAATTTAGGAAAAATGTACCAAACATTTTTCACGAAAGATTTTTTGTATTTGGGCCTTACATTGGCGCATACATACATATATTTTCAATTGACAGTGTCAATTTGACACGATACATCGCAAATCGACTGTATGCGATATTTTCCAGTGTTAGTCATGGTTCAATTTCTAACTGATACAAAATTTGTGTCTGGTGGAACAGAGCCATTTCTTAAACTAAAATTTAAATACTAAAACACGCATATTAAAAATGAAACAAAATGTAAAAAAGTGATCCAATCTACAAAAGCAAAAAAAATGTACCAGTTTTGGTACCGCTGTGTCCGCTATGTCCGCCATGTCCGCTGTGTCCGCCAAGTCCGCCATGTCCGCTGTGTCCGCCATGTCCGCCATGTCCGCTGTGTCCGCTATGTCCGCCATGTCCGCTGTGTCCGCAATGTCCGCCATGTCCGCTGTGTCCGCCATGTCCGCTGTGTCCGCCATGTCCGCTATGTCCGCCATGTCCGCTGTGTCCGCCATGTCCGCTGTGTCCGCCATGTCCGCCATGTCCGCAATGTCGGCCATGTCCGCTAATAAAATATTTGAATATAATAATTGAAGTATTATTAAATAACTAATAATCGCGGGGCGAGAAAATTTAATAATAATAATCCGCCTGCGATCCGCGTGCGATCCGCCTGCGATCCGCTTGCGATCCGCCTGCGATCCGCTTGCGATCCGCCTGCGATCCGCTTTCGATCCGCCTGCGATCTGCTTGCGATCCGCCTGCGATCCGCCTGCGATCCGCCTGCGATCCGCTTTCGATCCGCGTGTGATCCGCGTGTGATCCGCCTGCGATCCGCGTGCGATCCGCCTGCGATCCGCCTGCGATCCGCCTGCGATCCGCTTGCGATCCGCGTGTGATCCGCCTGCGATCCGCGTGCGATCCGCCTGCGATTCACCCGCGATTCGCGCGCGATTCGCTCGCGATTATTAGTTATTTAATAATACTTTAATTATAATATTCAAATATTTTTAAAATATAACATAAGTTGTGTTTTCAAACATTTTATCGCCCCGCGATTTATTCGCCTGCGATTCACTCGCGATTTATTCGCGTTTCGCATTTATTCGCGCGCGATTCGCTCGCGATTTATTCGCAGGCGAATCGCGATTGAAGTATTATTAAATAACTAATAATACTTCAATTATAATATTCAAATATTTTAAAAATATAACATAACATAACATAAATCGCGGGGCGAATCGCAGGCGGATCGCAAGCGGATCGCAAGCGGATCGCAGGCGGATCACACGCGAATCGTAGGCGGATCGCAGGCGGATCACACGCGGATCGTAGGCGGATCGCACGCGGATCACACGCGGATCGCAAGCGGATCGCAGGCGGATCGCAAGCGGATCGCAGGCGGATCGCACGCGGATCGCAGGCGGATCACACGCGGATCGTAGGCGGATCGCACGCGGATCACACGCGGATCGCAAGCGGATCGCAGGCGGATCGCACGCGGATCACACGCGGATCGCAAGCGGATCACACGCGGATCGTAGGCGGATCGCACGCGGATCACACGCGGATCGCAAGCGGATCGCAGGCGGATCGCACGCGGATCACACGCGGATCGCAAGCGGATCGGAGGCGGATCGCACGCGGATCGCAGGCGGATCACACGCGGATCGCAAGCGGATCACACGCGGATCGTAGGCGGATCGCACGCGGATCACACGCGGATCGCAAGCGGATCGGAGGCGGATTGCACGCGGATCGCAGGCGGATCACACGCGGATCGTAGGCGGATCGCACGCGGATCACACGCGGATCGCAAGCGGATCGGAGGCGGATCGCAGGCGGATCGCAAGCGGATCGGAAGCGGATCGGAGGCGGATCGCAGGCGGATCGCAAGCGGATCGGAAGCGGATCGTAGGCGGATCGCACGCGGATCACACGCGGATCGCAAGCGGATCGGAGGCGGATCGCAGGCGGATCGCAAGCGGATCGCAGGCGGATCGCACGCGGATCGCAGGCGGATCACACGCGGATCGTAGGCGGATCGCAAGCGGATCGCAGGCGGATCGCACGCGGATCGCACGCGGATCACACGCGGATCGGAGGCGGATCGGAGGCGGATCGCAGGCGGATCGCAAGCGGATCGCAAGCGGATCGCAGGCGGATCACACGCGGATCGTAGGCGGATCGCAAGCGGATCGCAGGCGGATCGCACGCGGATCGCACGCGGATCACACGCGGATCGGAGGCGGATCGGAGGCGGATCGCAGGCGGATCGCAAGCGGATCGCAAGCGGATCGCAGGCGGATCACACGCGGATCGTAGGCGGATCGCAGGCGGATCGCAAGCGGATCGCAAGCGGATCGCAGGCGGATCGCGATTATTAGTTATTTAATAATACTTCAATTATAATATTCAAATATTTTTAAAATATAACATAAGTTGTGTTTTCAAACATTTTATCGCCCCGCGATTTATTCGCCTGCGATTCACTCGCGATTTATTCGCGTTTCGCATTTATTCGCGCGCGATTCGCTCGCGATTTATTCGCATTATTATTTAAATGTTCAAACCTCGATTCACTCGCGATCGCACGTGGATCGCAGGCGGATCGCACGCGGATTATTATTATTAAATTTTCTCACCCCGCGATTTATTCGCGCGCGAGCGAGCGAATCGCTAGCGAATCGCAGGCGAATCGCGATTGAAGTATTATTAAATAACTAATAATACTTCAATTATAATATTCAAATATTTTAAAAATATAACATAACATAACATAAATCGCGGGGCGAATCGCAGGCGAATCGCGTTATATTATTATTCGCTCGCGATTATTAGTAATTTAATAATACTTCAATTATAATATTCAAATATTTTTAAAATATAACATAAGTTGTGTTTTCACACATTTTCGCGCGCGATTCGCTCGCGATTTATTCGCATTATTATTTAAATGTTCAAACCTCGATTCACTCGCGATCGCACGTGGATCGCAGGCGGATCGCACGCGGATTATTATTATTAAATTTTCTCGCCCCGCGATTTATTCGCGCGCGAGCGAGCGAATCGCAGGCGAATCGCGATTGAAGTATTATTAAATAACTAATAATACTTCAATTATAATATTCAAATATTTTAAAAATATAACATAACATAAATCGCGGGGCGAATCGCAGGCGAATCGCGTTATATTATTATTCGCTCGCGATTATTAGTAATTTAATAATACTTCAATTATAATATTCAAATATTTTTAAAATATAACATAAGTTGTGTTTTCACACATTTTCTCGCCCCGCGATTTATTCGCCTGCGATTCACCCGCGATTCGCGCGCGAATCACTCGCGATCTCACTCGGATCGCAAGCGGATCGAAGGCGGATCGAAGGCGGATCGCAGGCGGATCGCAGGCGGATCACACGCGGATCGTAGGCGGATCGCACGCGGTTCAAACGCGGATCGCAGGCGGATCGCAGGCGGATCACACGCGGATCGTAGGCGGATCGCAGGCGGATCGCAAGCGGATCGCACGCGGATCGCAGGCGGATCACACGCGGATCGCAAGCGGATCGGAGGCGGATCGCAGGCGGATTGCAAGCGGATCGGAAGCGGATCGGAGGCGGATCGCAGGCGGATCGGAAGCGGATCGGAGGCGGATCGCAGGCGGATCGCAAGCGGATCGGAAGCGGATCGGAGGCGGATCGCAGGCGGATCGCAAGCGGATCGCACGCGGATCGCACGTGGATCGTAGGCGGATCGCAAGCGGATCGCAGGCGGATCGCTCGCGGATCGGAGGCGGATCGCAGGCGGATCGCAAGCGGATCGGAAGCGGATCGGAGGCGGATCGCAGGCGGATCGGAAGCGGATCGGAGGCGGATCGCAAGCGGATCGCAAGCGGATTGCAGGCGGATCGCAGGCGGATCACACGCGGATCGCAAGCGGATCGGAGGCGGATCGCAGGCGGATCGCAAGCGGATCGGAAGCGGATCGGAGGCGGATCGCAGGCGGATCGGAAACGGATCGGAGGCGGATCGCAGGCGGATCGCAAGCGGATCGGAAGCGGATCGGAGGCAGATCGCAGGCGGATCGCAAGCGGATCGCACACGGATCGGAGGCGGATCGCAGGCGGATCGCAAGCGGATCGGAAGCGGATCGCAACCGAATCGCAACCGAATCGCAACCGAATCGCGGGGCGAGAAAATGTCTGAAAACACAACTTATGCGATTCGCATGCGATTTGGTTGCGATTCGGTTGCGATTCGCTCGCGATTCGCCTGCGATTCGCTTGCGATTCGCATGCGATTCGCTTGCGATTCGGTTGCGATTCGCATGCGATTCGCTTGCGATTCGGTTGCGATTCGGTTGCGATTCGCTCGCCATTCGCCTGCGATTCGCTCGCGATTCGCCTGCGATTCGGGTGCGATTCGGTTGCGATTCGGTTGCGATCCGGTTGCGATTCGCATGCGATTCGCTTGCGATTCGGGTGCGATTCGGTTGCGATTCGCATGCGATTCGCTTGCGATTCGGTTGCGATTCGCATGCGATTCGGGTGCGATTCGGTTGCGATTCGCATGCGATTCGGTTGCGATTCGCTTGCGATTCGTCTGCGATTCGCCTGCGATTCGGTTGCGATTCGCTTGCGATTCGCATGCGATTCGCTTGCGATTCGCATGCGATTCGCTTGCGATTCGGTTGCGATTCGCATGCGATTCGGTTGCGATTCGCTTGCGATTCGGTTGCGATTCGGTTGCGATTCGGGTGCGATTCGGTTGCGATTCGCATGCGATTCGCTTGCGATTCGGTTGCGATTCGCATGCGATTCGGGTGCGATTCGGTTGCGATTCGCATGCGATTCGGTTGCGATTCGCTTGCGATTCGTCTGCGATTCGCCTGCGATTCGGTTGCGATTCGCCTGCGATTCGGTTGCGATTCGCTTGCGATTCGTCTGCGATTCGCCTGCGATTCGGTTGCGATTCGCATGCGATTCGCTTGCGATTCGGTTGCGATTCGCATGCGATTCGGGTGCGATTCGGTTGCGATTCGCATGCGATTCGGTTGCGATTCGGTTGCGATTCGCATGCGATTCGGTTGCGATTCGCTTGCGATTCGTCTGCGATTCGCATGCGATTCGGTTGCGATTCGCCTGCGATTCGCATGCGATTCGGTTGCGATTCGCCTGCGATTCGGTTGCGATTCGGTTGCGATCCGGTTGCGATTCGGGTGCGATTCGGTTGCGATTCACCAGCGATTCCCCTGCGATTCGCCTGCGATACGCTTGCGATTCGGGTGCGATTCGGTTGCGATTCGGGTGCGATTCGGTTGCGATTCGCATGCGATTCGCTTGCGATTCGGTTGCGATTCGCATGCGATTCGGGTGCGATTCGGTTGCGATTCGCATGCGATTCGGTTGCGATTCGCTTGCGATTCGTCTGCGATTCGCCTGCGATTCGGTTGCGATTCGCCTGCGATTCGGTTGCGATTCGCTTGCGATTCGTCTGCGATTCGCCTGCGATTCGGTTGCGATTCGCATGCGATTCGCTTGCGATTCGGTTGCGATTCGCATGCGATTCGGGTGCGATTCGCATGCGATTCGCTTGCGATTCGGTTGCGATTCGCATGCGATTCGGGTGCGATTCGGTTGCGATTCGCATGCGATTCGGGTGCGATTCGGTTGCGATTCGCATGCGATTCGCATGCGATCCGGTTGCGATTCGCTTGCGATTCGCCTGTGGTTCGCCTGTGATTCGCCTGCGATTCGGTTGCGATTCGCCTGCGATTCGGTTGCGATTCGGTTGCGATTCGCTTGCGATCCGGTTGCGATTCGCTTGCGATTCGGTTGCGATTCGCCTGCGATTCGGTTGCGATTCGCCTGCGATTCGCATGCGATTCGGTTGCGATTCGCATGCGATTCGGGTGCGATTCGGGTGCGATTCGGTTGCGATTCGCATGCGATCCGGTTGCGATTCGCATGCGATTCGCTTGCGATTCGGTTGCGATTCGCATGCGATTCGGTTGCGATTCGCATGCGATTCGGTTGCGATTCGCCTGCGATTCGCCTGCGATTCGGTTGCGATTCGGTTGCGATTCGCTTGCGATTCGCCTGTGGTTCGCCTGCGATTCGGTTGCGATTCGCCTGCGATTCGGTTGCGATTCGGTTGCGATTCGCTTGCGATCCGGTTGCGATTCGGGTGCGATTCGGTTGCGATTCACCAGCGATTCCCCTGCGATTCGCCTGCGATACGCTTGCGATTTGCTCGCGATTCGCTTGCGATTCGGTTGCGATTCGCATGCGATTATTAGTAATTTAATAATACTTCAATTATAATATTCAAATATTTTTAAAATATAACATAAGTTGTGTTTTCACACATTTTCGCGCGCGATTCGCTCGCGATTTATTCGCATTATTATTTAAATGTTCAAACCTCGATTCACTCGCGATCGCACGTGGATCGCAGGCGGATCGCACGCGGATTATTATTATTAAATTTTCTCGCCCCGCGATTTATTCGCGCGCGAGCGAGCGAATCGCAAGCGAATCGCAGGCGAATCGCGATTGAAGTATTATTAAATAACTAATAATACTTCAATTATAATATTCAAATATTTTAAAAATATAACATAACATAAATCGCGGGGCGAATCGCAGGCGAATCGCGTTATATTATTATTCGCTCGCGATTATTAGTAATTTAATAATACTTCAATTATAATATTCAAATATTTTTAAAATATAACATAAGTTGTGTTTTCACACATTTTCTCGCCCCGCGATTTATTCGCCTGCGATTCACCCGCGATTCGCGCGCGAATCACTCGCGATCTCACTCGGATCGCAAGCGGATCGAAGGCGGATCGAAGGCGGATCGAAGGCGGATCGCAGGCGGATCGCAGGCGGAAGCGGATCGGAGGCGGATCGGAAGCGGATCGCAAGCGGATCGCAGGCGGATCGCAAGCGGATCGCAAGCGGATCGCAAGCGGATCGCAGGCGGATCACACGCGGATCGTAGGCGGATCGCAAGCGGATCGCAAGCGGATCGGAAGCGGATTGGAGGCGGATCGCAGGCGGATCGCAAGCGGATCGCAAGCGGATCGCAGGCGGATCACACGCGGATCGTAGGCGGATCGCAAGCGGATCGCAGGCGGATCGCACGCGGATCGGAGGCGGATCGCAGGCGGATCGCAAGCGGATCGGAAGCGGATTGGAGGCGGATCGCAGGCGGATCGGAAGCGGATCGGAGGCGGATCGCAAGCGGATCGGAGGCGGATCGCAGGCGGATCGCAAGCGGATCGCACGCGGATCGGAGGCGGATCGCAGGCGGATCGCAAGCGGATCGGAAGCGGATTGGAGGCGGATCGCAGGCGGATCGGAAGCGGATCGGAAGCGGATCGGAGGCGGATCGCAGGCGGATCGGAAGCGGATCGGAGGCGGATCGCAGGCGGATCGCAAGCGGATCGGAAGCGGATCGGAGGCGGATCGCAGGCGGATCGCAAGCGGATCGCAAGCGGATCGGAGGCGGATCACACGCGGATCGCAGGCGGATCGCAGGCGGATCGCAAGCGATCGCAGGCGGATCGCACGCGGATCGCACGCGGATCGCACGCGGATCACACGCGGATCGCAGGCGGATCGCAAGCGGATCGGAGGCGGATCGCAGGCGGATCGCACGCGGATCGCACGCGGATCGCACGCGGATCACACGCGGATCGCAGGCGGATCGCAAGCGGATCGGAGGCGGATCGCAGGCGGATCGCAAGCGGATCGCAGGCGGATCGCAGGCGGATCGCAGGCGGATCGCACGCGATCGCAAGCGGATCGGAGGCGGATCACACGCGGATCGTAGGCGGATCGCAGGCGGATCGCAAGCGGATCGCAGGCGGATCGCACGCGGATCGCACGCGGATCGCACGCGGATCACACGCGGATCGCAGGCGGATCGCAAGCGGATCGGAGGCGGATCGCAGGCGGATCGCACGCGGATCGCACGCGGATCGCACGCGATCACACGCGGATCGCAGGCGGATCGCAAGCGGATCGGAGGCGGATCGCAGGCGGATCGCAAGCGGATCGCAGGCGGATCGCAGGCGGATCGCAGGCGGATCGCACGCGGATCGCAAGCGGATCGGAGGCGGATCACACGCGGATCGTAGGCGGATCGCAGGCGGATCGCAAGCGGATCGCAGGCGGATCGCACGCGGATCGCACGCGGATCGCACGCGGATCACACGCGGATCGCAGGCGGATCGCAAGCGGATCGGAGGCGGATCGCAGGCGGATCGCAAGCGGATCGCACGCGGATCGCAGGCGGATCGCAAGCGGATCGCAGGCGGATCGCACGTGGATCGGAGGCGGATCGCAGGCGGATCGCAAGCGGATCGCAAGCGGATCGCAGGCGGATCGCAGGCGGATCACACGCGGATCGCAAGCGGATCGGAGGCGGATCGCAGGCGGATCGCAAGCGGATCGGAAGCGGATCGGAGGCGGATCGCAGGCGGATCGGAAGCGGATCGGAGGCGGATCGCAGGCGGATCGCAAGCGGATCGGAAGCGGATCGGAGGCGGATCGCAGGCGGATCGCAAGCGGATCGCACGCGGATCGCAGGCGGATCACACGCGGATCGTAGGCGGATCGCAGGCGGATCGCACGCGGATCGGAGGCGGATCGCAGGCGGATCGCAAGCGGATCGCAGGCGGATCGCAGGCGGATCGCAAGCGGTTTGCAGGCGGTGTTGTACAAGTGTTGATTTAGTTGACCGCGTGCGATCCGCCTGCGATCTATTCGCCTGCGATTCACCCGCGATCGGAAGCGGATCGCAAGCGGATCGGAGGCGGATCGCAGGCGGATCACACGCGGATCACACGCGGATCGTAGGAGGATCGCAGGCGGATCGCAAGCGGATCGCACGCGGATCGCAAGCGGATCGCAAGCGGATCGGAGGCGGATCGCAGGCGGATCGCAAGCGGATCGCAAGCGGATCGCAGGCGGATCACACGCGGATCGTAGGCGGATCGCAGGCGGATCGCAAGCGGATCGCAGGCGGATCGCACGCGGATCGCACGCGGATCACACGCGGATCGCAGGCGGATCGCAAGCGGATCGGAGGCGGATCGCAGGCGGATCGCGCGATCGCAGGCGGATCGCAAGCGGATCGGAGGCGGATCGCAGGCGGATCGCAAGCGGATCGCAAGCGGATCGCAAGCGGATCGGAGGCGGATCGCAGGCGGATCGCAAGCGGATCGCAAGCGGATCGCAGGCGGATCGCAGGCGGATCGCAGGCGGATCGCAAGCGGATCGCAGGCGGATCGCAAGCGGATCGCACGCGGATCGCAGGCGGATCACACGCGGATCGTAGGCGGATCGCACGCGGATCACACGCGGTGTTGTACAAGTGTTGGATTCTTAGTTGACCTCGTTATTTGTTGATGCAGATCGTTAGAATTGATCCGAGCGATCTCCGTAATATACATATGTCCTTTGAAAATGCGACATGATATTTACGATTTCTAGCTAATTTTTGAAAAAGGATATTTGTTTATGGGCCATAACTCTGCCAAATCGGGTAAGATACCATTTAAGGACCTTAAAATGTTATTTTATCTTTCTATTTTAGTTTATTTTAATTAATTTCAATATGTTCTACCATGGAAGTATAGTATATTACTTTGTTCAGCTTACAAAACCGTTACATAATTTGAATTCTTTCTTTGGAAGCAGTTGTAAGCGGTTACCATATAAGCAGTGATCCAAGCAGTGAACTTAATTTGAATTCTTTCTTTGGAAGCAGTTGTAAGCAGTTCCCATATAAGTAGTGCTCCAAGCAGTGAACTGCTTAAAAGTTAGCTGCGTACCAGCCGGATGAATTTCGTCAATAAATTACATATTTCTTGGTACAAGTCAGTTCAGTTATATTATAATCGGTTGTCTTTTCTTTCTATTTTGGAACTGTTATAAACAAGTGAAGAATAGCCGATTGACGCGAAAACGATGTGATAGGAAATAACTTTCTTTTGAATGTGGCGCCTTTTACATATGTTTAAAAAATATACTAATATACCACATAAAGTATGCCCAGGTGCCAAAGGTTTGGAGCCGTTTAATGCTGGTATATCTACTCAACTTTAAAACGTATATTTAAAAATGTTAGCAAGCAGTCACACTTTAGTTCATATGCTAAAAATAAGCTTTGTAATAAAAATACAACGCATTCCGCTTGCGATCCGCCTGCGATCCGCTTGCGATCCGAGTGTGGTCGCGAATGAATCGCGCGCGGATTATTATTATTAAATTTTCTCGCCCCGCGATTATTAGTTATTTAATAATACTTCAATTATTATATTCAAATATTTTAAAAATATAACATAAGTTGTGTTTTCCGCCATGTCCGCCATGTCCGCCATGTCCGCCATGTCCGCTGTGTCCGCTCTGTCCGCTATGTCTGCCATGTCCGCTATGTCCGCTGTGTCCGCTGTGTCCGCCATGTCCGCTGTGTCCGCAATGTCCGCTATGTCCGCCATGTCCGCCATGTCCGCTGTGTCCGCCATGTCCGCTGTGTCCGCCATGTCCGCTATGTCCGCCATGTCCGCTCTGTCCGCTGTGTCCGCCATGTCCGCTGTGTCCGCCATGTCCGCTGTGTCCGCCATGTCCGCTATGTCCGCCATGTCCGCTCTGTCCGCTGTGTCCGCTATGTCCGCCATGTCCGCTGTGTCCGCCATGTCCGCTGTGTCCGCCATGTCCGCTATGTCCGCCATGTCCGCTCTGTCCGCTGTGTCCGCTGTGTCCGCCATGTCCGCTATGTCCGCCATGTCCGCTCTGTCCGCTGTGTCCGCTGTGTCCGCCATGTCCGCTGTGTCCGCCATGTCCGCTATGTCCGCCATGTCCGCTGTGTCCGCCATGTCCGCTGTGTCCGCCATGTCCGCTATGTCCGCCATGTCCGCTCTGTCCGCTGTGTCCGCTGTGTCCGCCATGTCCGCCATGTCCGCCATGTCCGCCATGTCCGCTGTGTCCGCTGTGTCCGCCATGTCCGCTGTGTCCGCCATGTCCGCTATGTCCGCCATGTCCGCTATGTCCGCCATGTCCGCTGTGTCCGCCATGTCCGCTGTGTCCGCCATGTCCGCTATGTCCGCCATGTCCGCTCTGTCCGCTGTGTCCGCTGTGTCCGCCATGTCCGCCATGTCCGCCATGTCCGCTGTGTCCGCTCTGTCCGCTATGTCTGCCATGTCCGGGTGCGATTCGGGTGCGATTCGGTTGCGATTCGCATGCGATCCGGTTCAAATATTTTTAAAATATAACATAAGTTGTGTTTTCACACATTTTCGCGCGCGATTCGCTCGCGATTTATTCGCATTATTATTTAAATGTTCAAACCTCGATTCACTCGCGATCGCACGTGGATCGCAGGGGGATCGCACGCGGATTATTATTATTAAATTTTCTCGCCCCGCGATTTATTCGCGCGCGAGCGAGCGAATCGCAAGCGAATCGCAGGCGAATCGCGATTGAAGTATTATTAAATAACTAATAATACTTCAATTATAATATTCAAATATTTTAAAAATATAACATAACATAAATCGCGGGGCGAATCGCAGGCGAATCGCGTTATATTATTATTCGCTCGCGATTATTAGTAATTTAATAATACTTCAATTATAATATTCAAATATTTTTAAAATATAACATAAGTTGTGTTTTCACACATTTTCTCGCCCCGCGATTTATTCGCCTGCGATTCACCCGCGATTCGCGCGCGAATCACTCGCGATCTCACTCGGATCGCAAGCGGATCGAAGGCGGATCGAAGGCGGATCGAAGGCGGATCGCAGGCGGATCGCAGGCGGAAGCGGATCGGAGGCGGATCGGAAGCGGATCGCAAGCGGATCGCAGGCGGATCGCAAGCGGATCGCAAGCGGATCGCGCGGATCGCAGGCGGATCACACGCGGATCGTAGGCGGATCGCAAGCGGATCGGAAGCGGATTGGAGGCGGATCGCAGGCGGATCGCAAGCGGATCGCAAGCGGATCGCAGGCGGATCACACGCGGATCGTAGGCGGATCGCAAGCGGATCGCAGGCGGATCGCACGCGGATCGGAGGCGGATCGCAGGCGGATCGCAAGCGGATCGGAAGCGGATTGAGGCGGATCGCAGGCGGATCGGAAGCGGATCGGAGGCGGATCGCAAGCGGATCGGAGGCGGATCGCAGGCGGATCGCAGGCGGATCGCACGCGGATCGGAGGCGGATCGCAGGCGGATCGCGCGGATCGGAAGCGGATTGGAGGCGGATCGCAGGCGGATCGGAAGCGGATCGGAAGCGGATCGGAGGCGGATCGCAGGCGGATCGGAAGCGGATCGGAGGCGGATCGCAGGCGGATCGCAAGCGGATCGCAAGCGGATCGGAGGCGGATCACACGCGGATCGTAGGCGGATCGCAGGCGGATCGCAAGCGGATCGCAGGCGGATCGCAAGCGGATCGCAGGCGGATCGCACGCGGATCGCACGCGGATCACACGCGGATCGCAGGCGGATCGCAAGCGGATCGGAGGCGGATCGCAGGCGGATCGCAAGCGGATCGCACGCGGATCGCAGGCGGATCGCAAGCGGATCGCAGGCGGATCGCACGTGGATCGGAGGCGGATCGCAGGCGGATCGCAAGCGGATCGCAAGCGGATCGCAGGCGGATCGCAGGCGGATCACACGCGGATCGCAAGCGGATCGGAGGCGGATCGCAGGCGGATCGCAAGCGGATCGGAAGCGGATCGGAGGCGGATCGCAGGCGGATCGGAAGCGGATCGAAGGCGGATCGCAGGCGGATCGCAAGCGGATCGGAAGCGGATCGGAGGCGGATCGCAGGCGGATCGCAAGCGGATCGCACGCGGATCGCAGGCGGATCACACGCGGATCGTAGGCGGATCGCAGGCGGATCGCAAGCGGATCGGAAGCGGATTGGAGGCGGATCGCAGGCGGATCGCAAGCGGATCGGAGGCGGATCGCAGGCGGATCGGAAGCGGATCGGAGGCGGATCGCAGGCGGATCGCAAGCGGATCGGAAGCGGATCGGAGGCGGATCGCAGGCGGATCGCAAGCGGATCGCACGCGGATCGCAGGCGGATCACACGCGGATCGTAGGCGGATCGCAGGCGGATCGCACGCGGATCGGAGGCGGATCGCAGGCGGATCGCAAGCGGATCGCAGGCGGATCGCAGGCGGATCGCAAGCGGTTTGCAGGCGGTGTTGTACAAGTGTTGGATTCTTAGTTGACCGCGTGCGATCCGCCTGCGATCTATTCGCCTGCGATTCACCCGCGATCGGAAGCGGATCGCAGGCGGATCGCAGGCGGATTACACGCGGATCACACGCGGATCGTAGGAGGATCGCAGGCGGATCGCAAGCGATCGCACGCGGATCGCGCGGATCGCAAGCGGATCGGAGGCGGATCGCAGGCGGATCGCAAGCGGATCGCAAGCGGATCGCAGGCGGATCACACGCGGATCGTAGGCGGATCGCAGGCGGATCGCAAGCGGATCGCAAGCGGATCGCAGGCGGATCGCACGCGGATCGCACGCGGATCACACGCGGATCGCAGGCGGATCGCAAGCGGATCGGAGGCGGATCGCAGGCGATCGCAAGCGGATCGCGCGATCGCAAGCGATCGGAGGCGGATCGCAGGCGGATCGCAAGCGGATCGCAAGCGGATCGCAAGCGGATCGGAGGCGGATCGCAGGCGGATCGCAAGCGGATCGCAAGCGGATCGCAGGCGGATCGCAGGCGGATCGCAGGCGGATCGCAAGCGGATCGCAGGCGGATCGCAGGCGGATCGCAAGCGGATCGCACGCGGATCGCAGGCGGATCACACGCGGATCGTAGGCGGATCGCACGCGGATCACACGCGGTGTTGTACAAGTGTTGGATTCTTAGTTGACCTCGTTATTTGTTGATGCAGATCGTTAGAATTGATCCGAGCGATCTCCGTAATATACATATGGGCATTTCCACAGAAAGGTCCACCGCGACCAAAAAATTAAAAGTTCTTGAAAATGATTTTTTCCAACATGGTTACATAAAGAAATATTCAAATTTAATAAACTTGAAAGAATTTTGCATTTATCATTTATAGATTTCAAAATATTCGAATGCAAATTCCCGCAAACGCACCTGTTGTGATTATGATGTTTGTAGGGCATATTTTGTTTTGATAACAACTTCTAAAATAAATGCGTTATGCTTTGTCTTTTGCTTTGTAAAATCATTTGGAGATTGCAAGAAACGAAAGAGAACGCAAAAAGTAACATGGGATCACCAATAACGGTAAAAATTTTGATTTGATTTATCACTTATTTTAATGTCCCGTGCGCGACCGAAAAACAACATTTCTTATCAGTAAATCCAAATCACTTGCTCGAATTGCATCAAATTTTTTTTTGCAAACAGAGTTTATGCGCGCAGTAAATATATAAAAAAAATTTGGAGAAAAAAAAATATTTGTATTTTTGGTGATCATTTAAAGTTTGTCCCGTGCGCGACCGTAAGTACACAACATAAGTACCAACTTATTCCTCTCTCTTATTTACACAATATGAATGATGGAGTAAGTAATTGGCGCAAAATTAACAAGTAAGAAAGCTACAGTCGAGTGTGCTCGACTGTGAGATACCCGCTACCCATTTTGAAAAAAAGGAATATATTTTGCGGTATTATTCTCAAAATATACCAAATATACTACAAAAATACTAAAAATATATACCAACTGGTATATATGGTATATCGATATAGTACCGCATTCAAAATATACCATAGACTGCACAATATACCAGATTGTCGGCCAAAGCAACTCAGACCCCTAGTAAGTAGGTGTATTTGCACATACAAAAGTATTTCTTTAATAACTTCCACAATTTTAGTCTGATCGCAACCAAATTTTTAGGAATCATAACTATTATAGTTATTATTCTATATACCAAAATACGCAACTCTAGCTATAAAATTACGATTGTTTTTCAATTTTATTGATTTGCGGGGGCGGAAGTGGGCGTGGCAAAAATTTGAAACAAATCTGATCTGTGTGCAAACATAACAAAAGTGCTGTCGAAAAAAAAAATTATAGCTCTATCTCTTATAGTCTCTGAGATCTAGGTGTTCATACGGACAGACACACAGACGGACAGACGGACATGGCTATTGACGCTGATCATGAATATATATACTTTATGGGGTCAGAGATGCCTCGTTCTACCTGTTACATACATTTCCTGTCGGCACAAAGTTATAATATCCTTCTACCCTATGGGTAGCGGGTATAAAAATAGTGGCGGTAAAAAATGTCCCGTGCGCGATGTCCCGTGCGAATTTACTTCAAATTGAATTAAAAAAATACAAGTCGTTTTTGAAAAAAATTATAATCTTCTTAATGAGGCATCAATGCACAAAAATTTAAAATTAGTTGCATTAAAATATTGCCTCTGGATTAGCTGAAATTTGCGTTTGAATTGGTTGACCTCTTAAACCACTTCCGTTTTGTGTCCCGTGCGAATCACTTGACTTCTGCAATTATCTTCTGAATGAAAAAATAGCCAACATCAATCTTTGCACCAATGAAAGAGCTAATAAAATGCTATACTTTAAGCGTTTCAGTTGAAAAAATAAACGTTTCCTTTTTACCGTGTTTTTACTTTGAACGCGTACGAATGTCCCGTGCGCGATTTTGGAAATGCCCATATGTCCTTTGAAAATGCGACATGATATTTACGATTTCTAGCTAATTTTTGAAAAAGGATATTTGTTTATGGGCCATAACTCTGCCAAATCGGGTAAGATACCATTTAAGGACCTTAAAATGTTATTTTATCTTTCTATTTTAGTTTATTTTAATTAATTTCAATATGTTCTACCATGGAAGTATAGTATATTACTTTGTTCAGCTTACAAAACCGTTACATAATTTGAATTCTTTCTTTGGAAGCAGTTGTAAGCGGTTACCATATAAGCAGTGATCCAAGCAGTGAACTTAATTTGAATTCTTTCTTTGGAAGCAGTTGTAAGCAGTTCCCATATAAGTAGTGCTCCAAGCAGTGAACTGCTTAAAAGTTAGCTGCGTACCAGCCGGATGAATTTCGTCAATAAATTACATATTTCTTGGTACAAGTCAGTTCAGTTATATTATAATCGGTTGTCTTCTTTTCTTTCTATTTTTGGAACTGTTATAAACAAGTGAAGAATAGCCGATTGACGCGAAAACGATGTGATAGGAAATAACTTTCTTTTTGAATGTGGCGCCTTTTTACATATGTTTAAAAATATACTAATATACCACATAAAGTATGCCCAGGTGCCAAAGGTTTGGAGCCGTTTAATGCTGGTATATCTACTCAACTTTAAAACGTATATTTAAAAATGTTAGCAAGCAGTCACACTTTAGTTCATATGCTAAAAATAAGCTTTGTAATAAAAATACAACGCATTCCGCTTGCGATCCGCCTGCGATCCGCTTGCGATCCGAGTGTGGTCGCGAATGAATCGCGCGCGGATTATTATTATTAAATTTTCTCGCCCCGCGATTATTAGTTATTTAATAATACTTCAATTATTATATTCAAATATTTTAAAAATATAACATAAGTTGTGTTTTCCGCCATGTCCGCCATGTCCGCCATGTCCGCTGTGTCCGCTCTGTCCGCTATGTCTGCCATGTCCGCTATGTCCGCTGTGTCCGCTGTGTCCGCCATGTCCGCTGTGTCCGCAATGTCCGCTATGTCCGCCATGTCCGCTGTGTCCGCCATGTCCGCTGTGTCCGCCATGTCCGCTATGTCCGCCATGTCCGCTCTGTCCGCTGTGTCCGCTGTGTCCGCCATGTCCGCTGTGTCCGCCATGTCCGCTGTGTCCGCCATGTCCGCTATGTCCGCCATGTCCGCTCTGTCCGCTGTGTCCGCTATGTCCGCCATGTCCGCTGTGTCCGCCATGTCCGCTGTGTCCGCCATGTCCGCTATGTCCGCCATGTCCGCTCTGTCCGCTGTGTCCGCTGTGTCCGCCATGTCCGCTATGTCCGCCATGTCCGCTCTGTCCGCTGTGTCCGCTGTGTCCGCCATGTCCGCTGTGTCCGCCATGTCCGCTATGTCCGCCATGTCCGCTGTGTCCGCCATGTCCGCTGTGTCCGCCATGTCCGCTATGTCCGCCATGTCCGCTCTGTCCGCTGTGTCCGCTGTGTCCGCCATGTCCGCCATGTCCGCCATGTCCGCCATGTCCGCCATGTCCGCTGTGTCCGCTCTGTCCGCTATGTCCGCCATGTCCGCTATGTCCGCTGTGTCCGCTGTGTCCGCCATGTCCGCTATGTCCGCTGTGTCCGCTGTGTCCGCCATGTCCGCTGTGTCCGCAATGTCCGCTATGTCCGCCATGTCCGCTGTGTCCGCCATGTCCGCTGTGTCCGCCATGTCCGCTATGTCCGCCATGTCCGCTCTGTCCGCTGTGTCCGCTGTGTCCGCCATGTCCGCCATGTCCGCTGTGTCCGCCATGTCCGCTCTGTCCGCCATGTCCGCTCTGTCCGCTCAGTCTATCTGGTCCGCTATGTCTATCTTGCTGCCACTGTCCACTGCAAAAATATCAAATTCAAATTTTTCATTTTAGCTGGCATTTAATATTACGAGTAAACCATAAAAGATTTTTTACTGTTTTTGGTATTATTTTACTATACATATTCCCGCCCTTAAAATTTTGAAAAAATTGTATATTAGAGAAAAAGACCTCATTCTTTTTAAACATAATATAAATCCTAGCCCGGATGTGTTAGGATCAAAAACATGGAAGTTATTCACAAGATCAACAAAATGAGGGGTCATCTAATTTTTTTTTTAATTTATATATTTTATTATTTTACAGGTGTAAAATTTGTATATTTTATTATTTTACAGGTGTTCTGTTACCTTAATGACAGCTTGACAAGTTATACCCTAAAACAAAAAAAATACTAACAATAAATCATATTATGTGTAAATTCTTACAATACTATGTATTATATATTAATATACTATATATATATATATATATATATATATATGTTTTATGTTATACAAGGAACCTTGTAGGAAGGTTCTGTGGATGGCACCTCTTTAGTCTTCTCTTTTTTGGAGTATATCTTAGACTTCTCTGTAATGGGTTGGGAGGAAAATCCATTCTCAGAAGAAAGTTATTCGAATTCTTCCGAATAGCATCGCCAACCTTGGGCACCTTGAGATCCTTCACTATAACTCTTGTCCGCTGTGTCCGCTCTGTTCGCTCTGTCCGCTATGTCCGCTACGTCCGTTATGTCCGCTGTGTCCGCTATGTCCGCTATGTCTGTCTTGTCTGTATTGCTGGCACTGCAAAAATATCAAATTCAAATTTTCCATTTTAGTTGGCATTTAATATTACGAGTAAACCATAAAAGATTTTTTTACTGATTATACCCGCTACCCATAGGGTAGAAGGGTATTATAACTTTGTGTCGGCAGGAAATGTATGTAACAGGTAGAAGGAGGCATCTCCGACCCTATAAAGTATATATATTCTTGATCAGCGTCAACAGCCGAGACGATATAGCCATGTCCGTTTGTCCGTCTGTCCGTCTGTGTGTCTGTCCGTCTGTCCGTATGAACACCTAGATCTCAGAGACTATAAGAGATAGAGCTATAATTTTTTTTCGACAGCATTTGTTATGTTTGCACGCAGATCAAGTTTGTTTCAAATTTTTGCCACGCCCACTTCTGCCCCCGCAAATCAAAAAAATCGAATAACAAGCGTAATTTTAAAGCTAGAATTTTGGTATATACAATATTTACTATAGTAGTTATGATTCCTGAAAATTTGGTTGCGATCAGATAAAAATTGTCTAAGTTATTAAAGAAATACTTTTGTATGGGCAAAAACGCTTACTTACTAGGGTCTGAGTTGCTTTGGCTGACAATCTGGTATATTGTGCCGTCTATGGTATATTTTGAATGCGGTACTATGTCGATATACCAAATATACCATTTGGTATATTTTTAGTATTTTTGCAGTATATTCGGTATATTTTGAGAAAATACCGCAAAATATGTTTCTTTTATTCAAAATGGGTAGTGGTATCTCACAGTCGAGTACACTCGACTGTAGCTTTCTTACTTGTTTTAGTATTATTTTACTATATTCCTGCCTCAAAATTTTGAAAAATGGTATATTTTTGAGCGATTTTAGAGAAAAAGACCTCATTCTTGGTAGACATAATATAAATCCTAGCCCGGATGTGCTAGGATCAAAAACATGGAAGTTATTCACAAAACATTGCTTCAGACGGCGCTTCTCTCTATTTCCTACAGAGCACAAATCGGTGTTGGTGAGGTTATCTGAAAAAAATGGGAATTGCGCAGAAAATTGCAGAAAAAGACAACTATTGACGGATTAAGAATTGATAACACTACAACATAACAGTTGAAGTTATTACTCACTTATGCTAACTTCATTTTCAAAATCCTTTCCAAAGTTGAAAATTGTTCTTCATACTTTGAGGGTGCAACAAATTTGGAGCAAAAGTGTACGGATTAAGAATTGATAACACTACAACATACAGTTGAAGTTATTACTCACTTATGCTAACTTCATTTTCAAAATCCTTTCCAAAGTTGAAAATTGTTCTTCATACTTTGAGGGTGCAACAAATTTGGAGCAAAAGTGTACCAAACATTTTTCACGAAAGATTTTTTGTATTTCACAAATTGTGACTTACAAATTGTGATTTACAATACATATATAACTGTTTACGTAGTGATGGACCTTACATTGGCGCATACATACATATTTTCTCAATTGACACGATACATCGCAAATCGACTGTATGCGATATTTTCCAGTGCTAGTCGTGGTTCAATTTCTAACGGAAACAAAATTTGTGTATGGTGGAACAGAGCCATTTGTTAAAATAATATGTGTGAACATAAAATTTTATGAAAAATTTAAATACTAGAAGAGGCATATTAAAAATGTACCAAAACGTAAAACAGTGATCCAATGTACCAACGCATAAAAAATGTACCCGTTTTGGCACATTTGTACCAAAAAGTGGCAACTGTGAGCTGAGTATCTAAGTAGCTTATTTAGTGGTGCATACTTTTAGGATGGTGTGTTTGAAGTAAAGTGCAATTTTTACTGCAAACTTTTGGGGTGGAATGTTTATAATATTTCTAACCAAAGTGTTTAACTTTTAAGGACTTTACAATTAAACTAATATTTAAACAAAGTATGCTATACGAATAGTTTACAATAATTGATCACATCTTGCACATTTGCACATTTTTATTAAATTTTCACATATTTTATTTAATAACTCTAAAACCATGATGGATGAAACAGAAGTGAAGAAGGACCCTCGGTATACTTATATAGACACTAAACCTGCATACAGCAGTTGTGTGCTAATTGGACAATGGTTCAATATGCGCAGCGAGACAGTTCCCCAGAGCAAAACTGCCATTGTGCCCTGTGTGTTGATGGCGAAGAACGCTTCAGATGATGCTTGTGAACGGCATTTGACGACGCATCAGGAGGATTACTCGTTGGAGGAGTTTGAGAAGAAATTAATGTCGCGCAACTTTATCGATTGCAACATTCAAAAAGTAATCAATTCAAAGGTGCAACGTGCCAGCCAAAAATATGTGGATGCCGAGAAGTATAACAATAATTTCACCTCATTGAATACTTTGGTCTACGAACTGTGGCCCAAGATGTTGTTGGATCAGATGGAGATGGCATCTAAGAATACTACTGATATGTCGGCTTGCAAGAAAGTGCTACACAACTGGAAACCCGATAGACTGGATGCCTATGGCAATAATACATCTAAGAAGCGAGTCATTTGCAAGGAGTCTCCTTGTCCTTGTCCCAAGCCCACTGTTTACCAGCGTGTCCGCCATGTCCGCTGTGTCCGCCATGTCCGCTATGTCCGCCATGTCCGCTGTGTCCGCCATGTCCGCTGTGTCCGCCATGTCCGCTATGTCCGCCATGTCCGCTCTGTCCGCTGTGTCCGCTGTGTCCGCCATGTCCGCCATGTCCGCCATGTCCGCCATGTCCGCCATGTCCGCCATGTCCGCCATGTCCGCTGTGTCCGCTCTGTCCGCTATGTCTGCCATGTCCGCTATGTCCGCTGTGTCCGCTGTGTCCGCCATGTCCGCTATGTCCGCTGTGTCCGCTGTGTCCGCCATGTCCGCTGTGTCCGCAATGTCCGCTATGTCCGCCATGTCCGCTGTGTCCGCCATGTCCGCTGTGTCCGCCATGTCCGCTATGTCCGCCATGTCCGCTCTGTCCGCTGTGTCCGCTGTGTCCGCCATGTCCGCCATGTCCGCTCTGTCCGCTGTGTCCGCCATGTCCGCTCTGTCCGCCATGTCCGCTCTGTCCGCTCAGTCTATCTGGTCCGCTATGTCTATCTTGCTGCCACTGTCCACTGCAAAAATATCAAATTCAAATTTTTCATTTTAGCTGGCATTTAATATTACGAGTAAACCATAAAAGATTTTTACTGTTTTTGGTATTATTTTACTATACATATTCCCGCCCTTAAAATTTTGAAAAATTGTATATTAGAGAAAAGACCTCATTCTTTTTAAACATAATATAAATCCTAGCCCGGATGTGTTAGGATCAAAAACATGGAAGTTATTCACAAGATCAACAAAATGAGGGGTCATCTAATTTTTTTAATTTATATATTTTATTATTTTACAGGTGTAAAATTTGTATATTTTATTATTTTACAGGTGTTCTGTTACCTTAATGACAGCTTGACAAGTTATACCCTAAAACAAAAAAATACTAACAATAAATCATATTATGTGTAAATTTACAATACTATGTATTATATATTAATATACTATATATATATATATATATATATATATATGTTTTATGTTATACAAGGAACCTTGTAGGAAGGTTCTGTGGATGGCACCTCTTTAGTCTCTCTTTTTGGAGTATATCTTAGACTTCTCTGTAATGGGTTGGGAGGAAAATCCATTCTCAGAAGAAAGTTATTCGAATTCTTCCGAATAGCATCGCCAACCTTGGGCACCTTGAGATCCTTCACTATAACTCTTGTCCGCTGTGTCCGCTCTGTTCGCTCTGTCCGCTATGTCCGCTACGTCCGTTATGTCCGCTGTGTCCGCTATGTCCGCTATGTCTGTCTTGTCTGTATTGCTGGCACTGCAAAAATATCAAATTCAAATTTTCCATTTTAGTTGGCATTTAATATTACGAGTAAACCATAAAAGATTTTTTACTGATTATACCCGCTACCCATAGGGTAGAAGGGTATTATAACTTTGTGTCGGCAGGAAATGTATGTAACAGGTAGAAGGAGGCATCTCCGACCCTATAAAGTATATATATTCTTGATCAGCGTCAACAGCCGAGACGATATAGCCATGTCCGTTTGTCCGTCTGTCCGTCTGTGTGTCTGTCCGTCTGTCCGTATGAACACCTAGATCTCAGAGACTATAAGAGATAGAGCTATAATTTTTTTTCGACAGCATTTGTTATGTTTGCACGCAGATCAAGTTTGTTTCAAATTTTTGCCACGCCCACTTCTGCCCCCGCAAATCAAAAAAATCGAATAACAAGCGTAATTTTAAAGCTAGAATTTTGGTATATACAATATTTACTATAGTAGTTATGATTCCTGAAAATTTGGTTGCGATCAGATAAAAATTGTCTAAGTTATTAAAGAAATACTTTTGTATGGGCAAAAACGCTTACTTACTAGGGTCTGAGTTGCTTTGGCTGACAATCTGGTATATTGTGCCGTCTATGGTATATTTTGAATGCGGTACTATGTCGATATACCAAATATACCATTTGGTATATTTTTAGTATTTTTGCAGTATATTCGGTATATTTTGAGAAAATACCGCAAAATATGTTTCTTTTATTCAAAATGGGTAGCGGGTATCTCACAGTCGAGTACACTCGACTGTAGCTTTCTTACTTGTTTTAGTATTATTTTACTATATTCCCGCCTCAAAATTTTGAAAAAATGGTATATTTTTTGAGCGATTTTAGAGAAAAAGACCTCATTCTTGGTAGACATAATATAAATCCTAGCCCGGATGTGCTAGGATCAAAAACATGGAAGTTATTCACAAAACATTGCTTCAGACGGCGCTTCTCTCTATTTCCTACAGAGCACAAATCGGTGTTGGTGAGGTTATCTGAAAAAAATGGGAATTGCGCAGAAAATTGCAGAAAAAGACAACTATTGACGGATTAAGAATTGATAACACTACAACATAACAGTTGAAGTTATTACTCACTTATGCTAACTTCATTTTCAAAATCCTTTCCAAAGTTGAAAATTGTTCTTCATACTTTGAGGGTGCAACAAATTTGGAGCAAAAGTGTACGGATTAAGAATTGATAACACTACAACATACAGTTGAAGTTATTACTCACTTATGCTAACTTCATTTTCAAAATCCTTTCCAAAGTTGAAAATTGTTCTTCATACTTTGAGGGTGCAACAAATTTGGAGCAAAAGTGTACCAAACATTTTTCACGAAAGATTTTTTGTATTTCACAAATTGTGACTTACAAATTGTGATTTACAATACATATATAACTGTTTACGTAGTGATGGACCTTACATTGGCGCATACATACATATTTTCTCAATTGACACGATACATCGCAAATCGACTGTATGCGATATTTTCCAGTGCTAGTCGTGGTTCAATTTCTAACGGAAACAAAATTTGTGTATGGTGGAACAGAGCCATTTGTTAAAATAATATGTGTGAACATAAAATTTTATGAAAAATTTAAATACTAGAAGAGGCATATTAAAAATGTACCAAAACGTAAAACAGTGATCCAATGTACCAACGCATAAAAAATGTACCCGTTTTGGCACATTTGTACCAAAAGTGGCAACTGTGAGCTGAGTATCTAAGTAGCTTATTTAGTGGTGCATACTTTTAGGATGGTGTGTTTGAAGTAAAGTGCAATTTTACTGCAAACTTTTGGGGTGGAATGTTTATAATATTTCTAACCAAAGTGTTTAACTTTTAAGGACTTTACAATTAAACTAATATTTAAACAAAGTATGCTATACGAATAGTTTACAATAATTGATCACATCTTGCACATTTGCACATTTTTATTAAATTTTCACATATTTTATTTAATAACTCTAAAACCATGATGGATGAAACAGAAGTGAAGAAGGACCCTCGGTATACTTATATAGACACTAAACCTGCATACAGCAGTTGTGTGCTAATTGGACAATGGTTCAATATGCGCAGCGAGACAGTTCCCCAGAGCAAAACTGCCATTGTGCCCTGTGTGTTGATGGCGAAGAACGCTTCAGATGATGCTTGTGAACGGCATTTGACGACGCATCAGGAGGATTACTCGTTGGAGGAGTTTGAGAAGAAATTAATGTCGCGCAACTTTATCGATTGCAACATTCAAAAAGTAATCAATTCAAAGGTGCAACGTGCCAGCCAAAAATATGTGGATGCCGAGAAGTATAACAATAATTTCACCTCATTGAATACTTTGGTCTACGAACTGTGGCCCAAGATGTTGTTGGATCAGATGGAGATGGCATCTAAGAATACTACTGATATGTCGGCTTGCAAGAAAGTGCTACACAACTGGAAACCCGATAGACTGGATGCCTATGGCAATAATACATCTAAGAAGCGAGTCATTTGCAAGGAGTCTCCTTGTCCTTGTCCCAAGCCCACTGTTTACCAGCGTGACTTTATAGCCAGATTTCCAAGTATACCAGATAGGCCGAAAATTCAGGATAACATAGACAGACTACGATAAAAGCTTTTACGAGATTTTCAAATTTTATAATGCTACTAATGCGATGAACTATTTTAGCAAATTGTATGTAAATTTGTATAAGTAAATTCGATCAGAAATATGCGTTGCTTCAATAAAGATCAATCATTTTTGAAAGCCTCATTATAGTATCAATCTATTATTTAATAATTGTTATACATTTATTTTTCTTTAAATATGCTAATTTTCAAATCCAATTTGGATTAAAATTTTCAAATCTTTTTTCATTATAAATGATATTATGTTTCTTTCCCTTTTAAGTCAGTTTGATTTTGTTTGTTTCAGATACTAAACAAGTATTTCTAATTTTATTTTTGTTCCTGTTTTTGTTCTTTGTTATGGAGTATATGGTTGCTCAGCCGTATGGCAAGCAAGTGTTAATCGGCAATTGGGCGGATCGTCGTTACGCCTACGATGAGAAGGGCAATGGCATACTGCCAGGTCTGAATCCGGCACAAAAGTGCGAAGAGCATCGCTCTCTCAGCCAGGATACTTACACTTACGAAGGCTTCAGTGGGGACGAGTGTTTGAGGCATTTTAAGGAGAAGCGAGTGACGCGTATTCATAACTTTCGCAATGGCACCTCGTCGAACTTGAAGATGATCGATAACCCGATGTTGAAGAATAATTTCACAACCACAAATACATTGCTGTACGATTGGTTGCCCAAGCACCAATTGAATCAAAATTTAAAGCGACAGCTGACAACGGCTGAAATTCCAACTAAGCAGAATTATCCCGACTTGATGCAGTGTTTTGGCAATCTCACAAGGACTCGCAACTTTGCTGAGCTACAGAAAGCCGAAGAGATTTTGGAGAAAACCAATGCCATGCAGACCACTTACGACACAGCCTATAATCTGTCGAGCAAACTAACCCCCGACTATGAAGCTTTGGCCAACAAATCCAAAAATTGTTAAATAAACTTAGCCAAGGGGCGCTGCAATACAGTTGGGAAGCTAGAAGAACTCTAAAAGCTAAACTAACTATTGGTGGCTAGCCTCACAGCTGTATTGTGAAGTTTCCCAAGTTACTGAAATCCTATAACATTTGAGTTTTGTTTTTTACGGTATATTTGGAACTCAGTAGTATGCTGTTATACCATATATAGCTTTTGGTATATTTTAGTATTTGCCGTTATATTAATTTGGTATATTTTGGAACGATTTCTATGGTATATTTTGATGTGTTTATATGATATTGTACCATATATAACTTTTGGTATATTTTAGTAGTTGACTGTGTTGTTAATTCGTTATATTTTGACGATAATACCACCTTCGCAATATTGAGAATGTGTTGTGAGTATTTCAATATCGACTCGTTCTTTTCTACATAATTCCCTTTCCCCTTAATAAAAACAACATTGACATTTTTATATTACAAGATTCAATTTATTTCATTTTCCATTTTCTTGTATAATAATATAAGTTTTTTTTTTGTTTTTGACGTATTTTAAGTAGTTTCTATGTTTTTATTTTGGATGCCAGAAATTCATTGTAGTTTCATTTTATTTTAAATTTTATTTTATAATGTTTTTTTTTTTGTTGCACATGCCGTGGCACTAGCTTAGCTTTTTTTTGGGGATTTATATTTTTTTGGTTTTTTGAAATTAGTAGGTCGATTAGACGTTTACAATACTTTTGGTTTTGCCATGTTTTATACTCGTATAATATATATGCTTTAAATATTAATAATTATTACAAAAAGTAAAATTTGACGACATTAAACTAGACGACGTTTTGCATATATTTAAATCGCTTAAATATTTTACTTTTTGACTTTTTAGTTCTGTATTCGTTTTTTTGTAGTTTTTACTTTTTTTTGTTTGCCTTAAAATCGTGTTTTGGATTAAACTTTCTTTTTTGGACATTTTTGACTGCCTTGAAATTGTTGAATTTTGTTTTGTTTTGTTTTTTTTTTTTGGCTGACGATTACATTATTAAAATTATGCTTAAAATCTAAACCAATGGAAAGAGTTGTGTTGTGACTTGTGGGCGTTTGTTTGGTGTGGGTGTGGGCGTGGCTTGTGGGTTGTATCGAGTTTTGAATGTGTATTTGTGTCCTTCTTTTCCTCTTCTTTAGGTGGTCAAAATTAGTTGTTGTGTTCTTGGTTTAGTGTTGTGTTGTGTTGTCTTGTGTGTTGTGTGCGATGGAGAATCCATCTTGAGTGTGTTTGTTAATTTTAGAAGTGTGTGCTGATTATATGCTCATATATAATATATGTAAGTAGCTTGTTTTCTTTTGTTTTTTGTTCTTTTTTTTTGGTTTTTGCTTACAACAATTAAAATTTTGAATTTCCATCTTTTTTTTCGTTTCATTTTTTAGTATATTTCCGTTGTAACCCCATTTTTTTTTTTGTTGGATTTTATATATGTACTCGTACTTATTTACTTTGCTTTTCTTTTTGGTGTGTGTAATGATGTGTATTTTTTTTGCATTTTCGTGTTTTTTCCCATTTTCCGGTTTCAAAATTGATAAATATTTCTATTCGCTTACCATAATTTAGTATTAATTTTAGTGTTTAATTTTAATTTTAATACCTAAAGTATTTTATTTTTAGTATTACTTAAATGTTTTGCTGAAAGTTTGCTTTCCTCATTTTCAGTTTTATGTGTGTGTTTTTTAATTTTTTGTTCGTTTTCCTTTTTGGTTAATTAAAAAATGATGCTTAAACATTTGGCTTAAATGTAAATTTTGTTTTTGTTTGCTCCAAAAATGTAATTTAATGTAAATAGTAGTTGCCATGTTTTTTTTTTCGTTTTTGTAATTTTGTTATTGCCGAGATTTGTTTTTTGGTTTTTGTATTAGCCGAGAGTTTAAGTTTTGGAAAAGGCCGAGAAGTGTTTTTTTTTTTGTGTAAACTTTATCATTTCGTTTTTCGAAAATTGATTTCGTTTTCAATGCCGTTTGGTCAAGTCATCATTTTTTATTTAAATTTTTGACATCTAAATTATTATTATACCATTTTCATATTCATTTTTTCAATACCAAAGATTTCCTTGACGATCCTCGAATCTTGTAGGACAATTTCTTTTATTAATTCTGGAGTAAAACTTTGCTCCCATTTCGTAATTATTTTTATCCAGCCAAAATGTGGGTAAATTATCTTTTGCTAGATGCAAATTGTTAATCATTTTTTTTTTCTTCATAGTATTAGCCACAAATATTTATTAAAACTTGAGTTTCGAAACTTGTTTGCCAGTTATAAGGTTAGTTTTAGAGATTTCCTCTGTATTTTGGTTGTTGTTGTAATTTTTGTTGTTGTTGTTGCTCTTGTTCTTTTCTTGTTGTTGTTGTTGTTGTAGTTGATGTTGTGTGCAAAAAACAAATGGAAATACTTGACATGGAAAACAAAAATTGGTTTAGATTGAAAATGATAATGAAATCAATCATAAAATAAACTGAAATTAATTATAGTTTTTTATTCAGAATTTTTGTAGCCAGTTTTATTGCTTTTCATGTGCATTTTCTTAGGATTTTTCTTATTGTTTTATATACCAATTGCATGTTTATTATTATACTTTTTTTTACCAGTAAAGTGAGATTTTAGTTCTTGTTGTTGTTGTTTGTTTTAATGGTTTGTCTCTTGTAATATAAAAAAGATTTTTACTTTTATTTTTCTTGTTATTTCTTGTTCTTGCTGTATTTGTTGTTGTTCTTGTTGTTGTTTTCATATAGAATTCGAGTTTCATATGAATTGAATAGAAATTATACAAATTCATATGTAAAAAATGTTTAACAATCGTTTGTGTTTTCGCTATTGTTAGTTTTGTTTTCTTTAAAAAATATAATATATATATATTCATATATATTTGTTCGTATACATAAATATGTATTTTTCTTTTATTTTGTTGTTGTTGTATACAATTATTAAGATTTTCGGTTTATGCTTTTGATTTGCTTCAACTGATTTCATTTTTGTATTTTGTATTTTTACAATAACTTCTTCATTTATGTGCACTTCGATTTTAATTATTATTTGATTAGATATAATTTAAATTCTTGCGCTTTTATCTTTGTCTATTGCTTTCTTGATTGGCTGTATAAAAGTTGTTTAATAAGAAAAATGTATTGTTTATTGTACTATGGTTGCTGTTTTGCGGTAAATGTTGCATTTGTTGTTGTTCTTGTTTTTAAGTATTGTTGTTGTAGGCATATTGTTGTTGTATATTATAAATCAAAAAAGATTCGATTGGTTTATTTTATTCTGTTCTGTTCTGTTCTGTTTTGTTTATCATTTAATCAGGCTATGGCAACTGCAGCGAGGGAGGCGTGGCTGCCAAAAAAAGACAAATTTCACCGCCCCCACCCGCTGATCAGCTTTTATCACTATTGCTTTGTTTGATTTGTGGCTTCGATTTCGTATTTCGTACACTGCTCAACAAGGAAATTAAACGCAATTGGTTTGTCTCTCACTTTCTGATAAAAAAAAACACTGGTAAAATTTGATGGTTTATACTTTTTTTTTTTTGGTTTTTGTTGCTTTAGCGGATATGTTGTTTTCAACTGAAGAGTTTAAAGATTCACATGATTCTCAACTGGTTTTTTATCTTTATGAGGGGGGAGGGGGGGATGAGGCACTCAGTTTATAATATGCATTGAGTTGCCCCTTCAATTATTTCATTTCACTTATTTAGAACATAAATTTTAGCTATGTATTTGATTTTGTTTTGTTTATATTTAATGTTTTATACAACGCACTTTGTCTGCTCGCGGAATGAGAATAATAAATAATTGATTTACTTACTTTGGTACTATTGCAGTTGTTTTTGTTGTTGGGTTTTACATTTCTTGTATAATCGTATCGTTTTGCTTATGCTTATGTACAGTTTATAGCTCAATCAATATATGTAATAATAGAATTTAATTATAATCTCTTGCATTCGCATCGCTCTTTAGCTCTCTCTCTTTCTCTCTCTCGCAGAACCTTAGCTGAACCCTAAATAAAATTTGTTGCTATTGTTCTTCGGTCTGTGTTGTTTTTTGTTGCTCAGCTATTTCTATGGTTATTATGTGGTAGTCCCTGTCAATTGTTTATAATTAATTCATTACAAACTGTACTATTCAATTGGAAACAAGGTAAAGTGTACATACAATATGATTCTTCATCGATTCAAATAAATGCGAACTTAACAAATCGTGTTCTCATTGTTTATTTCTATTGTTGTTGGGTTCCATTTCTTGAACTTATAGCTTTTATCTTTTGTTTAATGCGAGCGCAAGTTTTAAAAATATTTGTTTTTTTTTTTGTTCACTTAACACTTAGTCAAATATGTTATTATTTTTGGTTTTGGTTTTTATTAATTGGGTTCATTAAGTAAATGTTACTATAATTGAGTTTATTTTTTCGTGTTTTCACTTTTGCTATTTTTTTTGTCTTGTGTTATGGTTTTTCTTATGCTTTTTTTATTTGTTTTATTTAACTATTGTTTAGTCGTTTATTTTGTTTACTGCTATTTTGTTGATGCTGTTTCCTGATTGTAAAAAATTCTGTAAAATATTCTCGGTACTATTTCTCTTGGTTTGTGGCTTCTTTCTTGTTGCAATAACAACAATTCGCATTCATATAAGTATAATATAAATAAATCATTTGATCATTTGATTTGATTCCATTCGGTTATATCATAAATTACTTGTTCTATGGGCACATTGTGTGTATTGCAAAAAGTTGACTATGGCATTTTAAATACGTTTTTTATTCATTTACTTGACTTCTTTCTTTTTTCTTTTTTTAAGGGGACTTTGGCTCTCTAATCTCTAATGTGGGTCTATAAGGATTTTTAGCTTGGCGATTTGTAGGAACAAGAAATCATTTTGTTGTGTTTGGCAAATTCGAATTCTCAGAGAAAAAAACTAAACTCAAAAACAGAAAGTAAAATAAACGTTAAAAGATTGGACACTCTAAATGTAAACTTAGATAAAGATACATTAATCTAACAAGTATTTAATATGCTAACCCAATAAATTCGAGGTAGAATATTGACATCTCTGCTTTAGTAAACTCTTCAACTCTTTCGATCTGTTTCTGCTATGGCTTTCATTTAATTATTATTTTATTTTATAAGTATTGTATGCTCTATATTCAACTCATTTGTTTATGATCTGTTTCTGTACAAATATACATATGTATTGGTATGTATCTATGTATGTAAGTATGTTGTGTATATGTGTTATGTCTATGTTACATTTCAATGATGTAATGAGGAACCATATTTTGATTGTTGCACAAAAAAACAAAAAAATATAAAACGAAAAACGAAATGTGAGAAATCTGAAGGAAAGTAAATGAATCAATCTATAAAAATGACGAGCACTCTGTCTAGGGTTGCCAAGTTGCCATATTTTCATGTGTGTGTTCTTTTTGCAATATTTTCATTGTTTGTTCATTTGTATCGAGTTTTATTTCACTGATTCAATATTCATTAAAAACTAACGAGGCTATTGTTGTTGTTGTTGTTGTTGTTCTGCTTGTTGTTTAGTTAAATAATAAACAGTTTCGATTTAATTAATGCTTCTTTGTTTCTTGTTCTTTTTTTTGTTCTATTTTACAATTATTATTCTGTCAGTACTGTTTGTTTGTTTGTTTGTTTGTTCTGTGAGTGTCTTCTATTTAACTATTCCTTTAGCTGGCATTTGGTGTTCTCTCAACGTCTTTAATCTTTTCGTCAATTATAAGTAGATATATGTATATATATATCGTATATATATATATATAGAGAGTATGTATTAAATACGTTAAAAAATATAATACACCATACATATAATATAAGAGTTTAGGTTTTCCATGCACTATATGCTATTTATACATACGCATACAGTATGTATCTAGTATATATATATATCTATATATATATCATCTTGTATATATATTTCACTTGCTTGTTGTTGTTCTTGTTGTTCTTGGTTGATATTTGAGAATTCAACTAAAAATCGTACATAAATGCATCAAATTTGCAATTTGAAATCAAATCAAACAGCTTTTGTCAATGGGCTTAGATCGGGATCGGGATCTCGTATATATGATTTATATATTCTTCTTCTTTATTTTCATTTTCATATTCATTTCATTCGTATATTATTATGCGTTTGTCATTTTAAATTAATATGCTTACCGTTGCTATTTCAATGTTGTATTTACCTATTTTATTTATATATTTCTTGTTGATTTGCTTCAATATTTCTTGTTTCTTGTTTCTATGTTTCTTGGTTTCTTTGATGCGTTTTCTTTTTTTATGATGGGTTTCACTTATAAACTATTATCACTATTGCAGAAAGCGAAAGCGGCTGTACTCAATTCAATTATTTATTCGTTTGAATCTAGAACGTGAGAGCAAAGCATCGAAGCATATTGCGTATACGCCATGTTGTCTCGCATTGCTTTGATACTCTGCTAAAACGTTCTAAATTCCATGCTGTGGTTGTTAGTTGTTCTTGTTGTTGTTCTTGTTGATGTTATTGTTATTGTTATTGTAGGCATTTAATATGAATTTTTGCGTTTTTGGTTTTGGTTCTCTGAATTGTAAGCCGGAAATGTGATACAAACAAATTTAATTCTCATCTCTCTTATTATATGGAAACTTTAGTTTACATCGTAATTTTTATTATTTCATTATTATAATTTCTTGTGTTAAGAAGAAAGGATTTTTTCTCGAGTTCATTTTCATTTTCATTCATTTTCTTTTTGATTCGTCAAGTCGTTTCGAAAAGCAGCTTTCGAATTTGTTTTTTGGTTTTTCTTTTTTTCTTTTTCATAGTTTTTTTTGATTTGCCAAGTTCTTACATAATATTTTCATATCCATGCCTGTGTGTTGGTGTTAGTGTATGTGTGTGTGTGTGTGTGTTGAGTGTGTATTCATTTAATGGATGCTTTATTGAGACTGCAATTAAAATTTCTGCTATAAAAATTACTTGTATTTGTACTCTTGGTTATTTAAATTGGGCTATTGTTTTGTTTGTTTGTTTGTTAGGTATGCTTGTAACTTTGTGTTTTAGCAGATGCTGATTGCTGATGATGATGATGTCGATAGAACTCTGCTCTATAACTTTAACTATGTACTTATACTGGATTCTCATATATATAGTCATATGTTTTTTTTTTGTTTTTTTGTGTTCAGGATTGGCTTAAACTAGTTTTCTCTTTATAGCCCCTTTTTCTGTCTAGGCTATTTTGTCTTGTGTTTCACGTTTCAGTTCTCTACGATATTTAGATCAATATATTCTCATACTTTTTTTTTGTCATAGCCGGTAATATTTTCCCCTTATTAAGGATTCTCGTTTTCTGTGTTTAATTTGAGCTCTTTAAGCTTCTAAGTTCCACTGAAGCAGCTGGTTTATACATTTTCTTCATTCAATCATTTGTTTTCTTTTTATGAAATTTTGATTTGCAACTACAGAAATCATATTTAGATAAATCAAAAAAGAATGTTTTGTAATCAAATTATAAACTGAAAGTTTGCAGTTTGAACTGCGTTTAAATGGAGCATTTTTTTGGATAAATTTTGGTTAGTAATTTTTGTTTTTTTTATCTTTCTTTTTATCAATTTTTAGCGCCTAAATTTATGTTAAGTTTTTGTTTTTTTCTTTTTGATTAAATGTATGTGTTAAATTTCGTTTTCTTTATGCCTAAAAATTTACAAAAGTTTTATGTATTCGTAATTTTTGTTTTTTCTTTTTTTTTTGCATTTATCACAGCGACATTCAGTCTAAATTTTGCTTTTATTGGAATTATAGCATAATTTGCCATAATTGATATAAATATTTATAGAGATATTCACGTTAGTTAACTAAAACTAAACATAATTTTGATTTAAAGCCAAAAGGTGTTTTGTGTTCTCATTTTCAATTTCTCAATTTCTCGTTTCGTTTTTTGTCGATTTCGATTTTGTTTAAAGCCAAAAAGAATTGTTAAAAATTTTGTCTAAAAAGGCCTAAAAGTATTTTAGTTATTATAGCTTAGTGTTTTTGTTTTTGTTTTTTTTGTTTATACTTATAGCAAATCATGCTCTTTTGTTCATGGAATTCTCTGGTCTAATTCCAATAAAAGCCTCCACATTGGATATCGTATAAATTTTGTTGTTTCTCATTATCTTGTTGTTGTTGTTGTTATTGTTGTCTGTGTGCCAAAACATGCAATTTATTATTATGTTTAAATGTGCCTAAAAAGTGTGTTTGTGTTTAAAATTTTGACTAACCTCTTTCAAATTTGTTTTGTTGAATAGAGGTATTAATAAAATTTTTACAATGCCAAACAATGTGTTTTGTTTTTTTTATATTATTTTTAAACTATTTATAAAACTTTTGCACATACTTTTTGGATTGAATTGTTCTTTGCCAAAATGATACTATTTACAAATTTCATTAGCCCATTTGTTTGCCGAAAAGTTTTTTGTTTTAAACTGAGCCTATCACAAAAATCAGACGCCTTGCCCAAGCCGAAAAATATAAATTGTTGCCGAAAACATTTTTGTCAAGAGTCTCGAAAAGTTACTCCATATAAAGTAAATGATAATCAAAGAAAAATATAGAAAATGAAAAATATAATTATTTGTCGGTTTATTAAAAATGATTAAATAATATATGCAAAACATAATTTGTAAAAAACTAAAACAGTAAAAACAAATTCATTTCGCAAATTTGATTTCGAATTGAAACTTTTGTTGTTGTTGTTGTTGTTAACACTAGATAATTACATATCGAGAGTGATCAGATATAATCAATTAATTAATTAATTAATACATACATATTAAATAATGAGTAGAATTACTTGCAAAGTGTTTATGGAGGAGGGGAGGAAAACGACAATTGCTAAATTATAAATATATTAGATTAATCATTAATTCACTTCATTCTGTTCTATGCTGTCCATTATTTCTGTTCATTTGTTAGTTAAATAACAATTATAAATGCTTTGACGGTACATTGGAAAATTTGATAAGAAACTAAATTTGCTTTTTTTGTTTGTTGATCCACACAGAATTTCTTTTATAATTGTTTTTTTTTTTTGTTGCAATTTCGAGTGCTTTCTCTGACTATTGTTCATGAACTTTGTTTGTATGGCACCTGAAGAGTCACATCTGAATAACTATTTTTTCTTTACTACAATTTGTGTTTAAGGGAAGAATTATTTGTGTGGACATACATTTGAGGGGTTTGGAGGAGGTGGGGTTTTGGGTGTGGGGGGTAAAACCTATTAACTAGAACTAATTACTAAATAAAACTCAACATAAATTACACTCAAACAATTAGGGAAGACAACAAATTTGTTTGCTTTTCAAATTAATGTACAACTTAATTTCGTATTGCATATTAGTTTCATCTTTTCTTTTGTTTCGTTTTCTCATTTAAAATTAATAATTAAAAAAATCACATATCAATTAATAGAAATAAGAAGCAAAATTCGAATGAAAAAGATTTTTTGCTAACTTGCGATACAAATAATAGTTTTTACGAATAAAGTATTTCTATTTATGCATAGAATATATATATATATATAGAGTTTTATATCTTTAGATCATATCAAATCAAGATTCCAAATACTACAACAAACACATACACTCAAATATGTGAAAATAATATAATAATCATAGATTTTTAATTTCTTTTTTTTTATCATATAAATTAGCTGCTGTGTGTGCTTTGCCAAGAAAATTGAAAACATAATTCTATTTTTTTAAATTTATTTTTTTGTTAGCTTAGCGCAACGTCTACGCCTCCTAAAACATCATCATATCATAACTATTCGACTTTCTATTCCCGCACTTTTCATAACTCGCTTTTTACTTTTAGCTGCCATTCTTTTTTACTTCTTTCACATTCTTATGTTTTATCTCTACGCCTAGAAATCGTATAACTCGGTGTTGTTAAAGTTTAAAATCCTAAAACGAATATATTATTGAAAAAGGAATCGTATAACGTTGTGTTTGTGTTTCTTTTGGTTCATCATTATCTCTCGTTCTTTCTTTCTTTCTTTCTTGCGACCATTTTGCATTTGATGTTTCGTGGTTGTGTTGAAAGGAGTTTAGAGTCCTTTTCGAAAAGACTAGTACTCGAGAAGCGAAGTTAAAAACTAGAATTTCCTCTCTCCTTGTGGCGATCGATTTGTGGGCTGCTTTCTTTTTACTTTCACTTTCACTCTTACTTTACTGATGACATCATAGAGATCCGAATATCGAGTGTATGTGTGGATGTATGGGTATCGCATGCGATAGAGTGGGCGGCGGCGGTGGGGGCGCAACACCGCCTTGGGGCGTGGCCGTCAACGCATGTCCCGCATGCGGATGTGGCGGATGCGCCGTCGGCGGCAGCGGCGGCGGCGGTGGCAATGTGATCGACAGCGTCACCGTCTGCGGCGCCGCGACCGTTGTCGACGATGTGGGCGTGGTTGTTACGCCCCCCGTGGCCGTGATATGATGTGCACTCGTCGGTGGCGTTGTCACATGATGCGCTGTTGTTGTTGTTGCCACCGTTTGTTGTTGCTGCTGTTGTTGCTGTTGCTGCTGTTGTTGCTGTTGTTGCTGTTGTTGTGCGCCAGCTGCTCCAGTGGTGGGATGTCACTGAGCCACCACAGAGGTGGCGGGATTCTGTTGCACCACAACACCAGGTGCCACAGCATTTGCCACAGTCACCGTCACCGGCGGCGTCGGTCCGCCATTGGCGTGTGCTGCACTTGGCTGCTGCTGTTGCTGCTGCTGCTGCTGGGCGTGGAAGGGATGCTGGAAGGGCGGGCCATAGCATTGGGGAAAGTACAGTTCGTTCTTGACCACCGATTGTTGTGCCACAGCAGCTGCCGCAGCTGCATTTGCCGCCATGCTGCGCACCGGCAAGATGTTCGCCTTGTTGTCCACAGCGGCGGGATTGTTGTTGTTGAGGAATTGCTGGGCAGCCAGACTCTTCACATCGTTCATCAGATGATTGGCCACAACGGCAGCGGAGGCCACAGCGGCATTTTGTTGCTGCTGCTGCTGTTGCACTTGCTGTTGCACCTGTTGTTGTTGCTGCTGTTGTTGCTGCTGCTGCTGTTGCACCTGCTGCACTTGCTGCTGTTGCTGCTGCTGCTGTTGCTGCTGCCTTCGCACCTTGGTGCTGTTGGGATTCATGTGGTTGTCGATGTGCTTCGTCACCTCGTTCTCGGTGGCAAAGCGTCGCCGGCAATTCGGCATCGGACAACAGAACGGACGATCGCCCTGTGAATTAGAATTCAGTTATTCAGATTAGTTAGTTATTCCATTGCTTTGATTCTTCGACTGCTTGGGGGCTTCGGCTAGGCTACAACTACCTGGTGGGTGCGCGTGTGCTGGTCCAGTATCGCCTTCTGACGGAAGTCCTTGCCGCACTGGCTGCACTTGTAAGGCTTCTCGCCAGTGTGGATGCGCAAGTGCTGAAAATGGAAAGGAGTTGGTTAGCAAAGATTATAAATGTATGAGAAGTGTGTATTAAGTATGCTTTATATAAACGAACGACTCAAAATAAACAACAATAAATTAAACAGGTGTTAGCGCGTAATAAAACTAGAACTACGCGCTTGTAAAGACACCTAGCGGAAATACCGCAAGTCCTTTTATATTGGAGGTGGATAACTATCGATGCCAATATCGATAGTAGCACACACTTTTCTGGCGCAACAAAATGCATTGACTGCGGCAAAGAATACAAGAATGCAAGGCAATATGTCAAGATTTGTGAGTGTTTGTATGTCTTTAGTATTGAGGGAGAACAATCGATGGTACTATCGATGGCTCACTATTGATATTGACCTCTACTTTATATACAAAATAAGAGATAATACGGCATTCATACATTAGCCAATACCTTAAATAATAATGGCAATAATGTATGTATAAATAATATAAATATTGTATTGCTTAGTTCTAAGCATGGGTTTTGAAATGGAACTACACTTTTGTAGCTATATTAAAAATAGCTGCACACAAACATATTAGGCAACAATCTTTACAAGAAATATATGCTTAAATCATCTAAGAGAATAATCCACTTGTCTGCTACTAATAGAATAATCTTATTGCCACATATGCGAGTCGATGGCCTTAGTTGCTAGCACTACCTTCTTTTAGTTATTGTATTATTTTGTATAATAATTAACATAAATAAATAATACTGCCACATAAAAAAAGTGATACATCGTAAATTAAGCCTTAGGAGATTATTCAGTACATAGTTGTGTTTATATTTTACCAAAGGCTATTTAATTGTTGTTGAATATTAAATACCGTTTCTGCCATTACTAAGAATGGTATAAAAAAGTTTTGATTAACACTCATTTTGAACTAAATTTTTCTACAGTTTAGCTTGTTTTACTACCTAGAACATATATAAATTATGGTTCACAATAGAATGGTTTAAATACTAAACTATAAGCTAGATAAGACAGCAAGTTGTGCTTATGGAAATGCTCGATATCTAAGAAAGAAATCATTCATTTGTTATACTAAACTGTTTGCTTGATAGATAGAAAGTCGAATACTTTGCAGAGGATATAATAATAAAATGTTCTTAAGCTGTGCTTGGTAAGTTGTTTAAAGTTTGTTTTAAGTTTAAAGAAACAAAAAAATCTCTAAACCTTGAGCAAATCAGCACTGCCTTGCTTAAGAGACAAAATAAATGGCAGACAGACAGAGCTCAACAATATTACGTATACGTAATCATTTCATTGGTAATCATTATCAAATGTCTAGCCTCACCTGGTTGAGAATGGTGCGCTGTCGGAAGAAGCGCGGACAGTACATGCAGCCGAAGGGCTTCTCGTTGGTGTGGATGCGCAGATGCTGCGTGAGATGCGACTGCTGGCGGAAGCGTTTGCCGCACTCGGGGCACGGATAGGGACGCGACTCGATGTGGATGCAGCCGTGCTGCAGCAGCGTCGTCTTCTGCTTGAACTCCTTGTCGCAGATGGGGCATCGCACATAGAGCGGCATATTCGCTGGCCGAACGCCAATGTGTTGCAGCACCTCCGGTAGAATCTTTTGACCTGCTGAGAGCAATGTGATTAAAACAGAACTGTAAAGGAAAAGAGAGATTACAACTCGTGGTATTACCCTTGCTATCCTTGAAGTAGGAGGGATAATGCATGCCACCGCTGCCATCGGGTGTGCCTTGGGAATCGTCGTCGTGGTAGCCACCGCTGGCCACAGTGATGTCCCCCTTGGTGTCCGTCTCCTCGCCGGGAAAGGGAACGTCGGAGGGCCAGAGCGTCGGATGCGGACCGTTCTTGAAGATGAGGTGCGGTGAGACATCTGTTGGAGGGACGTGTTCGTCATCAGCGGCCGGCAGCATATGAAAGTAATCAAGCCAGAAAGTGCTACTGTTAGCAGCGCTTAAATTTGGCGCGTAGCCTATTTCGATCTTATCGCTAATATCACCTAACATCATCTAATCTAGAGAGTTTAAGCTTCTACGTTTTATATCTTTCTTTTTTTTGTATTTTTAGCTTCTACTTTTTTTTGCTTTTTTTGCAGTTTACTTTCTAAAGTTGTTGACTCTTTGAGCTGCTCAAACGAAATGAACTTTGATTAAGTTTTTTTTTTTTACTTTATATCAAATATGTGTTTTGGTTGCTTTCAAAATTGTTGTAAAGAATTTCAAGACTACTAAGTTTTTAGCTTGATTGTAAAGATTGATTTCTTTAAAGTTTGAAATAGAATTTTGAGTAAAGTTTTTAATAATAAAGTTAAATAATGGATAAATTTAAAATTTTAAATATAATTTTTAAATGTGGAAAATTTTGTTGGAAAAATTTAAGAATTTAATTTGAGCTATTATTTTATTGTTCTTTTGTTTCTATATTTTGAAACATTTTTTGTGCCAATTGAATAAATGGTTGTCTATTCCGTAATAATGAATTATTGATATCAATATTTGTGAATGAAGGAATTTTCGCTAAATTTTTAGGCATGTTCATTAAGAATGTAGATATATGATTCCTATTTCAATTAAAGATGGTTTTTCTATAGGTAAGTTCTCAGAAATTTGATACTATTTCCATTATCGATGATTTTTGTATAGCTAAGTTCTTTAAAGTTTGATACGAAATAAATTAATATTGGAGTAATCAAATTACTTAATGGTCAATCATTTCAATAATTTAAAAATGGATTTTTGCTTTAAGTTAAACTTTCCTAATTTGCATCGATATTGCCTATATTTAGTAGCCAAAGAGATTTCTTGAATTCTTGAAGAATTGACGACTGATTTAATGTTAAGTGACTTTAAGTGTTAAATATAAATAAATTAAAAATTTATAAAATTGAAAAACTATTTTGCTTTTTTCATGTTAATTATTGTAGTTGCTATAGTTTAAGTGTTTCATTTGATTTCCTACTTCATATGTAAAAACTCGTTTATAAAAATTTGTAGATTGATTTCAGAAATGTTCATTGATTGTAATTCAATAAATAATCTAGAAATTCTTTACTCATACATTTTACTAATTTTGGAATAAGTTACTTCATAAGTTAAGTTTTCAAAAGTATGTGCTGATCATTGTTAAATTGTGTAAGTGGATTTATTTAATGCACAAAAATCAAACTAAGAAATTACTTTACTTTTCAATTCTTTAAAATCTTGTTATCCATCTGAGTGCTATCTCGAAAAGTCAACAACTTAAAGGTGTTTAAATAAATAATTTAGCATTTGAGTAATTTAGGCCAAAACATCGCTCAATTTTAGTGTGTGTGTTTAGAATTTTGCAAGGGAATTTGCATTGCTGCAAACGTTGAGAGCCAAACGTTTGCGAATCTGACGATTCGCCATAGCTACGACAACTAATAAATGTTGAATGTTGGGGTCGTGTTGTAGCTAGCTAGCTAAGAATCGCGATAGCGATCGCGATAGTAATCGTAATCGTAATCGTTATCGTTATCGGTAATGGATGTGTTAACTGTCGCTCGCCTTGGTGGGTGCGCACATGCTGATTGAGGATGGCCTTCTGGCGAAAGTGCTTGCCGCACTCGGGGCAGGCGAAGGGCTTCTCACCCGAATGGATGCGTATGTGCTGATTGAGGATCGCGCGCTGTCTGAAGCTGCGCGAGCAGTACGGACACGTGAATGGCTTTTCATTGGCATGGATGCGCAGATGTTGCGTCAGATGCGATTGCTGGCGAAATCGCTTGCCGCACTCCGAGCACGGAAACGGACGCGCATCCGTGTGGATGCGATCGTGCTGCAGCAGCGTGCTCTTCTGCTTAAAGTCCTTGCCGCAGGTCAGACACTTGAACAGCCGCAGATCGCTGTGCGGCTTATTCTTGTGCGGACGTCCCGGCCCCGTTCGGCCGCTCGTCGTCCCCGTTGCCCCCGACGCCGCGCTCGCCGCATTCGCCGCATTCGTTGCGCCCTCATTGTTCCCATTCCCATTCGCCGGCCCGCCGCCATTTTGATTGCCCGCTCCGCCATTTTGTTGCGCTCCATTCTGCTGTTGCTGCTGTTGTTGCTGCTGCTGCTGTTGTCCAGGCAAGAGTTCGGGCAACGCATACGCTTCGCCTCCGTTCTCCATCTTGTTCAGATAGTGCAGAGGCGGAAAGCCGGGCGGGGCAAGCATGCCGCCTTGAGGCGCCCCATGGCGTGGCGCATAGTAGTCGGGCGTCTGGAAACCGGGATCGCCTTGCGGACCGTTCTGGCTGCCGTTCTGCTGCACGTGCGGATTCCCTTGGCCTGGCTCGCCGCCGTTCGCAGACGCGTGCTGCGGCTCGTTGCTGCTTTGGTTTGGATTTGGCGCGGAGTTCTGTTGATTGGCAAGCTGCAAAGAGAGTGACGAAATAACAGATTATATATGATATATTGAAGCTAGTCAGAGGGAAATACTAAAGAGCAACGAATATAATTCAATTCAAGTCTGCAAAAAGCGCTTTTATTGTTAGTATTGTAGTAGTTTATCAAGAATAAATGATAAGATATTTAAAATCAACTGAATATATGTTAAGAGTTAAATGGTACTTAATTGTATTTCTTTTAATCGGTAATTGAAGTACTAGATGTAACTAGAAAATACTAACGCAAATAATTAAGTACTTATGCAAAAGAATTTTAATCCTCAATTTCATTTTAGCTCGATTTAAAATTAAGTGAATTTTAAACTTAAAAATATGTGAATTATGTCAGAAGAGCACTCAAGACTCCAATATTTAGCAAAGAAGGAATTACTTATTGAAGCACAATAAAATTGTTACACAGAAATCTTGATTAAATACTATTATACTTCAATAACGATATTTTGCTTGAAAAGATTTTGAGATTAAAAACATCTTATTTTAAGACTAAATTCTTGCTAGTATACTAATGAAAGGTTTAAATATCACTTCAATTGTAACAATAAATGTTCTCTGTTATATGATTTATTTTATATCCATATACTTTAACATAAATACGTATTTTGACTGCTGAGTAGTAAATATTAATATTAATCTACAAATCCAAAGGTTGTATTTAAACCAAACGCAATGTGGATGAGAAATTGTTCTAAACAAAATTAGAAAAAGTTAATTAAATAAAATTTTAATTTCGATTTTATTTCTGTTTGAAATTTATTGGATTTGTTTTAAAGTAAAGCGCAATTTTATTTTAAAATTGTTTAATAATAAATTTGCTGAAGTTTCTTTCAATTTCTATATATTAAAGAGTATAAAAGTTGAATTCATTAAGAGAAAACTGTTCAAGATCAAAGATTTCTGTTTATATTGGCAGTAATTTATTACTGAATAGTATTTATTATTGAAATAAGCTAAAGCAATTCTGTGTCGGATTCTGTTTTTTATCATTGTGCTCACCTGATTCATGGCATCGTCGTCGGCATTGCCATTGGCTCTCTGCTGCTGCTGCTGCTGTTGCACGGAGGGATACGGACTGGAGCTGGGCGACACCTGCTGCTGTCGGCCATCGCCGCTGCCATTGTCCCGCCCCCCGTCCTGTCCACCTGGCGGACTCTGCGGCTGTCCCGCGGCTGCAGCAGCTGCTGCTGCTTGAGCTGCTGCCACTGTGGCGTTCTGTTGTTGCTGCTGCTGTTGTTGTTGCTGTTGCTGCTGCTGTTGTTGCTGGTGGGCGGTGAGCTGTTGCTGCGCCTGCTGCTGGATGTTGGGGTACATGTCGCTGCCCCATTGTGCGGCACTTGCCCCAATGGCGCCCGCATTGCGTTCCGCATCCTGCGAGTCCTTATACAGCACATAAGGCTGCCCGGTGTCCTGTGTGATGCAATACATGATCTGGCGTGGCACCTTCAAGCCTGCGGCGATGCATGCCGCAAACGAGGCCGAGAAATTTATCGCCATTTTGAAGCTGTTTGTGTATTTACTCTTTACTTGTTTCTATTTGTTATAGTTTGGGGTTTGTTATTCTGGTTTGCTTATTTTGTTGCTTCTTCTAGTTTGTGGCTTGTCCTTCGACTAGACACACTTTCTTCTTTTGAGCTCTTCGCGTCTTTATTGTTTTCTTTTGTTTATTGACTTTTGTTGCACATCTTTGCAGTTTTCTCTCTTTTGTTTCCTTTTTCTCTCTCTCACTCTCTTCAATTTCTCTGGGTTTGATTTTGCTTTGTTTTAACTGCTTTGTTGCCTAGTTCACTTGTTTCTTTTCATGGCTCGCATTTTGTTGTTGTTGTTGTTGTTGTCCTTCTTCTTTTGTTACTTTTTTGTGTTTTTCCATTTAAAATTCTTTTCTTCTTAAGTGCCGCATTTATTTTTACCTTCTCTCTGTATTCAAATTATATTTGCTTCTTTCTTTTATGTTTGTTGCTTTCCTAGTTGATCGCCAAAGCATTTAATTTTTACGCGGGAAAACCTTTTTTTTTGCTGAACATTTAATTTCGTTTCGACATCGGAAATTGGGTTCCAAGAAATTGCAGGTTTCCCTTTAAAGGTTCAACTGTAAGGATAATAGAAGGAAAATATAAATTTATTAGTTAAATGTCGTTAGAAAATTCCTTATTTCTATAACTATGAACCTGAAAAACTCTTTCATTATACATATATATTATTTTGCGGTCAATTTTCTTCCAGATTGCTGTATTTATAGTTAATTATGTTTATCAATAAATTTTGTTCACAAATACTTTTTTATTTTATATTTTTTGTCATTTCCAAACGAATTTAAATTATTTCGTATTAATATATAATATTTTTTAGATCAAGAAGTTTAGTACTTTCAATAGAGCATATGGCGTATACGTAATATTTTGTTTGTTTTGCTTTTCTTTCATTTATTTTTCTTTAATTCAATTTAATTTAATTTTTTATTTATTTATTTTTATTTTTTTAATTATTATTTTTTTTTATTAATATTGTATTTTTAATGATTATAATGCTTTAATATATATAATATATCTCTTGTTATTTTATATTATTTTAATTAATTTTCTGTTTATTGATTTCATGTTATTTAAACTGTTTTTACTGCTACGTATTTGACAGCTAACATGTTGTACATAATCTTTTTTAAAAAATTTCCATTATATAAATTGTGTCTCAACTTCTCAATTATAAAAAATGTAAATTCCAAAATTTCATAATAATGCAAAAAATATGTATACAAAAGAAAACGACATAACTTTTAGTTTCAAACAAAAAACGAAACTAAGTAAAAAGTGAAAAGAAGCAAAATAAAATAAAAAAAGAGAAAAAAATCAGTAAAAAAATAAAATAAAAATGCGACGCAAATTAAAAACAATGAAGATCATCAGCGGCTGATTGAGAGGAGTGGCGCATAAATGGACACCGCATGCCAAGCAGGCTGGGACAACTCCCCTCCCCGTTGACCTCGCTGCCCCCCTTTAGCCTCCACCTCTTTGCTGTTGTTGTTGGTGTTGTTGCTGCTCCCACACCCCCATTTTGGAGGCAACTCGCAACTGGCAACTGGCAACTGGTCGGCCACATGTTGTGCCTCCTTTGTTGTCATGAGTTGTGTGTTGCCTGACTTCGACTCTGTCTTGTGTTATTTTATCTTTTCTTTTCTTTTTCTTTTTCTTTTGCTGCTATGTTCTTGTTGTCGCTGCTGTTGCTGTTGTTGTTGTTGTTGTTGTTGCCCCACGACGTGCCAACTTTTTAAAGCGGGATCAAGGTCTCGACAAGCGTGCGGCTCTCACAGATACACACACACACACATACACACACAGTCGCAGATAGAGCGATACATAGTAAGAGGGTGCAGCCCACTTCGTGGCCTGTTTCGAGTGTTGAACTGTTGTCCTAAACAGCCAGAGAGATGGAGAGTGGGATCCATTAACAATCTACATCAAAATACAAGTAAAGTGCCGTCCAAAACATGTGGCCTGGCCCCATAAACATCATCATCATTGCCCACTAACTTATTGGCTCTCATCATTTGCCAATCTCCGCGCAACTCTCTCTCTCTCTCTCTCTTCCTCTCTCTCCTTCTGTCTTCGTTCACATCTCCTCAGGAATAGACAACAACAACAACGTGAAGAACGTAAAACATCAACTCTGATGTCATGGCAATCATGGAACATGCTACAACAACCATTGAGTAATTGACTTGCTTAACAATTTTTGATTAACTTATTGAACCCATTAAGCATCAGCTGTACAAAAACAAAAAGCCCTGCATGATACAATTCAAGAGGTGGAGAACTACAGTAAAGAGCTCTCAAAGTGCAGTTCACAACACTTACTGGTAGTTAAGTTAAGTGTTAGCATTACACCTTATATATTAAATGCATTACACAACACTGATCTTAAGTAAGACAAATAAAATAAACAATTCAACATAATAAACTATATAACACAATCTGTTGATACTCTCTTTATTAGTTTTGTTAATTTGCTGGATCACAATCGAATTTCCATCTTAATGGTTTTACAATTTATGCAATAATTAGGCCCACATGTTAACTTTTCCAGATTAAAGCTATAGAAATACCTATTAAGAGAAACTGTCTCTTAAATTAGAGAAATTCTATCAAAATTAAACGAACTTTATATCATAAATCTTTTAGAATTGGACCAGTTTTAGACTAAATAAGAAAAGTGAGCAACTATTACATTATTCTTTCTTCTTCTTCTTTCTTCTTCTTCTTTCTTCTTCTATTCTTTATTCCAGAAAGAATTTAGCACAGTATTATACAATTCCAAACTTACATTTAAAATTAGTAAGATCCTATTATAGTAAGATTCCAGACGTGATTCACAATTGTTATTCCAGCAAGAATTTCATTGCAGTTTCTGTATATTCTTAACATTCTTTAACGCTTTAAAGCCGAGCTTAAGAGCTTGTCCTTAACATAAGATGTAAGATATATAATTTTGGCCAGTTTGTTTTTTAAGTCTCAACTTATATAATTATTTTTTGGAAATCGGAAACAACAATATTTTGGAATCAACATACAATTTATATAGTCACAAACTAATAATAATTATTGAATAATATTATTTTCATCTGTATATAAATTTTCCAAAAATGAATGATCAATTGAGCCAAATGAAATGTTAAGTAATTCATCTTTCGTTCAGATTTACAGTGTTTACGATTAAATTGATAAAGTCAAAACAAATTTGCGGTTGCGAAAGAGATTGAAAACGTTTTGCAAGTGCCAAAATGAATTGGGAGAATATCAATTGGAAACGCAATGCGTGTCAGCAGCAGCAACAACGAGAACAACAACAACAAAGAGAGCAGCGACAGCAAACGAGAGCAATAATAACAACAACAACAATTACAAGAAGTTAACACTGCCGCATCGATTCGCATCGAGTCGAATCGCAACTCAACGCACTTCCAATACTCATGTGTGTAGCTATGCGAGTGCGTGTTTACTAGTGTGCGTGTGTGAGTGGAATCGCATGAGGCGAGAGAACTAAACTACCTTGAACCCGCAAATGAACGCCGCGACGCGTCGTGCTAGCAAAACAAACTAAAAGATATGCTCGCACTCGCACTCGCACTCTCGCATTGCCATTTGCACTCTCACTCACTCACACGCATGCACACACAAAGACACGCATACACTCGCACAGAAATTGCACTGGAACTGGGACTGTGTGCAATGCAGTTGCACTTCGTGCCCGAAGCCCGAAGTGAGGTGAGCCGAAGTCGTGTGGAGACGAAGTCGCCTTTGCCGATGCGATGTTGTTGCTATTTGTGAATTATTGCGCTCCATTGGCAGCGCGACAGCATTTGCAATTTATGCGTTCGTTGTCGCTACTCTTTCTCCTCCCCTTCTCCTTCTCCTTCCCGTTCCACTTGCACTTGCACTATCTAAGTAGAAGCACGGCATGTTTGTTTTTCGCACCGCTTTGCCCCACTTGCCCTACCTCGATAGGCACTACTTCTCTTCCGCTCTTACACATGTAAAATGTGTGTGGTTTATTTTTACTTTGAAATGCGTGCGGCCATTTAAATGAGTGTTAGTGCGATACATTTGCTTAAATGCTTTACTCAACGATCCCCAAAACTGAAAGCAGATGATGCTTTATGACAGGCTCTTTGCTTCAATCACTCGCCACATGGATGCGGCAGGCAGGAACTTATTGCACTTTTATGGCTGATCATTCCAGGAAACTATATATTCATTCAAATTTGCATTATCTTAATGCAAATTTTAATTTAATGTGCAGTTATAAGATCTTTAATGGAATATTCCTTATTGGGGAAACTCTTTAAGATTGCATTGATTCTGCAAATTTTGAAAGTTTTTCTCCAAGTTCAGAAATGATCTTTAAGATTAAAATTTGTAATTGTAATTATTCAGTTGGTAAGATCGAAAAGCAAAGATTATATTATTTTGTATTTTTTTTTTTTTGGATTCTAAACGAATTGTGTCAATTATTCTATGAGTTCACTAATTCACTTTAACAATAACATTTTTTATTTCTAGTTAAAAATTTTGGTAAGCTTCGAAAACATTTGAATATATTAGAATTATAATATTTTACTAAACTTTTATTATTTCAGAAAATTTTATTAATTTATTTAACTTCAAGTTAATGAAATCTCTGATTGAATAATCTTTAATTTGGTAAGTTCTAAGATCCGAAAATATTTATTTGAGAACTTTTCAATTGTTTAACTTTGAAATAAGTGAAGGTTTTTTACTCTATACAAAATTTCGAATTCATCACAATGCTAATCTTATTCTCAAGAACTCGTCAGTGTCATTAGATAGTTATGCATCTTTATTTTGAATTCAATCTCAGCTAGAATGTAACTAAATCTAGCATTTAATTTATGACAAAACAGCAACAGACTGAAACAATGAGCATTAAGGAGCATTTCGAATAGATTGTTTCTCCCCCATGTGCATTCATTATTCATACACAGTTTATACTATGCGTAATCGTAAACCCCTTGGGAAGGCAGCCGAGCAAATCGAAATGCAATTTCAACGCGATGAGTGATGAGTGAGCGAAGACTGTGCGACTATGGAGATAAACTCCACCTACTTCACACCTGACAGCCGAGACACAATAGACACGCGCCGTTTGTGGTAGCAGTTAAACACACAAGATACAAGATACAACATAAAAGATACAAGATACACTCGCACTCACACACTTTAGTTGTAGTTGTAGTTGTACTCTTACATATGCACATGCACAGAAGACAAGACAAGACACAAAAGATACAAGAGATGAATGCCAGATATTAATGGCCATAAATGCTGCCTGCCATTGGCTGAATCGCTTTGAGTCTCCTCTTTTGCTTGCCCACACGCCATTGAAATTTCAAATAGAAATAGAAAAATGAAAAAAAAAAAAAAAAACAACAGCAAACGACGAAAAGAAAGAAAAACTAGAGTAGAAATCGTGGTCGAAACAGAGCCTGAGGGGAGGCGTTAACAACGCCGTTGACAACTTTCACTGCCAGCGAAGCGTGCTTTAAAATTGCCCACAAAAGCGCCAACTACTCGTATACTTGATGAGTATGATCGATAAGTGAAGCGCTCGAGAAGAGGCAGCGAAAGAGTCTGTCAACGATAAAAGAGTTGGTAAGCTAATTAAACATTTATTAATACGCAAATTATGCTCTTTACGCATTAACAAAGTAAGCGATAAAAATTTACTGCTGTCAACTATTTGCCATGCTAATGAACACATTAACTTTAACATATTTTAAGCAGCTAACAAAAATTTTAAATTATATTTTAAATGACTTTAAAGATCTGTTAATGACTTATTTAAAATGAATATATTTTAAGCGTAATACATTCATTTTTAATAGCATTTAAAATACCATTAAACATCTTCTACTAAAATGTTACTCTGATAACAGAACTCTGTTAGAGAAATGTTAAATTATTTACAGTCGTAGATCAATCTCTTGAAGCTGTTTGTCAATATTTATTGACTATGTTTAATGAAATTGATAATGTTTTATATTTTATAAATCGTTAAATGCATTTAAAATGTCATTAAACATCTTCCACTAAAATGTTACTCTGTTAACAGAACTCTGTTAGAGAAATGTTAAATTATTTACAGTCGTAGATCAATCTCTTGTTTGTCAATATTTATTGACTATGTTACTGAAATTGATAATGTTTTATATTTTATAAATCGTTAATTCTTAAAAGCATTTAAAATGTCATTAAACATCTTCCACTAAAATGTTACTCTGTTGCAGAACTCTGTTAGAGAAATGTTAAATTATTTACAGTCGTAGATCAATCTCGAAAAGCTGTTTCAAATATTTATTGACTCTGTCTAACGAAATTGATAAAGTTTTCTATTTTCAGAGAAGTCAAAAGAAAGTTTAACGAGGCAATAAAACGGAAATAATTTGTCAACACTCAATTATAGATAACAGCACTCGTAGAAGACATTAACAGCAAAACAACAAACAAATTATAGTGGACTAACAGGTATATATGTACATATATATTTTGTATACTCATGAAATCCCAAAAGAGACTAAAAATACAAATTTTACTTAATTTGCTAAATATTCATTAAAAATGGTTATTGCGATATTTAAAGATCACTTGTTTCCCTGACAGTACGCTCATTATGTTAATGACTCTACTTTGAGCAAACAATTCGAGCTTTGAAATTGATTTACAATCTGTCCATAGAACGCAAAAAAAAAGAGAAAAGAACACACACAAAATGTTTTTTATGTGTGTTTGAAAGAACTCAAACTCATGGGCCTATCTATCTATTGTATTTATCTGGCAAAGCGCACAAAAAATAGAATAACACGATAGAGCAACAACAATTTGATTTCAAGGTTAGAACAGAATAAAAAAAATAAAAGCAACAACAAATTGGCAAACTTTTTGCGCTTGTTGCTTCGACGCCAGCAACAACAACAAAAACGAGCGCCAAAAATTTAACGTAATTTGTGCAGTCGTCTAATTCAATACACAAAAGCTTCCCTTCTCCACCCCCCACCACCCCTTTCATGACTAGAAGAGAGCGCTAGAGAGCTTTTTAAGCCCGCCACAGTGAGAGTGGCAGAGCGAGAGAGAAAGAGAGCGAAAGAGAGAGCGCATAAACTACAGGTAAAACACAATTGCCAACGACGACACACGACGAAATCAACCAACAACAACAACAACAAAATATCAGCCGAAAAAAGGCAAAAAAATGAGTCATGAAAATTGCGACCAAGGCGTCCAAGCGTCCAAATTTTATATTGTTTTCATCTTTTATTTTCGTAGTATTTTTCGGGTTTTTTTCTTTTTTGCAAACATTTTGCAAAATGTGGAGAGTTACATCCACCTAGCTGAAGCATCGATAGCTGTACTTTTCTATACTCTATCCAAAAGTACAATGGCAATTTCGTTAAGTTTGACAATTCATATGAATCGATTATTGCAACTAAATTGATTAAAGAGTAACTATTAAACAAAATCAATCTTTGCTTAGATTAAATTTAAATTCAATTTATAATTTTTCCAAATTGTACTAAGAATAGTACTATATATTTTATGATACTTAATTATTCTCTACTTATATATTAATTTTTAAATTTTATACAAAAATAATACGAGGAAGAAGTTTTGAAAGGAAACAACTTAAAATGATTTCCTTATAAATGATTTCTGCCTCTACACATTTATTCACATTAATCTAATTTGACTACAATTTAAAATAAGTTCTCTTGAAAAACTTTCATTTGCTTTATCCTATTTATTTATATTTTGTTTTGCAATTCAATTTTAAAATTTGCTTTAAATATTATCCAAGTAAATTTGTTATTTAAAGTTAAACAAAAACATGTTTAAGCTAAGTAAATTATTAAATACGAGACTATAAATAAAATAAACCTTTTTAATAGTATTTCAATAAATCTATTAGCTATTTGATAGCTAGGTGTCAATATTATGATCTATAGTAAGAGATGTATGTGTTTCAGGACTTTCCATTAAAAATCTAGCAGCTTGAAGAACATTCTAACAAAAGTGAAAGTGTGTTTGGAATTCGTTTAAAGTGTTGAGATCCTTCTAAATAGTTTTATCTCGTATTCGACGTAAATATCTGCACATTTAATTAACGCGTCGAATTTTCGAAGTCGTCGACGTTCTGTGGCGACAAACACAAAAAAAAACAGCGAGAATGAGAATGGGAATGAGAATGAGAAATGAGACAAGCAGCAGTTGAGCACGATGAAGAAGAGGAGGAGGAAGAAGAAGAGGAGGAGATTTTGTTGCCGGCAACATTTCGAACAGAGACAGAGAGACAGAGATCTCAGTATGATGATAGATGGGGCTCGATTCGATGGCAGTTCCACACGCCACACATGCATTAGGTTATTGCAGATGTATCTGTTAGATACACACATCCGATACAGATACACACACACACTCGCACACACACATGCAGAGAGACAAGCACACACTCATCTATGTGGAGAGTCAAACACTTGGGGCACACAATTAAGTGATTTTGCTTGTTTTTGTTGCTGTTGAACATTTTGTGTGGATTTTAGTTTTTTGTGCAAAACAAAATTTATTATTGTTGTTGCTGTTAATGTTGTTGATTTTGTTTTTTTTTATTTCGCGTATAATTCATCATATTCCTTTATGGGCTGACATTCGCATACAGCATTTTTAGATACGCACCAGCACCACAGATTACACCCCCCTCCTCGTCTGCCCCTTCCCCTTCCTCCTCTCTATTGCTCTCCATACACCCAAAATAAACGAATTTTGCCTCTGGGGGAATTTCGCAAAAAAAACTGAACCAACCAAGAAAAAAAGAGCAAAAGAGAGAAGCAAAAAAATCGCAAATGATTTGTGGCAATTTTTTTCCTATACTCTTTCAAAGGGTATCACTATTTTGGCACACAGTTTGTAGATTTTTAAGAGGAGATTGAAGAGGCTTTCAATAAAAGGGTTTCCCATATTACGGAATTTAATTGGTATTCTGGAGAATATTCATATCACTTTTGGTTGAGGCTTATAGAAGAGATTTTTCAAAGAAAATAAATTAACCTTTTCTATAAAATCTGTTTTTGGTTCAGATTAATGTGTAACATTGCTTCGACTTTTTAATTACATTTTAAAATAGCTTAAAATAATACAAAAAAAACAAAAAGGATTTAAATACCATATTCATATAATTTGACTAACTGATTTTTTAGGTTGTTTTGCAATTTCGCTAATCATAAATAAAATACTAATTTAGTGTAAAAGTGCTTCGACTTTCCGCTTTTATTTTTTCTGCTCATTTTTTGTATTTGCTTTTAGTTTTTGCGTATTTCGCATTGCTTTTGTTGTTGCTGCTGCCGCTGCTCATTAGTGCCGTTTTGTGTGCCTCTGTATTTGTGTGTGTGTGTGTGTGACTTATCTGCCCCCTCGGCGCCTTTGCCACCCCTCTTCATCACCCAAGACCCTCGTTTTGCCATTTTGCATTTTGTCAACTTGATTTACGCGCAAACATTTTCCGTGGTGCGTTTTTTTTCTTTCTTTTTTTTCGGTTTTTTGATTTTTACTCGCTTTTCATTTAATTTTCGCAACGCTCCAGAAAATACGTTTTTTTCTATTTTTACTCTTTCGATTTTCCACATTTTCCACTCACCTTTTTCTTTATTGCAAAAATATGCGTTTCCTTTTTCGTTTATCCCGAAATGTTTATTGGATGTGATTTCCTCTCTTTTGGCTCGTTGAATTATAATAGTTCTTGTTGAGTGTTATTAATGCTGTAAAGAAAGAATAAAATTGAATTTTCAATTAGAAAACATAATAATTTAATAAAAATCTTTATCAAATATATAAACCATAAACGTATTTGCATCAAAAGATAAATCAAATAGAAAACACAACAGTGCAAACTCTTTTCACACCTCATATAAGACGTGGCCTTGGATTATCACATAGTATAGACTATAATATAATTTGTTGTTATTCAACTTTATGCACGGAACTTTTGCCCGCTCTTTTTCCTCAAAGGGGGTGTGACAACTAGTGAGGGCTCGAAACATTGAAAGAAACCAAATGAGAAGAACTCTAAGTGAGTTGATTAGAGTTTCAGCTTTAATAAAAAAAAAACTTCCATTAAGTTCTAAGAAGCTTTTCAGTCGAGTCTGCTACGTTTCTCTTTTGGGAACTCAAAGTTGACTTTGAATTGAATTAACTTCAGAGCGAAGAGCTAAGCTTTATTGGTGTCTCTTTTTGTGTCTGACGAAGGGGCTTCACATAAGCACATTAATCTTGAGTTTTTGCATTAATTACTCATTTATTTCTTTTTTTTGCAAAAGGAAATAAGTTTTTATTAATTTTTAGGAATTTAAATTAGGCTTATAAATATAATAAAGCTATAACAAAAGCCTTATATGAAATCTGAATTTTAATATTTATAACTAAATACATAAATACATAAAATATAACCATAATTTGTATAATGCTTTTCAAACAGACTTAATGTTTATTTGAGCTAGCGAAGTTTTATGAATTTATTTTAAATATGGATTATTTAAATTCTTTAATTTGAAAGATTATGTTTTCGAATATGCAGCTTACTTTTTATAGTTTAACGTCTTTAATAAATTATCTACATTTTATTAAAATAGTTTTTCTTACAACATCATCAATCCAGTTTTGCTTCTTCCTCTTTACTAAAATAGTTAATTAAAATAGACTGCTCCTATTTGTTTAAATTGCGCTGTATTAAATCGATAGCTAATAAAGATGTTTGCTATTTAATCTAGTTAACGAATTGCATTCAAAGTCATTCCGGTTTAAATTAACTAATTGACAGCCCATAAAAAAGCCAAAAATAGAAATCCAACAGCAAAAAGCAAAACAAGCAAACATAAAACTATCAAAATAGTAAAAAAAAAACAGAATACAGACAAAACAGAAAGCCGGCGTCTAGTGCAACAACAACAACAACAACAACGATAACAACAACAGAAAGCGATAAAAACGATAACAGCGATAACTTTGTGTGTCGCATCAACAAAAACCCACAAAAAATTAACTCGTTGGCGCAAATCAACTTCATCTGCATAAAAGGGTGTGTGTTTGTCTGTGTGGAGTGAGGGTGTAACGAAGGGGGGTTGGCTAACTGCTATATTAGAGGATATATAAATGTGTAAGCTTTGTAAGTGTGTGTGTGTGTGCAACTAACACTAACCTCAAAAAGTTTACTGAGCGCAGTTGCAGCGCTGCAGCAGCGTGCAAATTACACACACATTGAAGCGCTGACATCGAGAACAGCGAGAGTCACCAATACACTTGCACAATTGCACGTGCTCACGACTCACACACAAACTCACACAGACAGAGATGCAGACACCCTCGCGTAATGCAGCTACATCAAATTTTTACATACACTCGCACACACACATACACATAAGGGAGAGACACGAACACTTGGTCAGTTTTTAGCTGCAGTTGCAGTTACCGTTGCAACTGCAAAATAAAGCTGCAAACGTTGACAAAATTATTTGTCGTTTTGCAATTAAGTTAAATCTATGTATTTGTAATACCAATTATTGGCGCTTTTTCTACAGCTGCAATTGCTGCTGCTTCTTCTGCTTTACAACGCCTTCTTCTTCTTCTTATACATCACACAGCTGCTGCTGCTTCTTCCCACTGCTTCTTCTTCTTCGTTTTACTTTGCTCCTTGTTGTTGCTTATACGCCGCGTGTGTTTTGTTTATTTCATAAATCGCTTTTTAATATTTCTGCTTGCTTGTTTGTTTGTTTTTGTGTTTGCCGCGCGCGTTTTATCTACTCAGTTTTTTTTGGCATTTTGCTCTTTGTTGTTTTTGAATTTTTGGCGACTACATTTTTCCTTTTTTTCCACAATTTTCACACACAGTCTGCGCTCTATAATTCAAGTACTCGGCACTCTCCTAAATAAATATATGCATACACACATACACACACGAGTATGCATATATAGACCGTGTGCAGCTTTTTTATTAGATGTCGACGACGTCGACGTCGTTGGCGGTCGACGACTGCAAGCGGCACAAAAATCGAACAAAATGCCAAAAAATACACACACACACACACACACACAGAAACTAAACTAACAAAATCAAGTACAACAAACCGAAACCGAATTCGAATCCGAAACCAAAGCGAAACGAAACGAAACTCTGACACAAGGCAGCGCGGAGGTGAAGCGACGAGGCGTCAAATCGACGCAGCGACGCAACGACTAAGCGACCGACGACGACGTCTGTTTTCTGTGGGAGCAAAGCGCGCGCCAACTTTTAGCTATGGCTCTGGCCACGGGTCTGGGGTCTCTGGTCTCGCCGCCAACTACAAATACAATGTCTACATGAAAAATAAAGCAAAAGCAGCAAGCAGCGAGCGCCAAAAGAGCGCGTAACTTACTCTCTCTCACACACACACGCACACACACACTAGCGTGAGCTCAGACATGCACTTACTTGCGCTCTCTCTCCGGCTGCTTGGCGCGCTCTCTAAGCTTTTTTAGTCAAAACAATTGCAAAATTTTTCAACTTTTTGCCGGCCCCCAGCTGAGCATGTGTGTGTGCTTCACACAAGTTCGCTAGTGTTGGTGCAGTCGCTGTGCAAAGCTCACTCTCTCATTCTCTTCGGTAGCACGCTCTCTCCACTCTCTGTTGTCGATTTTCTAATGTTGCGGCATGCCGCTACAGCGAACGTCAACGTCAAACGTTAACAGCGCTGCTGACTGCGCTGCCGCTGCTTTTAGCGCGTGCTGCGACTGCACTTTGTATGCGCTTTATTCTGTGTGCATAAACTACCTTTTTTTGCGCCCTTTTTTCTGCTACTATTTGAGTTTTGCGATTAGTGCTCATCACTGTTGTTGTTGTAGTTGCTTTGCTAATTGGACACATTGTGAAGAGGTAATGAATGTAGGATTATTGTTTAAATTGCGAATTGCGATAATCCGCAGATGGCACGCATTCAAATCGGCTTATCAGCTAAGCCAAACATCTAGAGAAAAGGCAGTGCAAATGACAGCTGCTACTATTTGTCTACTACTTTGTAGTAGAAGACACTTTGGAATTTCATTTGGCGTAGTGGAAAGTTCAAGAAATGTTGAAAAGTTTTTCATACTTGATTTATAAATTTGGGAATTAATATGAAAAATGTTTAAAATTCTTAATCATATCTGAAATTTTAATATAAACTAACAACTAAACAGCAAAATAACTTATATTCTAATTTATTTGGAGTTTCATAAAAATAGTAAATATAGAATTGAAAGTTTTTTATATCAATTTAGAACATACATATATAAAAAAACTTTAAATTCTATATTTACTATTTTTATGAAATTCCAAATATTTTATTCTACAAATATATAAAACATATATGTATATGGTAGAAAAAATTAAATTTGAATAAAATTATCATCTAATCTTATAGAATTACACTTTGATTATTCTAAAAACAAAAGTAAAATCAAATAATTAGCTTCGATTATAAATAGAATAAAATTCAACTTATAATTTAATCATAGTTTATAATATATTAAATTTTCTTATTCTTTTTTAATAATTTTCAATACCCATTCCCTTGTTTCATTGTCTAATTGAATACCTCTTTAAGCCCACACTCCACTCTACCTATTTAACCTATTCAACCTATAAAAAAGCTGACCAATCCCCTTGAAAAAAAAAATAAATTTGACGTGCGCCAGCCGCACTTAAACGTTTAAGCAATCAGTTAAGAACGACACCCATTATGGCCACAAAGAAAACACACTAAACGAGCTGTTTTCGGTTGGCCCAAAAGCATAACCCTCAGCAGTCAAGACCCCGCACCACGCCCCCTTTCTGGCAACGCCCACACAGCCAGTCAGTCAGTCAGTCCGTCAGTCAGTCACTTAGCGAAGTATCGTGCCCAAAAGAACAGAAATTTGCAATTGTTCATTTGATGTCGTTGTTTTCCGGGTTGACGAAAAACGTAGACTGCCCCCCAGAGAGAGAAGGTTGAGGGTGAAGAGGAGGGGGGGAGTTAAATTGACAGGTGCGGGGCGTGCTGAAAGACACATGTACAATATAAGGTAAATTATTGTATGATGTGTATGCAATTTTGTATAAATAAACATCGAGCATTTTTTGTATAAACAATCAAAAAAAAAAAACGACGAAGAAACAAATCAACAAAAATATAAATTAAAACAAAATAAAACGAAGAACCACAGCAACAACAACAAGAACAACAAGAGCAACAATAACAACGAAAACCTTAAAAAGAACAACGAGAAAAAACAAGTTGAGCATGCATAAAGGTTGGCTTCATGTGTATTTGTAGATACATGTGTCTGTACATAGGTCGATTTGTAGCTAGATATGTAAATTATTAACGACTGCTGACATCGCCTCTCCTCTCTTGTCTCCACATTCGCCTCAACCCCAGCCCCTCACCACGCCCCCTGTTCTTGCCTCGTCTCGTGTCTTTTGTGCCGTTTTTGCATGTTGTTTACTTTCGTTTCGTTTCGTTTCAGTTTATTTGCCTTAAATTGTTTTTGCTTCTTATATTATTTTATTTTTCTGCCAAAGTTCGTTTTCGCAATGTTGCAAAAACAACAAGTGTACATATGAAAGCAACGACTAACAGATACCCTGTAAAAGAAATTTTGACTTAATCACGCCAGAACTTAGCTCCAAGAAAACTTAAAATAGTTGCTCTTCATAATAGGATATTTTTAATATTTTTAATATTGTACCTTTAACAAAAGGCAAGAATGTGTTAGATACTCTTCAGCGATTCTCATGAAATTTTCAGAATATCAAGACTATATATTAATATAAACATATACCAAAAATCAGCGCTTTATATACATAAATATGGAAGTCTGACATAAGCGTAAATAGTATAGAAATTATTCATAAATAGTATTGGAACCTTTCATCTCTTCGCAATTTCCAAAAGTATTCATGATTATGCATTTAACATAATTAAGCAAAAAGTGATAGACGATTGACAGATGGTCTGAAGTAAATATCATCAAATTTTTAGGAAATTTTGACTAAATATTAATATAATCACATGCCAAAAATCAGCACTGTATATAAATATTTAAGCCGGACATAAGCGAAAACAACATAAGAATTAATCACAAAAATCTATTTGCCATCGTTGAAAGTTTATAATTATGCACTTAACATCATCAAACGAAAAAAGCGAGACAACTGCGTGATACTCTTTAGAGATTGTCATGAAATTTGCAGAATATAACGACTAAATATTAATATAAGCATATACCAAAAATTAGCGCTGTAAATATATAAAATATCAGGAAATTTTTGGAATATTTAGAGTAAATAATAATATAATAACATGCCAAAAATTAGTGCCGTATATAAATATTTGAGCCGGATATAATCAACATAGGCATTAATCACAAAAATCTCTTTACTATTGTTGAAAGTGTTTATAATTGTACACTTAACATCATTAAGCGAAGAAATAAGAGACTGCTGAATACTCCTAAGTGATTGTCATGAAATTTTTAGAATAGTTAGAAAAAATATTAAAGAGATCAAAAGCCAAGTATCGTCTTCGTATGTAAATAATTAAGACTGATAACAAGTATTCATGAAAATCTCTTCTTTTAACTGTCAAATATTTCCAGGGTATGGGGAGCAGAAAAAAAGAAAAGCACACTCAAAACGACAAGTTTAAATGTGATTTGAAGCAATGAAACTAGCCAGGAAAAAAAGAAATACACAGAGCGGCACACTCGCAAAAATAAATCTCTCAGCGTGCCGCCTAAAAATAAACGCTTTGTAGCCAAGTATCCCAAAGATACAAAAAGCGAGCGTAGAACGTGGAACGTTGTCTATTGTCTTCCTTTCTGCGGTATTGTAAGATGCAGTCTATGCTTAAATATAGAATCCGTATCGCATTGTTGGCAACACTTTGCTCTCACTCAGTATCTGTATCTCACTGTCTGTATCTGTATCTGTATCCGTATCTTTTGCTTGTTGTTATTGCATTTGCATTATGTATGCGACGTTGTCTTTTGTTGTTTTAGTTGTTGTTGTTGTTATTGTTGTTGCTCGCTTTTCTGTTTTCAGCTGCTTTCCTGTTTGCAGTTTCGCCTTTTTGGTTCAGTAACCTATCGATTTGATTTTGTTTACCTTTCTGACAAACAGAAAAAACCAAAATAAAATAAAATACATAAATGAAAATAGAATGTGCAAATATTATGACATTTTATGACGATACGAGGGGGGCACGGAGGGGAAGAGACTCTGTCCATTTGGTCGCCAAATGTGGGGTTACCTCTTGCCAGATTTCAGCTATGATTAAGTATTTCTTTTATTATTATTTTTTGGTTTTTGTTGATTTTTCGCGCTTATCGCGCAAATTGAACTTGCCATTATTCGACTATACTATATACACTATATGTGTGTTTGTGTGTATGTAAATATATACTATATATGCCAATTTCTCAGCTGATAAGTGTTGCAAATATTTCAAGCTGATAGCACAAAAGCGAACGTGCGCAAATTTTATGTGAGTTTGTTATGGAGAAGCCAGGAATAGAAATCGGCTGATGAATGCTCTTCACTTTATATATAGATTAATAGAAAAATCTAATATAAAACTTATTTAAATCATTAAATTTATAACAATAAGAAACGAGAGCAAATAAAATGTAATTAAAAATTAATGTAAAAAGTACCAAATTTATGTTATAAACCTTTGATAAAAATCGACAAATATAAACTAATTCAACTTATTAAATGAATATTATAACAATATATTATATAAAGGGCAAAATAAAGTACTTTAAAAATATATTAGTAATATCCGAAATTATAATTATATTTTATGGTAGGTCTTCATTGTATTTTCTTTACACTTAAGTTACTTTTCAGTGCTGCCAAGTTTGAAATAAAAGAGTGTCTAACAAATACAGCCTCTCTTTGCGCTTCTCAAATATGTTTCAAGTGAAATATGAATATTAAAATAAGCTAATTAAAATAAATTTGAAATAAATAAAGAAAAAATAAAATGTTAAGTTAACATTTCATTGCATTTTAAAAACGTCAGCTTGCTGCTTAAGATACTTTTTTTAGTGCTGCCAAGTTTGTATATTAATTACCGTCTTTCTTTGCGATTCTCACATAATTTTGACGTGAAATAAATATATTGAAAACTATTTATGCATTAATAGGAAACTAAGCCAATTAAATTATTAAAAATAAATTTAAAATATCATAAAGTTAAGTAACATTTCATTGCATTTTAAAAACCCAACTTACTGACTAAAATAATCTTTCAGTGCTGCCAAGTTTAAAATAAAAAAAAAGTTTACCAAATATTGCCTCTCTTTGCTCTTCTCAAGTAATTTCGACATGAAATATATATATTGTAAACTATTTATTCCTTCATAGAAAACCAAACCAATTAAAATAAATTTGACATAAATTAAAATATCATAAAGTTAAGCAACATTTCATTGCAATTTAAGAACACTCGCTGGCTGCTTAAGATACTTTTTTAGTGCTGGCAAGTTTGCAGTAAAAGAGCGCATACTAAGTGCCGCCTCTCTTTGCGCTTCTCAAGCACTTTTTTCCACTTGAAATGCACAAAATTGTTGCACCTTGCCGCGACCCTTGAAGCCTTTTGCCTTTTGGCCCGCTCGCAGTTGGACACAATGTTTTGAGTGGCTTTTGTCTCGACGCCGTCTGCCGAGCTGCCAAAACTTTGCCGTGCATTTAAAACTTGTTTCGTTTTGCTGCTCCTTCAACTTTGGCCGCCCCCCTTTTCCCAGCAACCCTTATAACAATTGCTTCGTAGTTTTCACTTTCAAGCAAATTGCAAAACAAACACAAAACATGCGATAAAATTTATGATTAAACAACTTGCGGAACTTACAAAAAAGGAAAGAAGAAAAAAATACAACGATGACACATTGCAGTTGGATTTTTTTAAGTACTTTTTCTATTCGTTTTTATTTATTTATAGAATGGAGCTAGAAGAACTTCGCTCTCCACTTTTGATATGCAATTTGACACACTTGCCGAGGGCCACTCGAAAAGTTGCCAGACGCTGAAAACTATGTCAGCGGATTTTGCATTTTAGCTGCAAAGACGAGACCGACCCTTGGCCTGTAAGTGGAGCCCTTAACTAATCCTATTACTTACACAACTTACCCCCTTTTAGCCCTCCCGCCTCCGCCACCGTTTTGAGTGTCGTGCGTGCGGCGCCCTTTGTGCGGATTTTCCACTCACATTTCCGTTAGATGCGTGTGGATTTTCACACTTTACGCATGAGGGCGCGACACACTAAGTGAGAAGAGGAAGAAGAGGAGAGGAAGAGCAAGAGCGAGAGACTCGACTCGACTTACGCACGGTTGCATTTTGTCACCTGTGGGCAAACAAAACTGTAAACTGTAAACTGTACCTCTCACTCTTCAGTCTGCATTTTGCGTTTTGTTTTTTGCCACCCGCCTTGTTGAGGCTTTGCCTTTGCTAATATTTTCTCGCATTTAAGCTCTTTATTTAGTCTGGAACATAACTTGCTAAATTGCATATTGCAGTCGGCATTTAAGTTAATTGCATTAGACTCGTTTGACATGTTGCTTACCTATCGAGAATGGGTCGCAAATGGCCAGAAAAATCAAAGAAGAGACTATATTAATAGATTATAGAAAGGTACAAGTTCTAACAGTTTAATTTTTTTTTTTAATTACTTTTTGTTTTATATTTTCGAATCTTCTCTTACGAGACTAACAGTTTAATAACCAAATATTTTTCAAAAGCTCCAAAGCTCATTAAAGCTGTATATGAAAAACTCAGATTTAAAATATTATTAAATTTGTTTCGTATACGTAATGAAGTATAAAGTTTATGCTATTTTTCTTATGCAAATTTTTCAATAAGTTAATAGTAATAATAATAAGTTAATATCCCATCATAAATTTCAACAAACTGAAAAAGTTTTTTAAATACTACATGTACTTTCTTTAAAGAAATCTTTAACATGTTTCTTAACTATTGATAACGGGTTGCAAACCAAAAATAAAACAAATTGATTATATCGAGAGATTATATAAATAGCAATGTGGTAAAGCTTCAAAAGTTCCTTAAAGCTTCCTACAAAAAGCCTTTTCTCTCTATATATTATTTTATTTATTACGCATACGTCGAACATTTACAAAGCAAATACTTTTAGCATATTTTTTAATAAGCTAAAGTTAAAATTCCAACATAAACTAAAAATACTCAACAAAGTTCCTTAAAAACCATAAAAAAGAACTTTAGATTAAAGTTAATTTTTAATAAGCTAAAGTTAAAATTCCATCATAAACTAAAAACATCCATCAAAGCTCATTAAAGAAAACTTACATTTCCTATAAAGATAAATGAAAATTTATGTGCTTTTAAGAAATCTCATTAGTGATAAGCACAAAGCGAAATACCATCGATTTTCTTCACTTTTGTTTTTACGATCAACAATAAAGCAAAATTCTTAATCTGCTGGCAATTCACGAAGCCTAATTCCCCAAACTCAATTACTTTTTCGCAGTTTAACGTATTTCCAAAAGGGTTTTCCTCGTGACGTTAAGTGAAAAATTATGACCATAGATTGGCTAGGAAGTCACATTAAATAGATAATTGGACAGCCATTGACTGCTGTGCGCAGTGGGCGTCGCTGACACTTCAAATTTTTGGCCATGTTCAACTTGCTTTTCTCCCTGTAAATCACACACGGCAATGCAACAAAAAGTTGCAGACGCGAGGCGCCCATGCAACCAAATGCAGTTGAAACTTTAACGTTTTTTTTTTCCATTTCCTCGTTGCCAACGCCCCAACGAAAATGCAGTCAACTCTCTCTCTCTTTCATTCGCTCTTTTTACCCATCTCTTTCTCTCTTTGACCGTAGGCACTAACAGTTTTTTGTTGCACGTTCGTAAAAAGAGCACTTGCATCAAGAGGCAGCGCATTGTTTTCTAGCTGCAGTCAGAATCAGAAACGAAACAAATGCAATATAACAATGAGAAAATGAGGGGAAGGGAACATGGTAAAAGTAGAGGGAGAGTCGCATTATCCTCAATATATTTTTATGCCATGTAGAATACGGTTTTAGAATATGTTTACACAGAAATAAAAAGTTCTAAAATCCAGTTTTTGGTTTTAGTACATGGAACTTTTGGTCTCAAAAGAACATTAAATATTATATTATGTAATTGCCAGCTCAATTTACTGAGCAGTGAACGAAAAAACTCAAATCTACATAAAAAATGTATTGGAATTTAGATAGATTACAGAATTATCTATCCTAAATATAGAATTTGTTAGAACTTAAGATTTTTTAGCTACAAGAGTTTGTTTTTAAAGTGATCCAATTTCAAGAACTAAATATTTTAATTCGAATGTTCTGCTTTTCTTAACTTAGTAGTTGCTTCAAAATTTTATACTTTAATGCACAATTATTTATACATTTTAGGCACATCATTTTTTACAACTTTTTCTCCCTATTTTACTTCCAACTACTTCTACTTTTTCCCTTCCTTTCCTATGCAAATTTATTACTCTATTAACGAATTCAAACAGCAATTCACCTTTTTTTAAGCTCGACTCTTAACCCTCGGGCTAATGTCATCATCATGATATTTGATTTAATAATATTTGCCTAAAACCTCAACCAGTTCCTACCACAATTTGTTCCCTCCAAACCCTGCAAACTCCAGCTCATATATCAAAGTCAGGCATAACACACAATCCTTTGCCCCCGTGTGCAAATTATTTGAATGGCCTTATTTGTTCGTTCGCCAAACACGCCACATTTTCATTTTTATTACCGTAAAAAAGTAAAATTACAATTTTTTTTACAAAATAAAGAGGCCTAACTTAAATTGGCATAATTTAATTTATTTTATTTATATGTGTAACAATTTTGTATGATAATATTCAAAAATAATATAGAAAAGTAAATAAACATTTAAAAAAAAAAGAGTTTTCAGTCAGTTTGCATTTTGTAATCCGTAAATCTTTTCAAACCAATTCCTATTAATTAAACCAAAACCCCATCACAACGCATCCGATAGTCGCACACACCCAACAACAACCTTTTTATTTCCCTTTTTTTGCAACCATGTTGAGGATTTCATTTTTTATTGCATAGCAACCGACGACACGTAAAAAAACAACTGGCAAAAAAAATACACACCATTCCCCATTTTCATGTTCCTTCACCCACACACTTTCTCCCTCCCTCTTCCCTCTTCCACTAGCAGCAGCAACAACAACCCCTGCAAGAAGAATCGCGCTGAGATCGACATAAAGTGCAGCAACAGCAGCCCACATGGCGGATGAATGCGAATGCGGGTGCATGTTACGCATACGCCAGCGTGGCCCAGGCTGCTTTTTGATAGGCTGTTGACATGCATTGGGCAGTCACTTGTTTTTATTTAAAACAATAAGAAACGCTTAAGTTGAGCTTGCATTTTTATTTTAAGGCGTTGTGGGCGTGGCCAAGGCTTGTTTGTGAAATGCATTTTTTGACGTCGCTGAAAAATGTCCACACTTGAGATCAGATTGTTGACGAAAGAATATAAAAAACCATTAATATACAAATACTTCGAAAATTTAATAAAAAAAAGACAAACAAAATTGAATTTAAATATTTTCTAAATTTCGTCTTATTTAATAAGAGAATAAAAGTACTTTGCAGCTAATAATTATATTTATAATAATAATAATAATGATAATAATAATGACTATAAAATTAAGTAAACGTGTCCCTATAAAACTATATCGAAAAAACATTCTCGAATATCCCTCATTTCTAAAGTAAAGTTATATTTAATGTATTTTAATATACTAGAAATATATTATACAAATATTTATAAAGTAAATAATAGTATTTTTTTAAACTGTGTCATGTTATAATATCTATAAACTAAATGAGAACTTAAATGTATTCTACATTTTTGCTAAACACGAAAGTAATTGAGTTAAACTATAAAGCAAAATGTTACAACAAAAATGAAAAAAGTCAAACTCTGAGTTTGTAAAGCTTTGAAATACTTATTTTCACTACAAATTTTAAATTGAAAAGTGTTATAAACCAAACTCAGATTTTGTAAGCCTCTTAATTACATATTTTCACAACAAATTTGAAATTTAAAAGTGTTATAAACCAAACTCAGATTTTGTAAAGCTTTTATTTAAGTATTTTCATTACAAATTGCTTCAATTTGATTTAAAAAATAGGCACATATTCCATTCAAAATGCTATGCAATAAATCAACGCCAAAGTTCTATAGTCCCCAGTGAACTAGAGTCAACACTTGAAGCTTTGCAAAAATGTTGTTAGCAATTAAAATATGATGATACTCCATTGCAAGGCTGCAAGGAGCTGCCACAGTGAGGGGACTAAGCTGACAAGCTAACATTTCTATTGAGGGGGTCTCTAATTAAGCACTTCTCAGTCAGCAGGCAAATAGTACTCAGCGCGACATTTGTGCATGAATATTGTATGCTGGAGTGTGTGTGTGTGTGTGCAGTATCTGGTGGATAGAAAACAAGCTGAGAGCAGATAGAGAATCTGTGACACAATGCGATGGGATGGATGCAAGTGAAAGTCATGAAAGGCAACAGCAGCAGCAACAACAAAACAGAGACAACATCGACAACGTGTAGAATGGCAACACACAAAAGCGAAAATGTGCGCGATATGCAGGCAACAGGAAGCAAGGCAGACGGACAGACAGCCGGACGGACGGACGGACAGACGGATGGATCCCTTCTGGTTGCCACCCTCGAACAGTGCTCTAAACCGAGCTGAACTAAACCTCAAGTGGGTGGTTCTTGTTCGGTGGCATCATTTAGTTGCTGCCGTTCGTTCGTTGGCCTTGGCTCCACGAATGCGAGTTTGAGTTTGAATTTCAGTTTGTGTGTTGCCACTTGACAATCCTCTCCGAAAATCGAGGCAAGCAACGGGAAATGGGGGAAAGATTCTAGTAAAATAGATAGAGGAGTTTGATTGTAGAAGCTGCAATTGTCAATGCAGCCAGCTGGCCGGACATTAGCTTAGCTTTTTTTATCCCTTCATCTAATCGTCAGGTATTTTCGCTCTTCTTTTTTTGGGGGTCTGTCGAATTGCCTTTGAAGTCCCTTTCCCCACCGAAAAAATGTCAGCGAAACGGGTTGACACATGTGCTGCAGGGTCTGAGATAAAAGACATCCACGCTCCATGCTCATGTCTGTCCTTTGTAATTAGTTAGGATCAACATTAAAGAGTTGGGCATGGCCGGAACTGATTGGCTTTAAAGTTAAACGGGAAAGGGCCGGTGAAAAAGGTTTTTAGGAAAAAGCAACTGAAATACTAAAAATTTGTCAAAGATACGCAATGCGTAAATAATAGTATTTTAATATACTACAAACTAACTAGCAAGCAAATTATGATACGAAAAATCATAAATTTCTAAGATAGAGTTATATTTATTTTATTTTCAAATATTAGAAACATACTTCAGTAAAAAATATAGAATTTTAATATACTTGTAGTATATCAGTATATTACAATACTATCTTTTCAGTGAAGCATATTTCTGATATTTATAAATAAATTACATATATAGAACTTTTTCTTAGAAATTTATGATTTTTCATATCATATTTTGCTTGCTAAAGCTAAAAAGAAAATAATTTATTTAGAATTATATAATATTTATTGAGTATATCAAAGTATTTCAATATACTAAGTCATGTTAAAATATTTACAAATTGAATGAAAACGTTACCGATTCCACAATAATTCCAGTATGTCGAAAAAATCGACACTTTAATTAGATATTTCGCAGATATGTTGCAACTCCCCCATCCCCCCAACCCTTTCACCAACCCAATTCAGTTTGTCAATGCAAGCGAATCAGCAGAGAAACCTTCGCTTATAATAAAAAAACATGTTACAAACTTTTCTGATATAGACAAAAAAACAGCGGCATTTCTTCTTCCCCTCACCCTCAGCCCCGTTTGTCTTTGCATTTTGCTGTGGGTAATGATATGTCACGTTTGCTCTAGACTCGACTCCGTTTGCTAGTTGCATTCAATGACAGTGCACCAAAAGCAACAACACTAACAAAAAAGAGAAAAATGAAAATTGCGCAGCAGCTGCAATAAAATTAACGAAATGGCATGGAAAAGAATGCAACCGAAAAAAAACGAAAAAAATAGATGTGAAAGAGAGATAAAAGACACACACGCAAAAAAAAATGGAGAAAAAAGGAAAAGCTGAAAATGTGCAATTTCTGTGCGGTTCGTTGGATGCGTCGCATTTTGGGTGGGGGAGGTGGCTTATGCCTTTTTTTTTTGCCACTGCTGCTGTTGCCAAGTGCACACGCAGCGCAAATAAAAAACCGAAACGACCACAAGTAAACGAAGTAGAAGTCGCAGTTGTAGGAGGAGTATAAGAAATTATTCGAAGAAAAAGAAACCAGATATAAATTAAAATTGTCATTAATGACATGTAGGAAAGGCCCAAAGTTAACAAGTTAAAATCAAGAGATGTGGATAGAAGAAATATAGAATATAGAAAAAGGTCTCCGAGAAAAACTAAGTAATCGTTTGATAACTGAACACTCAGCAGTTAGGATAGAAATCATTACTCAATTTCTATATGATAATAAATATTAATATTTATTAAGAATTTAGTTACAATATTGGAAAATTGCATAAATATTTTTCCTAAAACAAATAAATAAAATGACTTCTTCAAAGATATAAGATCATCAATATTTGTATAAACGTTCATCTCAAATACAAAAATAAATATAATGAGCTATTCAATATTTGTATAAACATTCATCCCCAAAAAAGAAATATAATTAACTATTTAATATTTGTATAAACATTCATCCCAAATACAAAAAGAAATATAATGAGCTATTCAAAGATATAAGATCATCAATATTAAATATGGAATTGCATATCTGTTTAATGCTCCCTCAAGTTGTTTCTAGTCGAATTCATGTGCAATTCAGTTGGGTTTTCATGTCCCAAAATGCTGTAGGGTGTCATTTGTGGAGAAATATAATTGCGCTCGTTTCGTGTTGGTTGGTGATAGAGAAGAGTGTGGAGTGTACGGAGAGTGGAGAGTCGAGAGTGTGAAGCGGTAGTCAACCCATTTAAAATTGCAGCTACTTGCAGTGCGGGCGCAAGTGAAGCTGGGTGGGAGAGTTGTGGAGAGTTGAGAGTGTGAAGAAGTGCTCTACACTGACTGCAGACAGTGAGTCTCTTTCACACACACAAATACACGCACACTTTCACACGCACACGCACACACTCGAGCACACTCGACGTTCAGCAATGTCAAAAGGATGCTGACTGACCAATCCCTTCCCCTTCCTCTTCTCTCCTTCTCATGACCCTGCCCACCAGCCACAGCAACTGCTGCTGCCATTTGCCGTTCAAAATGTGTGGCGTCAACTGTACTTTTATGTACACACACACTCACACACACACACGCACACTCGTACGTAATTCATTTCATTCTCTCGCACATTTTTATATACGAAATTTTTATTTCAATTCATTTAAAATATGTGTAATGCTTCCTCGTGCTTTATTTTGTATTTTTTTTTCGTGTTTTTGTTCGCTCATCCTGTCGACTTTTGTGCTTCGATTTTCAATTGCCCGGCCGCAACAGCAGCCTATCTCCCCGTTTACCCCTCTCACAACCCATTGACCATTTCCATTTCCTCCTTTTCAGCTGCCAGCGCAAAAAAAAACGGAGGTTTGGGAGTCACTTTTGGGGGAGGTTGAGCAGTCATTGGGCGAGTGCTTGAGAGCTGGGTGGGGGTGGCATTTCAGCCCTTTGCTTTTGGGTGTCCGCGCAATTTTTTCAATAATTAATTTTTTGCGCGTAAATGCAATTTGCATGTAGATGAGACACACACACACACACAGACACTCCTTCCCTTTCGCACTCACACATGTATATAGTGGTCATGTATGGGCGCCATTATATAACGGCATATAACGGCACTTTTTATTGCATACTTTTGGCGCGCATTCGCGTCGTCTCCCTTCCACACTATTCGCACTCTGTGCTGACCACATGCTCCATCTCGCTTCCGCTCACATTTTGCGTGTGTTTTGTCAGTCTGTACTTTTTTTGTTTGTATTATTCCCTCCAGCAATTTTTATATAATTATGCAAAGTGCAGTTGAAAAATGGACAGGATATTATTCTGAGAATTATCATCACAATGGACTATAAGAGAACTATATATGTACATATGTCTATACTTTTTTTTTCTACTTTTTTAAGATTAATATAATATGAATGCCATCTTAAATGAATGATATACAATATGTGGACTGTTCTTGAAGTTTAGGTTCTTCAATGCCATTTCAACCATTTCCATATTCAACATAAAATCAAATTTTATCAGATTTCTCAATGTAGAAACAAAAAAGCGTTTATTATGAAATTTTGGGATATGATAATAGATGTTTTTTTTTTAATATTTTCTTATTTACAAAATAATTTTATTTTTAACTATTTGATATTGAAACTTTTAAGATACTTTATAATTATAATTCTTTTAATGTTCGGGTCAACTCAATTTTTGTTATGATTAGTTAAAAATCAAACAAGTTGAAAAAATATATATATTTTAATAATAGAAGATTTTAGCAAACAATACATTATATCAAATATAAATTATTTAGTAACTTAATTTTTAGACTTAGTTCAATAATAAAATAGTATTGATCTATGGTTTAATAGGGACATCAACAGTGTCATAATTCATGTCTTTTTATAAAAATAATAATCAACTAAATAATTTACTCCCATAAAACAAAATGTATCATATTATAAGATTTAATGAGTTCCCTTTCCTATTTTAAATAATGAAGAAATTTTTGTTACTCACCAGAATTTTATATCCCAAAATGATTGCTGCTTTTCTAGAAGTGAAAATTTCTTATTCCAAACTGTGTCCGGGTGGGGGGAAAAGTTGTTAATTTTTATTGGGCCCAAAAACTGTTTGTTTTCTCCTTTCTCGTCCTCGTCTTCTGAATGTTGTTTTAAATTCTCAAATATACTTTTGCGTTGTGTTTTTATTTTCTTTTATTTTGTTTGTTGGTTTTTTTTTATCATAAATGTAATATATAATTTAATGTATAGCTTAAAACGTTTGCTTTTTTTTGGGGGGTTTGTTAAGTTTTTCTTTTTTGTTTTGTTTATATCTGAATGGTTTTTAATTTTTGTTGCACTACGAATAATTATTTAATTTGTTTATGTACGAAATTGTTTTTGTTTTTTGCTTTGAAAATGGTTTTTACATGATTTTTTGTTTTAATTTTTTGCCACGATATGAATATTTGCCTTTACGTAAATTTTTTAGTATTTTTTTATAGATGGTATATTTTTTGTATATACTTGTAATGATATATATATAATCGCAATGTCTGTCAAACTATCTTTGTCTCGTGCTTTCGTTAGCCAAAAAACACACACACACAAATGTAGTTGTTGTTGTTATTTTGCTCCTCTCAACTTTTCCTCACGGGAAGTTGATGGTATTTTTTTTCTGTTTTTGTTTTTCGTCCGTTTATTCGTTTTCTTCCATCTAACTTTTTTGATCGCTTAAATTGTTCACCTTTTTTGTTTTCATCAAAGTTTGAAAAATTGTTTATAGCTTTTTATAGCTTTTCAGAACATTATTCCTTTTTTAGTTTTTTGGTTTTTTTGCTTTCGACCGCTTTTCATACGAACGTAAATTTAAAGACGAAAATTGAAACCGTAACACAAAAGTTCAATTTGTTTTCAACGACAAAAATTGTATTTCCTTTTTATGTTTTGTTTTTAAATTTGTATTAGCTTTTCCGTTTTTCTCATTTTTGTATTTCGGTTTTTTCTGCTTTTTTAATTAGACACAAAAAATTTAACAAATTTTGGCTATTTCGATTTTTGCTTTTCTTGGGTTTTTACTTTTGTTTTGCTTTTGGCTTTAGAATTTGACTTTTGATTTGTTCACTTCTGTTACTGTTTCTGTTTCTGTTTTCGTTGCTATTTTCTATTTTTGTTTATTCCGTTTTGTTTTGTTGTTTATCCTGTTTCGGTTGCTGTTAGTTATCGGCTTATCGGTATATTGGTATATGGTTTTTTTTTGTTGGGTTTGTTGGGGCTTGGATTGTTGCTTCTTCTATTTCGTTTTGTGTTTTGCTTTGCTTTTGTTTTGTTTTCTGTTGTTTGTTATAAGGCTATTTCGGTTTCGTTTCGATTTGTTGCTATTTCTTTGTTGCTTTGTTTATTTTATTGTTATTGTTGTTGGATTGGTTTATTGGCTGTGTTTCGGTTTGGTTTTATTTCCTTTTTTTATTATTTTGCTTTTTTGTATTTTATTTTGTTTGTTGCGCTTTGATTTTTGTTTTTGATTTTGTTGTATTATTATTTACGTTTTGTTTACTGTTACGTTTTTAGCTTTTTCCTCTATTATGGTTACAATTTGCTTGATATTATTATGTTGTTTGCTTCTTTATTATAATTATTTGTTAGTTTTGTAGTTACTGTTGCTTTTATTGTTGCTGTTGTTGTTGTCGGTTGGTTGTTTGTTGTTGTTGTTGTTGCAGTGGTTGTAGTTGTTGTTGTTGTTGTGTAGTTGTTGTTGTTGTAGTTGTTGTTGTATTCCAAATTTTGTTGTGAATTTTGTTTGTTAAATTTTGAGAAACTAACTAAAAATCACTTTTGGTTTTCGCTTACAACTGAAAGTTAACTTTAATTTGTTGCTCTATTTCCTTTTATGGTTGCATTGTTGTTGTCGTAGAAATTTGTTGATTTTTTTTGTTTTGTTTTTTATTAAATTAGAATGTTTTGAATAAATTAAAAAAATTATTAACTGATTGCACATAAGTTGTTTATATTTATATTATATGTTTTTTATCGTTATTATTACATTTGTAATTATTATGATGATGACTTGCCGTTATTATTATTATTTTATTATTATTATAATTATTTGTATTATGTTAATTAACAAAACAATATTTTAATAAGTATCAACAACGTTTTAACGTAATCTTTAAAAATGTTCCAAACAGTCAAAAAGCACCTATAATAGAGAAGAAAACAAAAGAATTAGTAAAGAGAGAATTATAGAAAATTCCAAATTGCCGTCGGCATTTAGACGAAATCGCATTTTGCCGTCGGTAGTTAAGAACATGCTTTGATAATAATAATATCAATCATTATCACTATTTAAAAGTCACTCGCAGCAGAAATCAATGTAATCGCTTGTTATCGTTATCGATATCATGCCTAACATCAAACTTCACTTCCTGAATCCAACACATGGCTGGCACACACATACACATAGACATACACACACTATGAACTTAAACCGCAGACAATTGCCTTTCCATTGCTCTTGTTGCCCCCCTCGATACACATAAACGAAACGGACCTAACCCCAGACACGCGTGCTTGCATAGACAAAAACGCATTGTCTAAGCTCTGCGTGAGAGCACAACGCTGAAGAGAGCAATGGGGCTGAAGAGAGCGCCGGCGAGAGCGGGAGAGAGTAAAAGCGTCACGGCAGGACAACGAAACAACAAGAGCAGCAAACAACGAATATGGAAATACTACAACAGTAAACTAAACGAACAAACAAAAATTTCAAGTTCAAAGCGCCGCTGGATGCGAGTAGTTTAGTGGGTTGAAAAGGGGGATGGCAAGCAATAAGAAACAAACTGTGAAACATGTGAGGCAATCATCAGTAAAAGCAAAAGCAAAAACAACAGTAACAGAAACGTATTCAACGTAAAATGGTGATAGCATCTCTAATGCCAAAAACAAAATTAAGGCGACGCTCAAGTGCTGCTTGCGGCGACTGCAGTTGCAGCGCGTCGGCAAAATGCACGACGCTCACCTCACACACACACACAAACACAAACACTCTTATAAGCACATAATACACAGAAAGCATTTACATATGTATATATATGTACAATTTATACACATCATGAAACAACTGACGATGACAATGGAAACACAGTAAAAATCCACACACAAATGTATCAGCAAAATTGCCGAACCGCAACGATAGTCAATACTCCCTATGAATAGATACATATTCATGTACAGAGTGCGATTGTATGTAGTTTATATGGTATATAGAAGCTTCCCATTCGAGCAAAGTTGAAACTGTTTTTGCGCGTTTATTTATAGCACACTCGCAATATGTTGCAAATTCACGAGCACATTTTCTCATTACTACAGAGAGTTCATCAAATAGTTATTTTAATTAATTGCACATAAGTTTATGATTTATGATTAATCTCATTATTAACACACATACATTAAATGTCTACGCTTGAGCACCTTTGAAAAATGCTTTGAATGCTTTTCATGTGCCATTTTTTGTTCAGATCAGCATCATTTAATCAGTTGATGTAGGGATAAAGGGATGACTAAGTTGAGCACAGCAATTTGTAATAAACGCAATTTTATAATGTTTTTTTTTAGATATTATTCCAACTTTTCTATAACTTTTATTTTAAGATTTATTTGTGATTTTCACACACATTCGCATGCCATTGTTTTGTACACATCATTTATGATATTAATAATAATAATCAGAAATAATATTATTCCCTTAATCTGAATAATATTTTATACCGATTATTATTTGAAATACGGATTTTAATGACCAGCAATTTATTTGCACCAAATCTTTTTTTATAAATATTTTGTTGATATTTTTATAAGTATATTTCTTAAACAGATTTCATAGATTTTACTTTATTATCAGAGTTTCAGTTATCTGTAGTTTTTGGAACTTTTATATTTTCATTAAACGATATTCTCAGATATTTGTTAAATACACTTTATAGACTTTTTTGATTTTCAGAGCTTTAGTTGTCTCTACTCTTTTTAACAAAGATATTTTCATTATACGAGTTCATTTTACGAGTTTAATTGTCTTTCTATGATATCGTTTCAACCAATTTTAATACATTTTATTTAATTTTCATTTATCGAACCATGTTTTTCATAGTTTCAGTTATCACAGTTCTTCGTTTGGAGCTTTTTTGCCACAATAACAGATGTGGAACTGTTCCACACTTTTGTTTACTGTGTTGAATAGCATCCAAGAGGCGAAATTCACAAGGCCGCCAGAGACGCAAAAATTCGCAATTTTTCGTCTCTTCTTTTTGGGCACCTTTTATCATAAGATGCCGCGAAAAAACACACACATACAAGAGGTCTTAAAACTGGGGGGGAAACGAAACGAAACACACACTAAATAATAATACACGACGCAAAATGTAGGAAGTGTTTGCGTTGATATATGTGTGTATGAGAGAGTGTATATGTGTAAGTATCCCAAGTGAAGCTGAGATGTATCGGCATCTAAGACGAGTAAAAAAGCTAAGGGCAAAGAAACACACACACACACCCACACACAGCACAGAGAGAACAACACACAAAGAATCTGAACACAGTAGAAGCACTATATTATGGTAAAGTGGAGAATACAAAGATTTCTTTTAGCGCGAAAAACTTGTAGGTGAAAATATATTTGCGCGACGCGCGCTCGACGAAACGCACCGAAAACGGCCAAAAAGATGAATATGTGCAAAAATCTTTTGCATACGCTCAAGAACCCCATGAAACGAGCCAAGCAGCGACGCAAACGCTGACGACGGCAGCGACAGCGACGTCAGCAACACAACCGCGAGAGCAAAAGAAATTTGTGTGAGCAAGGCTGGTGGCGGGGGTGTGTGTTGGGGGCGGCGCAACAACGTTAACGACATCGCAAAAGAGCTTTTCACAGACGCGCGCGTTCTCTCTCGAAGCGAACATAAAAAGACGACGATGACGACGTCGCAGCGGCCCCCCTTTATACACATACACAAATACTCAGCGCAGAGAGAGCGAGAGCGCCAAGACTTACTGCATGTATGTGTCTGTGTGAGAGAGCACAGACGAAGGCAAACAAAGCAAATAAAAAGCGTTGATGGGCAAAAAAAAGTTTGCAAAAAGGCAGACTTGGAGGTGTGTGTGTGATATGGTAGTGTATGTGTGCATTGTGTGGCGTGGCAGTCGCATGAATTTTGCTCTGTAGCAGTTTTGCTAGTATGAGTATTATTGGGAGCTCTCTCTGTGCGTGCTTGTCGCGCGACTCCCTCTGCTGGCGTCGCTGTTGCTGGCGACGTCGCGTGCCTTTGCTTATTGGAGTTGAAGTTGTTGTTGCGTAGCTTGGGTGACTGCGACGGCCAGTAGCAGTGAAGGGTTAACATTAACAGACTGCCACTGCACACTGCACAGCTCTCAGCTCACGTCGCTGCATACATACAAAATGTGCATTTCGCCGTCTATATGTGCCTCTGTGTGTGTGTGTGTGTGTATGTTTGCAGTTGCGACAGGTCTGACGTCTGAGCAGCGTCATAGCGACAGAGACGGAGACAGAGACTGAGGCAGAGGCTGCGACTCGCGTTGTTTCTTTTGGTGCAGAGCGCGTGAAAGTGTTACGATTTGAAAATTGCCCAGCTTAGAACTGGGTAAATCAAGTGGGTGGTGGGAGGTGCGAGGAGGAGGTCTTTTTAAATTTTTGACACACCACGTGCTCAAACGTGTAGCATAGAAATTATACAAAGATACGACTAAAGAGAAGAGAATCGGAATATAAAATGTTGCGAAAATATCTTAAACATGATTTTTGCTATCTGAAGAAGAATATTCCACCTTGTAAATTTAGTGGATAAAAATACATGATTGCATATTAAAAAGAGCTCTATTCCTTTTTTTATCAAAGTATTAAAAATAAATATTAATCTTACAATAGTACATATACTTTTGTGGAATAGCCTTTACTTTTGTGGAATAGCCGCTTAGTATTGTTTATTTTTACAATGTAGCACTTTTTGAATCTTAAATTTAAACTTTATCAAAGGTGGCTTTTCAATTTCATTTGTTCAGCACAATCTAGTTTTATACAGTCAAATCAAAAATATATATCTAGGCAGTTGTTGCACATTTGAAGAACTCTAAAATATTCTCTAGAAGTTTTAGAACCATTGCTGAAATTTTAGTGAATAAACGAACTTACGATAATTTACACAAAATAAGAAAAACACGCAAATGGAGAACGAGCCGATGACTGAGTTGTCCAAGACTATTGTTCAGGAGGCTGTAGATCAATGCGATGAGATTGAGAATTCCCTTGAAGGATGTGTGGAGGTGCTGCAAAATATTCGTATGCCGAATTCAAAAGACGATGACATAGAAGAACAAGAAGAAGATGAAGCTGAAGATAAAGAAATGCAAGAAGAAACCGAAGACGAATCTGAAGAAGAGCCGCAAGTGGAACTGTGGAAAAAACCAAGTTACACTGTCTGCATAGGCAAAAAATATCCCGAATTAATCGAGATTGATGGCATCGATGAAATCAAGCCTACCTCGAATTCCTATATGAAAACTATGATCAATTTTGCAAAGAGTAAACTTCAAAAAATTCTGGGCACTCAACAAAACATCGTGCGTCGCTTGGAGAATGTGAATGATAATCTTTCCTAAGCAGATCGAAACAGATTTTGCAATTACATTTAAATATATAATATATAATGAATATACATTTACAAATGTATGCGAATGTGTTTGGCTTACAGTTAAATCCTTAATCAGTAAGTTATTTCTGACGGCGCTTATTATGCACTGATAATCGCACCCGATGTTTTTGCTGTACTTATCGAGACCCCATATGATGCCCCGATGTGCAACAATCAGAGGGTCCAAGTTCCCAGCCCACAGTAAAGCCCAGTGTTGATAAGTAAGGGAATATTTACAAAGCTAAAGATCTTTTTTGGGTATTGCCGATATCTATTTATATTGAATGCCCGAGAGTAATATTAAAAATAGATATTACAATATATACATATTTTTTTTTCATAATATATCTGTTTAAAAAATTTCAGATAAATATATTACTTTTAAAATAAACAAAAGTATTTCTATAATATAAAAATTTTTTTTTTTTTAATTGAAAAAACCACATATGGTGTTAAAAATTTTACTTCATAGTATAAAAATAAAATAAAGGAAAAATGGTTGTTTATTTGAGTTAAACCTAATTATGACAATTTATTGGCAGTAGCCTTTGCAAATAACGACAGTTTACCGGTTGGAAAAACTTGATTCGGAACGAAATTTCATTAGTAGACTTTTTTGTAGTACTCACATCTTTTGGGTAACACTAAGTCAACGGGGTAGGGTCACGTAAAAACATGATGGACGAATGTGAGGCAACTCTGAATAATTTCGACAGCACTCGTCTCAAGTTGAAGCAGATTTTAAGGCGCCACGAGAAGATCGACGCCATGCTACAAGATGTTCAGCAACGTTTGAGTCCCATACATTTCCTTTTATCAATTAGCGATCAACAGAATACGCTAGACATTAACCAGGGTGTGAAAACTGACAACGCCGCTTCATCGAATTTTACTGAGCAAAAAGGTCTCAATTCACCATATACAGAATTGAAGACACTGCGACACAGTATGAATGAGTTGAATAAGGAAGAGTTGCTGGAGAATATGTCTAGCGGCGATTGGAAGAAAATCCTAAGGGACTTAGATGCTTGGTATTTACGAATGGAACCCACAGAGTCTGTCGAGTCGATCAGATCAGATGTTTTAGATACAAACTAAATGAGCTTGAATTCGCAATAAATATCATATGTAGTTCAAAATTCTAAGCAGTGTGAAATGTGGCAACAACGCCTAACATTTGGCGCCAACAAACGTTAAAGCACAAAATAGTAACATGTACACACACACTCTATATTTGTTAGTATTAAGGGAGAGCGAACGCGAAGAGCGAGAAAACATTTGCCGGCTGTGTTTAGTTTTTATGTGTTGCCGGCACAAAAAAAACTCAACGAAAACTGGCAACAAAGCGCCAATATCAAAGCTTCTCCACCTCGCCCACTCTCCTTACTCATGCTCTCACTCATACTCACGCTCTCAGCTGCTCAGAGAAATTTTGCACAAATAGACGACACCAGAAATAGAAGCAGGCAAAAACACTTCACCCACACATACACACATTTACTCAGGCAGACAATGCGCAGTGAAGAGTAATGCAAATAAAAAGACAACTTCAAATAGTTATGGACACACACACACACACACAAAAGTACTGTAGTGAAACTTTTGTTGTTAGCTTTTTGCGTGCATTGGCATTTGTGTGTAGCATGTTTGTTTTTGTTATTGTGCTTGGTGCTTTGCGCTTTGTGCTCTTCTCGTGCGATTACCTCTTGGCCTCGGCATTCAAAAAAAAGCCACAGAGAGAGAGAGAGCGATAGAGAGAGAGCGCGCTTTTAATTGTGTTTTTGTTATCGCAATTGTTTTGCGTGGTATAGGTTAAGAACAAGCTTTTATTATGCATTTATTACACACAAACACATACTATATGTGGAATTGTTAATAAACTTCATATTATATACACCATATTTATTTACAGCTGCGATAAGGCGCCCTTTTGTCTTATCTCAGTTCGCAATTGTTGCTGTTGCTTTTTTTTTGCAAAATTAGTTAAAACAAAAATGTATTAGGTCGCTTTGAGCGCTCGCCAAAAAAATAGCATAAAAAGCCGGTTTTTGTTTTGTTATCTTTGCAAATAAGCTTGTATATGTGGGTGAGCTTTACACACACATATTTGTTCACATATCAAAGTGTATGTGTGTGCCGGTTAGGGAGCTTTGTGTTGTGTTTGTGTAGCTTCGATCCGGTTTGGATTTTTGTTTTTGCGCTGCTGACTTTGCCTATGTAAATTTGCGAGCCCAGACAACAACAACAACAACAACAGCGGGCCAGAAGCCTGCTTGTAAAGCGTGGGAGGAGGGTCGTGGAAGGAGAAGGGGGAGGGGAACACAACCAGCATATGCTCGCAATGTGAGAGGCTGTTTTATAAACCGGGTGCGCAGACAGACAAACAGACAAAGCCAAAGCCCAAAGAACAACACGAGAGAAATGGAACAGCAATAAATATGAATTAGCCGAAAAGGTTTTATATGAAGCCAAAAGCTAGACATTGGGGATTCCCTAATGGTCTTCTCTATATATGCGCATTACAAATTCAACTACTACATAAATAAATATTTATTTAATATTAATTGATTCTGTTAAGCAACAACGCAGTTTGCACTCTACAGTTATCTCAGCTTCCACATAAAACCAAGGGGAATACTTCCTAATTATTTGGGGAATTTACATATGGGAAGCACTGCAAGCTAAATAACTTTTATTTATATTTAATATTAATATGTACATTTTTAAGTAAGAAAAAAGTTGGATTTTTTTTAAAGATTTACATCTGATTATAAAAAGTTTAAAATAAAAAAAATTATAAGTTCTGCTACTGTAAAAAAAGAAATAGCATTTTCAAAACACTATAAAAAGAGATAAAACAAAAAAAAATATGATTATAGTTTGAATTTTGCAATTGTATTTAATTAATTTTAAAAAAATATATATGAATATATATATGAAACACGAAAATGTTTTCGTATTAGTTCAGATTTTTTGTATTCAAAAATAAACCTCCTTTCAAATATTTTTAATATGAATTTTTCATTCAAAATGCAAAACTGCTAAATGAGATATTCTCAAAAGAAATCGAATTTTCGTGACCAGCCTTGAAATATGGTTAAACTTATTATTTTTGTCATATTCTAAAGTCAATTTATTGTTGTATCGAAATTTCGAATTTTTATGCAAATTTTGTAATTTCATGTAGAATTTTCTGGGGCCCATCAAAGTGACGAGCATCAAATGGGCCAGCGGCAAAATTGAGTCAAACAAAAGGCTATTAACAGCAGTATATACTATTCGGTATATACTAGAACATACACACACAAACGTGTGTATGTATAGTATGTGAGATACGTTTAGCATAATTGTAATTTGGTATGAAAGGGCTTTTAATTTAATGTTACACACACACGTGAACACGTGAATTGCATAAAGCTGGCGCAGCTTCAGGCATTTAGCTTGGACCACACAATCCCTGTCCGTCACCCCCTCTTCCATACACCCAACTCTCCAACTGTCGCTCTCTCCCGCTTCCACTCATAGACAGCGACATCTTATTTCTCCTACTGCTCGCAGCTGTGCAGCATATGCAGATAAAGGTAAATAACTCTACTATATGCCTGCGCATACATACATATGTACATGCATACATGCATATGCATGTATGTGTGTGTCGAAAGTTTACATGACTCGTGTCGTTGTTGTTTTTGTTGCTTAATTTACAGCCTTATGTCACTTTGGTGCATTATACTTTTTCATTATCGCGCAGCAGCACCCAAAAAAGAGAGTGTGCAAGCGAGAGAGCGAGTGCGCGCACTGGCTCTCTTTGTCTGGCCAGCGCGCTACACATGTGGCTATCTCTCTTGCTTTTGTTAATGTCCGAACAGCCAAAAAAAAAACAACAACAGCAACGACAAACATCAAAGGGAAATGAGTTTTCATTTAACGCACACAAAAGCGGAAATGAATCGAAATAAATAAATAAATGCACCTGTGTCCCCCCTCCACCCACACAAAACCTCACACACACCCACCCCACTTGGCTGCCCACACAACTGCAGCAGCATCCGTGCGTGTAGTGCAAAGAGAGCTACAAAGAGCTCATGCGCAGTGCAGCGAGAGAGAGATTGAGTGAGTGGAAGCGAGAGGCAGCGAGCGTAGATAAGCAACTAGACAGCTAGCTAGCTCGCTTGCACACGGCGTGCATTCAACCCGGCAGAACAGTAGCAGCAGAAACAGCAGCAACGACAGCAGCCAAGCACCTGACTCACGCCCCCTCGCTGTCCAGCAACACTCTGCTCCCCCCAACCCCCGCCAACATATGACGCCCTTTCATCGTCTCGCGGCGTTTTCATTTTCGCGCTGCATTTCGCCGTCGCCGTCGTCGTCGTCGTCGTCATCGTCTTCTTTTCTTTTCGTCGTTTTCTACCGGCAGCAAAAGCAAAACTCGCATGTTGTTTGTTGTTTACCGTTGTTGTATGTATCTAGAAAAATACCCCCTCCACCACTCTCTTTCCCCACGATATACAGACGGTCCTGCTTGCTGACTTTAGGTCTGTGTGTATGTGTGCGTGTTTTGCTTTGGCCTTATCAAAAGTTTTTGGCGCTCTCTGTTTTCTAGTTGCCGCCTCGCCTGTTTCGCGTGGCGTTTTATGTTTTGTTTAGGTTTTTTGTGTGTTGCCGTTTTTACTTTGACTTTCATTCAAGACGAGTCTTTGGCGTCGGTGCCCATTACCCGGCAACCTTCCTCCCCTTTGCTCTCCACGTTTACTACCCCAGGCACGACACACAAACGCCAGAATCGAGCGCCAAAAACTCTCGTTGCGAGTAAAATAGATCACAAAATGGTTAACAAAACCGCCGTCGGGTTCGTTTAGAATACTAACAGATGCACTCACACATACACACGCACATGCATACGGTATATTTTCTAATGAAAATTAAAGCATGAATGGAATGCTTCAAAAGATGTTGCATATTTTTGTGGGATAACAAACAAATTTGAATACCAAAAAATTTAAATACTATGTATGCAGGATATTAAACAACATTACAATTAAATAATACAAAAATATATTCGGAAAAAAATATTTCAATCAGAAAAAAATGATAAGAAATATATTCTGTGTAAAAAAAAATGAATTTCCAAATAAAAATAATAAAAAAGATGAAAGATAAGTTTTAATTTTATAGTAAAGAATTATTTAATAAAAAACATGTATATAATATATATAAAATAAATTATATAATATTAATAAGGAGTAAGAATCCAAGTGAAAAGCTTAAAAAAAAATTGTAATTCAAATACAATTTTTATATATTAAAAAATATAAATTATAGAAATAATAAATTTTAAAGCAAAATACAGTATTAAAAATTAGTTTAATGGAGAACTGGAAATTGTGTCGGAATCATGTATTATAATACAAAAAAATTGTCTGTACTTATATGAAATTAAAAAATATATAATTTATATATATATATATATACATTTATGTATATAACAATTGAATTACTCTTTGAAGTTAAGAGAAAAGATTTTGAAACAACTGTATACAATTCAATAATGGCAACATATAATAAACTTAAACTCTTTGAAGTAATTTTAGGAATTAAGATTGCTTGAGTTAAAAATAATCGATGTATATCTGCATTATTGAAAAAAACATACATAATAATACTTTAATTCTTTTTTACTTTTGTTGCCGTTGCACAACATGATGTAGATTTCAAATATCATACATTTTGTATTTTATTTTGTTTAATTATTATAAAATTAAACAATTTTAAGCTCTATAAGCTATAGTTAAATTGAAATATCTCCGGCACTTAAAAATTTGTAGTTTCATTACTAAAATGCCATTTAAATTAACAGCATTTTTTTTATTTAAATATTAGAAATAATTATTTATATTCAATAAAAAGTAAAACTAAATTTCGACACATTAGTTTGATATAGAAATATAGTTAGTTGAACTACGCTTAAGCACGACTCTAATGAAATTCTCAACGGTGATTTTATTTGATTTATTTTTTTTGGTGTTAGATTTGATGCGAAAAGAACCGAACAAATTTTTGTTTGTTTCGTACGCGAGTGCGGAGTTTTCTAAACTAATTTTGTTAATCAGTTGGCGCGTAGTTAAAGCCAACAAAAAAAGGGCTAAAAGCGCAAAAAAGCCAAACAAGCAAACCAAACCAAACCAAACCACAAAATAGCTGGCAACAGCGACGACGTCGACGTCAGCGTAATAGAGAAATAGAGTGAGAATTCAATAGAGAGTTCGGCTTCGGCTTTATATTTTTGTTTTTTTTTGGGGTAGGCTGGGAGCTATGCGCGATGGGTTTAGCTACAGTAATTAGGGGTGGCACACACACACACATACACACACTCACACACACACATACATATACTAACGCGAGTTAGGAGAACTGATAATGTATTAGATTGCGCATACGACGCGTATACGTAATTTTGTTTTCCTCTTTTATTCACCACTCACTTTATTTGCACATGGATGTTGTTCGTTTTAGTTGCTTTCGATTTGGAATTTATTTTTTTGGAGGGGTTTTGTCCGAAAAAACGTTGCCGTGTGTTTTGGGCCAAAGTTGCAATGCGATACTAAATTAGGTGAAAATAAAACTTATGCGACTAAACCGAAAATTTTGAATGTGTGTTGCTGTTGACAAAGCATTTTCGAAACTGATTTTTGCATAACGCGTCGCTGCAACAAATGCAAAAACGCCAAACAGCAGCAACAACAACAACAACACGCAATATATCCGGGTGAAAAAAACTCATTATGAATTGCGTTTGGTTGGACGTCGACGCTGCGGCAGCAAAAAACCGCACAAGTGGGTGGACAGCAGCCAAACATCCAGAAGGGTTGTCAAGAGGGGGCGGGAGGAGGACGACATCGGCTGTCAATAATTAGCAGCCCTATTAATGCAGCGCACCCAAAACAGCAAAAAAAAATGGAAAAATTGTATTCTCATTGCTGTAATTTTCACGCACACGCAGCGCGTGTCGATTGAAAATTCATTTCGTTTTTTTTTTATTTGTATTTTTTACTGCTGCTGTCGCTGTTCTTGTTGTTGTTGCATGTTAATTTATTCGATTATTTTGTTGTTGCAGCAGCATCATCAACATAATCAGTAGACGTCGCAGCAGCGTTTGGCGACTGCAACTGCAACTGCATCAGCGCATTAATGCTCCACTTGCCACTTGCCACTTGCCACCTTTCGGCCATGCTGCGCGCATGCCTCCCATGCGTTGCAACAACACGGCAACGGCAACGGCAACAACTCTTTTTTAAATTCTTTTTTAGATGCGTTTCCACAGCAAATAACAACAAAAAATTGCATTCATTTTGTGTAGCATTTTTTTGTGTGCTCGCATTTCATTCACACTCGAGACGAGATGCTTGATGACGTTTTAAAATGATTCTAGAATATTTAACCGCATTTAAAATGGGACCTGAAACGTTATCATTTATTTAATCACACAAAAAAAAAAATGGATTTTTAAAAAACTGTTGTCAATACAGAGAAATAAATATGAGAGGAGCAGTAAAATTAATTGAAAATCAAAGTTATTGTCAATATTATAAATGTATTTATAAGATTATTTAATAATTAATTGTTTCAGCATTTTTAAAAATAAATAAAATACAACAATTATTTCTAATAATATCATTATTTTATATTTATATCATTGAATAATTAATTGATTCTTATTTTTATTGTCAGTATTTAATTGTATTTAGAAGATTATTTAGCAATAAATTGTATCAGTATTTTCTAATCACACACATCTAATCACGCACATCTAAAAAAATATATTTTTATTAGCATATCTAGCGATTTTCATTATAATAAAATCTCAAAGATTATTAATAATTTTCAAAAACAATAACACAAACTATTTCGGTTTTCTTAATTGGTTTAATATTGTAGGGACTTTATAAAGAAACTTTTATAGAAAGATATACTAAATTCTTAATAAATACCAACTCAATATGGAATCTGTTATAGATATATAAAACTATCGTCAAAATACATTAAATTCTTAACAAATACTAAACTCAATATAGAATATGTTATAAGTAAATAAAACTTAAAGTCGAATACTACAACAATGCTGTTTATACTATAATAAATAAGTTTAGTATTAGTATTTAGTATTTAATACTAGATTAAATATTATACTACAATAATGCTCTCCTTGCTATAACAAAGTGTAGTATTTAAAACAGGATTTAATATGATACTACAACAATACTCTTTATACCATAAATAGGTTTAGTATTTAATGTAGGATTAAATATGATCAAATCGAAAAAAATGTATTATGAATAAATTGAAATCTATAAACTTCCTTCAACTTATCTTTTATCAAATATTAATATTCTTAGTATTCCGATTCATTTTATTATTAAACAGAGCTCGTTGTATTGTAAATGATTTGAAAACATAGTTCGCCCAACTTCGCATATTTCATCCGAGCCTTGCGTAAAAAAAGAAATTATAATACAATTTATTATTATATTTTTTTCGCCTTTGCTACTGTTTGTTGTTGTTGTTGCATGCCCCAAACGCCGTGGCAACCAACCAAATTGCAACCCACACTGAGCTGCCACCCCAACGTGCAACACACAGCAATACAGCATCAGAACGCCTTTTTGTGGGCGGGCCAACCGCACGCACGCAATGACATTTTTTTTGTTATTGTGCTTTTATTGTAAATTATTTATTTATTTATTTTTTGTGTATCCTCCGTCATCATCATCGCCGTCCTCGTCCTCATCCTTCGGCTCCTCTTTCACTTTGTGGCTGCGTTTTTTATTCGATTTTATTGTCATTTTGCGTATGCCATTCCACTGAATTTCCATATAAAGTAGTATATACAGTATACTAAATATACAGCATTTTTGAATGCCATTGCATTGGGCGTATTATTATGCAAAGTGCATTTTTTTCGCGATACGTACTTCAAAAATACCATGCATAAACAGGATCAAGTATTTTTTTTCGTTTAAATCTCGAATTAAGAATAAATTATACAATTTAGAGCGGAAGATTTTTGAAGTGTGGATTTTCGAATTGTGGTTTTTTCATTTCAAAAATTCTTTAGAGAATCGTATTATATAGTTTTAGAATTTAATTTTGTTCCAGAAATATTCTAAAATGTAATAAAATGTTACTCTTTAGTAATATTTATTGAATTTAATACCACACTTAGGTTTTTGGTATAAAGTAAATACTGAATTTTAGTATAATTTCAGAATCTTATTTTTTTTACTTTTTTTTTGTTTAAGAAATATTCTAAAATTTAATAAAATGTTACATTTTAGAAATATTCATCGAATTTAATATCCAAACTTAGGTTTTTGGTATAAAGTAAATACTGAATTTTAGTATAATTTTAGAATTTTTTTTACTTTTTTTTGTTCAAGAAATATTTTAAGATTTATTTAAGTGGTTCTTTTTAGAAATATTCATCGAATTTAATATCCATACTTAGGTTTTTGGTATAAAATATATACTGAAAATGAGTAATTATTAATTTAAGAGTTTCAGAATTTTATTATTTACTTATTTTAGTTTTAGAAATATTCTAAAATTTAATAAAATGTGTCTTTTTAGAACTATTCTGTGGCTTTTAAATACAGACTTGGGTTTTTGGTATAAAGTATATACTAAATATTTGAAATATAGTTCTATTGTATTTCTCAATTTTGAAATTATTATAAAAAGTCCTACAATTTTAACTTCTAAAGGATGTTAATATTGAAAAGCGGATTAATAAAATTTTGTTTAATAGTGAATTTTACAACTTATATAATTGCCTAGTTTTTCATCGTATTTTAAAGGGTATAAACTTTCGTATTAATAGCAATATGTCATGGATAGTTATAAAGCTCCCTTCCTCGCGCATAATTGATAACTAAAAGGACTCTATATAATTTATATAAATTGCCTTCAATAGCAACAACATAAATTTGCACATACGTGTCTGAGTTTTAATTGCATAATGTATAATTAAATAGCCATGGAGACTGAGAGCAAAGTGTGAGTAATGCGCATAAAATAATGTAAATTATTGTCAATTGTATTAAACCAAAAAACAAACGATATAAAAAACGTATCACATGTATATAATTCATTGTTTTTATCCAATCATTGTAAAAATTGTAATTATTTTTAATTAACGATGCATGGACGACAAACATGGCGACATTACATGAATCGTGAATACTAATATAATATTATCGTATTATAAAAGACGACTTTCATTGGCTAATTGCACATTGGAAAAATTGGAAAATGTCAAACGATTGGCTACCAACATTTGCCATTGTTTACAATCTCTAATATATACATAGTTGTAGCCTGATCACGATAATTCTATGCAATTATTTATGTGTTTCATTACAACGTGGGTTCAATTGTTAATCCCCAATGCTCCCAACACGTTTAAAGCCAAATTAACCCCTAATAAGTACAGTTTTTGCAGTCTACGCTTAACTCTTCGTTGGTTTGGGATACGCACAAATTTTCAACTCCCAAAAATACCCAAAAAAAAAAACAAAACTGAAAGCCCAAAAGACAATATATTGACGTAACATCAGCTGCAATTATACATGGTATATAAGACCCAGCATATAAGTCCTACATGAATATATATGTATGTATATGGGTTGACATTAAAATACATTTTTGGTCATCGTTTTTATTTTGCCATTTTTCGCATTTTTGCTTAATTTTTAGCAAGCGCTGTTGCTCTACAAATTGAGGCGTATTAATAGCGATAGAGATTTGGGCTTTTAGTATTATTTATTTGTTGTAGTATTTTGTATGGTATAAACACAGCAAAATATCTGTACTATTATCTCATTTTGATCTATAATTATTTTACAATTAATATAATTACATTTAATTTTACAAATATTCCTTCTTTATTCAATCTATGATTAGCTTAAGTCGAACGATATCTAACGATATTTCTTGAAAGTATAAATTGTTTAGTATTTTTATATTTTATTTGTTAATACTATAAATTATAAAGACTACTACGTCTTTTAGTATTTTGTACTTTAAACATTACTATGCTTAAAAATAAGCTAATATCAACCATTCTTTCTCTGATTAATTTTAATCTGAAACTTTTGATTATTTCTTACTTTCAAATATTTTTTATCTTCGTAGCTCATTCAAAATTCGTTGCTACTCTCATTCTTTACATATTTGACGACCCCGTCGCTTCTCTGAACTCAAAGCCGCTGCTGATTAACCATGCCCCCGATTGTTGCCACCGTTGCTGCAGCAAGCTACTGCTGCAACATGCAGCCACCCAACAAATTTGCGCATGTGAAACAATTTTTTTTTTTTACACTTTTGTGCATGTCGCATATGCTGGACTGCTGTTAAACAAGCACTGCATGTGCATACAGACACATGCAACATGCAACATGCATATACATATGTAAATATCGCTGGCAAAGGGTGTAGCATAAATTGCCTATCATGGGGATTCATGGCTGAGAAATGCGCGCAGAGTATAATAGAAAATTATTGTAAGAGTGTAAAGTAATTCAATGTAAATTAAACTGATCCTCAATTAGCATACGATCGACAATATGTAATTTAATTCAATTAATTTTGTTCTACCTAATCATTATATTTTTTACTTTTCTATATTTTCTTGTATCTTTTTTCTTTGTACAGTCTTTATCTAATATACGGTAAGATGTCAGGATGGCCGAGTGGTCTAAGGCGCTGCGTTCAGGTCGCAGTCTACTCTGTAGGCGTGGGTTCGAATCCCACTTCTGACAAGAATTTTTTTTCAGTTTTTTTTAAATTTTTCTGATGATACAAATTTTAAAATAGCATATTTATAAAGAAATTTTATATAGAAAACAAATTATATAATATTTTTAATATATACATATACTTATAATTACTTTTCTACATTCCTCAAAAATTGTTTCCAATGGAAAACTACCAAAAAAGAAATGGAACTTATTCAACCTATATTTATAAATTTATGATTTTTCTATTTTAAGTAAATGTAGATCTATTTTATAATTCTTCTTTTTTTGATTGGTCTTAGAGTTTATAACAGAACTATATATAAATATCATTTGCATGCAACATGTTTAAAATTATTGCCTTTAAACATAAACAGAATAGGTTTTAAAAAATACTATATTTCATCCAGAATTTATAAGCCTATGCTATTAAATACCAATTATGAAATTACTATATTAACTCTACTTATAGATATTGTACATCTATAATATCCCTCTACAGCGCTTAACGCCTATCTTTTTTTTGGGGAATGTTAATAAATGCAACAACACCGCACACAGCAACAGCACCATACAATCTCTTATATACCTGCATATGTATTTGCATTGTTGCCATTTACACAGAGAAAAAATCATCAGTAAAATAAAGGCAAATAAAACCCAATTGATTTTCATACAAAAAGAATTTTGGAATGTTTTTATTTGGAGGTAAAAAATTGCAACCCTTAAAAACTTTTCGCGACTCGCGTTCACATATGCGAATTTTTGTTGTCGGGCTTTTGCAATCTATTTTTTGGTTTTTGGTTCTTTGTTTTTTTTTTTTGTTTTCCATTTGGCTGTCGAATGGGGTTTATTTTTAATGATGCGAATTCGATGTACGAAATTTTTCATTAATACAAGCCTAGGTTTATTTATTTATTCTATTTGTATTTTTTGCTGCGATGCTGCGTTGCTGCGGGGGTGTTTGACAGAGATGGAATACACAGATAGAGCGGGACAGACAAAGCAAGAGAGAGAGAGAGAGAGATTGTCGTCCAGTGCAATAAAACGCATCAAACGGGGAGGCAGGGAACAGAGGCAGACTCACATGGTTGGAGTGCGGTGTTCAATGGACATGAACATGGACATGGACCATGGGCTTTAAGTGCGTTATATACAGCATGCAAGTAAATGAATGATGATGGAGAATCCCTCGGTCAGTTCAGAATATACATACATATATATCTGCTATAAATGTATATACAAGGAGGAACTCTCTGATGGGGCGGCTGTTTATGCAATGCGGTTTATTTTCCCAACCCAAAACCTGAACAAATACACCGAAAAGGAGAAAGAGAAGAGGAAAAGTTATTTTTGCATTGCTTTCATTTAATTTGCCCAACGCTCGACAATTTTTGTGCGTGTTGTTTGCATTTCTTGTGCTCCTTTCAGCTATAATTGAATATTATATTCAATTATAGGTTCGTTAGGAACTGGCCACCAGTGCCTACCTAGAGAATGCAGCTACCTTCCTCTGTAGCTGACCTCCCGCTCTCCTTTCTCTTGAACTCAATCAGACTGTAGCAAAAACTGAAGCCAATCGAATTTACGACTACTTGCACATGGTGCATTCAATTCGGCTGCAGCTAGAGCTAATGGATAATATGAGGTCCCAGTAATTGGATTATTGGCAACTGAATAGCTCACAGATGCCACTGACAGGTTTCAATGGGTCTGCATTACAGTTAAATCAATTACTCAGCTAATTGACTACCTGCTGACTGAAGTTTAACTCAGAAATTGGCCATTGCCTCTCATTTAACTCGAACATAATGAACAGAAATAGTCAAAATTATGTTGTCTAATGTCCATAGTATTTTAAAATGTTAGTTAGTAAAAAGAAAAACAAATTCACTTAATGTTCCCATACCGGGAATTGAACCCGGGCCTCCCGGGTGAGAGCCGGGTATCCTAACCACTAGACAATATGGGAGATGAAATATCTGAAGAAATTGATAAAAAAAAAAAATTTGGAAAAATAATAGTATCTATAAATATAATTTAAAATATTTTTAAAAAATCAGAAAATATTGAAAAAAAATGTAAATTGTATCGAAAGATCTCTTACAAATTGTAGAATCCTGAACAAATCATTTAAAAAGTCTTTAAGCACTAGACAACATGGTCGATTGAATGCCAAAAAGGAATGGATTAAAAAATCTAAAAAATAAAACTGATAAAAATTAATATAATTGTATCTTTAATTATAATGAAACAACAATAATTGATAAAAGATCGAAAGCTATCTAAAAACAACTTATTACAAAACAGTTTGGGGTTAGGAAAAAATAAACCTAGAAAAGGATTTTCCAAAAAAAATTTGAAAATCTTAAGAATAACTTATAATGTAACAGTGCGAGAAATACAATAGGAAAAAAATAAACTTAGTAACGGTTTCCCATACCGGGAATTGAACCCGGGCCTCCCGGGTGAGAGCCGGGTATCCTAACCACTAGACAATATGGGAGATGAAAGATCGGAAGAATTTGATAAAAAAAATTAGGAAAAGTAATGGTATCTATAAATATAATGTAAAAATATTTAAAAATCTGAAAATATTGAAAAACAAATTGTAAATTTTATCAAAAGATCTCTTACAAATTTTAGAATCCTGAACAAAACATTTAAAAAGTTTTTAACCACTAGATGGGAGATTGAATGCCAAAAAGGAATGGATTACAAAATCCAAATACAAAAAAAACCGATACAAATTAATCTAATTGTATCTTTAAATATAATGAAACATCACTAATTGATAAAAGATAGAAAATTTCTGCAAAAAAAAGCGGAGAATACTAAAAGTGATTTTTTATGAAAAGTGCGAAAAATAGGAAAAAATAAACCTAGAAACGGTTTTCCCATACCGGGAATTGAACCCGGGCCTCCCGGGTGAGAGCCGGGTATCCTAACCACTAGACAATATGGGATAGATGTTGCCACGTTGTCATTCTACAGTCCATAACCCAAACCCAAGATCCGTTAACACTTATCTATCGTCAAAAATATATATGAACATGGCCGTAAATTGTTTGTGTGGATGGATGCGAGCAAGGTCTGATTGAATTAAATCACTTAAAATGCAAGTGCATTCTCTTTCAATATTGTGAGCTAAGCCTGATGAGAGCGGAGGATGAAGGTGGATGCTACTGGGCCTGCACGATATACGATAAGGTCTGCGCCTTATATACACATGCGTAAACAGGATATATACACACACACACACATACACAAGGAATCACTCAACTATGTGTATGTATAGTATGTTATATAGTAATATATGTAGCATTATACAAGCTGAAAAAACACGCATCAACAATGGCAACATGAAGTGCATTTCAAATTTGTTGTTGTTATCGATTTTTATGTTGCCAAACAGAGATGACAATAGCCAGCACATGCTGCACTCAGGTGGCTGGCAAGTGCGACAGAGAGAGGCACAACACATGCTTTACTATATATAAACTGTAAATATTAAAAAATGCAAATGCGCCCGAGCCGAGTCGCAAGGGGACAATCAGGCGGTAAAGAACAGCGGGCAGAGGAAGACTGGAAGGCGGCAGCAGAATGCAAGGATGCAGCCACAGCAGCACCAACAGCATCCACAGCTGCCCCCCTCCCCTTCCACGCCCACATACGGCCACAATGCCCGAAAAATGCAACAGACTGAAGGCGCAGCCGAAAAACCCGAATGCAGCCCAAAAAAGGGTTGGACTACACTGAGAGAAATCTGTTGATAATAAAGCTGCTTTCGAGTAAGTATTTACATTCATTGAAAATGAGAATATGAAATTTGTAAATAATATTCAAAATTATAAACTATTAATAAACCATTATCCATATCGCTTAACGCTGAAAATCTTAGTAAAAAGAGATATTCTCAAAATTATTTGTTATTATATTTTCTTCAAGAAAAATAAAGAAATATAAATATTTTTATTATATTATTCTTCATTGGAGAAACTCTGCATATGTATAATGTAGTATTAGACCTATTATTATAAGGACAAATGAAACAAACGTATAATAGTTATTTGTTAAAATTCATTTTTGTCCATTTTTTAAATATTGCAGAATAATGAATCATTTTTCAAATTTATTTTTTTGTACATAGTTAGTTGATTTGTATACTTAAAAATAATTAAATATTACAATTATTTCTATTGAATTATAATCTTAACTGAAACTATTTAGGAAATAAGTTAACTCTGTACTATATACAAGTATACACAAAAATAATTATGAATCATTTTGAAATACTAATCTTAAATTAAATTATTTAAAAAAGGTAATTTAGTAGATGTGGTAGATAACTATTTTATAATTGTTAGATATTTTAATAAATTTCGTACAATAAAGATAGAATTATAAAAAGTATTTTAAATTATTCTCAATTTATAAATAAACCATAAAGATTGAATTATAAAAAGTATTTTAAATTATAGACTTAATATTATAATCTCAATTTATGTATTAACCTCTAACAAAATTTATTAAATTTATTTTGGAATTTCATGCGCTAAAATAATGTTGAACTTCATCCAGCTTTTTCTCAGTGTATTCCTTTTTTATACTTAAAAACTTACCACAGCTTCCCGTTCAACCCTAGTGTAATGGCAGGCAGCGGCCTTCTGCTACAGCGTTCAAAGGGCAGGAAGGAGGCGCCTTTTGCATGTCCTTGTCCAGCAAGAGCAGCAGCAACAGCAGAATCAGAAGCAGGAGCAGCAGCAGGAGTGGCAGCTGGCTCACCTAATGAAGCTGGGAGCCGCCGCTTGTCAATTGCAGGTGGTGACGTTGCTGCAAATGGTGGAGCAGGATGGGGATGCATCAGGTGTGGAACTGGCCATGTTCGATGTTGTCAGCAATTCAACCGCACAGGGACGATTGCCAATTTTAATGCATGTTATAGTCGGGAGTCAGAGGCAATATCCGCCATGCAGCGCCAAACGACAAAGCCTTTTGCATTTTTAAATAAAATTGCCTAGCAAATTTTTGAGTGGTTCGAGTTTTGGGTTGCGTTGAGTTTCCGAAATGAATGCGCATTTCATAAATGAAGTTTGCGGTTTGTTTCGCCACAAATGCAACGACGCATTCAAAAAGGGAGGATAACAAAAACAAAAAATCTCCTGACGGAAATGAAAAGATTTCAATGAGCATATGTTGGGTGCAGAAATCAAAGCGAACATAATTCATTCAGTAGTCAGATTTAGGGGTGCATATTCAATCTTAAGTAACATTAGATTATCAAATGATAAATGATTGCATTTTGAGTGGCAACTGGGCTTCTCTCATTTAGCATATTTCCTGTTGCCATTCGAGACATTCCGCCGGTCAAAAGCCATCAAAAATCAAATGTATAGTCTGTCTATATGTCTGTCTGTCTGTCAACGGAACCAGTTGCCTGGTAGACGACGACGCACTCCCCTCGCCTGTCACATTGCTTGCTGCTCATTCGCTGGAAATGGTATATCATTCATCAGCTAGAGCCAGAGTTGACAGCCCAATGCAGCAGCATTCATACGGTTCACAAATAAATACAGTAGACTCACACATAGACTCGAGTATGCAAGCACATTCGTATAACTGAATGAGGAAACAGTCTCCTCTCTCGTATAATATTCGAAATGGACATTGATGCATTGTTATGATACAAGTGGATAATGGCAATGCTTTATGGCGGGTGAAAATTTTTTAAATATTGCTCAGGAGAAAGGCAGACAACACGAATATAATTTAATTGTATTATTGTAAATTGAATAAAAATAAGATGAATAATATTTTTTACTACAATTCGAAAATCAAACATCCATATATAATTTAGAAACCAGAAACCACATTCTTAAAAGATTGCAAAAAGGAAACTAGTCAAATATCAACTTGTTTTCCCATACCAGGAATTGAACCCGGGCCTCCCGGGTGAGAGCCGGGTATCCTAACCACTAGACAATATGGGATAGTTATCTTCAACGGAAACTTCTACGAAATTTTAGAAAACATTTGACAAAAGATGTATCTTTTATTAAAATAAGAATTGGAAATATTTTAAAATTAGAGACGCAATTTTGTTTTTAATTTAAAGTAAAATTTCTTATACTATTATCCAAAATATGTGAGCAGTTAGCTCACATAATAACTTAATACATCTAACAATAATTCACATATTACTAAGATACTTCGAAATATAAACTAGTTAAAAGGAGTTACCACAAAAGCAATAAGAGAAATAAATCAATTTTTTCAAAATTTTTCAACGTATCGGACCAGATTTCATCTTTATCATGAATGTTAATATATATATATTATTATAATCGAACAATACATATCTATCATATCTCGGCAGAAACTTTAAGAACTAAACGCAACTTGACAAAATAAAACCTCAAATCGGTTTCCCATACCGGGAATTGAACCCGGGCCTCCCGGGTGAGAGCCGGGTATCCTAACCACTAGACAATATGGGATAGACGTTAATCACTAATACTACAACAGAATTTAAAACTAATTAAATAAAGGATATTACTAAAATTAGGAGAACAAAAACTTAAATGCAATACTTTTACGATAATTTCATTGTCTTTTAAATACAATATGCTTTTATATCATTAGAGGCAGTTTTTCTTTATATCAGCAATATCTAAATCTGAAAATAAAACTTAAAATTTATATAAAAACTAAAAAAATGAACCCTAGTTTGGTTTCCCATACCGGGAATTGAACCCGGGCCTCCCGGGTGAGAGCCGGGTATCCTAACCACTAGACAATATGGGATGGTTGAACACAGCGAGCACAAAACTAAACTTACACTAAAGGCAAACACAAAATAAATATCTATAAATAGATATTCCGTGATTATGCGGGCTCTTTTGCTCGCACAGTCAATGCATTGAATAATTGAGAAACAAGCACACAAAAGAAAACAAACAAAAGTCGCCGTTGTCCACAGCGAGCAGCAAACAGAAGCAGCAACAACAACAAGAGCCAGCATGACTTTGGGCTATGAATAAAAGAACGAGAGAGCAAGATTGACAAAGAGAGCTGCTGTTGTGTGGGCTTCAAGAGTAGAATGGGTATTTATTTTGTTGCATGCTTCGGCAAAGGATTCTTATTGTATTTTGTACAGTATTCACGTATGCACAATATATATAAAATATTGAAATTTAGCCTACGGAATTATACGAATGAATGTGAAACAATAAAAACCAAGGCACCCGCCATATGCAATGTAAATTTCAACTGCTCAACCACAACAGTAACAACAACAACAACAGCAGCAGCAGTCAGCTTGTGTGGGCGATGTTTGGGGGGAATTGTGGTGGACTGCATGTGGAATCTGGACTGCGTTCTTTTAGGGGGGGATGATGGCTTGAATGTGGCTGCATAAAGTAAAGTGCGGCACTCGACATATTGAAGCATATTAATTAAAAACATTTTCATTTATTAAAAGAGCAAGAGCCAGCCTCCAGCAACAGCTACAACAAAGAGGTAGCAACAAACAAAAGGGAAGGGTTCGCAAAATAAATATGTTTGGCAAACTGGCAAAACTGGCTGTGGATGCAACTGGCAATAGGCTGGACTTTAAATGAAAATATGCTAAATTTAAAAAGTAGCTTGGGAGAAACAAATACTTATTTTATAAGTGAACTAAAAACTTAACTATACTTGCTAAAAATACTTTTTAATAATGAAGATTATGTGAAAACAGAAAATATGACTATAATGTATGTATAAAATTTTAAAAAAGTAAATCTTAACGATTTCCCATACCGGGAATTGAACCCGGGCCTCCCGGGTGAGAGCCGGGTATCCTAACCACTAGACAATATGGGATGGATGAAATCACATAATTTAAAACGTGACTTGAAACCAAATATAAGATTAAAGATTTAAATTGGAATTTCTATAAATAGAAAACAACTAAAATAAACTAAAATTTCATTTTTAAATGGAATGAATTTAAAAAAAAGCAGACAAATCTTTAAAAATAGATTCTTCCTCTTTAAGAATGTTCCCTACACGAAATACCTCCAATATATTGCTATCGTTTTATAGTGATAATAATGTGAAAACTGTGTTGGACAAGTGCCTTTTCAATATTCATAGTTAAAGTATTAAATGACTTTCTCACTATGCAATTAGAAGCGATACCCGTAAACCAAAAACGTTGGAGAATGTTATTCAAAATTATAGTAGACGTCGTAATACAGAACCTAGAGTTATTCAGGCTATTTGCAAACTACAACTATTGCTCAAAGCTAGCACAAATAATCCATGCGTAGACCTATCATTTGGAGTGTATGAGATAGAGCGTGAGACATAGAGAGGGAGAAACTTTTGGAGCCCAGAGCAGCAGCAGTAAAGCGTACAATGGCTTTCAGTCGACGGGAGAATGGAGAGATGCTTCTCTTACATAGCACGATCAACAATTTGTCCCTAGTTAATTTTCATTGAATTTCAGCCGCAAGCGGAAGACGGGTTGCATTTTTATCTGGGAGACTGCATCGCTGCCTGCTAACAAATTACCCAACGTTGGCCATAATCGTAAGGCATACGAAGAGGCGACTGGAGGCTGTAGACTATAGAGACTGTAGAGTGTAGACTGCTGGCTGGAGACTGGAACACTGTAGACTACCGATTGGGAGACAGTGCAAAGTGGGACGTAACAAATATATGTAGTACCATAACATAAATTTAAATGATAATAGCGAAAACATACATTGCCAGATACTTTGTTGCTAATTGCAGCTGAGGACGACTTTTTGCTCTAATTGAAATACAACACAGCAAGCTCAAGAGAGGGCCAGGCCAGGCCAGGCCAGGCCAGGCTAGGCAGCAGCTATCAGCGGGGAGTATTCGATACTTGAACTTGTTTCTCTTTTGGCGCTACGCTAACTAGACGCCATTTATCATTCCGAACTGGGAAAACTCGATTTTCTACAGCCTCGTCGCGTTTGCAATGTGCGGTCCGCTCTTTAACTTTATTTCTTTACAGCGAAAATTAATTTTAATTATCAAAAGATTTCGCTGAAGCCCCCTTCAAACTTCTCTCACTCTCTCTATTTATCTGCTCTGCAATCAATATTAATATTTGTGACAGTTTCAGTTCCGTATTCAATTAATCTCAGTAGTTCTACATTATTTGTCAGGTATTCTTTGTATCAAATTCGTATTTTAATTTCTTCGCTCAATGATGAGGCATCTAAGGTCAGAGCTCTACAGAGCTCACTTCAATCCGAGGAATGCAACCGTAACTCTCGATTCCACGGCTGCATTTATAGAGCAAATCGAACGACGTTCCGCATTTCTGAAGCAACAGTTTTGCATTTTCAACGAAAAGATGTCCGCTCTGCAACAATCGATAAATCGCAATTACTGTGAAAATATGAACGAATTGAAATCGCGTTCAAATGCTGCAATCACGATGTCATCGAAACAAGCTCGGCTCTGGAAGAAGCGATTGTCCTTGCTGCTCCTTAAGGATAGCGAAATGCGTCAAACATAGTGTGTATGTCATAACAGAGTTTAGAGAAGACGCAGTGTACAGTTAGGTTTTATCTATACTCCATAGACAGTATAATTAGCTAGGTTTTTAAGCTTGGTCCTATTTTTGAAGTTTAAAGGGCATTAAACATTAAGATTGGGTCCAATTTTATAAATATTCAGCTAGGCGTATTAACCACAACTATTCGAATAAATTTACAGTTTATATATAATTTTTAAATGAGTAATTTTTATGTTGAAAAGGGAATTATTAATCACACATATTATTTAATTTAATTTTGATTTCCTTCTTGATTACTTATCTTGAAATGTTTTTTATTATTATTATTGCATTATGTACTTATGTACTGATATCTTTATTATGTTCGAAGCATCTCAACTTTTTAAGAAATCTGAGATCTCAATAAAATATAGTATTCCTTTAAAAGTTATTAAATGTTACTTTTCTAAAATTTTACGTGTCATTTTTTTTAAATTTTAAGGATTAAAACGTAAATTTTAATTTTAGTTCATATATCTATATATATTTATGTAATAAGAACACGGAAACCTTTATATGCACTATGTATAATATTTTAATACGTTAAGAAAATTGATATTTCTATGAAATATAGTATCAGAGTTATTAATTGATTTTTTTTTTAATTTTGCCTTTTATTTCTTTAAATTTTAATGATTAACACGTACATTTTTACTTTCTTACATATTTCAACATTTGTCTGATAAGAAAACGGAAATCTTTATAAAAGATATATAATACAATCCATATTGAAAACGATTCTTTAATAATAATAATAATACAATAATTTATTTTGAGGCTATTAGAAAATGGAAATCTTTATAAAAGACGTCCAATATTCTCTATTCCCCTTTGGTAAATTTCGTAATTTACTTCGAGACTATTAAGCCCTGAATTCTGAATGTGGTTTGATTTTCAATTTATATTAGGACTAGATATATTTATTAGAATTTGTAGAAAAAGTTACGCTTTGAAGATTTGAGGCACGTGTGTAACTCTTTAAAGTTGAACACTATATCTATACTGGAAGTTAGCTTCTCTTCCGCTTGTTTCCTCCACTTGTTCTCTCTCCATTTTCCTTGTTTATGTTTCCACGCGACAGCAATGTGACGTTGCCCTTGACCGTGGCATAAAGATGCGACTGCTGCGCTTTGACATTGAGGCAGGGCCAGGGTTGGGTGCAGTTCGACAGAGGGTTGTGGGGTGTGGTGAGGTTTGGTTTGCTTCGTTTAGAAAATGGCAACAGGAATGTGCGCAACAAAACAGAAATGCCAAGAAATAAGACAAACATAAAGGCAAGCACACACACACACACACACACACACTGATACACACACACAAACGCGTGAGATGTAAATGACGCTGACGCTGCCAACTCGTTGACTTTGTCGCCGCCAACAACAAATACAGCGACAACATCGACGACAACAACAACGACGACGATGACGATGACGATGACGATGATGACGACCCATATCCACACATATTAGAGACTGTTCCCTGGCAAGCAATAAAGTGGCGTCTCTGTCTGGCCAGAGTGTGAAAAGAGTGGCGCAAGCGGTGGGCGAGGGGAAGCACCTTCGATGCCACTTAGCATGCAACAATGTGCAAAGACTTTTGGCTCACAATTATCAAGGCAGTAGTGCGACTCATAGAAGACTCTGACTTTGGCTCTGACTCTCCGCTATCCTTCACCCCCTTCCTTCCTCTGGGCCACCCCCTCTTCCTGGTCACGTCGTAGTCGCTTTTGTGCCCCACTTGGAAATCACTTGCGCTTTTTTATGCATTCATCAAAATGAAAACAATACGAGTGCAAACTCATAAAAAGAATCCCATGTCTGAAAAGCATGACTAAAACTGCAAACTTGGCTATTTTTTATACGACTTATAGATACCCTATTAGCAGGTGTTATTCAAAAGTATTCACAAGAAATTAATAAAGGGAAAATTTGTATTCTAGAGTAACTGAAGAATTACATTTACATTTTTTAAGTGAAAATTAAATTGTAAAAACAATTTTAGTATTAAAACAAACATTAAAGTTTAGAATTAAAAATACATTAAATAAATATAAATATTAATAAATTAAAAATAAAATCAAAATTAAGTTCCTATTTATTTTTTATTACTTTCTTACATATGTAGCAAAAGTATAATATAACAATGTGTACTTGTGTTTTGTAATATTAGGGAATACTTAAGCATTCAAAAAATTATGTTTTCTAAAAAAAAAAAAAAAAAAAAAACTGAAATTCTGATAAATACATTTTTTAAAGGAAAATCATAATTCTTTTTTAAAAAATATAATCCTAAGGAAAAGTTTCTTGAATAAATAAATTTCTAAAATAATCGAATATTCTAAGAGCTATTAAATTGCTATTACATTATATACTTTTAATTTATTAACATCAATCGTCAACAACAGATTCAAATTTGATAGATATTTTTCCTGCTCTAATCATCAACACTTTCCATTACTTCTAGGATAGGGTATGCAAAAAAATTAAAACAGAATTCGCTAGAGTTTGTGCTTGGATTGTGGAAGGCGGGCTCGGCTTGGAAGGAAAGGGGCTAGGTTTATTTTTTTTGCTGTTGCCTGTGCTTTTGTCTGCAGTTGGAAGCAGCCGGGCAAAAGGCAAAACCACAAAACTAAACACGAACTGAATGCAAAATTCGCAACCATGCGTCATTAAACCTCAAGTGGCTGAGGGGCAATGGAGTGGAATGGGAAGGAAGGAGAGCCAGAGAGGAAGAGAGGAAGGTAGCTAAGAGGAATTGCTGCCGTTTCGGGGCACGCTTCGCCGAACGGTCATTAAGTGAGTCAGTCAGTTGGCAGTTCGAACTTCGAAGTTGCGACTGTGAATTGACCAGTTGCCAATGAAAACAAGAGAGAGAGGGAAAGAGAGAGAGAGAAGGAGACGGAGCCAGATAAAGAGAAGGAGACTAGCTTCAGCATTTACGCCTACGCAGACAACGTATTAAACTTTTTTTTTTCCTTTGGTACGGCACCTCGTGTAGAAAAAGAAGAGAAGTGGGAGAGCATGACTTGTAAGAGAGGATGGAGGCCGGCAAGGGGCAATTTAGGCAGGCCTAACGTCTGCGCTCGTTAAAAACAATCAACTTACTGAATGGGGAAGAGCGAGAGGGGGAACATGTGACCAGCCTCTGGTCGTTAAGCAGTAGCTGTGAAGGCGACGCTTAGTCATTAAAATCTATCTCTATATTGCACACTTAAAAACAGCTGTGTATGTGTGTGTGTGTGGAAATGTTGAAGAGTCTGTAAACAGTCCTTGGGACTGGGGCAACTCATATACGAGCAGTAGATCCATGCAATGATGATAGTCAAGCCTTGTTACGGCTTAAATTAAGTCTGTTTTTTTTTAGTAGTTGAACTTTGAGGCACCTAACGAACAAGCTAGGAAATACCGAATTCCTAAGCTACAGGTAAAACTGTGTACACTTTTTGAAGATAGAAGAAGGTCTAACACTAAAAACTAGTCTTTTCTGAACCATGATAAATGGAACACTATAAGAATAATATTGATAACGACTTAGTATAGGAAAGCTTAACTATTCTTTGATTAATATTAAAATGTGTACTTTTGCTATGATTAAAATCCTAATTTTAAATTTTTATACTTTTTAGTATCCCATAATATTAATAACAAAAACACCCAGTTTGAAAACCATGTTTAACTTATATTGATACAATACACATAGTTAATGAATTGTTGTTTAATATTAATATTATATTATTATATAGTCTTTAATTTAAATTTGATATTATTTCAACATTTCATCTGAATCACAAGTGGCGTATACGAAATATTCTTACTGTACTTAACCGGATATTAATCTAATCAACTAATCGTAAGTCTCTTTGGCTTCAGCAGTTGCTCTTAGAGAGCTTTAAGAACTTAAGACGAGTAACTATATTTTGCTGTTGCCATTTTTGATTTGCTTTGGCTGCTTTACTTTGCAGCTCATTAAACTTACAATCAAGCTTTGCTCTCTTTGGCCTCTCAATGCACAAATCCCTAATAAAAGCTTTTAGCTGTCGCTTTGCTCATGTTTTTTTCTCTTTTTTTGCTGTAGTTGTTGCTGCTGCTTATTTGTGTTTGTAAATGCAAAGCGCAAGAAGCAGAGTAAAACGAAATATCCTTGAGCGTGATCATCAATCTTCTTTTTGTGCTGTTGTCATTTTTTGCTGCTGCGCCTTTTAATACCCTGTAATTTAAAAAAAAAATGAGGGTAGCTTTATGACAAATAATTCTTCTACACATTAATAATGCAAGAATTACACTACTTATGTTAAAAATTGAATAGTACTTTCTTCTGAATTGCAAACAATAGAAATGATTAAATAATTTATGTAACTGATTAAAATGACTTCAAATTAGCGTAAAGGGTATTGCCATTTCGCTCTGTTCTATTAGCTACATTCTTACTTGTTTTGTATGTCACTCACTCACCATACACACACACACACATACATACTATAGTAGTTTTTTCCAGGCATTTTTATTGCTTTTGTGCCAAACGGCAGACGCCGCGTTGCCAACTCCCCCACAGGCGGCTGCCCAAGCATTGCAACAACAAAAGCTCTGCCAACTGCAGTTAGTCGTTGCCGTTGTCGTCGTTTTTGCTGTGTGGTGTTGTTATTGTTGTTGCTTTGCTCGTTTTTTGTGGATTTCACTTTTTTAGTCATTTCCATTTATTTTATTTGCAATTTTGACTTGAACTTTTTTAGCTTCCCACACTGCACACTTCCTTCCCCCTGGCAACCAATGCAGTCCACCGCTACCTTCAGCAGACGAGACATAAGAGCGAGCGAGGCGAAGAGCGCATTTCATTTGTTGTTTTATTTATTTGTAGTGGAGTGTATGTGTTTGTGTGTTTGTTTGTGTATGTTGGCGATGCAATGACCTCGAACTTCGTTTGCTGTGCATCTTTGAATTGTTGTTTTTTATTTTTGCATTTGGTTGCTGGGCTATTTATTGGCTTTTGGCTGCGGCTTCGTCCGTTTCGTTTAGTTGGTCAGTTAAAATGCCTCAGCGTGTAGGTGGAACGTGGTGGATGTTGTGTGGATTGTGGGGCAAAGGTGGCGCACAAAGTGTAACTAAGTTTTTATCTCTTACACTTTTCTGCCTCATTGGAAAGTTCAATTGACATGACTTAAGGTGCGAACTGTTGGCGTCGCTCTCTTTTTTCGCCTGCTCTTGAATAAAACTTTGACACAAAACTTTAGCTGGACCCAGTTATATATGTGTGTGTGTGTACAACTACTGCAATTGCACTGTGCGTGCGCCAGAGCGAGACGAAGATTGTGGGCAGCGGGTGTGCAAGTCAAAAGAATATTTGGTTTGTACTTTTGGCAGCTGTCCGCCGCCACAGAGAGACTGTGAGAGAGAAGGAGAGAGTGGTCTGAGTACTGGCGATAAAAATAGACTAAACGAACGGTCAAATTATGCTGGCAAGTTTTGCATTTTGTAAAGTTTTCGCAGTGCAAATTTGCAAACTTCCAACTTATAACTTATTTTATGGTATTAAGTTCTTACAGTGCAATGCACTGCACCGCACTGTACACTCTTCATCTCGCTCTAGCCCACTTTTTATCATTGCCAAAAACTAAATCGCATGCGGCGTTTCATTTTTTGTTTTCTTCTTTTGGTTGCCCACACAAGAAATCAATAAAACGCTACTGCTCAACACACACGCATACAGTGACAAATACGAGCTGGCATTACAACTACTACAAATGCAACTAGATACACACAGACGCAGACAGATTTACTCAACCCTTTACACCGACAGCAATAAAAACTGCAATAATATTCGTCAGTATGCATGTGAGTGTGTGTGCAAAAAAGAAACTCCACTGACGCAGCAGCCGCTGCTCCAAACGAATTGACTCTCTTTTGCGCTCGCTCTCCCATTTACACACACACACACGCGAGCAAAAGTCCCCCAGCTGCACTCGTAAAGCGCTCTCCAACTGGTTCGCTCGCGTGCAGTCGCTGCGCTTCTGCCGCCGCGTCGTAGACGTCGACGGCGACGTCGTCGTCTGCTGCGACGGCATTCTGCGGCTGCTCTCGAAATCTAAATTTCAAGTTCGTCTCCTGCAATTTATCAGAGAGTTTTGCTGCGTTTTGCACTTTTTGGCCCAACTTCGGATTTGGTTAGCCCTCTTCATAACAGCACTTCAAAACAACTCAGCCACCGCCACCGCCACTGCCGACGCCGCCGCCCTCGTTTTGGCCAGCTTCGCAGTCGGTTAATTTCTGCATCTATGCTGTGGGCTCGCTTTTATGGGCAAGCGCAGAGCAGAGAATTAAAAAACGAGCGCGCGTCGCACGTCGCAACCTTCCAAAAACTCACAACTCTCGTTCTGGTTGAAAATGAAACCGGATTTCTTTTTGATTTTGTTGTTTGTGCCCTCTCGGTATTTTTGTATTCCCACCAAACCCATCAGATAAAGGGGTATTATAGCTTAGTGCTAACTGGCAATTTAAAGCTCACATCTGTCTGACCGTCTGATTAAATACCTAGAACTCAGACACTTTGAAGCTTTGGCAAAGTATTCAATCTTTTGGGAATTCATAAAAGCTCTATAACGGGTATCTTATAGTCGAGCACAGCCGACTTTACCTTTTTCTCCATTTTTTAGAAGTTTGTCTTGAGCCTTTTTGCCTCTTTTTCATATTTGACTGAGTTTTTGGAATGCAGTTTTATTGTATTTCACCTTATTTCAGTTTATTTTGTTCTTTGTTGCAATTTGCTTTTAAGAGTAGTTCTTTTAATTTTATTTTTCTTGTTTGGTCTGCACTCGCAGGCTTGATTCACAGAGTTTCCGTGTAGTATTTTTGCATATCCACGTAGTAGACGGGTTTTGTTTCTTTTTGTTTTCTCATTCGAAAATAAAAGAAAAACACTTTTTTTGTATAACTTTGTTTTGGTTTTTGAAATGAAACTGGTTTTCCTCTCCGCTTCGCAAGAGATTTCTTGAATGGTTTAGACTAAACAGCTGAATGGCGGCTATTTCTGGATTACTATCTAAGGGCGTTACTTTGTTCTGTTCTGTTCTGTTCTGTTTCGTTTCTCCTTTTGCTACGATTATCTCGGTTTAGCGTAAACGCGCCTTAAGGAATCAGATATGAATGAAAAAGCTTTTTCTATCTTTTTGTTTCCTTGTTGCTTTCATCTTTGATGCGGCCAAGCGATTTAACTGCTTGGTAACTTCATCTCTGGTTGGCCCTTTCTTTATTGGCTTTGCTACTCCTCAGAGTAACCCTAGAGGGTTTGTCCCCTCCTTGCAGCCTAGGGATTTTCACTTTACTCAGCTGCATTTCCTCTTAAATTGCACTTGAAGAATAACAAAAGTACAAGATACAGTTAAGAGCTTTGTAAAAAAAGGATATAGCTAAATATTTGACTTGCATGAAGAGGAATAATTTTGATTAACTTGGGAATTGAAAGCTTAGTTACAAATAAAATACAGCTAATCATATTTAACAATATGCTTGCGACTTAAAAAGTTAGTCAAGCTTAATTTATTATTTCTTATCGATATTATTGCTTAACTTCTGAACCAACCAACTTTATAAATTATTTTCATTGTTTAATATCCCATATGAAATCAGATAACACAATTTATAATTCTTTCTTATAGATTTCTATTACATAAATTATGTTTCAATAAATCCCATAATCCCAATTTTCAATGCATATCCTTAAGAATTTCATTCAATAAAAATCTTTAATCTTTATTCTAGCAGTAATCGTTTATTTTCCCTTTTTAAGTAAGTAAGAGTAAATATTAGTTTACAAAGTCTAAATTCACTTTAATAAAGTAATTGACTTTATTAAGCCTAATAAACTTTTCTTTTTAAAAATGTTCTATTGCATACTAGAATTATTCATTTGAATTTATTTCTATATGATGCTCTTAACTATAGTTTATTATTATTCTTTAATATCCCGTATATTATTTATTTTGTAGTCCCGTAATTTATTTTTCGTTAAACACCAAAGACATTGAAGCATGTTGCTGTTTATCTTTTAGCTGATCCTGCCTTGAACGCGATCCTGAGACGCGATTGATGTCGACGCTAAAGAGCTGGAAATTAACGTCCAACTTGCGCACATTTAGAGTGACAATGATGCAATAGAGAAGCAGGAAGAGATGCTTGGCACGCAGCACATAAGAGGCGCCCATGTTACTAGGAAAGAGAGGAGCATCCCAAGCACAGTCATAGAGAAAGTATGCTCCATCATTAGCACTATAGCCAAAGGCGAGATAATGATGCTGACACTCGAGGATGCCGAGCTGGAAACGTGTGAAGAAATAGTTGAGGGACTCAAAGAGTCCCATATTCCGAGCACTAGGTGAATTGTAAAGCTGTCCAAAGCAGTCTAGCTGAGCATGAACCATGAAACGAATGTTCAGGAACTCGCAGTCCAGCGAGAGATCAGTCAACTTCAAATGTGAGCTATTAAATCTGCGCTGCTTCAGACTCTCCCTGTAGTATTTATCCCCATTGAGCACAATGGCATCGAGTAACTTGGGTGTCCAATCCTTGAGGTCACGAAAAGCGCTCGCTGCACAACAAGCGACCACACAACAAGCCAAAGTCTGACGACCCCTCGACTGTGCCTCAAAGCAGTTGGCACTCGGGTGAAGGCCACCCCAGAGGGACCAGAGATGCTCACTGATCTCCACATCGTAATTATACCACTTGCTCTCCGCTCTCAACTGTCTGATGACTCCCTCCAGGTTCCGGCTGAGTCTCCGACTCCAGATGGGCAACGCAGCTGGCGGAGTTAGCCAAATTCGTGTCTCGCATCGCGCTGCCAAAGGTGAATTGCGATGCACTTCCCTTAAAATACCTGCGATAATGCTCGATGCTCCGCTGCTTTGTTTGTGAAGCATTCTTTTCCACCTTTGGACACTCCTGAAGTAGAATCAACTTCCGCCTCACGGGTGGATGCAGTGGTCTTAGATCGGTACAGTAGGCACTCGGTAACAGTTCACGCACAAAGTTGGGCGTGTATCGCGAAGACATTGCGAAGGCGGTTTTGCATTCTAGAATTTTGACAAATTTCACATGGGACAAAAAAAAAGGGTACGGTAAAAAGTCAAATAACTGCAGAGACTAAAAATGGACTACTAAATTTAAAAAAATAAATATATTTTTAACTATTGTGTACTTAAAAATAATTTCTGAGTTTAAACATATAGACTACTAAGAAAATAATTGTCAACTAGGAAAATAAAAGATATTTGTACAGTAGATAACGACGCTATAAGCGTCGTCCGAAGAAAACTCGATGTTTTGGTTGGTCCCCATACAAATGAAGTTGATCAAAAAACTAATTTGTTTTATTTAAAAACCTATTACGAACATAGAAATCATAAAATAAACAACATTTTTTGTTCCTCCTTTTGGTTAATGTGTCTTCCGGATATAACGACGGTCCCTTGAAAGTCGCTATAACCGGATTCTACGGTATTTGCAAGTATTATACAAATCGGAGAAATCTCGCATCAGCTCTAAAGTCCATTCTTATCTATTGTTTAGACACTATTGTTTTTTAATTATATTTATTTTTGAAATCATTAAAATTATACGTAAAAAAAAAATATAAATAAAAAATATAGTTCATGATTAAATACATACATATAATTCTTTTGATAAATCACCATCCAATCCCATCATGAATGCATTTTTACAAAATATTTAAAAACTACTCTTCTGCTGAATAGTACATAAATTTTATTTATAGTATTGTAATATTTATGCTTTTGGTTTTCATAAGAAAAACATAACGTTAATACATCTAATTAAATAATATCCTTTCTGATAAATTCTTAGGATCTAATCCAAAAAACCAACGATTACTATTTAAGGAATCCTTAATACCAAAATGAATAAATTTTCAAGAAATATTTAAAAATTACTGTTTCACTTTATAGTACATTCACATTTATTCATTTAAAGTACAAATTCATATTTTGATTTACATTTCATTACTTATAAAGAAAACAATTATAAAGAATTATATGCATGTTTTCGAAAACTAAGAAACTACAGAAAAATCCTCTTCTTCTATATAAACTTTCATTACGATCCAATTCCATACTAATCAAGAAATCATTAAAAATTCTCTTCTGCTATATAAACTTTCATTACGATCCAATTCCATACTAATTGAAGAATCATTAAAAAATACTTTTCTTTTTTGTAGTGCTCCATTAATATCCCATTCAAAGCCTCAACTTCCATCTTCAGAAAAGATCCCAAAGCATTTACCACATAATTTGAAATACTTGAGAATTTATTAAATAACGTTTATCGGCCATCAGTTGACAGACGAAGAGACAGACACACAAATTTTGACTTGGCCACACCTTTATGGCTTTCTCAATTTCCGAGTTTGCCGTATGCAAAAAGTATTCGATATGATAACGAGGTAGCAGGGCAACAATCACAGTAATTGTGGTCCTTCGACCAAGTAAAATTACCAACTTGAAGATTTCATTTTGGAACAGCGACGAGACGAAGAGCGAAGAACGAAGAAGCCTACAATTTTAGCTCATTTATTGTGCACACCTCGTTTCTGGAGTTGAGAGCGAGACGCGTGAATTTCCATCTCGATTTGAGAGAGTCTCTGTCCGATTTGTTTACGCATTGATTGAAGTATCATCATCTCTTTAAAGGTCTTCTCCCTATTGATTAGTGTTTGATTGTATTTCATGTAGAATTCTTGCATTTTCAAATCTAAACTGTTGAACTGGCAGCATTCATTATTCTTCAGAGTTTTGGAGTCTTGTCCAATAAATTTATTCAATGAATTCTCTCCTACATCATCTACTGCATATTCTTCTTCATCAGAACTGATAAAACTATGCTGCTTCATATAGTAACGATGTATTTTTAGCAGATTTTTGCGAAAGTCCGTCCAATTTATATTGCCGGAATTGTTGTCCAAAGCTTTGTTAAATTGTTGAATATAGTTAAGAATCTTTGGCATATCGAAGGAGCCATTTTCTAAAGTATTCTTTTTATTTTCCCAGCTTAATTTTAAGCCCTTCTCTATGCGCAAATCTTTAATGCCAGGCGATCGATAAACGCAACTTGATTGCTCTGTGTGTTCTTCTATTTTTTCTGGAGGCATATAATCTCTTTTTATGAACGCCTCTTGATTTTCAGTATACTTTCGTATGCCTTTCTGAAAGGTTAAAAATATATATCCTATAATAATAATATTGAATTTCAGACCTACCTCGATCAGCAATCCCTTTGTTTCAGCGTAGTTTGGATCTAATCTTAACTGTTCAGCAAATTCATTGATCGTCTGCAGCACCAATTCTTCCCTTTTTCGGCAAATATTCTGCTGACTATCTCCGATAACTTCACTCATTTTTGGCTTATGGCAAGAAGTGCACTTTCTAATACCTCGCTGTAAATACATTTCAGTTTAAATAATTTCAAATATCTTAATCTTTTACCTCTGAGAGTATGCCTTTTTGCTGAACTTTCTTTGAACTGGAGATCTGTTCCATCGGCTCTTCTTCCCTGCACTGTTCTATAACTATATCACCTATATTTCTTGCATCTATAAAGGTGTGCTTCTGTTTATCCATAGTAGAATAAAATGTATTTCTATTTAGGTTTCAAATTGATTTTTTTACTTGAATTTTGTCTATTTTTGGTTTGATTAGATTGACGTGACTGACAGAAATTGTAGGGAATACATGAAAGACTTAAAATTATATGGAAATATTATTTTGTGGACATGAAGAGTTGTAAAAGTTTTATGAATATTTTTTGTGTTAATCGAATAGGAATAATCAGGGATGAAAAATAATAAATGTGGTTAAATTAGGACTTTAAGTTTAGGTTCTTTTTCAGCTTGGCATGTTAATCTGGATACTCTGTATAAAGTTATAGTATTCGCAGAAAATCGTTCAAATTTAAAAGAGAATACATTTTAACAAAAAGAATAAAACAATGGTCATTACTTCTATTGTATTCAGTATTTTTATAAAACAAAACTTAATAAAAAAACCTTTTTTCAAAATCTAATTACAATCCCAATAGTTACTCATAAAACTCTCTTTGAAACTCTCAATCTTAATCTGAATTGTTGTGTAACAAAAAAAGGAAAAACAATAATCATTACTTCTATTGTATTCAGTATTTTCACAAAACAAAATTTATTTTGTTTTTTTTCTTTAAATCTCAATTTTTATTTAAATTTTGTTTCGAAACTCTGCTCAATCTTTATCTGATTGTTAGATGACTGCAAACTTTTTGTATCAATTATCGGGGATACGAGAAGGTTCCGCTACAACTGTGATGGGGAGTGGTCAAAAAGAACAAAAAGAGAAGAGTTCGCCTCATAAGAACAAGTGCCGCAAGCGAGTATGAATATGAATACGAATATGAATACAAGAATGAGTGAGTGAGTGTGAGTGTGCGAATGGTACTGACACCAGTAAATGAGTGAAGAGTAAATGAAGTTCGCGTTGCAGCAACGCATTAGCGAAACCGATAATTTAAGGCATCGTAAACACGTCGTAAATTTTGCACAGGCAAATTTAGGCTTTAATTTTCTATAAAAGACAACGTCTTGCTTTCGTCTCGGTTGGGGCATTCCACAAAGTGCCTACCGCCCCCTTTTCCCTCTTTCCCCTCTTTCGCTTCTCTCTCTCTTTCCCTACTCTGCATGCAACTGCAGCACGTAATTACAGCCCATTAATTTTTGTGTGTTGCTGTTTTTGCTGCTGCTGTTGTTGCCGCTTCTTTTGCTGCTGCCTCTTTCACTTGGCGCATGCATGATAAGTGCCACTTGCCCGGCCCACAGACTCCACAAAGAACTCGGTAGCAGGCCAGACCCGAGATCTGCCCCCCTCCTCCTCCTCCCCTCTTCTTTTCTTTCCCATTTCTTTGCTGCAACTCCATCTCCAACTCCAACTTCAGCTGCAGTTCCAACTCTTGGCTCTTTGTCGAGGTGTAACCTATATTTTTCTGTTATTTTTAATTAGAGCCTTTGTCTGCGTTCTCTGTTGTCTGTTGTCTACTGTCTGTTGTCTGCTGCTGCCTACCACCGTTGATTATTGTGCAGCATGTGGCAACTGCGTGAATTACACACACGTTGCAGCCCCAAATTGAGGCAGCATTGGCATTCCAGCTAGTAATTACATAACTCGCAGCTGGAACTCTGCTTCAGCTCTCTAGCTGAAGCAGATTCTCCCTCTATCCGTGTCTCGTGATGGGTTAATCAATTTATTTAAATGCTTAATGCTAAATGCTAATGAGCCTAATTGCACAGTATCCTGCGATTGTTATCCTCACACAACTGATGGCAGCTTAAATGCCACCGATTCTCAGTTCTCAGTTTCTCAATGGAATGCTACAGCTATAAACAAATTAACTGAACAATTTTAGTGAGACGTCGCCTATGTCTCTAGCTCTAAGTGTGCGATTGCGTAATTTTACTGTCTTCAGTAGCGGATATACTTAGCAGTTAAATTACTTTTAAGCACATTGTTAACCAAGTGAAAAATGCGCTTGAAATGCGGATCTCTCTAACACATTACATTTTAATGAAAGATCTATTAGATATGCTTAAGACATTTGGGTTTGAATTTAGAATGCTTTCTTGATGGTACACTAAGAAAAAAGACCGAGCTATAAATTCAAGAACATTTGTCCTGAAAACTCTGCTATTGAAATAAAACCACTTTAAGAACAAATTATAAAAACTAAGAACATTAGTCTAAAAAATAAGAGAGAAGGTCCTGGGCTGAAATGCTGAGCTAATCAATGATAAATATTTTGCAAGTAAAGTGATCAACATACAACTGACTAACTAAGAGCGCTAATTAAATCTGAAAATGACAAAAGAATAAATAATAAGATTTTTGGTCTTAAGACTTAAAGATTTCTTCTTCTTATCAATAAGAAATTGGGGTTTATATCTTTTGAAATTTTCTTAAAATCAAGATGTGTTTTCTAACATTAGAATTTTCATGTTCTTGACGCACTGTTGAGGAAAAAATTCTTAGTATGAAGACCTAAATCTTGATTTTAAATTTTTTTTTGTTTATACTAAACTTATCTAAATTAAAAGTCTTTTCGACAATAATTGAAATATGTTTGAAACTTAACATAGTATCGAAATTTTTAAAATAACAATATTGTCATCTTAAACCTTACTAACAAACGGAATCATACAAAGTTATTATCTGTATTGTCAAAGTAATTAATCGCGATTTGTGGAGCTCTTAACATTAAGCATGAAATTTAAACTCGCTAGACTACTGCAATTAATTGTTTGCATGTTATAAGTACTCATAATTATAATCATGAATTTCAAATTACAGTTTTTTTCTTTATGCATTCGCATAGTTAGCTTATAAATTTTCTAAAAATTTAAAAAAAATCATAACTCGTAATATGGTTTATACAAAATTTAAAAAAAAAAAGGGAACTCTCATTATAGTTCGTTGAAATCTTAGTTCCATGCATTCGCAATGCGAATTTCGCATACATTTTCTATAAATTTAAAAAAAATTACAACTCGTAACCAATTTTCTAAAAATTTAAAAAAAAAGTG